>NC_143410.1:10588888-11247777 GCF_059467195.1 Physcomitrium patens
ACAAAGCAGAAAAAGACTCGACATTGCTAAGAAAGGTTGTGTTTATATTGTGGAGAAGCTAAGCACACTAATCAATATTATCTAAAGAAGCAACGCAATTACAAAATGAAGAGCACAATTACCAAAGAAGATTATGTGTTGAAAAATGAATTTCTCCAACTACAATAGGGACCATGCGATTGAAATCATATGCAATACTTAATAAAGGTCCTATCTTCTCCTCAGACCCCTCACCTTATTTTTTAATAGAAGTACATTTAGGACCTAATAATTACAAATTCTTTGCCTTGTTAGATTCAAGAGCCTCAGCATATTTTATAGACGAAGATTTTGCCAAAAATCAAAAAATATCTTTAGTGAAGAAAGTTAAATCTGTACATGTAGAAGTCATAGATGGTCGTTTGTTATCTTTTAGAAATGTTACTCATGAAACTATTCCTTTAGATATAGCAATTAAAGATCATAACAGCGTAGTAGTATTTAATGTAATAAAATCTCCATCTAATTTGATTATTTTAGGATTATCATGGCTAGAAAAATATAACCCTCAAATAGATTGGATTTCTCATAACCTTAACTTTTCTAATAGTATAATCCAAGATCGAGTTAGCAAAATAGAAGTATATAAGTCCAGTACATCCAAACTTTTACTAGTAGTTGCAAAAGCTTTTATGCATGCTGCAAAAAAAGGATCATCTTTTGCTATATATGCTACATCCATTTCTAATGGTGAAACAATGCCGAGTGATATTCCTAACCAATATCAAGAATTCCAAGATGTTTTTGAAAAAAAAAATGCAGATATTCTTCTCGAATATCAACCTTATGATTATTCAATTGATCTGCAAGAAAGAGCTCAACCACCATTTAGACAAATCTATAGCTTATCGCAAAATGAGTTGGCTATATTAATGGAGTACATTAATGAGAATTTGGTAAAAAACTTCATACGCCATTCTAAATCTCTAATTGAGGCTCCTATCTTATTTGTGAAGAAGAAAGACAGATCTGTGTGAATGTCTGTGGATTATCAAGGACTCAACAAGATCACTATCAAAAATAGATATCTTTTGCCTTTGATTTCAGGACTTCTTGACCAACTCAATCAAACAAAGATCTATACCAAAATAAATCTACGAAGAGCATACAATTTAGTTTATATCAAAGAAGGAGATGAATGGAAGACTGCTTTTCGAACTAGGTATAGACAATTTGAATATAATGTCATGCCTTTTGGACTCATGAATGCACCTACTACTTTTCAATATCTTATAAATGATTTTTTTCGTGAATTTTTAGATAATTTTGTTGTTTGCTATTTAGACGACATTCTAATCTACTCTAAGAATATAGAAGAATATGAGCTTCATGTTCGTCACATATTACAAAAACTTAGAGATGAAGGATTATATGCCAAGTTAGAAAAGTGTGTATTCCACACTACTCAAGTTGATTTTTTAGGGTACATCATTTCCAACAAAGGCCTTATGATGGATCTCAAGAAGGTTCAAACTATCATATATTGGAAGATTTCAAGAACAATACAAGATGTGCAATGTTTTTTGGGCTTTGCTAATTACTATCAAATCTTCATTAAGAATTTTTTTCAAGTTGCAACTCTACTTACACATTTGATTTGTAAAGACAAACTTGAGTGGAATAAAGAAGCAGAAGCATCATTTAATGCTTTAAAGAAGGAATTTATTTTTGCACCAATTTTATATTGCATTGACTTTTTCAAAGCATTTTTTATGGAAACAAATGCATCAGATTTTGATTTAAGTGTTGTGTTGTCACAAATGGGAACAAATGACAAACTCCATCCAATAGCTTTTTATTTGAGGAAATTTTCAGCAGTCGAGACTAATTATGAAATCCATGACAAAGAACTCCTTGTAATCATGGATTCATTTTAAGAATGGCATCATTATCTAGAAGACATCTCAAGTTCACTTATCATGTATACAGACCATAAGAACCTCGAGTACTTCATGTTAGCACGTGTCTTGAATCATCATCAAACTTGTTGGAGTATGACTTTATCTAGATTCAATTTCAAGTTCACTTAACGACCCAAAAAATAATAAGGTCTATTGGACATTCTTTCTAGACGTTCTTATCTTGTACCAAAAGAAGGAGATGCATCTTTTGATCAATAAAGATTAATTCTCTTGAAGCCCAAGCATTTTCATCTTCGAGCTATAAAATCAACATTGATTGTTGATTCAACATTTGTGAAGCAAATTCAATCAAGTATGTCCTCTGATCCTCTTATTCAGGATATCAAGGATACTTCTTCTAAGCCTCATGATACTTCCAAGTTTGAATTCAAGAACAATCTATTATATTTCGAAGAATGCCTACATATTCCAGAAGGTAAAGCTTGATTACAAGTTGTTCAAACTCGTCATGACTTTCCAATAGTAGGACATTTTGAATACAATAAAACTTTGGAACTAATATCCAAGGATTTTTGGTGGCCACAAATGTAAAAAGCAGTCAAAGTTTTTATACAATCTTGTGATATTTGCTCAAGATCAAAAACTCCTTGTCATCAATTTTACAGACTTCTACAGTCGTTATCCATTCCAAAACAACCATGGTCTTTTGTTTCAATGGATTTCATCACAGATCTTCTAATCTCACATTTTTATGACTCTATATTTTTGATAGTAGATCATTTTACCAAGATGATATATTTTGTACCATGTTAAAAATCTATTTTTAGAAGAAGAAATAGCTAAGCTTTTTATTGACAATATGTATTGCTATCATGGATTGTCAAAGGATATTATATCAGATAGGAAGACTCAATTTGTATCAAGATTTTGGAGAACCCTATTCAGGATTCTAAAGGTGGATATAAAGCTTTCTTTAGTTTTTTATCCTCAAACCGATGGACAAACAGAACGGGTAAATCAAGTTTTGGAGCAGTATTTGAGATGTACCATCAACTATCATCAAGATGATTGGACAATTCTTTTATCATTGGCAGAGTTTGCATATAATAATTTGGTACATTCTTCCACTAAAAAAACATCTTTCTTTGTCAATTATGGTTATCATCCATGTCTTGATACTTTTGATTTTTCAAAAGTTAATAATCCTGCGTCGCAAGATTTTGTAAATTGCTTGTCAGAGCTATATACAAAAATGAAGATATAATCAAAGGAAGCTCAAGAATGACAAAAGACCAATGCAGATGCCTATCACAAGGAACAGCCACAATATAATATAAGTGAAAAAGTATGATTACTTTGTCATAATATCAAGAGTACTCGTCCTTGTAATAAATTAGATTATCATAGGTTGGGACCTTTTCCTATTTGTGAACAAATCAATCATATTGCCTATCGATTACATCTATTGGAGTCTAAGAAGATCCACCTTGTATTTCATGTGTCTCTTCTAGAGCCGTATAAGACAGTGAATATCTTAGGAAGAAGACAAATGCCACATCTTTTTATAGAAGTTGATAATAACCAAGATTTTGAGGTGGAAGAAGTCTTAGACTCAAGGTGGTACCAAAATAGGTTGAAATATCTTGTTCATTAGTGTAAATATGATATTAGTGAATGCACATGGGAGCCATCAAAGAATCTTGTAAATACAGCACAGAAAGTTGAAGTCTTTCATCAACGACATCCATCAAAAAGAAGATAAAAATTAACAAACCTTTGCTATAAAAGAAACAAGATCAAAGGAAAATAACATTCTACCTTCTATCTTTCATAGTAGCTTCTGTGTATTTGTGATGAGATGGAGTACCAACAACCAGCAGATTCAACTCAAGAGCTTTCATTTGCGAACTTACTAGACGAAACATTGCGATTGTCACAATCTTCAAGACGACAAAATCAAGATGAAGATCCTTAAGAACGATATGTCCTTCATCCAATAGATGGCAAGATACAACGTGTTTGGTATCACGACCTTAGAAGACACTTCCGATGTTTAGTGATTTTATTAGAGGTAGAAACAAGTCTTGACGGTGTTTCAAATGTTTTATTTGAAGAAAGTTATGAAGGCCTCAACAATGACCAAAGAACAAGGTAGTCTTCTTGCCGTGGTATGGGACACTACAAATGGTTGAGAGGACCTATCAACCATCTTCAAAGATAGCAAAGATCAGAGTATGTAACAAATACAATTCGCCGCATCTTGGACTTCTTCAACATATGAAGACCACTCTTCGTGGAATTCGTCCCTAGAAGGGTGAATAATGTCACGGACATATATATTTATCTCAATAGTTACTTATATGATTAAGTAGAAGTACATAAATATAGAATAATTTCATAAAATCTTCTAAAAAAGCTTCCTAAAAGCTTCATAGATGCAGTTTTGATTTTAGATGTGTTTGTAGGTTAGAAACTTGGCCAAAAAGCTAACCATGTATTGGTAGCTTGTAGAACAAGTTATCTCCGTGTAATAGCTTGTAGAACAAGTTATCTCCGTGTAATAGCTTGTGGAACAAGACAACTATGTGGTGCATACATAGATAATTTGCCTTGCAAGATAAGACATGAGGCTAACAAAGTCAACACATGTTGGAAGTCCTATAGAACATCGCCACATATCTCTTAGTTAGATAGTATATATGGAGGCAAGAGTGAAGCCTTCTTTACTCTTGTCAACACATTTTTAGTCTTAGTCTTGTTTCAAGACTTTCTAGTCTTCTTATTTTTGGCAATAGCCATTCTAATTAATATTACATCACTTTTTGAGAGACTTTCTAGTTCTCTTCAGTGATAGAAGAGTATATTGAGGATTCACTTTCTTCGAGATCCATGTTCTTGATAAGAGATAATATCAAAAAAATACATATTTATTTTAATAATTTCTTATATAATTAGATAAAATAAATAAAAATAAAATAATTTCATAACATCTTCTTAAAAAAATATTCTTGAAAGCTTTATAGACCTTATTTTGTCTTTACACATGTTTGTAGTTAATTGATAGATTAGAAACTTCGTCAATAATTTAACCATGTTTTATATGTATTAGTAGCATGTGAAACAAGTTAATTATGTGGCCCACATATATATAACTTACCTTATAAGATAAGACATATGTCTATCAAATTCAATACATATTGGAGGTCCCATAGCATATTGTCATATAGCTCCTAGTTAGAGAGTATATATAGAAATAAGAGTGAAGCCTTCTTCACTCTTGTCAATGCTTTTCTAGTCTTTAGTCTTCTTTTAAGACTTTCTAGTCTTCTTATCTTTGAGAATGGCCAATTTAATTCAATATATTATTATCTTTGAGTAATTTTTTAGTCTTTTTGAGTGATACAAGAGTGTATTGAGATTTTTTTTTTTAAGATTCATATCTTTGACAATAATAGTACCATAAATTACTTAGTATTGAATCAAAGGATGTATGATTTCAACTAAATAATAGATTGAATCTTCTTCTTTTTTTGATCATTATATAAGCTCTATCTAGTCTTGTAAGGCTTTATTCCATACTTGCAAATAACCTCAAAAGTCCAAATAACATAGATTTTAATTTTTTGTTTGTAAACAAATCAATTCAATTCCTTATTAATTATATCTATCAAAGTATATGAAGATTCATTTCATATATCATGTGTCTCTTTTTGAGCCATACAAGACAATAGATATATCAAGAAGAAGACAAATTCAACCTTCTCTTATGAAAATGGATAATAATCAAGAATATGAGGTCAAAAAAGTCTTAAACTCAAGGTAATGCTAAAATAGGGTGGAATATCATATTCATTGGTATGGATGTAATATTCATAAATATATATAGGAGCCAACCAAGAATCTTACAAATGTAACAAAGATAGTTGATGCTTTTCATCAATAACATCTTTCAAAATCAGAATAAAGTATAAAAAATTATTATTATTAAAAAAACACAATTTAACTAAGATTACATCTTATCTTTTATCTTTATTTGTAATTTTTGTATGTTTGTGATATTAATAAGATGAAAAATCAATAACCACCAAATTCAACTTAGGAACTATTATTTGTTGAGTTACTAGAAAAGGTGTCGCAATCTTTCAAATGATGTAATAGAAATAAAGATCTGCAAGAAGAACATATTCTTTTTCAAATAAATGGTGAAATACAATGTGTTTGATATCACAAGCATGCTAAATCTCTCTCAACAAAGCATATTCAACATGGTATTGGAGTTAGAAATAAAGTGTGCATATATGTATTACATGAGACTAGATATACAATCAAACTCTAGTATAACAAACATTAAAAACTAGTGCTCAAATCAACATTGATCACAATCTTGATGGAAACAATAAATGTACTAAGTGCATTGAGTTCTAAATTCATTCTAAAGAAAGAAATTAAATAATATAAGCATATCGTTGTCATGTTCTTCTCAGCAATGCCCACGATTAATGGTTCTAGCACGTGCATGGTACAATATGAATTAGAGAGAACATGAATGTAAAGGATTTTCCATCCAAGTGGTATCAAACATTTCACATCTTGAAGTGAGAGGCAGACAGTCCAAGAGTTTACGATCTCTACAGGGATGCTTTGCACCCAGTTTCCAAAGACCGAAGTGGATGGGCTCTCCTGGTATGCTATTTCATAAGGGAAAGAACTGCCAATTCTAGTCACAGAACTCATTGCACAATGCCTACTCAAATACTTTGCCACCACTTCGCTTTCAGCAAATGGTTGCCGGATCAAGCTCAAATCTACTCCTCAAAACTAAATCATAATCTATAATCTTCACACCAGATGTTGACGATTCAAATGAAGAATACCTCGGGATTGTCGCTTCTATTCTGCTTCTGTAAATACAAGTCCTTGTTAGGACACTCTTCGCATTCTATGCCTGCTTTCAACAAAGCTAGCAGACTGTGTCTTGCCATAGCATCGCACTCCTAGAGTTATTGCTAAGACATGTCAGGAGCGTAATACAACTCTAAACACATGAAATCTGCCATCTCACAGAATGCAGCTTTCTCTGGGATCATGACCGATTCAGAACCTCCAAAAACTGAATCTCCCTTGGCCTTTGTTTACGGTCAAGAAGGTGCTCAACTTCATGGCCTATCCGTCGTGCTGAGCTTCGCTGGGTTGAGTTAGATTGTAAGAACTTGCAAGACTTATCTGGACTGTGAGGCTTGGAATGTGAGGGCTCAATCCTCGCAGCGGCGGCCTTGGCTCTCTTCTGGATCTCGATGTGTTCTTGTTCGGGGGAAAGGTTCTCTGGAAGGGGTTCCAGGATAAGAGGCGATTCTTTGAAGTTGTAATCAATGGGCTTCTTCGTGTAGAAAATACCTGCATCGAATGCACGAGCTGCCTCCTCAGCTGTCTTGAATGTCCCCAGCCAGATCTTCCGTTTCCGCGGATGTGCGGGCCGGATCTCTGAGATGTATCGACCTAACTCCGGGCGGAACCTGATTCCTTTGAACCTCTCTTGCTGCACGACATGGTGAGTGAGTTCCAAGATCGACGAACGAGTTGGTGATGTGGTGTGGCATCCTGCATCATGATCCTCGCCATATCTCCCAGTGGTTACGCATTGAGTCGCTTGTGCTGGCATACTGATCCTTGTGCAAAACCGTACAACCCCTAGAAAACAAGTCGAAAGTTGCAAACTAGCCTGGTGCTTACTCTCCGCCCGCAACACCGCTTCAAGCACTGATATCCAACATTTTCAAAACATAAACTTCGGGGACGCTTGAGAAAAATAAGATTAGCTGAAATGTGGTTTAGACTGGACAGGGAGTTATCATCTTCGGTGACGGGACAGTCGGTACGCCCGTCAGAGGTGGCCCCTACGTTACCGACAAAGTGAGTTTTAGTCAACACATCTGTGATAGCCCACAACAGCGATCCGAATATCAATCATGGGCTACCATACTCGTCTCATTTGTAAGCTGTGAATAATCTCTGTACCGTTCTAGAAAATTCAACGCTAAAGTGGCTTTTCCATTCATTAGGTAGGATTCAGAATATGCCCAAAAAGATATCGCAACCATTCGCAAGGTGGCGTGACGTTGACGAACACCATCGGCGTCATAAACTGCAAATAGTGAAGTTCACAACCAGTTGATTGGCTGACTGCCCATGAAATTCTCCCTGTACCATGCCTGATTTCTGTAGACTAGCTTCTAGGAATTGGACATCAGAGAATGTGTGGTTGGTATGAATCCTTTATTTTGCCTAAGCATATTTGTTTGCCCAAGCTTATGCTTTAAAAAGAATTAAAATAGAATTGCAAATCCTTTTGCTTTGGCGGAAGTACCTTGCACTTGTGCACATTAGATGAATGTTTTTCCTAGAATCTCATTCAAAATTGGACACAAGAATCTGCTGTGCATATTGCATATAGCCCTTCCGTGCAAGACAAAATCATTTAGTGCATATATAATTTAAGTTTTATTTTATTTTATTTTATTATTATATGAAAGCATATATATGAGATCATGGTTGTGTAGGAGGAGTAGGCTTCTGTAGACATGTGATTCCAAGTTCTAGCCTAGGTGTTGCCCAAGTGTTAATGGTTGATTTACAAGGTCATAAAATAATAAGAATAAATATACAATCTGAACATGTACGGATAAAGGCTATTATTGTTGTGTGATAACTAAAATTATTGTAGATAAAATCTACTATTAAGAATACCAATTTTAAAAATCATAATAAAAATATTTATATAGTTTAAAAAATAAATATTTCATAACAAAAGACCAGAAAGTGAGAAATTATCAAGAAAAGATATTTACATATAATTTATGTATTCTTATTTAATTTTATTAAATTTAGCCTAATTTTCCCTACATAGGAAATAAAAATAAATATTTAATAAAAAATTTAACATTTAAAAATAATTAAAAATAAAGTGTTGTATAAAATCTAAGATAGATTGTAACATCTATTATTCCAAAAGAAATAGTCTTATTTTGAAGTACAAAAATACAAACTCATTATAATTTGTATACATTTATAAATTTGTATTAGATTGATATGATTAAATATGTATCATAGTAAAAATATTATATTCAAAGCATATAAGAATAAACTCAGTTTATTTTATTAAATAAGATTTTATGCAACATTATAATAACATCTAATAATATGAAAGATATCATATCTTAAATTATTATTATTATTTAAATATTTTATTACTTTTAAGTAATATTTTTTAATTTTTGTCTAAGCATAATTTGTTTTGGTACAAAAAGAGACCAGAAAATATAAAAGTATAAAAATGTAAAATTCTAATATAAATAATAGAAAAATACTGAAATATATATATATATATATATTAATATTAAATGTTATTATTATTATTATTATTATTATTATATATATTAAATGTTATATAATACTAACACTATACATTTAAAAAGTACGAAAATTGATAGTTTAAATTTTTAATTTATTTTAAATATAAGAGCCAAAATATTAGTTTTTAATATTTATAAATATTGTTGTATGACTTTTAAGGCTTAATGAATCAATTAATTTAATATTTTAAGTTTATTGCAAGAGGTGGATTAACAGTATACAACTATGTTTTATGTAAGAAAAAAAAGTCATACATTAAATATCAAAAATAAGATTAATAACTAGACTATAACAGAATATTTTTTAATATAATATTTTAAAAGTTGAAAAGAATTCTACAGATAATAATGATTTTTTAATTGATGATTTGTCTCTAATAACTAAGTTTAAATCAATTTAAGAATTATATACAAGAAATAGAAATAAATCATAATATTTTATATATTAAATATATAAATAAAAAGAAAATTTACCACTTGCAATGATGATTTATAACACTGAAAATACAGATATATTTGATATAAATGATTTATAAATATGTAAAATGTTCTACTTCAAATATCATATTTTAAATTTTAAAATACTAATTTATGCAATATTAGATTGAAAATATCATTAAATTATTTTTTATTTTGTGATAATAATTTTCTAATAATAATTTTTAATATCTTTATTATATTAAGACTCTACAAGCATCCAGAAGTCTTACAAGAAAAATAAAACTCGAATAAAAATATATTAAATTGTTACAAGAGGAAAATTTTAAATATCATATTGACATGTTAAATAAAAATTATTAAATTTAGAAGAAATCTTATTTTTTTCTAAAAAAATAAAATAAATATATTATTAAAAATAAAAACATGTAATAATAAAAATATACTATAATTGGAAAAAAATATAAATATTTTTTACAGAAATTAATAACTCTTTCACATCAAATTATATTTTATAAAACAAGAAGAAACAAATACAAAAGCATTATATATATTATTAAGTTCAAAATTATTCTACTTAAAATTAATTAATATATATTATATATGTATTAATTATATATAAAACATACATAAATTTAAATGCAAGATTAAATCATATTAGATATTGCATAAATTTCAAGAAGTTTTTTATATGAAATAATAATTGAACAATTCTAATTTTAAATATTAAAATTTATTAAATTTGTAGTTGGAGTTCAATAATAAGTTAAATTTTATTTAAAAAATGATTGAAATTCTTTCAAAGAGCATCTTTTGATTTTTTATTGGATATAATTATATTTTTATGATAATCTACAGTAGATGAAAGTAGTTAACTTCTAATGAAATTTTTTTTAAAATCTTGAAATGTCTATATATTTCAAAACATGACTCAAGAAAAACTTTGAGAAGAAAAAAAAAAATATATATATATATATATATATATTATAAGAAAAAGAATTAAAAATAAGAAATAAATTAGTATGACAATTGCCAATTACAAAGAAGCTGGAAAAGATTGAATTTAAATTGGAATATAATAATTTTATAAATAAGATTAAAGATGGCCTTAGTCTTGCCTCTATGTATACTAGCTATCAAGAAAGTCTTATAGAAGCTTCTTAAAAATTGCAAGGAATGTAGCACAAGCGTGAAGTAGTAAATTGCTTTTAATCCAACTTCTTAAAAGTATGATACTTCAAGGATACAATTTAGTATCTACTTGAAATATTTATAAGATTTTTAAATATATAATTTAAATATAAGAAATATCTTTATATCTATTTTAAGAAGATATAATCTACTTAAGGTGTTTATTCCTTCTTCAACTTATTTAAATTTACCTAATCAATATAAATATTTTTTATAATATCTTTATGACTAATGATTTTTAATATTAATAATAGTAGTAATAAACAAAATGGATGCATTATAAGAATCAACTTTCAATTGTTTTATTTATTTTTTAACTTATAATAATCTTTTAAGTCAAGAGTTGAAATGTGAATAAAAAATTATAAAAAATATCGAAAATATAATATTAAAATAGTAAAAAAAATTAAAGTATTATTAATTTAGAAAAAAATAGGAAATATATCTTACATTATGTTGACATGAATCTTAAACAATTATAAATTCAATGTATTCTTAAATCATTTGAAAAGAATATATATTTATTCAAAACTAATATAATATTAAAATTGGAATGACTATTGCCAAAGACAATAAGACTAGAAAAGCATTGACAAGGATGAAAAAGGCTTCATTGTTGTCTCTATATATACTATCTAACTTGGAGCTACATGGTGACATTCTATAGGACTTCTAATACATGTCTAATTTACAAGACATGTGTCTTAACTTGCAAGGCAAAGTTTCCTATGTGTGGGCCACATGTATAGCTCGTACCACAAGCTACGAACATGTGCAACATGTGGTTGAGTAGTTTACAAAGTATTCAACCTACCAATCATCTATAGACATGTTTAAAAGAGAAACTACATCTGTGAAGCTTTTAAAAAACTTCTATAAAAGATATCATTAAATTTATTTATTATTATCTATTTCTATCTATTCATATTATCCAAGTAATTATTGGAATAAATATGGATGTCCATAATACATATCACTAAAATATACAAAAATTTCAATAATATCCTTATATTCTTAATAATACATAATATTTTTGTGATAATTGCAAATCTATCCTTAGACTTGATAAGCTATAATCATATTAATTTCTAAAAAAAAAAAAAAAAATCTTAAAAAAAAATTATCAAAAAAATATAATTTTATAACATTATAATGTAGCTTTTATAAAATATATATATATATATATAAATATATGAATTTAGATAGATTTTTTACATATTTTTATAATCATATTAAAACACTTATTAACATTTATAAAAAATAAAAAACCTTAAATTACAAATAGAGTAAAAGAAGAATATTGTGAAAACTATAAATGGTGTGAGTATTATTTTAATATGTACTCGTTATAAAGAAGGCCACATAAAAGATTTTTGACAACTATTAAAATTATAAACAAAATATTTATGTTTTAGGATGCCTTTATAGTAGTCTTTTAGAAATAATGAATTATTAGCAAAAACATTATAGCAGCATAAGACAATTAAATACACCTAAAGATCAAATTTATATTTTAGAAACCTCTTGAAGAATTCTTAAAGAAGATACAATATCTCTATCTTGTCTCCATCTACTTCTATTTTTTTATTTAAATAAATATTTTAGACATTTTTGATAATTAAATATTTTTATATTAAATAATAATAAAATATAATCTTATTATTTAATAAAAATAATTAAAAATCAAAATATATCAATTTAAAATTTTAAAAAATCAAAAAATAAATTAACTTAAAATAATAGAATTATTTTTAAAATAAAATAATCACTTTTTAAAATATTTTTCTTTTTCAAAAACAATCTTTCAAAAACATTCTTGTATTAATTTTAAATATATCGAGAAATAATAATTCTTAACTTATATAATTATAACAATGCATGATTAAAAATAAACAAATGATGCCATCTAAAATAAAACATTCAGAAAAAAAAAATTATTCGCATGTTAAAAAAATATAAAATTTTATTGCATGAATACCCTCTTTTTATTGCATAATTATTTCTTGTTATTGCATGATTATCTTTCTTTTATTAAATATAATAAAATATATTAAAATTATAATTTAAAAAATTAAATATTAATTTAATAACATAATAAATTATTAAATAAATGTAATACAATAATATCTAACAATAATATTTTATAATAATTGAGGCATTTGAATTTAGAATATTAAAAAATAACTTTTAAATTTGGAAATTATACATATTTATATTTGAAAGAAATTTTATTTAAATAAATAATTTAGATAAGTTCAAATATTTGAGTTTGTAAAATTTAGCAACTTCCACTCTAAAAGTCATAAGAATAACCTAATAAAAAAATAATCTACATCAAAAATTCTATGTTTCAAAACAATATACCTTAGTTCCAAAAGTCAATGTATGGACTAACCTAAAATAATATCACCACCTTAATCCAAGTCAAATATCATTAATTATAGAGAACCACTCTTAAAGCATGGCCACCATTGTTGCCAATGGTTGGTCAAGCTCTCTTGGCCTTAGTACAAGCCCTATCAAGACTTGGTGATTGGCCTCAATGAGGCCAATCTATATAAAATGGGGCATTTCCTTGGCAACTTACTATGGAAACAACTCTCTCCTACCAAGACATGGGCTTGAAGTGGGCTCTGAGGAAAGCAAGTGTGGTACAAGGAGGGGGCATTAACCATAGCTTCTATCAGCCACATGATAAGGTATTCAATAGAAGCCACTATTTTTCCTTTTATCATATGAGTGGGGCTTCTTGAAAGGATAGGGACTTAAGGTGGGGTCTCTAGGGAGTCAGAATGGGGTGGACATGTAGCATCAAGTTTGGTTGTTGCTGGCCACCTGGCACCATATTGAGTTGCCATGGCCAGTGTGCTACAGAGCCACTTGCTGGCCATCTCCATTGATGCCAATGGGTGGCATTGCTCTTAGTATGTGGAAGAACCTCTCCAATATGAGCCCTCTTAATGAAATAGTCAATGATTTATTACAAGAAATATTCTACCTCTCTCTCACAATATTAGGCTTAGATTAACAAGCAGATTTTTGACTGGGAGACAAAACCCTTTGTTTGGATTCAGCTTTATATGTGATATTTTGTTGGATGATCTTTAACCATGAATTGAGTTTGGAAGTTCATTTGCTAAATTTTTGGAGTTGCTGGAGCCAATTTATTATCAACTTGAAACTTACTTAATTATTACAACTTAGGTACTGAAACCTCAACTGAGAAGTTGAAACATAGGAATGTGCGTGTCTGTATTCTTTTTATATTAAAATGATAAACCACTGAAGTATCAACAAACAAAAAAAATAATATAAAAAATAATAATAATATAAAAAAATGTACAACATGTGGACGATGGACGTCTATAACATCCTCCTTCAGTGAAATCTACCTGTAGGAATAGGAAAGTGTGACGGAAAATGCAGACACCAAAATAAAGATGACACAGTTGTTATATTTAATTAAATGGAAAATCAGTGATAATAGGATTATTACTGACTTTCCAATTAACAATCGAAGTATCACAACATATTTACAGGTTGTTCTTCGGTCAGTGTAGATATTGGGGGGCGTGCAGACTCGACATCAACCCCTGATTCCTGGTGCCGACTGTTACCGACTCTGGGATTAATTCATTTTAAATTACTGATCAAGGGTCCCTTCGGTGGGTTTTTTCAAGTGGATTCTTCTGGAGCTGAGCAAGTACCAGAAATCTATCGAAATCGCCGGCAGCGGGCAACGGACTCGCAAAGATCATGTGATTGATTACAACTTATCTTATGATCACAACTCACAAGATTAGGTAAGTTTCAAGTTGATATGATGGATCACAAACTCACAAACTCACAAGATCATATGATAGATCGTATTGCAGTCAATACAAGTTCTATACCTGGACTGGTAAATCACGTCAGTGGATTAAACAAATAACAGGCAGGGAAAATGAACTGCTTGCTCTGAACAAGGTTACTCGTCCAGTTGTGTGGGAGTGCAATTTATTTAACTTGAGTAGTTACCACCAAACGTATCAGAAAGCAACAAGAACTGAGTGTGCATGGCCGTTTGTTTCTGCATCGGCATTGTTCATATCAGTGTTGACGTCGGCGAAACCGGTTTGACAAATGCTTTCCTTTTCCCAGAAGGATTCTTCTCCATTGGTGTGGAGTTAGCAGAAGGAGGATTGGACGAGAATATATCTAACAGGTTTAGTCAAGAATAGAGTTGTTCTTGCAACTTCTGCTGCATAAGTTTACACCTGAACGTTTAGCATTAAACTTGTCGATGTTCGGAAGTTAGTGGCTTGCAGCTCGAACGTGGAGCAGAAATCGACTTCCTAGACATCTTTGACATATGTCGTAGAATGTTTGAGAAGCAACGAGTGACTAATATAAAACTTCAAACTCAACCCTACACTTTTGTAAAGGATGGCTGAAACTCCACCACCACCAGCAGTTACCTCATGGTAGTGCAATGATCCAGGTCGCCATTGCCAGGCGAGCTTAGATAAAGACGCATACCATCGAAATGCTATAGCAATGTGGCGCTTTAAGGTTAGCTGAAACAAACTTCTTCATGATGACAAGTAACTCAAAAGCACGGGATTGCACTTTTGTTTTTCAAATAGAAATTTTTTGGGCGGAAAAGTTGTAAAGAGCGTTTGAGTATCCTCCTATCAAGTTATGCGAAAAGCTCACTGAAAAATTAAACTAGACCGATTGGAGAATACATAAGTGAGCATATTAGTACATTCATAATACAGACGTGCTTTTCTTATTTCAACGACAGGGAAATCGTCTCCTGGCCATAATGCATTGACATCCATCGTGCATCATCACTTCTCAACTCAAATTCAGGCTCACAACCGTAATGTCATGGAAGATGTAAAAGCAATTGTTACCACCCTAGTCTTTAGAAAGAAATTAAAAAAAAAAAAAAAAAAAAAAAAAAAAAACCTAAACATTTTGAACAGGATAATATTTTATGTTTCTACAAAAACAGCGTTTTTACTAATTTAAGACATATAATTATATAATTTAGGATGTAATTCAATATTTCTTGCTTCCTTATAATATATAATTTGATAATATATACAGCACATAAATCAGAAACTTTTGCAAAACTTATGTAATTTCCATCCACCAAAATTATAACTTAAATGAATTATAACAATACATAAATATATAAATATTTATATATTTATTTATAAACTCATACATGGGCAAACTAAGCTTCTTTTTACAAGAATAAATAAATAATTTGATTTGTATTAGATCAAGCATATAGGGGGGTAGATGTTATCAAACATGAGATGAAAATATTTTAGTGTGATGCAAAGAAACAGAGCAGTATACATTAAAATTAACACGCCCAAGTTGTGGATTTGCTTTACAATTTATACAATCCAACAAAAATCTTTACATTCACAGAAAACTATAAATCATTTAGTAATGTTACATTTTCAGAATATAGTATTTAGCATTCTTGTGATAAATGCATTCTTGTAAGTGTGTCTTCTTATCCTAAAATGACTATTGTCTCATCTACCCATACATTAATCTAATCTAAACTAATACAATATTATTATTTGTTAAAATTGCATTGTAACGAAGTAATTCAATTCTTTCAATGTTGGTCTAGAAATCAATTAAATTTTAAATATATATATTTTTTGACGATATATTTTGTAAAAAAATAATTAATGATTTTATATTATTATTATTTTATTTAAGATTTTTTGATAGAATTTATGAGTTTTGTTTTTTTGGCAATCTTTAAGAAATGCTTAGCATATGGTCCATATGCACAATTTTTTTTAGTTAAATGCTTTGTTAAATTTTAGACACCTTAATTAGAAAAAAAAGAAATTACCATTATTTTTGTAAAAGTTAAATAAGATAAAATGTAAAAAAAAAATAAAACACATTTTATTAGGTTTTTCTTTTTCTTTTTCTTTTCTTCACTTGTTTTATCTTGTATCATTTCTAGAGGTGCAAAGTATTATTATTAGAAAAAAATATTTCTTAATTTATTTACCAATATTTGTAATTTTTTCCTTATTTTATTTTATTTTTTAAAATGGTTAGCAATCTTCTAATATGTATGCATTGTAGATTGCTTTTGAGAAATCAGAGTGCTAATATTCTAAAATGTGAGCATTTTATGTTTATCATTTGGAAAGTATAAAATAAACTAGAGTAAATATAGGAAGAATCATTATACATGGCTAAAAAAAATCTAATAAACTTTGCAACCTACATTGTTTGATATTGGCATAAATTTTTAATGAAGCAAGCATGGAGAGTGATAACAACCAATCTTGTGTAATTTTAATCATACAATAACATTATATTAACCATGTTGTGGAGTTATCTAGAATTTGCATCTAATAGTCATGTCCTTCTTCAACCATGGTCCATTTGGCATAATCTTTTTTTTATTTATCATTATTACTTATTATACAACAGATATACAAATATATCTTTTAAATATATTTTTATTCCATCTTTAAATTGCTGATTGCAAATTTAAAAACATGGTATCATTTTTGTAGAATTATTTATCAAAACATATTTAAAGCCAAGTGATATTTTTAGTAGTTTAAACTAGACAAACCATCAGATTATGGTTAGTTTTTTTAAACACATACTAGATAAATCCAATTATTAATCGAAAATAATATTTTTTTTTGCAAGCTATATTGTAAAAATAAATAAAGTTGATACTAAAATAATAAATATAAATATATATAGATATTTACATTATAATTTAGAAATATAGAATTGTTCAAATAATTGTTTTTATACCTTAATATCCTTTCTTTCTTGATATTCCTTTCCGTCCACCAACTTAGTTCTATTGTTGTAAGTCAAAACCTCTAATTTCTAATAATTTAATATTTATTAAGTTGCATAGACAACTCTATAAAAAGATGAGTATATTGTACGTATTAATAGTAGATATTCGTTTGTACTATGAATATGTACTAATATGTATTTCATAATTTAATACAAAATAGTATATTATGAATATATATTCTTTTTAGAAAGTTATCTATACAACTTAATAATTATGTATATTTTTACTATAAATATGTACTATGAATATGTACAATATAGTACATTATGAATATATACAAATATGTACAAATAATTTAATATAAAATAGTATATTATGAATATGTAAGAATATGTACAATTGTATTATGAAGGACTTGACGACCTCTTCTACTCAATAGAATTCTTAGCTACAAATCAAATTCAGTTAGAGATGCACAATTTAATATTTAATATTTAAAATTAAATTATATTTTGAAAATTTTAAGATAAAAAATTAAAAAAATATAGAAAAATAATTGTATATTTGTAAAATTTATTGTTTATGCAATTTTGTGTAACAAATTACATACAAAACTATTAGATACACAATTTTTTGTATTTATTTGTAAAAGTTATTTTTTCTTAAATTTGAAGTCGTAAAAGAATTAAATATTTACTTTAAAAATATAATATATTTTTTGGCACATATCATGTTTTATTTATTTTTAAATTTTATTTTACTTGACAAACATCCACAAATAAGCTAGAATCTTTTAGTTACAATTTTTAGTATTTAGAAGTTCAACACATGTCTTGCACTTCTAAATACTAAAATTTATCAATATTTTGGAATATTAAAAGAATTAGTGTGAAGTTTAAAATTTTTGTAAGTATAATTTTATTAATAAAAAAACCACATTGGTATTATATAGTAGGTACATATATGATACACTCATTATATTTTTTAACTATACTATTATTATAATAAAATGAGAGAAGTTTTAATGGTGTGCACATACCAACTTTAAAAAAATAAAAAATAAAATAAAAAATCTAAATGCATTCTTGTTAATAAACCAAATAAATCAATACGAGAACTCAAAACAAGATTTTATCAAAACAAAATCGTTTTAAAACATGGTAGATTCGTTTTTACTATTTTTCACATAACATTGGATTTTTGTTTAACCATTTTTCTTTTTTTATGTACATATACATGTTGAAAAAAAAAAAAAAAAAAAAAAAAAAAAAAAAAACATTGATATTCATTCATCAAAAAGGACTTGGTCATGTCCAATTTTCATCTTATTATTTGTTTTGTCCCTTATATGAAATCCATCTCTTATATAAAAGAACTTAGTGGATAAATCAACAAGATAATCTAGAGGAGATTAAACTCATCTCTAATTTGCTGAATATCTCATTATTATTATTATTATTATTTATTTTTATCAAAAGTGAGCAATAATTCAACATTTGATCAAAATATGCATACTCGTTCTATAGATTGCTGAAAGTAGCAATGCGAGATCACAAGGCGTGCAATTATTCTACAAATTAAACTTTTACACCTTTTATGTGGTCAATAGCACAAGTTTCCACTATTCCCTAATGTAATAGATATACTTTTGTCAATGTGTACTCGAATACTGTTGATTGTTGTACATTGGCAGAAAAGATGACAGAACCATTACTATTCGTTTACTTTAGGTCACTTTATTTCAAGGAGCACCAGTTGGCACCGAGCCAGCCACCGATGAGAACAAATGAAAACAAATGAGAAGCAAAGAATCTGGGCACTGTATCGAGCAATGGCATCTCCATTGGCCTCCAGAGCCTCTGAGCCATGAGGTATCAGATACAAAACCTGGACAGAGCAACATGGTTTCTAATCCATCAGATAGTTTACAAACTAGCCTGCACCAACACAACAGATACGTAGAGACTGTTGGAATTGGCCTGTTCAGTCATACTGCTTTCTCGGCTCTCGAGCTTCTCCGTCTTGTACGTCGTGGTGACCTAGTGAGATGTTACAGACGTTAACCAACGTAGTAGCAATGATCAATAGTACCGCGTCTGGACTGAGATCGATGCCATTTATGTGGTTGATGCAAAGTTCACAACCGTTTATTGACAGGCAACCCAGAAGCTAGAATTACATGGGTGAGTCTGTTGAGCATGGACAAGTGCCGAGACCTTCGATGTTCTGGATATCGGTAAACTCCCCTACTGGGCATGGGCAGGTGCCGAGAGGTTGCATCTGGGTCATCTGGAAAAACGACTTTAGTTGGTTTACAATGTCAGGGTCGAGGCCAAATGCTTTCTCCAGAATCTGGTTGATGACGTCTTTGTTGAACGTGGATGCACCAATGTCTGATCGACCTGGGGCCTGGCTGTTGAGAGAGAGCTGTGCGATCGCTGGAGTCTTGCCAACATTCAGCTGGAAATGCATCAGACCTCGTGGGAAGACAGTGATGTCGCCCTTCTGCAAGACGCTCGACCACAGCTTGTTTTCTGTGTCGACGAAGCCCACTAGGAGCTGGCCTTCCTGACAGAATAGAATTTCGGTTGCGCGTTGGTGCCAGTGGGGCACATTGAGACCGCCCTTGGGTGCGAAGTCCAGACGCGCCCACGAGATCCCTTGCGTGTTGATACCTGGAAAATTCGTCACGAAAGCTGTTTGCAGTGGAGCGCCGAACGATGAGCTCAAATTTCCTTGTTTTCGAAGCCCACGAAAGGTGAAGTCGTTGGAGGTTACTTTAGCTGGATCCTTACACGGAAATCCGTTGATGAAGATAGGACTTGACAGGTCTGCAACGCAGAAATCCTGGAGAGGGTCAGGATCTGATGCTGCGGCCATGGATGTGAAGAAGCTGAGAATGACAAGGACTGCAATCGGTGGAGATAGCCGAAGATTGTCGCATGTTGATGACCTCCCCCTCCCCATTATGTTTGCGGGTTGTATCTCTCGTGGATGCTTGAAAGTTTGAGAGGCGAGAAACACAATCCGTGAGGTGAAGAGCGAGAGAGAAGGAGAGAAAGAGAGAGAGCAAGAGAGAGAGAGAGAGAGAGAGAGAGAGAATTCCACTCGAAATCTAGGAACTTCTTTGCGTTGATTACTGATATTGAGAATATATAAGTTTCATCCCATCTGCATTTATCTCCTTTGTCAATCAGAGATCGATGTCACCTTCGTTGTTTATGCAGGAAATTGGCTATGCTACATCCCGCCGCCTTAGCCCATGATACCTTGTCATCATACGCTACCACAACATGTAAATAATAACTTCTGTGTGATATGTACAACAATGACATAAATAATTAAAAAAATAACGGACCAATCCACAAAGGCCCCGTCTAACCCAACCCCAGTGCACATCTCACATTCGGCTTTCAAAACAAGTGGGCTGTAAAGAATGACGTGTGACACAACCAGTTCATAGAGAAGTTCCTTGTTAGTGGTATACACGATCAATGCTTCTCTGCACGGTGCTTCTCCTTCCAAGCCTCGACCAGTGACTGTAAAAGCAGCTTGCCGTCTCAATCCAGGAGGGTATGTCAAAGAGGCATCATGCAAGTCATTTACTACTTTCTATTTATAAATGTTTACTGGGTTTGAGTAGTTTGTGAGAAAAGTTGACAAAGCACATTCGCTTGGATCTCGCTCAAGGGGCTTACACCAAACCCAGCCACAGTATGACACCCGTCGAGCAAAATAAACGTGAGATTCGTCGTCTGATAAGACGATTGTGGCCTGATTAGTTACACTTGGACTGTGATCACGACAGTTTCAGTCTCAACAAAACAGTTTAGACCATGAGATTAAATTCGCTGAAACTAGCTTGGACAAATACATGTGGTCTGGTCCACACTTTGAGGCGACCACGAACGCAGTTCACTCTGGAACTGCTTCTGCTGCCGTTCTACTCACTTAGAATTTGGGTTATGGGTGATGACACAAAAGTGATCAGGGGTACCGTGGCAGTAGTCTATTTATCCAACAAATAGTCGACTATAACTGGACATAAGACTGCTTGGATCAATCGATCGGACTGACTCTCGCCGAACTCCCTTTTTGATTCGCATGAAGGAAAGATGTCTTTTAACTCTACATTAAAGGATTGATTGGAGCCTTGCCTTGTAGCTGTCAATTCACAATTTGAACGCTAGATTCGTGTATATATATATATAAATGTGAGTGGAAGCCTGTGCAGTTCAGCACTCGAATATAACCAAAAATATTTTACAGAAAACACAACAAAACAAAGGATGTTATAATAGTGTTCTAACGAAATCACAAATTTTACATAAATAAGGTATCATGTATGTCTGTAAAAAATATAAAATAATAAACAATGCCGCTCTCTCGCGGTGTGACAGACTGAATGAAGTGCTGGCCGGTTATGGTATCAATGGGGCCGGGTCCGAGAGCACTTTGTACATCAGATCTGCGTGACTGTCGCCTTTTTCAGTCGATCCACGACCAAACACTGCTCAGGGCCACGGTGTCATTCCTGGCAGTTACAAAGTCTCTTCACGCAGAGTATCATCAGTCCTTTTGAATCAGAGTGCGTGGCACCAACCACCGTTGTACAAGCTTTTAGTTTGTGGCGCAGGTTGTTAGTCATGCGACGCATGTCAGTAGCATCGGAATGACGAATATAATTTCCGACGGACGAGGAAATCTTAGGAAGGAGAAAGATGCAACTATGAAAGCAACATTGACATGGTTGGCATTCACGACCATTGACCTGCATCGGCATCCCAACGACACATATAAATCGCATGTTGTTTGAAAACATTCGTTGTCGTTCTCTGTTTGGCTCGACCTTGTTTGTGGAGTTTCGGCTCAACATTAGTAAGACAGCAGAATGGAACTTGCGAACCATGTTCAAAGATGGTACAGTACTTCGTCCAGCCTGGCCAGCACATGTACCAGGAGCATATTCAGAAACAATCCAGCGACTGTCCAGTATACTAGGCAGGAATCCAATAGATTTTAATCCCAAAATGAGGACTATCTTTCACCAAATACTGAGTCACTGTACTACAAAATTCGATCAAGTGATTTGTAAACTAGCTGCCCAAAGCCTGCATGCATTGATATAGCCGTCCTCTGGTGATCTTCGACCTGGTGAGTGTTGGGCATGAAATTCGCAAGGTAGGTTCTTGCAAGGAGAGCCAAGCGCTTCGACTCTGGGCTTACGCTGGTTTTGGACATTGCACTGGTGGCAGTGTTGCAGCAAAACTGTGGATTCTTGTTGCTGAAGCCAATGTGTGTGTCCAGGGTGACATTCAGGTTGGTGCGCAGACTGGCCAAGTGCTGCGGTGAACCAGGGTTGTATGCGAGTCATCGGTGTGTATGCTGATGCTATCAATATACAAAACCCCTTCTAGATTGCTTATGTATCTAACAAAGTTGGAAATGTAGAAGAAAATACATGAGAGAATTAGCCAAGAATACTGACCATAGTATGCAGTTACTTTAGGACTCATAATTGACTTATAAATTATTGTTATTAATAATATTATTATTTTTTGATGGAGGTGTTAGATTTTAGAATTTGTTTAAGTTTTGGGGTCTTTCGAAGAAGCAATCAACTTTGAATATTTGAATCTGATTTTCTTTTTTGCATTTTTTGATTGTAAAATGTTGTAAAATATTGTTTGAAAAGCAGAAAATTGTAGATATTGGATTACTTTTAAAGTACTAAATAGTAACATCTTTGTGACATTAAACATAGCTTTCTAATTAAGAATTATGTCAAGTTTGTTGAACATAGATTAAGTTTAGTAAATTAATGATTTAAATAGAAAAATAAAATAAGAATAGAAATTTTTATCAACAAATTTTTATAACAAGTAAAAAATAATTCAAACACACCTAAAGTATAAGAAATTGTAATAGATTATGCTATAACATAAGTAAAACTATTGATTCAAAAAAATCAAGTCTAAAATCTACATGTATTGTTTTATTGTGATTTAAATTTAAATTTTGTATTTATTACTATTTTGCTACTGTTTTTCGCTGAGTGCAGAATGATGAACTTGGTTCTCGGCTGTGATTGCAGTCTCAAAAGGCTGTGTTCGGTAAACTGAAAATCACGATTAATTAGTGTAATGGACAACAAAACGAGGACAAAGTGTAAACAATTGCCACTTTTCTGTTGCAACATCAGTTTCACAAAAAATAAGGCCCACTCGGAGAAACAAAAAGCTCCGGCAGTAGCAAGTGCTGGTGAGGGTCCGACACCGATACCTCTTGTGTGTACCTGATCTCTGGACCGGGGGAAACATCGACTCCCACCGTGCACGTGTGAGTTGCACACTGAATTCGCGAAAGAACGTTGCCTCAAGCTCGCCACGATGCACCTCGAGAGCTGCCCCCTAAGTAACCGTGATAGATTAGTGCATTGTCTGTAGCCAGTGTTGATTCGGTTGCAACGAGAACCCTGTGCATGATGGCGTGCTCCTGGGGGATCTGGAGTCAACTGAACTCCGTTTTTCTTGTAGTAAACGGCCACACTTCAATGCTCGGTAACTCCCAATTCCTTGATATGGGTTTGAGTTCTCCGAGTTGGAGCTAATACGGGTCCGAATGGTACAGGAACTGCTGCACTCCTGATGCTGAAGTCTACGAAAAGAGACGAGGGCGGCGAGGCAGTGGAAAAGCGAAGGCCGGAACTCTGTACGAACTGAAGTGCAGCAACAGCAATCAACCGTATCTGCTGCAAATCCCTCGTCACGCTTGCGGTTGACTCCCAGGATCCTATGCATAATGCATTGATTTATTGCTTCTTTCTTCTCAGCTCTAAACTTTACCATCCTTTTTTACATTTGTTATTCTTGACGTGTGATGTGCATGTGCATGACTATATTTTCTAGAGATAAAGTATATTTTGATTTTATCATCTCATTTGCTGTTGTCAAAAAGTATACCATATTGGCATAAATTCTTAGTCGAGCAAGCATAGAGAAGGGTGGCAATGAGCAATTTTTTGAATTTCAATCATACAACAACATTATATAACATTATATAAACTATATAATCTATTTTGTTGAGTTGACTACAATTTATCCAAAAGTCATGCCTTGCTTCATTTCAATCATGCAACAACATTACATAAATTATATTGTGGAGTTGACTACAATTTGTATCTAATAGTCATGCATTGTTTTAGCCATGGTCAATTAAATACAATTAATTTTTTATTTATCTTTATTATTTATTGTAGAATATAGATATAAAGTATATTTTAAATATGTTCTATTCTATCTTTAAATTAGTAATTGTAATTTTTTAAAAAAATATTATTATTATACAATTATTTACCATATAATCTTTACAACCAAATGATATTTTTGTACTTTCAATAAGCCAAATTAAAAATTATGGCTAGTTTTTCTAAATACATATTAGACCAATCCAATTATTGATTCCAAAATATGTGTGTGTGTATATATATATATATATATATATATATCCAAGAAAATACTTAAATATCTATTATAAATATACTTATATTTTTTCAATCATTCCACTCAAGTCAAATTTATTTAAGTATTTTTATTTTTTAATGCTTAAATATTTTTAAATACTTTCTACATGAACCTTTAAAATGTCCTATAATAGAATCTTGGAATCTTACAACTACTTCATTACATCATTGGAATCTATTATAATGAAAGAATTCACAATAAATTATTGACAATAAATTTTAGTAATGATGTGATGAAGAGGAAAAATAAATAAATAAATAAAATTTCAAAGTAAAAATTTAGCACTCTATTTATGTCAAGGTAGCAATAGCTACTTTAACCAACAAAGTAATCTAAAGACGTCTTCTATGTATCTAAGATGAAGCAAAACCTATTTTGGTGAATAAACTTGTATTAGAAGGCTTTATGGTTTATTTTAGCGGGAATGGATGTTTAATAAAAATATCAGATAGAAATATAGTTATTGCAAGTTCTAATAAAGGAAATTTGTATTATATCAATTACAAAAAAGTCAATAGAATAGAAGAAGTTTTGTATATGACATTTTTTCTTTAGTTACTTAAAGAATTTGTATTATATCAATTATACTTAAAGAAGTTTTGTATATGAAATTTTTTCTTTAGTTATTTATATGTGAAGTATAACAAAATGCTCAAATCTATAGAAAATATAATGCATCTTGGATGTAAAAAATGCACACAAAGAAAAAATCAAATAGTCTCTTTTTTAAGTGGTGTAAAAACATGTAATATTAAGTTGTTGGAGATTATCCATTTTAATATATGTTAACCTATGAAGACTATATGTATGAGAGAAAAAATATATTTCTTTATTTTTATTGATGATTTTTTAAAACAATCTAGATCCATATTTTTAAAATTAAGAGATAATATTTTAGGATATTTCAGGATTTTAAAGCATTTATTTAAAAAAATAAAATAAAATAAAATAAAATGAGTCTAAAATTAAGATGTTGTATGTTGGTAATGAAAAGTGAATATATAACTAAGAAATTTAATTTTTATATTTTTGAATAATAAAAGAATTCCTACACAAACCACAATTCTATATACTTGAGAATAAAATGGTGTTTTTGATAGAATAAAATAGTTTTGTTGATTGGATAAATTATATTATTATGGAAATGCTTCATTTTCCAAACTTTAATTATAAATTTTGATGGGAAGCCATTTTTAATATTTTTTATATAAGAAATAAGTATCCAAAAAATATTCTTACATTAATGAAACCAAAATAAGCTTGGAGTGGAAGATAACCTTGTGTTTTATATACAAGGACCTTTAGATACATTGGACATCGAAAGATATTAAATTATATGAAATCCAAACTTGATACAAAAAATACAAAGTGTTTATTCTTGGAGTATTATAAAGGTATCAAGGTATATAAACTAATGTATTTGGACATCAAGAAGTTCATCAAAAGTTGTAATATTGAATTTTCATAGCACAAAAGTATTTATGTGTACTTGGAGATATACCCAAATAGGAATAAAAATATATTTGTAGATACATCTTCTAAAGAAGTAAAAGAAGAAGATAAAGAAGAAGAATAAAAAATAATGACATCAAATAAAGAACTTAGCACTTCTTAAGAGACGGCTTTATCAATTTGGAAGACCAAAAAAGACAAATTATAAGTGAAAGAAGATGTGATATATGAAGATCAACTTTAAATTAAAAGTAGATATCTTTAAAGAAAAAGAAAAAGAAAAAGAAAAAGAAAAAAAAAAAAAAAAAAAAAAAACTTCTTTGAAACAACATGGTTTAAGAAGATCAAACTACTTATTAAAATAAAAAAATAAAAAAATAAAAAAATAAAAACTTCTTAAAATATATATATATATATATAGATAATGAATGATAGAAGAATCACATTTTTTCTCAAGTATGTGAAGAATATACAAATATTTTTTGTTTTATTGATCTAATAACTTTATATGATGTTATAAAGTTCTAATATGGAATCAAATAGGAGAAGAATATAGAAGAAGAGTAGTAATTTTTCACAGACAATAGAATATAAAAATTAACTTATCTTCTAACAAATTAATCTAGCATTGCTTGTAAGTAAGTATTTAGAACCAAAAAGATATAATGGTTGTAGTGTTGAGGCTTAAGATAAGATTAGTTGCCATTGATTTCAATGAGATTTATGTACTCATTGTAAAATTCACCACCATTAAAATTATTATAGAAATTAGACTAGTAATCAATTTAATGCATTAAATAGATGTAAAGATATTTGAATGTAAAATTGTATAAAAAGATATATATGAACTAATTTCAAGGATTTGTATAACAAGACAAAAAATATCCTACGTATTAGTCAAAGAAATCCTTATATAGATTCAAACAATTATCAAAAGCATAGTAATAATGCACTGATACATTCTTTGTTAATAAAGGCTTTATAAAAAGTGAGATTGATTGTTCCCTCCATGTAATGCAATATAAAGAATTCTACCTTCTTTTAGTCTTTTTGTGTTGATAATTTAATCATCTTAATTAACAATATAGAAAAGATGGATTTTATGAAGGTCATTTTAGAAAAAGAATATAAAATAAATAATTTAAAAAAGCTACACTATTGCATTGGTGTTTAATTTATAAAAATTATACTAATAATACCATGACAATGATCCTAAACAAATACATGAAAAATGAGCTGAAACAATTTGACATAAAAGAGTACAAACTAATAATAAAACAGAACTGGATTCTCTAAGGTCTAAAACCTTACCAAATCCATAACAACAAAGATCTCAACACAATATAAGACCAAGCATACCGAAAAAAGAACTAAAAAAAACTAAATGGAATAGAACATGAAAGTCATGACTAAGTAAAAGAGTATAGAACCAAATAGAAGCAAACAGAACGAAATAAGAAAAACAACCAAACTTTACTAAGAGAAAGTGTTTGAAGCCATATTTGACCAAATATCCAAATGGCCTTAGCCAATCCTATTTATATTTTGTTCAACTTATCCTAGAACTTTTTAGAATGTCTCAAATAATAGGCCCCACCAACATAATCGCCTTCCTAAAAGATTCTAAAGGTAGGCCCTATTATGATAACCACCCTAAGCTTTTCTAAAAGGTTCCATGGTGGGTTCTACATGAACCACTATCCTAACCTCAATTCTAGAAACTTCTCAAAAACAACTCCAATTACATCTCTATATGTGTAAATAATACAAATATCATATCCAAATAAGAATATTACTTGAGACAAACTTGAAGTTAATGAAGCTTAAGGATGAGGAATTTGTCAAAGTTATAGATAAATTTTAAAGTATTTTATATAAGACAATAATATGCTCACTTACATATGTAATAATAGCCATAAGAATGGATCTTGCATATGATGTGAATATTATGAGTCTAGAGAATTGAAACATATTATTTTTAAATTAATTTTAAATATATATATTAAATAATAATAAATATATTTTTATGTTATTTTATATTATTATTTTTAATAACTTGGATTATCAAACTTTAATCAAATAAATTTTGAGTAATATAAATTAAAATTGATTTTATTTAGAACATAATATTGAATTTTAATTTTAAAATTCTATAATAAGTATTATAATATTTTCTATAAATATATTACAGGAATTTTATAAAATAAATTAATATAATTAAAAGATAAAAAAGTGGTATTTATAAATATATATATATATATATATATATATATTTTATGCTTACAAAAAAATGTGCATAAAGATTAGAAATTTTATATTAAAATAAAAAAATCTTTAATTCTTTAAGAAGTTTTATTTAGAAATTTTATACAAAAGATATTAGAATAGAGAAAAAAAAAGACATAGAAATTTAGCAAGATGGATTATACCAAAAAGATAAATAAAAGACTAAAATTCCAAATTAGATGAAATGGATAAAAAGAAAACAAGAAAATTATTAAAGAAGAAACAAGATTATCTTCAAAAATCTAAAGTAAGACAACCAAGACAAGATATTATATCAAGACTTTATAAAAATAAAAATCTCTTTTTCAAAAACAAATTAAAATGGACTAAAATCAAACAAGTCAACACTTACAAACTAAAATGGTATGAATGCTAGAAAATTGACCATTTCAAAAGTGTCAAAATATTACATTTAATTTGAATAATCCAACAGATGTCCATCTTTGAAAAACTTGTGAGAGATTTATATGACAAGTGTTTTTGATATAAGTCTAATCATCCAAAACAATCTTCTGTAAAACAAATTAAAAAAAATATAAACAAACTCCTAAAAAAAAATTGGTGAACTTGTGATTAGAATAGAAAGTAGACCTCATGTACTTCTGGTTGTGCAAACAAGTACTTTTGACTTCTGGTTATATAAACCAATAGTCAAAAGATTGTTTGTGTCCAAGTTACTCTTTTGACTATTGGTTTGTGGTCTATGAGCCATGGTAGTAATGACCTGGAAGATCACCAAGACTAGGAACAGAAGATGCTATCTGTTGTTAAAGTTAATCCACAATCAAAATTAAATTCTTCCCCATCCAAAACTTAAGTTCTCACCTAAACCTCTATTGTACTCTTGCAAACTCGTAGAAATGCACACTAATACTCAAGTCTTTTCTATCTCTCTTCTGAGCAGATGAACCTAATTCTGCATAACCTTCAGTTTGGGTGCTAAGTGTTGGTACGATGGATATAAAAGACCACACTGAGTGCAACTGCCACTGTGCAAACCAAAAATGAAGCATGTAGTGTAGACCAGCCCTTGCTGTTCTTCACTGATGAAGTTCGGTTCGCAGAAATAGCCTTCCTGATTCGGATTTCTTCTAGATGAAGTGTCAAAGCCTGAAAACAGGACTTCATTAGATATATCTAAGCAATTCAATGGATATTAGGATCAAGTGCTACTGACCTCTTAATATCCAGGGACTAAAGTACTCAACAAAAAGCGAGGTTCAAGAAAGTTTTAATTCAAGGCATCGTGTGTTATTCCCAACTTGACGTGTTTTAAAATGGACTCCAAACTCACCTTCCACCCACTAATGCGAGCAAAATTGACAGCAGCCACGAGATCAGAGTCGGTGGCAAGTAACACTTCATCACCTTCATCATCAACATACTGCCATCATACATTTGACAACCATGACCACGAGCTGGTTAAGGAGTGATTCCATTTAAATGAGATAGACATTCAATCCAGAAACTTTCTGTGGAAATCAAACATCCAACGTACCATAAGTAGAGGAAGATGAGTTCGATCTATATCATCACCAACACGTTGTACAATCATAGTCATGAGATTTTTCAAACTCTCAGAACCTGAAATTATGGTGCGAGCTCACATTAGTTCTCAAAAATAGGTGTAACGTTCGACCAAAACCATTGCAGGACCTAAGAACAAAGCACATACTATCAATCGCAACGTTAAAATATCAATTATATTTCTCAAACCTGTGAGAGAAATAGGTTTCGAAACTTACCACAGTTGAATCGGTAGTGGCCAACCTTTCCATTATGAGAATTTACTTTCAATTTGAAAGCGAATGTATTGCCAGGCCCAAAGGTCGGATAGCCACACTTTCTTTCCGAAAAGACATCAGATTGGCGTTCAGAGGTATCACTGCAATCGATCGCGCACACGTCAATCTGATAAACGTGTGATTGCGCACACGTCAAAAGTGGCACTTGGTTCCATCCATGCATCATTAAAATTCAAATGAAAGAATAGCTAAGTAAATTCAATAAATCAAATTGCAAGTCTCACATGTGAGAATCGTCACCCTCTTTAGCTGGTTCTAGAGCTAAAGCAGAGTCCCAGAACCTCTGTAGCATCGTTGTTGCCATATCCTGACCTCCACTACCAGCACCTCTAGCCTGGCAGCGTTGTCAATAATGTTTTAGAAGCCAATTATTTCCCACATAGGTCTACTCAATTATGATTTTTTAAAAGCACACATTTTTGCTAAATTGGCAATTAGAGATGCTTTTTGTGCGGTGGATTTTACAATGACACAATGCTGTCAGACTTGCTCTGCCAGAAGCATGGAGCCTTCTACATTGGCATAATCGGAAACAAAGAACCAACGAGTGACTACATCACTGACGAGGTAATGCAAATGGTAGTTTGATTTTGAACTATAAATTCTGATCATTGAAAGTATATGAGGTACCAGATAACACTTACAGTCGCTACAGCTCCATGTGTGAGCTGTAAGACATCCAAGCATGTCACCACAAACCCATCTGTACATCATTCTCCAAAGTTTCACACGATTACTATTTCGAATATGACTGCTTACTGCGAAAGCCAAGTATTCCTAATTTGTCAATTGATAAAAAATAGAAGCAGTCTGAAGATCAAAGATGTCATGGAAATTCGGAAAGACAAACTAATCATGCACAACTTTTCACCCGCAATTTGCACTTTCGAATGCAGAAAAGGGGAGCCCAATGTCTACCATGATCTGTAACTGGAAGATGGAGGAATTTGCCATCATGCATGATATGAAGCGCATCCACAAGGGTGGTATCAAAACCAGCACACTCAGGATTGGGTGTCATGACCTGCATAGGTCCTTCAATTCAAAATTATGACAGCTGCCAGGATCACGAACAAGCATATGATTGCACTAGTAAAATTAAAAAGAACTTTCTCATTTTCAAGGCCTTCGCCTTTCCATTCAAATCGGTACCCATAGAAAGCACAGTGGATGTTAGCACATCGGACCTTATCCAAAGTGGTCGTCTCAGGATGTAAGCCTTGAGCAACAACTCTCATCAAGACATCCTTTGAGCTGAAGAAAACTATCCATATATTACCATATTTGATTATATGTTCAACAGTGACTTGGAACATAATAGAACGAAGAATACATCAAAATAACCATCAAATTAAACATCAAAAGAAAAAAACAAAACAAAAATAGGTAAAATAAAGTAAAATAACAATATCTTATTTAAAAGCAGTGGCTTATCATTGAGAACAATGTTAAATGATCAAGAGCTCCAGAAACCCTTACGTGAGGATTCCAATCGGTTTGCTGCAGGACGAAGTGATAATCACTGAATTCATCTGCTGCTCTTTCATTTTCTTTGATGCAACCGTGACTGTTTCAGATGGTGAACACGTAGGCACACTGCCAAAATAGCACATATCCTAATAGTGAGTCCCAAGATTAAAAAACCGCACCAAATTATTTTTCTGTCTCCATTAACCAACTATTGATATGAAAATTTTAGTATATCCAACTCCCCTGAAACTTACCTCGCCACTTCAGCAATCAAGGATCGTAGAGTTGGTCTTAACATTCGATCACGCAAATTCTGAATAAAATTTGATTCATCTGTATAAATCAAATAGTTAATTTTCCCAGTGCGCAAGAATAAAGAAACAAGCCTGTGAAATCATCTGCTTTTTTTATTGAAATGAAAGTAAAACATACTATGACTACAAGATCGAGATCCTGACGAAGACTAATTAATGCGATCACCAATGCCTTTGCTTTATAAGCTCGTCCTCTGTGTGATTGAGGTAATTCTAATACGTTGAGGGTTCTTGAATATTAGTGGTGTTTACGTATACCCTTCAAACAGACAAGAACCTCATACGACTAGTCCAGCCATGAAACTAGTGGGTGATCCTGTGAGGTTAAATGCAGTCTGTTAGGTTCAATATATATATATATATATATGAGATTTGCAAATTACACAGAACCTCAGCAAAGTAACCTAGGTTGTCTGAGCGCTCATTTTACAGCATCCTTTAGCCGAGCACTAACGGGATCTAAGAATCCGAAATTAGCCAGTTTATGCAGTTGTCACATGACATCCCAAGTATATAAAAATGAAAGGGGGGGGGGACAAATTCCGCGCTCACCTGAACCCTTAACACTCCACTCACGCTCAACAGATTCCACAGCAGCTGCGAGAGCATTGCCCTTCTCAGCAGCCCGCTCTATGCGAGCAATAACATCGTACAGACACTTCGTTATGTCTAACAGTGCAACAACCTCCCCATGCTCCACCACAGGCAAGTGCCTAAATCTTCCTGTAAAAACTCAACAATTACCTTCAACGAAGCTTGTGTGACCGAATCCACTTTTTAAAAAGATAATAATTCTAATCTATAAAAGCACAAATTATTGGCTGAAAGTTGAGGCAATAAATCACAAAAAAGAAAAAAGAAAAAAAAAAAAAAAAAAAAAAAAAAAAGAGAGAAGAAGGGTGTGGAACATTGCGACCAAACCTGCACAACAAGATCGAAATCACAAAATGAAAATTGCAAGACGTGTAAACCTAACTGGAAAATGTTGAAGAAGAAACTTTTTCACCTTGCACCATCTTCTGTAGAGCTTCGACAGCTAGAGTGTCGCCCATTACAAAAGTAGGATTCCTTGTCATCACTTTTGATACAGATGTCTCTTCCGGCTTCAATCCTTCTGCAATGATTCTAATCGCCACATCCTGCAACTCAAATTTGAATATCCCGTATAAAATATGTATCTAACTTTGATTCTTAGATAAGGTTCATAGAAATTACGCATATGCACTCTTAACAAGAAAAATGCCGCAGGGCAATCATTGCACACGTGGAATGCAAGAGGGATTGCAGCGACAAACCACTTGGTTATTTCACAGAATTGCAAGATGTAAAAGCACCTTCGCATGAAGATATATTCTCTACAATTAGATGTTTAAGATCACTATTAATCATGCAAACTATGTCTACATTTATAGAAACCAAATATTTACTAAACAGGAGCTTAAGATTTTACCTTATCCGTGATGATACCACAAAGAAGCGCATTAGAATCAGTAAGCAAGGCTGCGTCCACCCGTCGAGTGGCCATACGACGACAGGCATCCGCCACAGTGGTGCCATCAGGAATGGTGAGAGCCTTTGACAGCCTCAATCGTTTGACAGTGCGCTCCCCTGAAACTCTGAAGTAATACGAGAGACGCCAGAAGGACTTGCCGTGAGGCACACGAAGTGATCTTTCTCATAGTTATAACCCTCCACAAACATCCAAAGTTCAAGATAAAAGATAGAGCGTTGAACTTCGAGATATCAACAGTTCACAAGTCAAGTCCCATACCTAGCTATAAGCTACAAGTAACTTGAACTGCCTCTAGAAATGGACCAGAAATCTTTGGTGAATGTGAAGCAGACATAGATTACAGTTTGAAATTTGCGCATAGCTTGAAAATTTGCACAGGCAAGATTATCAGCCGAGTCAAACCAGAAAAATCATCATGAATTCAGTCTTTGCTTCAATAATCATACACTGATAAAGAGTTTACATTTGACTGATACAAACCAAGGCACTATTGTGAACTCTAAAGACTTTACTTTATTGCCCAAACAACCCAGAAAAAATTCCCTAAAAAGTTAATGAGTGTAGCAAAAGTTTAAGACTGGCTTTGATAGCATGACACTCCAGTTCAGATGCCTTCGGTCGATGAATACGCCAACCACGATGAGTAAAACAAGCAGTCATTTTATCAAACCAAACGCAGCAGGATGCCATGATTCAATCTTTCTCATAAATAAATTCCATACAGAGTCGCAGACAGGATACTGACTCAGAAAGCCATATCATACTGATCCTATCGATCTAAATATCTGAATTACTTTACAAACCATCTACAGAAGAGAGCAGATAATCATCAACTCAAAAAAATTATAATCATATGTCAATAAACAGCTCAAATTGCACATACTTCAACTTCAGAATTCACAGTTGGCAAATTCACATACTTGTATATAATTTCCATGTTAATTATTCAGTCTGTCGGTGACGCTTTGCACGGTAGATCTCAACCAAGTGGTAAAGACATATACACTACACCAGACGGAACGGAAAATAACAATTTCGCATTTCGAAAAAGAGATAACGAACGTCCAGAAACACACGAAACTACCACGGAACCAACTAAAAAATACAAGAGACAAGATACAATAACTACGATGCACGACCTGGAATCGTGGTGGATGGAAGAGCCGATAGTGAACACTAACTACAAAATTTTCTTTCCGTTGCACTAACTCGCAAACCGAAGATTCTTGAAAACTTAACCAGAGCCTGCTAAAAAAACGGATTCTCCTCTGAGTTTCTACTGCAATGAACAAATCTCAAACGTTTACAAAATAGTAGAGCTTGAAATATCATACACTGATCTGGACCGACAGCGAGGAATCACTGTGCCGTTGCCTTGAGAAAGTTTCTTCAGGAGGAGATCACCGGACGGGACAGTTGCAGAAACCGAGCGAGCATAGCTTCGAGACGAAATTGAGCGCTTAGCTAAATCTATGGCTCCCACCCTCCCTTCCGAGCCAGTCCCGCTACTCATTGTATTGTGCCCAGGGTTCAACCTTCCTCCTACCCTGGCTACAAATTCTGTTCTACATTTTCTACATCCATGCAACCTCCACCTGCAGCTCCTCCCTCCTCCTCCTGCTCCCGCTCACGACACACAGCACGAAATTAACTGCCAAAGAACCTGTTCTTGATCAAAGAACCTCAAACAACAACTGAAATTCTTCGACGTTGTCTTCTTAAACGCTCTCCACATCCGAAATCCTACGTCGAATCTGACATAGAACGAGATCGATGACAAACCAAGGAGAGTAAAGCTACACAACTTCCTACACCAAACCGGCTGTCAACCGGTAGCTACCTTAACTGCCACCAGGGATAGGAGCCCAATTCCAGCACCGTTATCGGCTCCAAATGACTCGATTGAAAGAAGACATTTGAGCATTAGTGAAGAATGGATTTATAAACCTTTTGCATTAGTTATCAAATTAAAAACCAGTGAAATTTTATTTTAAATAATTTACAAATTACAAGAACTATGAAGTAAAGAATCTGAATTTGTGAAATAAAAATCAACTATCATAATAATATGATTTTGTAACAAAACATAATTTTATAATAATTTTAATTTTTAATAAAAAAATATTCTATTATTTTATGATTAAAATTTCTAATATTGATGATAAAAAATATTGATTGATTTTGATTTTTCTAAAAAAATATATTTTATTAGATTATGTGGAGGTATTCATTAAACTTGTTTGTAATTCAATACCTATATTTGTGGATAAATTTTTCTTCAAAACTTTATAATTATTTGATGCATAATAAATACTTATAAAATCACTAAATACTTGTAATTTGTTACAAACATTAATATTGATATTAATAATTAGGAAGATAAAAAGAGATATGTAGAAATATGCAAAAATATGTTAATTTGATAATATCTTAATGAAAAGCTTTAAAGACTTGGATTTGAGTTTACAAGTATTTATAGGTGATTGATAGGTTGAAAACTTGACTAACAATTTGGCCATGTATTCCACATGTTGAGAATTTGCCTTGTAAGTTAAACATATGTCTTACAAGTTGTCACAGATATACATATGTATTCTAATAAGTACCTAAATAATTAGGTAGAAGTAGGTAAAAGTAGATAAAAGTAGGTTAATTTCATAATATCTTCTAGAAAAGCTTCCTAGAAGCTTCATAGATACTGATTTGACTTTACATATATTTGTAATTGATTAATAGGTTAGAAACATGGTCAACAAGTTAAACACATGCTGATAGCTTATAGAAAAAAAGTTAACTATGTGGCGCACATATAGAAAACTTGCTTTGCAAGTTAAAATATGTATCTTACGAAGTCAATACGTTTTAGAGGTCCTATAGAACATTGCTATGTAGCTCCTAGTTAAGAATATATATGGAGGCAAAAGTGAAGCCTTCTTAATTCTTGTCAATGCCTTTCTAGTTCTACATCTTATTTCAAGACTTTTTAGTCTTCTTGTTTTTGGCAATAGCCATTCTAGTACAATATTATATTATCTTTGAGTGACTTTTTAGTTTTTTTCAGTGACACAAGAACATATTGAGGATTTCTTTCTTTAAAATTCTTGTCCTTGATACAAGTTGGACACATGTCATATGATCTATAGAACAATGCAACTTAGCTCTTTAGTTAGGTTGTACCTGTAGAGGCATAAATGAAGTCTTTCACGTTTTTTCAACAACATGAATCTCAAAAGTCTAAAAGATTAATATATTCTTGTGTCACTTGAGAAGATTAGAAAATCATTCAAAGATCGTATGATATTAAACTATAATGGCTATTGCCAAAGACAAGAAGACTAAAAAGTCTTCAAACAAAATTAAGGATTAGAAAGGTGTTGATAAGAATGAAAAAGACTTCACTCTTGCCTCCATATATATTATTTGACTAGAAATTAAGTGTTGACATTCTATAAGACCTTTGACATGTTTCCAACTTATAAGATATGTGTCTTAACTTATAAGACAAGTTTTCTATATGTACACCACATAATTAGCTTGTACCACAAGCTACCAACATATGCAATATGTGCCTTAGTTATTGGCCAAGTTTTTAACCTATCAATCAACTACAAATACATGTAAAGTCAAAATTGCATCTATAAAGCTTTTAGAAAGTTTTTTTGCAAGATATTTCAAACTTATCTACGTTAATCTATTTCTACTTATTCATATTATTTAGGTAGTTATTGGAATATATATGCATGTCTGTGACACATTCTTGTCAATATCATTCTTACTTCTAGTCTAATTTCAAGAATCTATAGTCTTCTTATCTTTGCCAATGGTCATTCCAATTTTTCTTTGAATATATATCTTTTGTATTTGTTTTTGTCATTTTTTTTTAATATACATCTTATTATGTTTATTTATTTTTATCAAGTTTTCATTCTTAACACAATATCATTGCACATCAGTTGTATAAATTATTATAAATTCTAATAATTTTTGTTATTTAAAATCTTAAGTTTTTCTTATTATTAATGACACTTATATGATTATTTACTAATTTATTAAAAATAAATTATCAAAAACTTATATTTTTTGTGTTTAAAATCTTTAAAATTATATATATATAAATTATTTAAAGAATTAAATAAAAAATAATATAAATATAATTTACTATATACTTTTATTTATTTATTAATGATATATATTAATTTATCACTTTTTTACATATTCAAAATTACATCAAATTTTACAACTTTTGCAAATGTATTCTTTATGATTTATACTTATAAAAAGCTAAAATTATAAAATTTTCTTGATTTTTATTTTTAAAAATTAATTCTTTTATTGATATGTAATTTATAAATATTTTTTTTTTTATCTTATCAATTAAATATCATTTTACTTTCTTTTATGGATATATACTCCAAAAACAAAAATCCAATATATATTTGAAGGCTAATGGCCTTGGATAAAAGAACCTTCCTAACTTTGTTTTTGTCATTAATCTATTTAAATATAAAAGTTTACTAAGAAATAAGACATGATTTGATTTGTTGTTGTATTTCATTTGTTTTACAATAAAACATTGAAGTGTGCTCCATCTACAAAACCACTTACAATCCTGTATCACCTTATATATTTTTTTGGTATTATATTATTTGTTCAATTCTTACAATGTCTATTTCTGTTTGAAGTTTCTATTTTTAGTTTTTTAAATATTGTAGTTTGACATAATCATTACAATTTATGTTTTTTAAATATAATTTTTTAGTACTTTTAAAATGTTAAACCTATGGTTTCAATCATAAAATCATATTTCTCTTTTCATATATAATTAGTAGAAATCAATGATGTTGGGCGACCACAATCTCCAGCATATCCATCCATTTCTTTGTTCATCTATACTCCTTCATTTCAATATTTCCGTGTGTCCCTACATTCCCCTTGTTCCAATCAAAAGATTTCTTTGTCTCTTTGTGTTATACTCAAGTTGTTTTATATAATAAATGTATTTCAAAGTTTTCAAAGAACCAAAATATCAACTTTCTTAGAGGTTTAAATAAATATTTCCAATTTTATTACCTGATTTCTGTTTGGATATATCTACACACTCCAATACACCCATGTTAAAATTGCATTATTTATTTCAGAAAGATATAGTTTGAGTTTTCAAGGAATATTTAACTCGTGATAATCCTTAGTTACCATTTCACTCAATCGACAGAGGGAGAGCACCGCTGCTACAAAAAATATCGTCGCAAACTATGTAGCCGCAGCCGCAGCCGCGAGTCAGGAGCAGCACACCCAATGGTTCCCGTTAGGGTTTGAGGCTCTAGGGCTTTATATACATTCCCTCAGAATACCTGGCTTCTCTTTCGTGACCTACTTCTTGCGGCTTCTCATCTGCTTAGCACTTGCATCCTTAGAAGAGTTCCGTAAACCATGAGGGCGAAGGTTAGTAGCTTTCTGGCTCCTTTATTCATCTTCTCTGTATTTGTCGACGTTCTGCTCTATTGCGACAAGAACTGTTTCGGAGTATATGTGTTGAGTAGGATTCTGATTGTGCTTTGCTTTGTCCTTCGTTGTGAGTTTATTTGATTTTGCAAACTCATTGCTCTATTTTATACCATTTGTAGCGCTGTGGGTTTCCTTCGTACCTGCTTAGATTTCGTTAATCTTTCTTTTGAGGACCTTTGTTCTCTCGTTGAGCACACTACTGAGCACATTTTGCTAACCGAAAGATACAACGCGTTCATCTCTGACAAGATGTGAGAAATAATGAAAATCTTCTTCTTTTCGGGGTTAGGGTTATTTGCTGTTTGTGCCGGTGATGCCTGTACTTAAGCCCCAAAGTATTGGTATACCTTACGATGCTCCCCTTCGAGTCCATCCGACAGTGGCTCGCGTGATGCCGTGCGCGATTATAAATCATGCAGATTTCGTAGTTGTATATATCAGTGTCTTAATATTCTATCGCTGAGAGCCTAGGGTTTATTTTGACTTTTACTCCAGATAAATGCTGAGAATATCGAAATGCTATTCATACGTACTGATTATATGTTGTGTACATTTGCAGTGGAAGAAAAAACGCATGAGGCGCCTGAAACGTAAGCGCCGAAAGATGAGGCAAAGATCCAAGTAGATCTCTGAAGAAGGCTGTCCAGCGGCTTCGGCTAGCCATAAGGCTTGGGTCGCACACGAGGAAGTCTACATTCATTGCTAGCCTCACGGATGCATTAGTACTGATAGGCCTTCGCACCCATCGCTCTGTAGAGGATTACAAATGACGATTTTGTACTTGAATGCCTCTGTTGAGGATGAGTAAAGATGGCATGCGGATTCTAATGCAAAAACTCCTTGTTAGCTGTTTGTATGAACCTGATACTCCTGAATCACAACAGGGTAGGATAAATCGCAATGAAGATCTTTGAGAGACAATTCGTCTCTCTGGCTCGTAGATGACTGATATTACTCACGAACGCCATCCTTCACGCACCTCTCGTCCAAGCTGATGTTGCTTCTTCGCACTAAAACATACAACCCAACTCTATCGGGCTGACGTTCGTACTTACACTGACACAAGTGCATGGTCAGTAGAGGCTGTGGTCAATAATGTTGCCTATTGCATGGAGAACGTAGTGCGTGATCTTCACCAAGCACGTTGAGTGGATAATCTCATTTGCTACCAAGGATAGTCTGTATCCTCTAATGTATCGGCGCGCAACAGAGTGTAGACATGATAGTTTTGCACATTTCCAAGCAAATTGCAGGACGTTGGCCGGGTATGTTGATCCACCCTTAGCAAAAAAATCCAGCAGTGAGCAATGCAGGAGCAAGAGTAACTCGTATGATTGAGCAGTACCACTCTAAATCAGTGTAACGAACATGACCGCTCTAAGCTGTTGTCACCTATTGAACAGAGTTGTCGTTGACTCTACTGATAACTCTCGAGACCTGAAACAAGGGCAATAGTATATCGGTGACATCTAGATTTTTGCACTGCAGCACGTGAGCTCATTCTGTTCTGGAGCTCATGACATACTGTCACGTTGTTCACGTTTGTCGCATATGTTTTGAATTCATCTTTGTATTTTGAGATCAGGAACGAATTTCCTCTTGTATCTTACACATGAAAATTTGTGAACTGTGATTTTGTACTTCATCTCATACTAAAAGAGCTGAGCAGTTCTCGATGATCTAACAATGCTAGATATATCACTGGATAATTCAACGTTAAACCAACATGAACATGTTTACAAATGCACACCAGTGAAGTGTTATTAACCCTATTAAACTAGCCCTGATTTGTTTGATGTGACATATTCGCAATGTTGAGCACGTCGAAGTTTGATTCTCAATGTCCCATCAACGTTGCTGCAAGCTGTAAAATCCCATGAATTTCTGTGAAGTTGGCGATGGCAAGCACTCAGCGACTTTTAATGAGGGAGTGAAGCAGTTTCATAGTGTTGGCCAGCTTAGTTTGTAGTACCGCTTCTTAATTTGCACTCCGCTGTTTGAGGACACCAGGATGAGCTAGCTTGGTTGTTAAACAGTGTGCAGAAGCGATTGAAATGTAGTCGATGATTGCGAATGAACAACGAAGTGTTAAGCCACAGACAGCCTTTTCACATGCCAGCGAAAGTCTCGTGTGCAAGGGCGGGTTCTGTAGCAAGGGTCCCACGTTGACGTCCAAGTCTGGTCAATAAAACTATTCGAGGTTATTGCCGTAATGCAGGCAACGATTTTCTTCGAACAACGCACCAGAAAAAGGAGAACAAAGAAATGGACACGATCATCAGAACAACAGGCTTGAAGTTTCCTGCTGTTGCACTAGGGATGGTTGTAGCTGCCACACATGCGATAGTTTTCGTCTACTGATTTCCCTTGCTTCCCGATCACACTCGGCTCTCTGAAACGAGCCATATCTTGCTAGAATTGTTGGCGTTATGCAACTTCTCTTGCGATAGTCTAGTTTGGTAGTTAAGTTCCATATCTCTGTCTCCAACCTGATAGCCTTTGTCGTAATTTTAGAGATCGGAAATAGGTTTTGAGACTTGGCTTGGTTGTGCGGTTCTTGATGGAAGGAAGCTATCGTAAAGTTCTGTTTAGGCTGGGCACGCGCAGAGGCATGCGGTGATGAATGTCGTTGCCTGGTTTGTCATGAGCTAGAGCTTAAATTGGAAATTGGATGAGGTGCAGGGTAAAGAGTTTTACGGTAAGTGTGACAGGAAGCAAGGAACTACCGAATAGAGAGTGTTAGGTTTAGTGGGCGGGCAACTTGGCGAGTATTCAGGCACGAGAGCGTGGATGTGCCCAGCCTGGCGGTGAGAAAGCGTGCCCTGTGGAAACGACAGTTCCTACAAAAAGAACGGGGAGGGGTCAAGGAGACTGATAATGAGCACTACAGGCTCTCAAGGTGGAGTAGGAGGAGGAGGAGGAGGGGCAACAGCATCAACGAAGCGCCCGATGTCTTCACAGAAGAGCGGTCGCTCAGGCTCAACACCTGGCCCGTTCAACGGCCAGAAGAAGAGCGGCTTGGGAAACGGCGTCACGCTTCCCCGCAAACCTTCTCGATCTGTGTGCGTGTTTACCTATCTGTTCAATTATCTTGTGATTGACTTTTATTTTGAGAAGATCGTCACTTCTCTTGCAATGGATAAATACTGATGTCGTTGCTAGCGCCCTTCGATCTGGAAATGTCAGACGCCATAACGAACCTCTTCAAGCTTCTCTCGTCTCAATAAATCTGACGTGCGTGGTTAGATCTTTAGGGTTTTTGGAGGATAGAATCAGCGGATCTCAATGTAGCATCTGCAGTTTTCGGGCATTTACTTCCTCGTAGGTGTGATGTCCTTGAGCTTTGTTAAGTTTATTCAACACCAGCGGTTTTTGGTACTAGTGTTAGGCGCCGTTGTCGCTTGAAAATGCTGAATCTGTTTGAAGTGTCCTTTTATATTTAGAGTTGCAATCTGGTACAGCTGCGTGTAGCGTGAAATGACGTGGTCCGAAAAGTTGGCATCTTAGAAATACATCTTGGAAGAAATGAACAGGAAATACGGAAATTGCATGTCAAACAGTCTTAATTATTACTCTGCGATCCTTCTTTGTCATTACAAGGCGAGGGAAATCTAATACGTAAATGCTTGATTCACAGACCGCCCGGAGAGCGGACAGTTAAACGTTTGAGGTTGTCGAAGGCTCTCACCATCCCCGATGGCAGTACTGTTGCCGATGCCTGTCGTCGAATGGCCACTCGACGGGTGGATGCTGCCTTGCTTGTTGATTCCAGTGCGCTATTGTGTGGCATTATCACAGACAAGGTATGGTTTGCAGTCACTGCCTCTGATAATCGCACCATTTTAGTTTGGTATTACGAGCTTAGTTTTAAAAACCCTGAAGTTAATGCGTAATGAGGCTTGAATCGATGTTTGAATACATCCAAAAATTCGACTTCCATACTGTGTGTATTACATCTCTCCAGATGGCGATTGATCTTTGTCTCGGGTCTTGTCACTTGTGCTGATGACTAGCTTGATGCCCAGCCTTCCGGCTACTACTGTGGGGATTTAGTGCCGTTTCTGTTAGCATTTTTTTGGTTACCAAGAAGCCATGAGAATATTTTCCCTCTGGATCTCATTTAATGTCATTACTATCTGAGTCGAAGGATGTTGCTACACGAGTTATTGCTGAAGGGCTTAGACCTGAAGATACCTCAGTATCGAAGGTCATGACGAAGAATCCTGTCTTTGTTATGGGAGATACTCTTGCAGTGGAAGCATTACAGAAGATGGTTCAAGGTGCTGTACTATTCATTACTTTTGTTTTGTAAAAGGTTAAAACCTTAGCGTGTATAATTCAGATAGTCTGATCTGAAATTTCAGCTAGATTGGTAGACATGAGGTTTTTCATGCTCTCTATCCAATGTTCGAATCTACGGGCTATTTTGGTTGACTTCATTACGAATTTCATGAAAATAAGCGTAACCATATATTCCTAGTGTATTGCAAGATGACAGCTTCTCATATATTATATCTCAATTTGTGACAGGCAAGTTCAGGCATTTGCCTGTAGTGGAGAATGGAGAGGTTGTTGCACTTCTGGATATCACAAAATGTCTCTACGATGCTATTGCTCGCATGGAGCGGGCTGCTGAGAAAGGCAATGCTATTGCAGCTGCTGTTGAATCTGTTGAGCGTGAGTGGGGCAACAATGCTACTGGTGAGTTTTTCACGCATCTTAATTAACAAAATTTATGTTATGAAATTTTTACCGTGTACAAGTCCGGGGAATATATTTTTATTTGTATATTAATCTGCTTCTTCATTTTATGATGCTATTTATTGAGTTCGTAGAATCTTATGAGTTGTTGGGTGCTTGTTGATGCCAGAGAAGTCAAGCTTTATCGAGAATCTTCGGGATAAGATGTTTAGACCTACTTTGGGATCGATTATTCCAGAAGGAACCAAGTGAGTCTTTTCCCTCATAATTTTCTTCTTTGTCGAGCACAAATATCTGGTTGTGGAGTGGTATTGTGGGGTTATTGTGTACAAAGATTTTCTTTACAGTTTCGAGCATTTTCGACATAAGTTGATGCTGAATTGCTCTTCTCAAGTTTCGTGGTTTGTGCTGCAGAGTGCCAACTTGCTCAGCATCTGAAACTGTCACTGCCGCCACAAAAAAAATGAAGGAAAACCGGATGAACTCGGTGATTATTGTTTCGCCCAGTAACAAACCAACAGGCATTCTTACGTAAGAGCACGATACTTTCATTTATTCTGTCCTACTCTGTTGGAAGAGTATGAACATGTTCTTGTACAAGTATTTATACGTTTTAGTTGACCGAGATGCATATTTGTCACCTTGCTTACAGAAATACCACCGTGTTGGATTTGATGGCTACAGCTCAAAGGACGTCTTAATGAGAGTAGTTGCGCAAGGTCTACCCCCTGAAACGACCACTTTGGATAAGGTTTTTCCTGATTGTTTTTATTCCACTGTTATTTTTCAGAGCCCATTTTTCAATTATGTCGTCAGCAGTATCATGTGATGACTGATCTTCGTTTTCAGTTTGTTGATTAAAGGTCACACGCAGCTGCTTCTGTCAGGTTTAAAGAGTTGTAGTTCTTATCCTTCAATAGCTTGTTAGAATTAAAGTCATCGGGTTTCACATGTAGGTCATGACACCTAATCCTGAGTGTGCTGGTTTGGATACCACTCTGGTGGATGCACTACATACCATGCACGATGGCAAGTTTCTCCATCTTCCGGTTACAGACAGAGGTAAGAATGTAGAATGTTCTTCAATTTTTGTTAGTAGCGCGTCACTTTACGTTAGTAGCTTCGTAGTTTTTGAATATAAGCTCTTACGCATATTGTTTTAGAATTTGTTCTAGCTTATGTCAGCGTTGTATCCTGTAAGCTCACAATTTGTGTATGTTGTGTATAGATGGACACATTGTGGCCTGTGTGGATGTTCTACAGCTTACGCATGGTGCTGTCGCAACTGTAAGTGCTGAAGTCATCCTTTTCAGAATTATCACGTTGAGGGAAATATTTTCTCATGTTAATTAAGCTGGCGAATTTGTGATTATGAAAGGTTGGTGGCGGAAGTGCTGCTGGTGGAGGTGCTGATCAAGCAACAAACATGTTACAAAAATTCTGGGATTCTGCTTTAGCTCTGGAGCCAGCTGAAGAAGATGACGATTCTCATAGGTTTGTCAGTGCTGATCGTCTATTTTGACCATCTTGTGCAGGCATTGGGCTGATGGAACATGTTTTAGTCGTATGAACCGAGAGAGAGAATGTCCTTTGACTTGGAAATACATCTGGTCAAGAAAATAATGTCTCAGGCTAGATATGTTTATAGCTTTGCATTTAGGAATATGTTTTTCCCATGGCTTTTCCATTAGCTGGAAGTAACCTTTCTGTACGGAAGGGCAAATTCCAGTGGGCCGCGGGTGACTTTGGATTCTTTGCAGGGTAAGTTCTCTATGTTTTGCTTGTGTATACCTGATCTGATAATCAGGATTTCTCTTTGTTTTCAGTGATATTTCTGCTCGCCAGTCTGATATGTATTCAGAAAGGCAATCTGGCTACCAGGAAAGACATTCAAGCTATCCTTCATTTGGGCTAGGCAATCAATTCGCTTTTAAGCTCAAGGTGACGGGTCGCGATGGAACGGAGCAAAACCATCGCTTCAACTGCGGTGGGGCTTGAAACACTTAATCTCCAATAATCGGATTTTTTTTTACCTTGGTATTGGTATTGCACTTTTGGAGTAGCACCAAATTAGACAGAAATTTGAGTAGGCGATGAATCCTCGAAATTGTTTAGCACACACCTTTGTCTAGTGCACAGTAGTTAATGCTCCAGAGTTTCAAGCATTTTTAATGGTACTTTTGCAGGATCTGAGAGCTTGACTGAGCTTATGTCCATGATAGCCCAGCGTGTTGGGCATGATATTGATCGTACTCACCTATCCCGACTTATGGTATGTTCGCGTTTTGTGAATTTTTGGATTTACACCAGTATTCAAAGGTTGTTTGACTAAATTTTGTAGTGTTCTCTTTGACGTCTAGAAGTGTGCACACCAATTACTTTCTCGCTTACTGTCATGGAGAATGATTCTATTGCAGTATGTGGACGATGAAGGCGACAAAGTGCTGCTCGCCACTGACTCGGATCTTGTGGCTGCTGTCAACTTTGCACGCATTAGCGGATGGAAGGTGGGTCTTCTTTTGTGGTCTTGTTTTGTATACATTATAGATCGTAGACCATATGTAACATGCTTGGCACAAGGACAATCACGGACTTGACCCATTTTTCTTCCTTGGGCGTTGTACAATTTCTGATGATGAAATCTCTGCTGATGCAGGCATTGACTCTTCATTTGGAAGAGCCAAAACGGAAAAAAATCACGGCAGCCCCTAAGGCTGTGCAGGTAGTGGAAACTTCTGAAGGCTTTTCAAGCATGCACACGGCAATCATTGCTGGAAGTGTGGCAGTAGTTGCTGTAAGCCTCGTCTTGTTTTTCCGCCGCTCAAACTCTTGACTTTGCTCTTAGGAACACATCTTTTTTATGTGAGAGCATGCTGAATAAGTTCTACATTAGCACTATATAGGTGTGTTGGTGTGTAGAATTATTCTAAAGAAACGTTTCACCTCGGTGTTTATGTTTCTGATCTGTAACAAGCATTTCATATGAATTCCAGTGGTCACATGATACGACCTTGGGCGTCGATCTCTTCTTCATTGTTAAGCTTGCTTGGTCCACATATTGTTCTCTACATACTTCCTACTTCTGGGTAGGTTGGAAGGTGTGTACAGCGTGGTTCAATTGTGTGCAGTTAGTAGTGTTTTTCGCAAGATGAGCCATTATCGGTTTTGTATTTCTCGAAATTAGTATTTTTTTTTCCCGTTAACCATCTTAAATTTTTCAGTGTTTTGGTGGAGTTTTCATGGGTTCTTCTTTTGTACAGTTTTATCTTCCTATGTCCTTCAACATTCGCTTGGCAACTCTTAATTGCAAGGAATGATCCAGAACTCTTGTCACCAGTACCAAACGGAGTTTTTCAGTGGGCACTTTCTTAATCTGCAAAGTCAGTGAGTGCTCATTTCAGTTATCACCTCACCACCAGTACTGAACCTTATTTTCATTAGCCAAATCCTTTATTCAGAAAGTTGGGGACCAATTCTCTTGATATCCTCATCTTTGCAGTCAGCCTTGGGACCCTAGTTCGCATTAAATGAGTAACTAAACAAATACTAATTTTCATTGTACAATAACTGAAAATGCTATTGTACCTTACTCCCAAATAGCTAGGTACATTGCTCATTTTTCTTAGAACGTCAGAGGTAGACCCAATGTGTGAGAGACAAATGTAATCGGGTAGACGAGAAACGAAGAGGTTTGTGAGATCATTCAGTTATTTGGTGATATTCCATTATTAAAAACAAAAGGAAAATAATCTGAGAATTACATTACCAGATACTATTTCTGTTAGCAGGAGTTACCAAGCAAGCAGAGTTCAAGTGTAGCATGGCTTGGTTACGGTTTGGAATATAGTCTGATCATGCTTAACTAGTCTGATAATCATGTTTGAGCAATGCATGTATTTTTTCCAAGTTCCAAAATAATCTGACAGTATGTTCTATGACGTGTTGATCACAAAATGGTGCTCTGTAAATGATGATAATCATTTTTTTGACTGCGATAATCAGTGCACATCAATGGAGATTAACTTTTATTTTCTATATCTTATATACGAGAGTAAACAAGAATCTTCAAGTGAAGGTTTCAATAAGAATTTACCAGTATGTAATTTCAGTACTAAAATTCTAGTTTTGATTGATTATTATAAAACAAAATAAAGTTTGTACACCTTTTTTGAACATGCATGACACAGTTGTTAAGATGGGGTTTAGGGTAGATATTTATATGTTTTTTCTTTCTACCATATATGTTAAATGTTCTTGTATTGCTTTATAAGTATGGATAACTAATGTACATATGGACGTAAGTGTTGTAGACATTGCAAGAGATTTTGTTTTTGCAACTTTTTGAATTACTTCAACAAAGACAGTAATACAAACAAAAATAGATTTTAAAATGAAATATGCTACAATAGTTTCACCACATACATAATGTTGATGATAGTAGTGAAACTTATATTATTATAGCTAATATAGTAATACAATTGAGTGAGATAGATAGATAGTGTGTAGCAAAACTAAGTCAAACTCTTGTAATTCCTAATTCAATCAACGAGGTAGAGAAATTGGCAATAAGTCATCTCTCTCCAGAAATTGTGTAATTTAATAGTTTGAGCATGCTACATTTTGACGGGAAAATATGTCTCTTTCACATTAATATGTACCGGGAAATTATATTTAATGAAAATTGTGTTCTTTAACTCACTTTTGCATCTTCCATCACAAAACAACTTAATACTTTGTCTACCTACTAATGTAGCAACTTTGACACATACTTTCTTCTATGCATTTGTGAACACTTGTGGTCCACTACCACTACAACCTTGTAGATTAGACTATTTCTTTTTTTAAATTTGTATGACATGACTGTAAGTCATCTACAACTCATTTGCTACATCCTTTGTAGAACTACTAGCTTGCAACTTCATAAAAATAGAGTTATCAAGGTCTATTTTAGCACTAGCATAAAGCTTTTTTAGGTACACCATGATTATTGAACAAGATCCACAAGGAACATGTAGAAAGCTTTGAGATAAAGTATAATCCAAATATACATGAAAATCTGAGTTTTGCAATATTGCATTCCTCTTTTTCAACCTTATTGTGTTTAATATAAGAGGCATGCAAAACTAAGTCATGACATTTGTTGGAGCTGAAATAGCAATTTCTACTCACAACTTGTGTATTTTTCAGTACTAATTGAGTGCCAAGTAGCAAACATTATTCCAAGTCTAAAGGTTTGAATTTCCATTTCTGATTGATTAAATTTTGTTACACACTATATGTATACAATGATGATATATAGAAAATGGAAATTAAAATTAATGATGTAATTTGTTGAACTCGTTTTAATGAAAAGGAAACCTTTAGAGATTCAAATGATGCTACACAACCAACTCTTCCAAAAATTTAAATCTTCTTTACAAAAAGAAAACAAGTACAAAAAATATCTTTGCCAAGATCCAACTTTGAATTGCAAAAGATGAATATCCACAAGAGACCACTCACCCCAAACATATCAGTTCTTATCATGGTTTCAATAGATGGGACAACTTTGTTTTTAACTAGGTTTTAGTAAGTGAGACATTCATTTTTATAATGGTTCAATATCACCATTCTCCGGCAGTTGGTTGCAATTCCTGGCAACAGCAAAACCTGAAAGAATTTCAACAAAATTCAGAACGGATGAGTCAGTGGATTCCAGGGTTAAGGAAGAGACTTGCACTTTTTCAGTGCAAGTGCATGTCATCGAGTTTGAAAGGCTTTTAAAGTGATAGTTCCTCGAACAATACTACTAGAGGAGGAAAGAATTCAGGTGCCTGTGGTCAATGAGGTACCAGCAATTCGAAAGCGTGTCAGGCCTGCAGGAGAGAAAGTTTCACGACCTCTAAATTTAACCAATTACCGTGAACCAGAGTAAAAGCCGAACGAATTTAGCCTGTAGCTGCTTACTTTCTTATCATGGAACTTGATTATCAGCCACTGCACTGATTTGTCCATGTCAAAGGCTCCTATAATTTTTGAGTCTGTAATGCAATGCGATCTGGGATTTTACACTGATACACGGGTTGAACATGGTGCAGCAATAGTGTAGGTTCTGCGAATAAGCGATTGGAGAATATACCACTCCTAAAATATTGAACTTTGTAAGGTGGACGTCACTACGATGATCATCACGAGACTTTAGAGGGATGGTTCGTAAGATACATGATTCGCAACTCATTCTGATTCAAATTTAGATGGGAAATCTCATGGTTCAACCGGATCTCCGAAGCAGAAGGAAGGGCTCGACACCATCGAAACTCGGCTGCAAGTGCGTGGAGAATCTTCGAGGAAGTCTCTCAGCTCCATCAAGACGAAACCTCCTGAGCAAAATGGAAAAGATTCTTCGAAGGCCTCCTGCATTGACATCAGGCCGAAGCACCTCATTACTGACACCAATCCAATGCCTTCCAGTCCAGGTGCCAAGATTACCAAACCTCCTGAATCGCAGTGACACCAAGAAGATAAGAAGGTTTGACTCCCAGTCAAATCCAGGGTGGATGCGAGCGATATTTAGAAGAAGGTTGGATCATTGATTTGGGCGTAGATGTGTGCGCAATTCAAACAGTCGTGCACGTAGCACTAGGCATATTATTCTGTCAAGATTCTTACATCAAACTGTGGAGTTTCAGATGCGCCACTTCTGATCGAACCAAGTGCCTCTTTTGATGACAACCCAATATCGCAGATCCTCATACCAGATAGCGCAGCTGAATTTGCTTGTTATGTCCTCGGTCATTTCTTTCGAGGCGGGTACCAAATTAATCTGCTGAGCAATAAAAGAAACTCCATGAAGGAGCTGGTTGACGTGGGATTAAACTGACAGGGAAATACCAGAAACTCTTAAAAATTGATGGTGGATACGAGAGGTGACGTGCCGTGGCGGTATCCAAAGTGCGTAACATGGGGACTCATATACAGAGAGTTCCTCTAGTCACATAGTAAGGATTATGTTGGACTTTCTCCTTAACCGTTGTAACAAGGATTTGACAAACACTGAGAAAATGCATAAGTAGTGCAAGCACAAGAAGACGATACCATGATTGAAGGCAAAGGACTGATTACTTCGTCTTATCTGCTAATGTGAGCGGGATCTCTGTCACAGTCGGCGCCAATGTGAAGTTATAAATGAATTTAGGACAAGCGATATAGCGCCTTGGCATCGTAGAAACCACAGCCAAAGCTTCCATCGATTCAGAATACAAGTATCGGACTACTCCGTACAAACTTTGACTACTCGCCTTCTGGAATGAGCCGCTGGTTTAATATCAACACATTCTAGTCATTCCTAGAATGAGATGGGTCGGATAGCATGTTGGCACATCACCTAAGAATTAGCGCTGATGTAGCACTGGATAAGAGCCAATTCGCATGTGCACGTCAAAAATTGGCAATTCTTGCCGAGCTTCAGCCAACCCAGGAGCTGTTATCAAGTCACGTAGACGATCTCAAACGAAAATCTGATTGAGCCCGCATTACCAAGATTAAAGATCCTTTGATTTACCCAACCGAAAACTTGTCCCTCGCACCACCTACAGCCTCTGCAAACTTGTCACCGCATTGACACAAGTATTGTTGCTTCCACATCCTCGCCGAGTGGAGTGCGAGAACTGAACTCCTTGTGCCAGAGCTGTCGCCAACCTTGGATCAAGAAGGAAAATCCATTGGGGTGTCCTATCTGCCCTCACATCGTCACCAAATAGTAATGGATGTGCACGGGCAGCGTTCGATGACAATGCTACTTCAATAAATATTAGGACTACAAGAATGGATCTGTGGCTTGCTTGAAGTTTGTGTTTCCAGCTAGTTCACACATGAATTTTTTTTTAGGATATATAACAGACATGATTTCAATAATGCGTTAACCACAACATCGGCTCGTACCTTTTACTGCGAATCGGCGGCATGGCGGTTGTGGTCAAAGAGTAATGCTGTTCAACTCGACTGCATGCGCGGACACATCCAAGGTCCACTTCAAGCAACTACGTAATCAACAAAGACATCACTTCATTGGTCAAGTTAGCTCTGGCTGCAACAATCTCTGAAGCCTTTGCAGGCAGCAAAGCGCACGACTGCTGCATTTGACGAGAGGTCTTAGATGTAGCTAGTACGCGTCCACATTCTAATAACTGATTTCGAGAAAGAAACGTCAGTACAATTAGAGATCTATCGCAAGCCTAGCGTTCTTATTCGCAGCTCTAGCTAGACAGTGAGCATAAAATGTGCTGTCGCCTCCACGTAGCACATATACAAGCGAACATGAAGGACAAACATATGTCAAGCTGTGATCCACGGGAGCTGCACAGCACTTTTAAGATTCGCCTTTAACTGCTCCGTCCCAGAGATTCAATACATGCACCATGCATGTATAGATACGAAGTAGAAAGCGCTCAAACGTGTACATAGACTCATTCAAACATTCCGCAACCTCATTCGAACATGAAAGAACAACGATAGAATGAAACCGACCAGTTCACAGTATGCAAATGCCTCCGCAGTGACCAGTCCAGGAGTATGTAAGCGTCAGAAGAGACCATAAAAATACTGGATCACAATCTTCAAATGCCATTTGCTGTGACATCGGGAATCATGATGTACAAGAATGTCCATCGTATATGCTAGATGTAGCTCAAAACTTAACTTACAGTAAGGAAGCGTCTAGTTCACCTTCGTTAAAAATTAAATTTGAATTTTTCAAAAGAAGTTGAGGCCAGCTCTTTCCTGAAGTCGTGCACGAAGAAATGAACTTATTACGGTAGAACTACCATCACTAAAGAGATTTTAAGTTGAGAAGGTGAATTAGTTGCATATGTCCTCACAGATGCAAGTGATGCTAAAAACTCTAAGCAGGCGCTGATCCTGTAGCTCCGGCAACAGCTTGAGCAGCATCCTCAATGGCTGCGACAGCTTCTTCAGAACCTCTGTCCTTCTGTACTCCAACCCATCGTGCGTAATCCACCCACCTACACATACGTCCTTAGCATAAGACAAGGTGAAACGGTATTTCGTGGCAGTGATTCTGAAATAAAATCAGCTCTGAGCAGTTTCTAAAGGTAGTCGTGCATGAGACTTTCAGAAAAGAGAAAAAGATGGAATCATACATCAATGAACCAAGGAACGTATTTCCGGTGCGAACAGCAAAACTCATCACACTAAGAAGCAACTTCTGATTGTGCAGCATTGGCTCCAATATGCGCTGCTCAACCACTCCTGCCAGAATTTGGTACCTGAAACAAAGTTCTTTCCCCGGTGAGAATTATGCACTACTAATCAACGCCATTCTACACGAAAATCCTAAAAGCAATGCCACTATAGTTCGTGTCAAGTGCGTGCTTCTGCATTACCTGTTGTGGCACCTAAAGGACTCTCAAATCTTATTCTTTGGTCGACATCAGAGGGTAAACATGGTAACAATTACAAGCTTGAGAGAGGATTGCTTTAACGAAGGTGGCCTAAAATGTCTGAAGTCATACCGCAAGTTACTGGAGACAGCCATGTAAACTCCATAGGCCAAACTCGTTTGAAGGATTGGAATATCTTCCGACTCTCCCTCAAAATTCTTATCCACCTTTCGACGAATTGCAATTAAGGCATTCGTAGAGGCTGTTCCGACCTGCCAAAATTCAGAAGACAACAACTCCCAGTTAGGTTACTGTATTGGATAACAACTGCTGACCCGTGGATTTTGGATTCCCTGCATCTGATACCGTTAGAATCTCCAATCAGAGTCTAGAACTGAATCAAGCAACTGAACAAGAGTAGTGATGCATTGATTTCAGATGAATACTGCAATGAAAAAGCAACAGACGTCAAGTGAAAAACTTCCATGACATCGTACCAGTGAGGCTGTTGTACCGACAGCCAACAACTTGGACCCATTTCTCTGCAAACAGCAACACACGAGCTTCTCTCAGACCATGATGTCTGAATCTCGAGACCAAACTGCGTTCAATCAGCATCCAAAAACCTAAATTTCAAGGCTCGCAATCGCAATTGCCCAGGTAAGGCAGAAAGGCTTACCACAATGGCACCAGCACGTTGCAAAAGAGTAAAGGTTTGCCCTGTAAGTGCAACCTGCATATCATAAACGAACCAACCCGAAGATTACAAATTAGTTAATAGCTCAAAACGTTTAGACGACATTAGGAACATCATTTCTAATCACTACATTGTGGGCGTAGGTACAGGGTAAATAAACCCACAACAGCACGACGTGTAGCTGCCACAAAAACAACCACGTGAATAGAGTGTGGAAGGGAAGATTTTCTTGGTTACCTGGAAAGCGTTATCAGGACAATTGTAAAAGAATTTCGCAAGCCCTCCAGCGCCTGCGGTCAGCCTAGGACGCAATGACACCGTTGGGGCTGGTAGCCACACCAGCATAAAGTCAGCAATCAGAGCCATCACCTGTTTCACCAATGAAGATATAGGCACCAGATCAGGAAGATTACAATTGTATTCAATCGTATGCAATATTAAATCAGCGTGCCGTTCTATTCTTCGTGTTCGACTGAAATTAGAATCTGAGATAAAAGGTCAAGGAGATCCTCCAATCGAGAAGATACTTAAATGCTGAAAGTTTGGCAAGGTAATGACTTGAGTATGTAGCGTACCACATCAGCAAAGACGAAGTCCAGCTCCTTCGAAAAATTCTCTTTCCGCTTCTCCAGCTCAGCAGCTGTCTGCAATTCCAATGTGCTGACAAGAATGCATAAGAGAAAAACCTCTCAAGACTCTTCACGTATTTAGGCGAATGAGATGGTAACTTAGGCCACTCGAGAAAAGAATGTCAGGAGTTTCATCCTGGTCGATCCATTATCAAAACGCCAAAACGACACAACAACAGATTATCTCCCAAAAAAAGAGCTCAGCAAGGGAGAACATGGAAATTCCCCACATTTCGGCCTAACAGCAAGTTCTCCATAGAGGCAAAAGACTTGCAGAATCTTCCTCTACATATTTTCGTGACCCACGACCAATAGGTATCTCAATCCAGCCGCTACTAATGTTAAAGCGGCGTTCGTCAAGCAAACAAGGTCCACATATGTCCTCACTGTAAAACAATTTCAAATTTCAAATTGAAAGATAACAAGAGGCAAACAGACAAAAGCAGCCACGAGAAAGGAATGAGACCTTAGTAAAAATCCCCACGCCACATTCGATCGCAACTTTCGTCATAAACAAATCATCAGCAAGAAGCCGCTCCTTGAATCCGCTAAAATTCAGCAACCAGCCCAAGAACTTGGAGTCCTGCAACTCGAAGAACTTCGTCACAATAGCGCCAGTGATGCGTCCCTCCTGAATCGCGGAGGCGAGATCGGCTGGCAAGTTCTCAAGCGTCTTGCCCAATCCAGACAACACCATGAGAGCTTCCTCACGGTTCGCAGCTCCACCCTTGCCTTCCTCTTCACTATCCCCATCGCCACCCCCATACCCCTTCACTCCACCACTTCCCCCATCGTCTCCACCCCCATTCGCGAGCTCTGCCGATGCATTTCTCTGCACCAGCCTCCTGCTGACGGATTTTCTTGTAATCGGCGCCCCCCAATGTCCCAATCCCTGCACCTGCTGCTTCTTCAACATCTGATACTGCTGCCCCTCCCAACTCATCGCCATGCAAACTCTACCGCCGCTCTCACTCCTCCTACTCCCGCCATCTCGCAAGGACACAATTCCCCAACACGCTGCTTGCCCAGTGCTCGGAGCGACAACTCGGAGCGCCATGGCTATGGCTGTGGCTACGTCCCACGCTCCTCACTCCCGCAACCTTGAGCAACAAAACAGGAAATAAACACAGAACGGCCCGAAAAACCTTCGGAGCAGAAGCAGCCTAAAAGAAAGTGAAGCATCTGACAGAAAAGATACCCTTTTCGGCTTCAGGGGCTACGCTACCACTCGTGACTGAGCGCCCAAACGACTGGAACATCCAACAACCGAGACACTCCCTCTCCAATTGACACCATTGCAGCTTCATTACCCTAACTCTTACTAAATATGGCCAAGAAAATTCTCAAAAATCTGGCGAACTGGCAGAAAATCACACAGAGCTTTTAGGAAATGTACACGCGCGCTGGGCCACATTCATTCGTGCGGGGTTAACGGCTCGTCAAAGAACGGGGCGAGTATTGGTGAGCTTTTTCCAGGAATCGATGAACTCACCGCACTGGATCGCTTGCTTGGAACAATCTCGTGAGGATCACAAGTCATGAAATCCTCCTGGAATATCGCCGCATTAATCCTCAGCGTTACTCAAATTTGATGCGCATTTTTTAACCTTGCTGTTATGGCCCACATTCTTCTCGCACACAAGGTGTTGGGCTTGGAGGGCAGGAGGACGCTGACGTGCTAGCGAGACCACAATTACCTCCGAGTTAGAGAATTGGGCAAGCTTGGAAATCGAGAGGATAATAGAAATGCGTGAAAGAGATGTCCACTGGTAAAATTCGGAGGCGGTGACTTGAGATCGGGTCGTTTGTGGTTGTTGCAAACAAGCGGGAATCAAAGGTAATGCTCTGGATAGGAATACCACGCTTTCGATGGTGGGTTTTATAAACTATCATGTTTCTGTGTTATTTTATTTCCCAAAATATTTGTATATTCACACTTTGTGGAGAGGATAACAATCCTCCAGCCGCGCTGTTGTTACGAGCAAACGCGGCGACGCGCCTCAAGACCTTTCCCAGCTACGGAGGCCATTGTTCGACTTAGTTCAGTGCACGCCATAATTCCCGGAAGATTGACTGTTTCTTATCCTTTATGGTTTACCAGAGTAACCCAATGACATTATTCCGGAGATGAAAGAATCCTACTCTCGGACAAACTTTGCCGAAGCCGCACACCAACTAAACTTGAAGGATTTTAAAGATTCTAGGGTTTCTCGCAGTGGTGCTGATTCCAGCTGATCTTGCCACTGAAGGCGAATGGAGATTCATATTCGAGCTTAGAGCTCATCGCCATCTGCGTAACGCACGAGTGTGCTCGGACGACACGACAGGACCTTGAGATTTCCACGTCATTGGTTAGTCGAAAGAATCCGCATCTTCTCAAACCCTCGACGAAGACGACGTGTTCGTGACAGAGAATTGATGAACATACTCGGAAGTCATTCCAGCAGCTAACCATTAGCATCCCACCGCTCATTGACCCTCCATAAGCTCCGTGACGTACCTGAAGGGGAATTGTCGGCATCGTGTAGGCCCACCATAGCCTAAACCTCTCTTCTATCCCCCACCATTATAATGCCACTAGTGCGGTGAAAGCTTTGCAACCCACCCGAACGGTTGCAATTGTAAAACTCTAGGACATCACAAACGCCGATAGAACGCAGCTTGATGTTGTGGGTACAAAATCAGCAGCGGAGCACTAGTGCGCTGCCATGGAAATCTTCACACACGATTTTTGGTTTCTCGCCGCTGCAACAAAAGCTGAGACAGGTGAATCCTGACTGGCCCCTGCATTTCTGCATTGCTTTCAGTCCACGATTTCCTTCACTCCTGCCCGGTGTAGCTTCTCGATCATCCTTGTGCGCTGCAACCGATCTGACCTCCAAGTGTAGCGCGCTGTCGGAGCCGATCGCCCATGCAAATCCACGACTGTGTTGACGACGATGGGAGATGCATGCAGAATTTTAGGGTTTCAGTCCCACGCGATTGGGATTATGAATGGATTTGTGAGAATCTGGAGAGTGAATCATTCATAATTATGCATAAAATTTGGAGAGGGGAAGATGTTGAGGAGAGGAGGAATCACCAATTCTAAGAATCTATTGCACTCAGGTTGCATAGAAAGCATCATTGAATAGAAAATTATGAAATGATTCTTGTTTTTATCTTCGAAAATGTGTATTCTGAATAGCAAGTGTTAGACGAAGGGAATAGGTTGGAGGTTACACCTGCGCTAGTTATAAATATAGTAAATGGATTGATAGTACTAGTTGTCCAATTGAAAAGCTTCTCTTTTTAAATTTATATATTGGTATAGAATGCAAGAAGAAGAAGAAGAGGGGAGGAAGAGAAATAATTGTAAACATTTGACAAAAAAAGATATGAAAAAAGGGAATGAAGCCAATTCAAAACACAGTGGTTAAATATATTTTTTCATCTTGATGGATATAGGAATTAATTTAATACAAAAATTGGAAGCTAAATTTAAAGATATTGGGATCTGTAGAACATTGATGGAAGAAGCACATGTACTTGTGTTTTGTTTCTAAATACATTGTTGGGATGTAGAGTTATAAGTTAGATTTTGTAAAAAGATGAGGACATTTATCTAGAAAAAAAAGTAGAAGGTGTTTCATTTGAATGATCAATGTATACTTTATAGGTTTTTTTTTTTATATATTATTTTGTCTTAATGAGATATTGTTTATGTAATTTGTTCATAATTCATAATTAATTAAATAATTGATAATAGTCATGTGGATGTTGTTTTATTTCATTTTACATTCATTATTGGGAATTCTTAAATTGTCCCATACATTTATTGATTCAACCTATCTATCATCATTGGTTGTAAATCCAATTATTTTTTGATCAATTTTCAATTAAAGTAAATTTCGTAGTGGAGAATTTTTTGATAATAGTTAGGATGGATAGATTGATTTAGTAAATATTAAGGTTGTTTTAACAACTTTCATATCTCTTATATAAAATAGCTTACAAAGAATAAACTAGAAGAGACTAAAACCATCTTTGCTTAGCTACATATCTCATTGTTTTCATCAAAAGTAAATCAAAAGTGAAGCAATAAGTCAACTTTTGATAACTATTGGATAAATATGATCACTTTTTTGTTGCCAACAACACTAGTTTCAATTAGTTTTATATATATTTGAACATGTATATTATATGATATAGGTTTATAATTATTCTATTTTAAAATTTTATGTATTAATTTTAATTTAATATTTTATTTTAAATACTATATGTAAAAGATTTTTAATAATATTTTATATATTAAAAATTTATAGTGTGTAGACATAAATATATATATATATATATATATATATATATAAGGTATTACTAATGCCACAAGAATTTTTTTACTATGATCACAACCTTCTACCTATTTTTTTTTATATATATACAACCTTAAAGAAATGGTTGTGAGAAAATTTTATGGAATTGAGGTATTAATAGTAATAATTATGATTGCATAAGCAATATCTTATACATATACTATCATAAATATAATTAAAAATTAAACTAAATTATATGTTTTTTAAACTTTAATTACAATATGACATATATTTTTATAATACAACATATTAACACACACACACATATATATATATATACTTTTCTATTGCAATCATTAATATAAATTAGATTTTTTTTTTATCTTTTAAAACTTTTGATCTTCTACAAGATTATATCTATTTAAGAACATTTGTAGCGGTATTAAAAATATAATGATCTAAAGTAGGAATTAAAATAATTTCATTAGATGGTATAATTTTTAAAGATATTTTTATCAAACATCATGTCATGGACATAGCCAACAATAGAAATTACTTTGATAAGAAAAATTAGATAGAACTAAGTAAAGTTAGATAAAATTACAGAATATCTTATGAAAAAACATCTTAAAATCTTCATAAAAATGATTTAAGTTTTTACCTATCTATAGATGATTGATAAGTTGAAAACTAGATCAACATGTTAGCCACATGTTGCATATATTAGCCACTTGTGATTTAAGTTGGCCATGTGGCACACATTTAGGAAACTTGCATTGTAAGTTATATACATGTCCCACAGGTTGAACACATGTCAAAGATCCTGTAGAATATTGCCATGTAGCTCCTAATTAAATAGTAGATATAGAAATAAGAGTATGGCCTTTATAACTCTTGTCAATTCTTTTCTTGCTTCTAGTCTAGTTTCAAGAATCTTTAGTGTTCTAATCTTTAGAAATAGTCATTCCAATTTCTTCATGAATATACATACTTTCTTATTCTTATTTTTTTATCTCTCTTAAATATATGTCTCACTTGTTTCTTTACAATCTTTGAGTTCTTGTCTTTGACACTTAATTATTTTTAAAATTACATAGCGTACAAAATAATGAAAAACATGATAGTATTAATTCTAATACATGAATTAAGTTTAAGAAACTTCATCTCCTAAAATTGTTGTGAATGGAAAAATAAAACTAAAAATAAAAAATGCTATAAAATACAATGAAATATATCTATAATATAAGATTTCTATAAAAATTTATATTATCTTAAATTTCTTGAACATCTATCTTTATACCAATAGAATTTATACTTATTTTAAGAGAAATAAAATAATCTAACATTTATATATGTCTCTATTCAAACTATTTAGTTTTATTTGATATTTAAATAAATAAATTAAATATATTTTGAAAAAATATGTATTAAAAAATATATTAAATATATACATTTTATATATCTCCATTTTATTTTACATGTATATATATATATATATCTATTATCTTATACAGATTGTTGCCAATAATTTTTTTCTTATTTTTGGATATAAAAATATAAAAATAAATTATAATAAAAGTAATAAAAATAAATATATACAATTCAATATATATATATATATATATATATATATATATATATATATGTGAAATAAAATAGAGACATATAAAATGTATATATTTAATATTTTTAAACATAAAAGGCTATTAATTTATAAACCAAAACTAATATACAAGAAATTATTGAAAAGTTCACAAAGTTACAATAAAATTTATTAATAAAAATGATTAAGTTTGTATTAAGAAAGACATTGATCAAAAAGACTTTATGGTCAAGTGAAACAAGACTGGTCTATCTCAAGTGTCTAAGATCCTTCTAATCCACAACAACATAAACCTCATTACAAAGTAGGACAAACTGAACTAAAACAAAACTAAACAGAATTAAATAGAATCTGACACAAAAGACAAAATTGAGTAATTGAAATTAAAACAGAACAAAAAAAAAAATAGGAAGATACAAAATCCAAAAGTATTAAGAAAAAGGATCTAAAGCCACACTCGACCAAATGCCCCAAAAAGCCTTGGGCAATCCTATTTATATTTTGTTCTATCAACGTGGACTTTCTAAAATATTCTTAGATGATAGATCCTACTTAAATAATTATCTTAAATTCTTTTTAAAAGATTCCATAGTAGACCCCACTTAGATAATTGTCCTAAATTCTTTCTAAAATATTCCACAATAAATCTTATCTAATTTACTAACCTAACTCCAATTCTAAAAACTTCCATAGTTCAAATTATCTATCCCTATATACAAATAACTTATCCATATCTTGTTACAATTAATCTTCTTCCATTAATGCAGAACGTTCTTGTTTTTGCTTTCAATGGTATCTTCAAATTATTTCTTAAAAATGAGTGAGGTTTTGTGCGAGTTCTCACGTTGCATCATGGATGTGATAATCTTTTCAAATAACTTTGTATTGAAGTTGTGGACGTTGTCGTGTTGTAACACGTCTATATGATGAAAATATAAATGAAGAAGATTTATTAATATTTAGTCACCTTAGATGTTAGAAGCGGTGGCCAATTCCAGTACAAATATTGAGAGGCCAGGTTCAGTCACCCCGTTACAGTCAGCCGGGGCATATTCACCAGTAACGAAATGCTCCATTCGATTCTAATAACGGGAGTCAGCAGAAAGGAAAAGGACCAATTCAATGACGGGTGAGCCTGGATCAAAGAGCCAATTGGATCCAATTTCAGAAGACCTCTAATCCAGGTCCTATTATGGACCTCTTACCCAGTATGAGACCTGACTTGGTCGAGCAACCCAATGCGCTCCAATTACGGGGCTTTGATTCCGTTTCAGGCTGTTCCATTCGTTGTGCCGTTTCTGGAACGTCATTTCTGTAAAAGGATCTCTTACAAGCGAAAATGGAGAGGTCGGCTGTTCCAATTCAGGGAGTCTAAGGCGGAAAAATAGGATCTTCTCAGGGTTAAAGGGGAGGATAGGTTAAGAAATGAAAAGGAGAGAATCAGGGTTTTAAAGGTCGAAGAGTTAGCTTCATGCTTCGAAAAGACAAAGAATTGGGATTTTTTTTTCTTCATGGGGTTTTGGAAAGACTGAGGCAATCGTTGCTGAAAGTCAGTGTTATATTGGTAAACTGGATTTTTTTCCATAAGAGAGGAAAGACTGGTACTCTTGATTGTTGATGAAATGGGAGATACTTCTATGGTTGAAATTCAGAGTTGTCTAGAAGGTTGAGTATGTTGAATGCATGCGTGGTTGTGTTGATCTGACTGTATGGATAGAAGATATCTGCCAACAGTTTAAAGAGGTATTGAAAGTTGGAAAATTGGAGTTTGTTTAGGGTTTCTATGATAATTGGGACCTATCGACAGGAATAAGAGGAATATCGACGAGCGGCCAAGGGACATTGGTGCGGATTGTAGCATAGCCTCACAATCTGTAAGCGGGGTTGAACTGGAACTTCTTGAGCATTTGAAAGGGCTTGCAGAGATACTAGTGATAGATGTTTCACAACAAGTCGGAAGGATAGATTGAGGATCACAGCTTGTAGAAGTTCATGGTCTAGGATTAAGATAATTAACGAAAAAGATAAAATAAAAAATATAAAATAAATAAAATAAAATAAAAATAACAAAAGAGATTGAAGTTATATAGGGTCTCTAGGCGTTTTATATTGGAATTAAGCTTTTACATTGCAATCCGATATAGATTGTATTTGGGTAGTGAGGAACTCGATAGACTGCTTGAGTACTAGCGAAACACCATACTACCTCCTACAGCCAGATGCCCGACATGTTCTCAAGCAAGATAGTACGTAATACGACATAAGTGGTGAACTCGACGTGAAAGCTTGAGGTGGAAGGTATTGGATTTCATTTGATTTTATTTTTATTTTTATGGAGAACGAAAATAGAAATTTTAAAAGATCTTTGGGAGGAGTTTCTGGTGGGGGTTCTTCTAAAGGACAAGGTATGCACATGGATCCGTCTATTGCTAGTTTGTTTCAAGCCTTCTCATTATCAATGTAGCAAGAGCAAAGCAATGATCGAAAAGAAGCTTTGGCAACCAAAGCATTACAAGCAGTGGTCAATAAAATTGATCAATTTGACGGAAGGAATATTTCAAGGTATTTAAGATGTTATGTTCGTGAAATAGAATTAAATCGAATTTCTGAGAAGAAAATGGTTGAATTATTTGGACTTGCCACGATACCGGAGATAAGAGACCATATTATATCGATTACGGATCGTTATGGGAATTCATGGGAGGTTTTTTTTACATGCATTGAAAGACAAATATTTCTTGGAAGATGCTCATCGCATTACTAAGAAGCTGTTTCTAGAATGGATTGAACGGCCTAATAAGAATTTGCAAGCAATAGATCTACTAAGGGAATTTGAGAGGCAGTACTCTCAATTATCGAAAGTAGAAAAATTGACATTGGAGTTGAACAAAGTTGATCTATTTCTTCAAGCTGTTGATGGAGAATTGCAAGGAAAATTGGAACTCCTTCTTGAAGACAAAGAAGAAGATGAAGGATTGACAACAAAGTGGAAGAACGTTGAAGATGCAGTGGGATTGCTTGCAAAAAGAGAAAGAAGGAAGGATAGGAGCAATATTCCGAAAATAGTACAAGCACCCAAAGCTCCAGTACGTACAACACCACCAACAATGCCTACATTTCAACCTTCGACATCCTTATCAAAAAAAGCAGATATGGGGATGGAAGAAATTATACGAGGAATGCGAGATCTTCAAATCAAATTGGCAAGACTTGAAGAGAATACTTCTACAAAGAATTTGAAGAATGTTTCAAAACAAGGATATGTACAAAGATGCATTTGGTGTGATGACGCTTCACATACTAGGAAAGATTACAATGAATTTAATAATATGATACGACAAGGAATTATTTGCTGAAAAGATGGAAAGATAGCATTAAAAGATAGGGAGGATCTTCTTTAAACCAATTTTGGCAAGGGAGGAATGAGAGCATTGGTTCAAGATTACTTAAAAGAGCATGAAACAACAGCACGAGAAAGTGCAAGTTATGGTGCTAGAGTAGATGATGACCTTGGTAGAAGTATGGAAATTAGTGAGTTTTGGGCTTCTGCCGTTTCTACAATGGAAGAAGGGAAATTACCTCAAGAAGCGTTATTAAGGACTGCAGCTACAATATGAGGTGCAACAGGTTGGGAGGATCCTGTTGAATCTCTTTTAGTTCATGCATATATTGCTAAGAGCCAACATGAAGCTTTGATGGAAGAAAAGAAACAAGGAAATTTTGATGATACGAGAAAAGGAAATTTTTCTAAGAGACAAACTCGAGGAGACAAGGCTCGGGAGGCAACTTCACAAGAATTGCTGTAAAGGATACCTTAGCATCATTGGAAGAAAAAACAAAGGAGACAAAAGATAAGGGCAAATCAATTGCTTATAAGCTACTTTCTGACATTGAAGTGGCAACAAATTTGAAAGGGGTGTTGGAAGGACATATATTAAACGCTAAGGTGGAATTCACATTGAAAGAAGTTTTGAGAATTGCAAAGAAGGAATTTCATGATGTTATCATTGACAGCATTAAGCGAAAGAGGCAATTAATGGGTGAAACTAGAATGAGTCATCCTATTGATACAAGAATATATAAAGATGAAAAAGAGATTGATATTGGTTACAAGCAACCAACAAATGAAAAGAATGGATATAATCAACGAGTACGTTTCGAAGACTATAGTGAAAAAGAAATGAAAACTTTGAGCAATTATACTCAAAAGCATTAGGCAAGGGCAATTACTGAGGTATTGGTGAAAGTAGGAGATATAGAAGAACCAATTGTTGCTTTAGTTGACCATGGTTCTGAAATAAATCTTATGTCTAAAGATCTTTATAAGAAGCAAAAATGGCCAATTGATATGGAACATGGATGGGCAATACGAGCAACCAATAACACACGGGGCGAATTATATGGAGCTTGTTCAGATGTCAAAATTTGGATTGGGGATGTTGTAACGGAGCAACATTTCTTTGTTCAAGATACAACGTCTTATCCGTTGATTTTAGGACAACCTTATATTACGGCAACACGGATGGAAACAAAAGTACTTGACGATGATTCTACTTGTGCAAGGGTACGTAGCGAAGATGGGAGGAAAGCTGTATAATTTATAACAGTACCTCCTAACCATGAACGGAATCGAGATAGGTTGAGGGAGAAACCATTGCCAAAGATTGTTGAAGGATTTAAGGATTTTGGAGAGGTACCACTGTAAAGCGAGATTATGGAGGTACAAAAGAGGAGGTACTCTCGCGAGATGAAGGTACCTTTGATGCGAGTTTTATTGGTATATTGGAGAATGGAAATATTATGTATAAGAAAGTTGATGATTTTAAAAGAAAAGAAAGAAAAAGATTATATAATATTGAAGGACAATTACGCAAGATAGGTACATTGCAAGATGATGAGAGGATTTTAGGTGTTTATGAAGAAAATGGATTGGAAGATTCATTGGAATTGATTACATCTATTGGGTTAGGGGATAATGATAAGATTGTTGAGATTCATTCGAGAGAGGTTTATACCATGCTTGAATCTTTTCAAGCACCTGAAGTCACAGTAGAGACGAGATATAAAACGGCAGATAAGAAGGTAAAGCCTGTTGTCGGACCATTACCAGAGGATTCTAAAGAACAAATGGGAGAAGCATCAAAAGAAACAAGTTTAAGAGATCCAATGAGTATTGGACATCAGTTTACTGAAGAGACTTTTGAAGAATTGAAGATTGGTTCTGATGGTTCTTTATTGCCGGAGGAAATTACTTGCTTCAAAAAGATGTTGGCTAAACAAGGTAGATCGTTTGCCTTCGAATCTCATGAAATTGGGTGTGTGGATCCAAATATTATAACACCTATGGTTATCTTCACTGTACCGCATGTACCTTGGAATCTAAGACCGATTCCAGTACCGAGGGCACATTTACCTAAATTAGTGGAACTATTGAAAGAAAAGATAAAGATGAAAATATTGGAACCTTCATTTGCGCCGTATTCTAGTCAATGGTTTACGATACCTAAGAAGAATGGGTCACTACGGTTTATTCAAGATATGCAACCAGTGAATGTAGTAACTGTCAAGAATGCAGGAATTGGACCTATTGTGGATGAATTTGCTGAGGCATTTGCTGGAAGGGTGATCTATTCAATGGGTGACTTGTATTCAGGTTATGATCAATTTCAACTTGCCGAAGGAAGTAGAGATATGATGACGATGAGGACACCACTTGGATTGGTTAGAATGTGCACTCTTCCTCAAGGCGCGACCAACTCAGTTGCGCATATGATGAGTGGGATGAATAAGGTATTGAGAGATTTTATTTCGGAGAAAACTATGCCTTTTTTGGATGATGTTCCTATAAAAAGGTGCAGAGAAGGAGACAAAGATGAAACTTTAGATAAGAGGGGGTGTCACAAATATGTTATTGATTATGTACAAGATTGTGAAAAGATTTTAACTCGGCTTGGAGAAGTTCATCTTATATTATCGGGTATGAAGTCCGTATTTGGAGTATAAGAGGTTGTGATTGTTGGACATTTATGTAGATCTTATGGAAGAAAACTAGATCTGACTAAAGTTGATGCAATTGGAAGGATGAAAGAGGATTGTGATTCTTTAACAGAGGTTCACAGGTTTTTAGGTGCATGTATATTTTATCGAATCTGGATCCCTCATTATGCTCACATAGCGGATCCAATATATGAACTGTTACGCAAGGGCTACCGATTTAAATGGGAAGAAAGGCATATTCAGGCAAGGCAAAGATTGAAGAAACTATTGATGTCACCTCCAATATTGAGGAGGGTTGATTATAAGTGCAATAGACCAGTGATTCTTACTGTGGACGCTAGTCCAATTACCATTGGATGGGCTATGGATTAAGATGATTCAAGTAGGAATAGATTTGCAGTTCGATTTGGAGCTAAAGTTTTAAGTATTCGTCAGCGTGCATATTCGCAAGTCAAAAGAGAACTTTGGGGAGTTGTTTCAGCTATGAAAGCTGAAAAGGACTATTTGATTGGGGCAGTAGTAGTAATTGAAACAGATTGCTTGCCATTGCTTGGAATGATTACTAACTGTTCAACGCCAGATATTACAATGTTGAGATGGATTGCTTATATTAAGTCACTAAATCCAGAATTTAAGCATGTTACTGGGAAGGACAATTTAGTAGCAGACATGTTATCTCGAGCAAGATACGAGAGGGAGGACGAAATGGTTGAAGATATTGATGACGTCGGATTGAAATTCTATTCAATATCAAATCTCAACAGAGAAGACAAGCTATTTCTTGAAGAATCTTATGAAAGAGAATTATTGGATATTGGTCATTACTTGAATACCTTGACTAAGCAGGGGAATTGGTCTACAGAAAAATTCAAACAAATAAGAAAAAAAGTATATGGATTTTTACTTCGAGATGGATTCTTATGGAAGAGACCGAAGAAAGGAATTGGGATGCCACAATGAGTGATAGGCAAAAAGGAAGAAAAACTAAAATTATTAAAAGAATTTCATGATAGTTTATGGACAGGGCATAGAGGAATCTAGGCTACTTTTGCTAAACTCTATGAACGATATTGGTGGAAAAATATGTATCGAGATGTGCTCTCATTTGTAGAGTCATGTGAAATCTGTCAATTGTATTTTAATATCCGACATCAAGATGGTCTTCATCCTACGTATCCTCTAGCTATTCGTTTTAAATGGATTGTTGATTTGGTTATTATGCCAGTTGGGTTATGGCAGATGAAATATTTGGTCTTAGCTCGTGAAGATTTATCAAATCAAGTAGAAGGAAGAGCATTGAGGACAAAATCTAAAGAGGAGATTTGTAGGTTTTTGCTTGAAGATGTCATTTGCCGCTACGGATGCATAGGAAAAATCACTGCAGATTGTGGAGAATTAAATGTAGAAGAAGCTTGTAAGTTCTTTGAAAGTTGTGGAGTTAAACTATCAGTGACTACTGCTTATAATTCGGATGGGAATGGAAAAAGTGAACGTGGTCACCCACCGATTGTAAAAGCATTAGTTAAAGCTTATAATGGGAAAGTTAGAGAGTGGCCATGGCTTTTGTCATTTGCATTATGGGTTGATCAAACAACACATAGTTCGGTGACAGGATATATGCCAGTAGAACTTATGACAGGTCAAAAACCAATTATGTCGATTGAAGAAAGGATACTTACTTGGAGTATGCTACCATGGAAAGATGCTTTGACAAGAGAAGAACTTCTGGCTATTAGGATTCAACAATTGAAGCAAAGATCGGAAGATGTACAGATAGCATTAGAAAGGTTAAAAAGAACAAGGTTACAAAACAAGGCACGATTCGATAAGCAACATCAATTGAGACCTAAAGCAATTGAAGAAAGTGAATGGATATTTGTTTATGATAGTAGTGTGGACAACCAATATATCACTTTACGGAAGTTTTTAAAACATTGGTTTAGACCGTATGTGGTAACAACTGTTCATGATAATGCGACTTACTCATTGCAGGAGTTAGATGGCACAAGGTTAAAAATACCAATTGCAGGGAAGAGAGTGAAATTGTTTAAACAAAGAAATACAGAAATAAATATAGAAGACCTTAATAAAGACATAGATATTCTGCAGTGGAAAGATGAAATTGATTTGGATAATAGAGACGGTGGAGATGGACTAGATGAAGATTAGGAGAACATATTATGAATCCAACGGCAACTAGGTTAATTGGTGCATATCGGAGGATACACAGGTTCAGAGGGAGTGGATGTCGTGTTGTAACACATCTATATGATGAAAATACAAATGAAGAAGATTTATTAATATTTAGTCACCTTGGGTGTTAGAAGCGGTGACCAATTCCAGTACAAATACTGAGAGGCCAGGTTCAGTCACCCCGTTACAGTCAACCGGGGCATATTCACCAGTAACGAAATGCTTCGTTCGATTCTAATAATGGGAGTCAGTAGATAGGAAAAAGATCAATTGAACGATGGGTTAGCCTGGTTTGAAGAGCCAATTGGATCCAATTTCAAAAGACATCTAATTCAGGTCCTATTACAGGCTTCTTACCTAGTATGAGACCTGACTTGGCCGTGCAACCCAATGTGGTCCAATTATAGGGCTTCGATTCCTTTTCAGGTTGTTCCGTTCTTTGTGCCATTCCGAAAACATCCTTTCTGTAAAAGGATCTCTTAAAGGTGAAAATAGGGAGGTCGGCTATTCTAATTCGGGGAGTCCAAGGTGGAAGAATAGGATCTTCTTAGGGTTTAAGTGGAGGATAGGTTAAGAAATGAAAAGGACAGAATCAAGGTTTTAAGAGTCGGAGAGCTAGCTCCATGTTTCAAAAAGACAGAGAATTGGGGTTTTTTTTTCTTCATAGGATTTTGGAAAGACTGAGGCATTCATTGCTAAAAGTTAGTATTATATTGGTGAACTAGATTTTTTTCCATAAGAGAAGAAAGGCTGGTACTCTTGATTGTTGATGAAATGGGAGATATTTCTATGGTTGAAATTCAGAGTTGTCTAGAAAGTTGAGTATGCTGAATCCATGCGTCGTTGTGTTGATCTGATTGTACGGATAGAAGATATCTGCCAACAGTTTAAAGAGGTATTGAAAGTTGGAAAATTGGAGTTTGTTTAGGGTTTCTATGATAACTGGGACCTATTGACAGGAATAAGAGGAATATCGACGAGCGACCAAGGGACATCGGTGCGGATTGTAGCATAGCCTCACAATCTGTAAGCGGGGTTGAACTGGAACTTCTTGAGCATTTGAAAGGGCTTGCAGAGACACTAGTGATAGATGTTTCTTAATAAGTCGGAAGGACAGATTGAGGATCACAGCTTGCCGAAGTTTACCATCTAAGATTAAGGTAATTAACGATAAAGATAAAATAAAAAATATAAATAAAATAAAATAAAATAAAAATAACAAAAGAGATTGAAGTTATATAGGATCTCTAGGCATTTTATATTGGAATTAAGCTTTTACATTACAATTTGATATAGATTGTATTTGGATAGTGAAGAACCCGATAGACTGCTTGAGTACTAGTGAAATACCATACTACCTCCTACAGCTAGATGCTCGGCGCGTTCTCAAGCAAGATAGCACGTAATATGACAACGTCTACTACCATGGGAAAAGTAGCAATGTTCCAAAATGTTGTCCACTTCATATTCTTGTTAGTCATCAACTACAACTAGTGGCAGTGGTAGTTGGTGTCAATCCGGAAAAGGTTTTAGCTTGGTATGAAATTCTTTCAATTGCAAAATATGGAAGATTGGATGGACTTAAATATTTGGTGGAAGCTTGAAGAGGTATGTGTTATCAGAAATTATTACAGAAATGCAGAAAGGTCTAAGCCGCTGAGATGATAGTTTACAGATTTGAATTGATGTAATAAGTGGCAAATTGGCATTGGAGAGTAATACATGATTATCCTCTTAGAAGATCTTGTTTTGTAAATGGTTACATGTATACTACTTCTATCAATTCTATGCAATAAAAAGAAGGTACTGTGTCTCTAGTAAGGCCCTTGAAAGCCGTTGCATAAATTCTTCTATTATTAAGTTGTTGATATTGACAAAATGATAGAAAGTTGCTAGCGTAATTGGATGCTGATTGATATTAAGAAAAAATGGTAAATGATTGGTACTTACTTGAATATTATCATTGTAAGAAAACTTGAAGGATATCAAGTATTCATTTGAATCATTATGATGATCCACCATGAATGTTCTTAGCATATCTTTTAAGGTTCAATTTACATGCTTTGTTTGTCTATTTGTTTGGAGATAGAAGACTCTAGACATAGCAAGTCGTGTGTCTAATAGCTTAAATAAGGCTTGTCAAAAATTTCCTATGAAGCATGGATCCTAATGTGAAATGATGACATGACGTAATCCATGGTAATAAAAGACAATGTCAAAGGAGACTCATGAAAATACTAAGGCATCAATATTCAAGCACATCACAACTAAGTGAAGTTGCTTCAAGAGTCGATCTACAAAGATTGTAACTATGGTATGATTATAAAGCATCTGGGACAAATATGTAATGATATCCATAGTCACATACTCTCAACATGTCGTAGGTAGCAAAATTGGCTACAATAGTCTAAGAGACGTTGCATTACATGCTTTATTAAGTTGATATGACTTACAAGAGCATACCAAAGCTTAAATATCATAATCCAAACCTGTCCAAAATTATGTCCTTGAGACTTGTTCTAAAATCTTCTCTTGTCAAGATGTCCAGATATTGGAATGTCATATCGTTCTTGAAGTATGCATATCCAAAGTATAACATTATGAGGTACATAAATCCGCTTCTTGAAATAGACTAAGCCATCATTAAAACTATAATATTGATATTATATATTGTCCACCTTCATCCAATCACTAACCATCTTAAAATAAACATCTCAATGTATAGCTTCTTTCTATTTTGCCTCTTTGATTAGATTTAAAATGATACTATTAATGGTAGCAATTTTTGTCTTCTTTCTTGATTTATTTTTCAAGTTTGGTCTATGCAATAGGTTGTTTGACACAATATGTTGTTGTCCTTGCTTGTACTCAAATTAGATATTAAAAAACTACAACTATTCTTCTAAACAATGATGTCATGATTTCATATTTTTCAGATGCAAGTCGTATAGCAAGGGTCGAAGGTCAGTCCGAATAACCACTAACTTTTTCAACAAATAGTGTTGCCATATCTTTTGTGTACAATTGTTAATTGCTCTTGATCACATACATAGTAATTATACTTTGCCTTTTTGAGCTTATATGATTCATATGCCACAAGTTGAAGGCTCTTATCAAAATCTTGTTGAAAGACTGCTCCAATAGCAAAGTCCAAAGCATCAATGTCAAGCGTACAAAGAATGTTGAGATCATACAGTGGCAATATTGGAGCAGTAATGAGTGCTTTCTTTAACCTATCAAAGATACTTTAGTGCTTAAATGGGGCACATTTTTCTAATAGATTTGTCATTGAAGCAGTAATGTATACAAATCAGTGAACAAAACAATGATAATATCTAGCAAGGCCTAAAAATGAGTGAACTTTAAAAACATCCTTAGAGGTTGTCTAATCTTCTATCATTTTCACCTTATCTTGCTCAATATGCATGCCTTTGAAGGATACTACATGCGCCAAAAATACGACTTTTGACTTCTAAAGTTCATATTTTGATTGCTTGTAATAGAAGCAACTATCTTGTAATTAGGACAATACTTTTCATATGTGTTATTCATACTCTTTAGAGATTTTATTATATATTAGGATATCATCAATGAAGACGACTACATACTTATTCAAAAGGTCCTAAAATAATCTATTCATGTGATCCATGAAAGAGGTTGGAGCATTAGTGAGGCCAAAAGATAAAATCAGCCATTCAAAATGACCATAATGGATACAAAATGCTATCTTTTCTACATCCTCTCTTGCAATAGGTGTCTGCCAATAGCCACTCTAAAGGTCCAATTTTCTAAAGATGATCATATTTTAAAATTGATCAAAAAGATCATTGATGCATAGAAGTGGATATGCATTTTTAAGAGTCTTTTTATTGAGGTCTCCATAGTCAATACAAAGGCAAAGTCCATCATCCTTATTAGGTAAAAAGAGTACAAGTGCTGCCTATGGTGATGTGCTTTCTTAAATGAGATATTTCTCTAAAAATTTGTCTAAAGTCTTGTGCAGCTCTTGAAATTCTTTTGCTGCTAATTAATAAAGAGATTTGCTTGCTGATTTGGCTCCAATCAATAGTTTTATTAGAAAGGAGTTACCTCGATTAGAAGGCACACCACTATGTAAGTTGGTTGGAAAGACATCTCAATATTTTCATATGGATTGATTTGCTCATTTTACTCTTTTAGCAATCTTTCCTACTATTAATGTAAGATTTGGAACCACCATATATATTGATTGCTTATGTGGTATTTGCTTCTTTATAAAGGTCGTCTTTACCAATAAGTCTTTAGTTATAGATTATTTTTCCTCTTCATTCAATACAGATGTATAAAGAGTCACCTTGCATCTACCATCTTTGAATGAGATTATCCTTGCTATCTAATCAACTTGCTTATTTTCCATCTCTAGCTATGGAATATTAAAGATAATATCATATCTTAGCTTTGTCACCTTAAACTTCTCTCTTAAGATGTAGGTGTCAATCAACCTCAAGGTTTCTTCTTTACATATTTTATTCAATATATTTTTTCAATCATCTATAAGATATATACTTCTTTCCTTGATTGTCTTAGTTTTAATTCCAAATTGATCAACAATTTCAATTGAAATGTAATTTTTCATAGAGCCACAATCTACAAGCACTCAATATAATTGTCCTTTTAGTAGTCCCATTAGATGCACAACTCGAATTTTTTTATAATTATCTAAGATCATGCTATTTGTCTCTAAAAGATAGTAGCTATTCTTAGTACTTGCTTTCATTGCCTTTATTGACAAGCCTCATTTTTTTAGGCTCTCTCATTATCAACTTAGTGAATTTTGAGACTATGAACCTGCCTTATTTTGTTAGTGCTTAAATTTTGATATTTTGAATAACCTCTGATTTGACGGCCACACTCTTGATAATAGAAATACAATCCCTTTTGCATCAATATTTGTCATCTTTGTAGTGTCAATAATCCTTATAAGGCATCTATTTCTATTGGTATTGGTTGTTGTGCCATAGTATTAGATTGTGGAATAGGACTTTGTGTTATAGGTTGTGTTCCATGATTTCTAAAATCTATAGCATCAATCTTCTCTACAATCCAAATTGCTTCTTCAAATATTTGTAGATCCCTTAATTCCACTTCTTGCTAGACTACAGGTTTGAAACACTACCAAAAAACAATCTAAAACTTACTTTGATATTAATGAAATAGCACTGATCTATGTCAAGTGTCCAAGATCTTTCTAATCCACAACAATATAAAATCTCATCACAAGATAGGACAAACTGGATTAGAACAAATTAAACAGAATTAAACAGAATGGAACATAGAAGACAAAACTGTGCAACCGGAACTAAAATACAACAAAACAAAATAGAAAGATACAAAATGTAGTAGTATTAAGAAAAAGGGTCTAAAGCCATACCTGACTAGATGCCCCAAAAAGCCCTAGCCAGTTCTATTTATATTTTATTCTACCACCTTGGACTTTCTAGAATATTCTTAGATGATAGACCCCACTTAGATAATTGCCTTAAACTCCTTCTAAAAGGTTCTATAGTAGGCTCCACCTAAGTAATTGCACTAAACTCTATCTAAAATATTCCACAATGGGTCATACTTGATTCATTAATTTAATTCCAATTCTAGAAACTTCCATAGTTCTAACTATTTATTTCTATGTACAAATATCTTATCTATATCCTATTATATTAAGTGTAGAATCTTTATTCAAAGAAAATTAATATAATACTGTATAAATTAAATATCAACATCTTATTATTAGAACTAATAATAATTTAAAAAAATAATTTCTAAATTTTGATATAATCAAAATATTTTCTACTTAAAATTTATATAATTATATTTTTAGTTTTAAATATATATAATAAATTTATAAAATAATATTTATTTATATAATCTAAAAATAATTTTTAAATAATTTTTTTAAATAATGAAGAGTCAAAGGCTAATTTTTATCTTATAATTTAAAGATGTAATTGCTTTAGTTTTAAATAAATAGTTAAATTTTAATTATACAAGGAATTGAATTTTTTTAGTTAAAAGAAAAAAATATTTAAATAAAGCATCTAATAAGCCTTGTTGTGTTTTAAGATAACATGAAATAATAAATATAAAATTAAAAAATACCATGCTCTAATAGATTTAAAGATAATTTAAGATACTTATTAATATAAGTTGATACTATATTAGAATTAGTATTAAAATGATTACACTAATTTTAAAATAAAACTTTAATAATGAAAAATTATTAAACATATAATTAGAATTATGATAAATATTAATTTTAAATCTTTATTATATTATATTTTATCTTTATAAATTAATTATATAAATAAAACAAAAACTTGAAAAAATATTTTAATAAATATTTGATAGTAATTAATATGTTCTAAAATCTATTAAATATATAATATAAACTTAAATTTAGTTTTATTTATTATAATTTGCACATTCTTTTAATCTAATTTTACATTCTCATTTGAATAAGTTCATCAAAATTTTCAAGTACTTAATATGGTCAATTTTTTAAGTTTCTTTCTCTCTCTTTCAATCTCTTTTTCTATATATATGTGTCAAGAATATGAATTGGAAGAAGATGCATAAACTTAGAAAATCTATGTTAAAAAAAATAACAAAATAGTGATAAAGTAGTATGTATATTAAAAAGAAATTGAAATGGCTATTACTAAAAGACAAGGAAATTAGAGACTCTTAAATCTAAATTAGAAGCAAGATAAATATTTACAAGAGTGAAGAGAACTTCACTCTTACTTCTATATATATACTATATAACTAGGAACTATATTGTTATATTGTGGTTTGACTATTATATGAAAAGAATGTAATTATATACTTAATATATAATTTATTAAGTAACATGGTGAGAGCCATGTTAGTAGATTTTAGTTGTTTGTAGAATATAATTTGATTATTATCTTGAGAAGAGGTTGTTTAAAAAGATTACTATAGAATTTGTATAACTTTAATTTCTTTTTGATAGTCGCTTTTAAGATTAGGTTTGGTTGATAGTAACTTCTAAATATTTAGAGTCACCTTTATTAGACATTGGTGACCTTTAGAAACTTATTTTGGTTCTTTTATTTAGTGTTTAGAGCATAAATTATATAAATCTTATAAGAAAAAAGATTGAAGAAGGGTTTTGGTAGCAAAAGGAGTAATTAAGGCACTAATATAGATAAATGGAGATGGACGATGAAAATCTCCATTCCTATTGGTCAAAAATCATGACCAATGGGCTTTGAGGAGGCTGCCCGAGGCCATATTAGGCATTAGGGTTAGTATCTCAGAGCCATTTGAGCTTTGAAGGCTAAGGTCAGCAAGTTTAAGTTTTTGGCTATGGTTTTGGTACAAGTTTTGTATGGTTTGGAGTTTATATGAAGGAGATATAGGCGCTCAAAGGTAAGGTGTTGATTTGGAAGCTACTATCACTCTTTTTAGCATAATGCATGCATACGGAAGGCAATTGAGGATCTGTGACTGCGATTGAAGAGAATACTTTTGCGGCTACACTTTTTGCATACTACTTACAGGATTTTAAGTTGGAATGAAGGAGTTATTAGATTTTGAAGTCAATGCATGTAATCTAAAGATAGTAAATGACCCGATTTACTAGTGGTTGTGTCTTGAGCTATATCTTGAGCAATTTGACAAGATTTTGGCTCAAAATTTTAAGAAATGTGTAAATTCATATTAATAAACTTTATACATTTGAGTATTGGATTCTTGAGATATTAAGAGAAGAGTGCTTGGGTACTTGTAGATTAGGGTTTAGAGTGTCTGCTAGGGTTTCTTAGATGCTAGAAGATCGGGAGTGAATTTGCGGTTAGTTTTTTTGTGATAAAACTTAAGAGTGAATTCTACATATCCTATAAATTTTAAAAAAATTGATAGTTAGATCAAGAGTTATGAATTTCTAAAGTTCAAGAAGAGAAAATCTTTTGCGGGAAAGATATGTTTTAAAGGGATTTTATTATATTTTGAGTTTTATGCAAAATAAAGGAGTTTTGGAAGCTAAGACAAGATTCACATAAAGGTTTAAGCTATTCTCTCTAGAGCTAGATACCTATTGTATTCTTAGATGCAAATCATGCCATACAACAGATCTGGTGAACCCGACGTGAAAATTTCTGAGATAGAGAGTTTTGAAGAAATATTTTGGCTTTCTAATATGAAAGGGAGGTAAGGAAGTGGTAGTAGGAATTGCACTGGGATATCTCCATTGCAACTTGATTCTGCTACAACTCAAATGTTTCAAGCATTTGCTCTTTTTATGCAACTATAACAAACAGTGGAATGCAAAGAAGCAATGACTACTAAAGCCTTGCAATCTGTTGTTGGTTTATTTGATCAATTTGATAGAAGAAATATTTCTAAGTATATTAAGTATTATTCTTTGGAGATGGAACTCAATAAAGTGCCAGAGAAAGATATGATCCTAATATTTGAGCTTTCAGTTGTACCAGAGCTTTGTGAGTATATAGAAGGGATTGTTAAAAGTCATGGAGAAAAATGAGAGGATTTTATCCTTCAGCTAAAAGAATAGTATTCTTTGGAAGATGCAGAAAGAGTGACAAGAAAATTGTTTATAAAATGGATCAATAAATCCAACAAGAGATTGGTTGTAACAGAGTTATTCCGAGAATTTGAAAGATAGTTTTTTCAATTGTCATGAGTAGAAAAACTTACACTTGAAAATAATAAAGTAGAGTTATTTCTTCAATCAACTGGCAATGATTTATAAAGGGAGTTGAAATTACTATTGGAGGATAATACAGAGGATAATGGACTTACTACTGATTGGAAGAAGGTGTTTGAAGTTGTGGGCATACTTGCTAAAAGAGAACACTGGAAGGGTAAAGTAGTAGTGAGGCAAGAGATTGGACCTCCACCAACTACAATACCTCGTAGGCAATTGCCAAAACCTGCTATACTAGTAAGTACTATTCCAATTCTTATGTCTACAGTTACACCATAGAAAGAAGTGATTGATGAGTTGGTAAAAAGAATGAAAGACTTACAAATCAAACTGGTAAAGATTGAGGAGAAAAAAAGATTACTTGAGATCAAACCTACATCAAAACAAGGATATATACAAAGATATATTTGGTGTGATAGTATTGAGCATCCTCACAAGGAATGTAGAGATTTTGCTGATATTTTGCGACAAGGAGTAATTTTATGGAAAGATGGAAAAATTGCGTTACGAAATATTAGTGATTTTCTCAAAATCAATTTTGAAAAGGGAGATATAAAGAAGGTTTTGGAAGAGCATTTATCTCAATAGATTATAGCATCAAGAGATGCTATTACTTATGGTATTGAGGCTGTAAGGGAGAAGTGTCACGGCCATAATCATGTAAACTAATAATTACATATAGAAATAGGTAGAAGTAAATAAAAGTAGATAAAAGTGAGTTAATTCTATAATATTTAATATAAAAGCTTCCTAGAAACTTCCTAGACGCTACTTTGACTTCATAGGTGTCTTTAATTGACTTTTTGGATTAGAAACGTGGTCAACAAGTTGGCCATGTGCCACACATGTTGTTAGCTTGAAGATCAAGCTAACTATGTGGCCCACACGTAGAAAAACTTGCCTTGTAAGTCAAGGCATGTGTCCTACAAAGTCAACACATATTGAAAGTCCTATAGAACATCGCCACGTAGCCCCTAGTTAGATAGTATATATAGAGGCAAGAGTGAAGTCTTCTTCACTCTTGTCAACTCCTTTCTTGCTCCTAGTCCAGGTTCAAGAGTCTTTAGTTTCTTGTCTTGTGGCAATAGCCATTCCAGTTTTCTTTTAATATACATACTTGTTTATATTTTGACTTATTATATTGAGATAGCCTTTTTGTGTATATTTTCTTTCATCGAGTCTTTGTCCTTGACAGATTGACAAGAGTACACTTACAATATCAGAGCTTTGTTTTTCTTGAGTAAGAGTGGATTATCCCTTTCTCTTGACAAGACATAAGCGTATTAGAAGTTTGCGGATTATCCACTTCTAAACTGATATTGTTCTTAGTATCTTCTTTGTTATCAAGTCTTTCTTTTCTTTTGTCTTGAGCAGTATTAAACAAATTTTTCTTCTTAGTGTCATTATAGCAGAGCTTGTTGAAATGAAGAGTGCAATGGCACAAATGCAAGAGCAAATGAGAGAATTAATGCTTGCGATGCATCAACTCAATTCACCAACACAGGAAAGAACAAGAATAGCAGAAAGTGGGGATATAGAGATGATCGGAGCTACTTTAACATCTACAACAAATCACGTTCCTTCTCCAATTGTACAACACCCTGTAAGTACTAGAGAACCAAGAATTGTCTTACCCGAGAAATTTGATGGTACGAGATCAAAGTTTTGAGGGTTCATCAATCAAGTACAATTGGCTATTGAACTTCAACCGCAAAGCTATCCAACTCCAGGATTACAAGTCAGGTTTATTGGCACTCTACTTTGTGGTTCTGCATTATCGTGGTTTTCGTCTTTTCTTGAACAACGAAATTCAATATTGGACAATTTGGAAGCTTTTTTGGCGGAGTTTCGATCTATGTATGGTGAACACGATGCAACTCGTGTTACAACAAATAAGATCCAAATTCTGCGACAAGAAAATCGCTCTGTAACAGTGTATGCTTCACAATTTCGACAACTTGCAATTGACATCAAGTGGGATGATGTTGCACTCATCAGTCAATTTCTTTATGGATTGCAATACGAAGTAAAGAAATTGATGCTCAACTTATTTGATCCTCAAACTTTGAGTCAAGCAATCGATTTTGCGGTAAAATGTGATAATCGACTTTTCAAATTTCGATTCGAAAATCATTCACGGGAACCTCAACGTTATTACTCAATGGCAACATCAACATCTTTGCCAAACGTACATTTGGAAGTAGAAGACATGCAAATTGACGCGGTATGTTTTAAACCCCTAATTGAGCAAGAAAAGATTCATCGTCGACAAGAAGGATTATGTTTATATTGCGGAGAACCTAAGCACACTACTCAACATTGTCCAAAGAAACGACGCAACTATAAAATGAGAGGTACGGTGTCGTATTACGTGCTTTCCTGCTCGAGAACGCGCCGGGCGTCTGGCTGTAGAAGGTAGTTTGGAGATTTGCCTCCTTCTCTAATCCCCCCCTTCAAAACTATCCAATGAAAACCGAACTAGTAACCTTGCAAAAGCTTGAAAACTATCTCCCCCTCCGATTCCCAGAGAAAAAAAAAAAACCCCCCCTGATCTCTCATCTGAAAAAAAAAAAAAAACCCCCCTAAAAACTGATTCCCCTTCAAACTTATTCTCCCCCTAACCTTATCCTCTTGAATTCCTTCAATCTTCCATCTTGGATCTGAAATTGGCTCCCCCCGTCAGAGCTTAGATCCGAAATTGGCTCACGTCATCAAGGCCTTCTCCTCTGTTTTTACCTTTAAGAGATCCATTTACCGCAAACAACGTTCCCTGAAATGGTACAGAGAACAGGACAGCCTGAAACAAAATCGAAACCCCGTACTCGGGTCCACATTGAGTCGCCCGACCAATTCAGGTCCCATATTGGGAAAGATGCCCGTAGTAACCTGGATGTTCGCATAATTGGGTCAAATTGGTCCTCACGTCAGATTGGCTAAGACCCGTAGTAAGACCTGGATTTCCTATAATTAGATTGCATTGGATTGACCGGCCAATTCAGGTCTCATATTGGGTAAGAGGACCCGGATTAGATTCTCGAAATTGGATCCAATTGGCTCTTCGAACCCGTCGTGTGAATTGGTCCTTCTCTTCCTACTGACTTTTGTTATTGGAATTGAATGGAGCATTTCAATATGCCCCGGCTGACTGTAACGGGGTGACTGAACTTGGCCACTCAGTATTTGTACAGGAGTTGGTCGTTGCTCCCAATATTCGAGGTAACTGAATATTAATAAAATTCCCATTTCTTTTTATTTTCACTGTATACTCGTGTTACAACACGACAACGACGGTCAAAGAAGACAACATGTCGGAAAACAGATTTGTCCAGCTACAATAGGGACCGTGCAATTAGAACCTTGTATAATTCCTAATGAAGGTCCTATCCTCTCCTCAGAACCCTCTTCTTGTTTTATAATAGACTTATATTTAGGACCTAAGAATTACAAAGCCTCTGCTTTATTAGATTCGGGAGCCTCAGCATGTTTTTTAGATGAACAATTTGTTAAAAGTCGTAAAATACCTTTTATACAGAAACCTAAACCAGTACATGTAGAAGTCATTGATGGTTGTCCCTTGTCTTCTTGAGATGTCTCTCATGAAACTCATCCTATAAAAGTAACAATAGACGGTCATGATAGCTACATAGCTTTTAACATAATTAAATCCCCGTCTAATCCAGTTATTTTAGGTTTATCCTGGCTAGAAAAATATAAGCCTCGAATAGATTGGAATTCATGTAAACTTGACTTTTTCCAGAGCGTTATTAATAGTTCTACCAACCAAGTAAAAAATTATAAGTCTAGTATAGTAAAACCCGTACTGATAGGTGCAAAAGCATTTATACATGCAGCAAAAGAAGGATCAACTTTTGCTATTTATGCTGCACCTATTTCTGAAAACATAAAGACTTCAAGTGGCATTCCAAGTCAATATCAGGATAATCAAGACGTTTTTGAGAAAAAGAATGTAGATATTCTTCCTGAGCATCGTCCATATGATTGTTCAATTGATCTCAAGGAAGTAACTCAGCCACTATTTGGACCAATTTACAGTTTATCGCAAGATGAGTTGGCTGAACTCAAGACATATATTGACAAGAATTTAGCGAAGAATTTCATACGCCATTCAAAATCTCCAGCAGGAGCTCCAATTCTATTCATAAAGAAAAAACATGGATCTTTACGAATGTGTGTTGATTATCGAAGACTCAACAAGATCACAATCATGAACAGGTATCCATTACCTTTGATATTAGGACTCCTTGACCAGTTGAATCAAGCTAAGATCTATACAAAAATAGATCTAAGAGGAGCATATAATCTAGTACGGATCAAAGAAGGAGATGAATGGAAGACTGAATTTCGAACTAGGTATGGACATTTCAAATATAATGTCATGCCCTTTGGACTCACGAATGCACCAGCTGCTTTTCAACATCTCATGAATGATGTATTTTGTGAATTCTTAGACAATTTTATCGTCTGCTATCTAGACAATATCCTGATCTATTCTAAGAACGTCGAAGAACATGAAATACATGTTCGTCAAGTATTACAAAAACTTAGAGATGCAGGATTGTACGCCAAGATGGAAAAGTGTGTATTTCACACTACTCAAGTTGACTTTTTAGGATACATCATTTCAAATGATGATCTCATGATGGATTCTAAAAAAGTCCAAACAATCATGGATTGGAAGATTTCAAGGACAGTAAGAGATGTCCAATGTTTCTTGGGATTTGCCAATTACTATCGAATCTTCATCAAAGATTTTTCACGAGTTGTAGCTCCACTTACACAATTGACTAGTAAAGATAAATTCCAATGGAATCAAGAAGCGGAAGCAGCATTTGAAGCCTTGAAGACATCGTTTGTCTCTGCACCAGTCTTATATCATATTGACTTTTCCAATGCATTTTTTATGGAAACAGATTCATCAGATTTTGCCTTGGGTGCAGTTTTATCACAAATGGGATCAGATGACAAACTTCATCCGATAGCTTTTCATTCAAGAAAATTCTCAGCAGCCGAGATCAATTATGAGATCCACGATAAAGAACTGCTTGCAATCATGGATTCCTTTCAAGAATGGCATCATTATCTAGAAGGCGCTTCTAGTCAAGTCACTGTGTATACAGATCACAAGAACCTCGAGTATTTCATGTCAGCACGCGTGTTGAATCGTCGTCAAGCTCGTTGGAGTATGTCTTTGTCAAGATTCGAGTTCATTATCACTTATCGGCCAGGAAAATAACAAGGTTTGTCCGATGCATTGTCTAGACATTCTTATTTTGCACCAAAAGAAGGAGATGCAGCTTTTGAGCAACAAAGAACGGTCCTCTTGAAACCAAAGTAATTTCATCTCTAAGCAATGAAATCAACATTGACTGTTGATTCAACTTTTCTCAAGCAAATCCAGTCCAGTATGTCCTCAGACCCTCCTGTTCATGATATCGAGAATAATTCTTTCAAGTCTCATGATCCTTCTAAGTTCGAGTTCAAGAATAATCTATTATATTTTGAAGGACGCCTATATGTTCCAGAAGGAGAAGCACGTTTACGTGTTCTTCAAGCACGTCATGACTTTCCAGCAGCAGGGCACTTTGGATATAATAAGACTTTGGAACTCATATCAAGAGATTTTTGGTGGCCACAAATGTGGAAGTCAGACAAAGACTTTGTACAATCTTGTGATATTTGTTCAAGATCAAAAACTCCTCGTCATCGACCTTACGGACTTCTTCAGCCATTACCTATATCAGAACAACCATGGTCTTCTGTTTCTATGGATTTCATTACAGATCTTCCAAGCTCAAGATCTTATGATTCTATATTTGTGATAGTAGATCGTTTCACCAAGATGGCACATTTTGTGCCATGTACAAAATCTATCATAGGTGAAGAAACAGCTAAGCTTTTCATTGATAATATCTATCGCTAACATGGATTACCTAAAGATATCATATCGGATAGGGGAACTCAATTTGTGTCAAGATTCTGGAGGACCCTTTTCAAGATTTTAAAAGTCGACATAAAGCTATCTTCGGCTTTCCATCCTCAAACTGATGGACAAACAGAGCGTGTAAACCAAGTCTTGGAGCAATATTTAAGGTGTAACATCAACTACCAATAAGATGATTGGACAACCCTTCTGCCATTGGTAGAGTTTACTTATAATAATACGGTATATTCTTCCATGCAACAAACACCTTTCTTTGTCAATTATGGCTATCATCCACGACTTGATACTTTTGATTTTTTAAAAGTTGATAATCCTGCAGCAGAAGATATGGCAAATCGGTTGTCAGAGTTACATGCAATAATGAAGACACAATTGAAGGAAGCTCAAGAACGACAAAAGATAAACGCAGATCTATATCGTAAGGAGCAACCACAACTCAACGTGGGTGATAAGGTATGGCTACTTCGTCGCAATATCAAGACTACTCGACCTTGTGATAAGTTGGACTATCGTAGGCTTGGCCCCTTTTCTGTTTCTGAACAGATCAACCCAGTTGCATATCGGTTACATCTACCGGAGTCAATGAAGATCCATCCTCTATTCCACGTGTCTCTTTTTGAACCATATAAGACAGTGGATATACAAGGAAGAAGACAAATGCCACCGCCTCCTATAGAAGTAGATAATAATGAAGAATTTGAGGTGGAAGAGATATTAGACTCAAGGCAGCTCCGAAATAAGCTGGAATATCTTGTTCATTGGCGCGGATATGATATTAGTGAACTCACATGGGAGCCATCCAAGAATCTAACAAATGCATGAGCTAAAGTCAAAGTTTTTCATCAACGACATCCATCAAAACCAAGATGAAAATCTCTCTTATAAAAGAGACAAGATTGAGGCAAGATAACATTCAATTTCCTATCCTTGTTTGTAACTTCTTTGCATTTGTGATGCTAATTAGATGGAGAGCCAACAACCAGTGGATTCAACTCAAGAACCTTCGTTTGCTGACCTGCCGGATGAGACATTACGATTGTCACAACCTTCAAGACGACGTAATCGAGATGAAGATCTTCAAGAATGACATGTTCTTCCTCGAATAGATGGTGAGATACAACGCGTTTGGTATCACGATTTGAGAAGGGACTCTCGATGTTTGGTGATTTTGCTAGAGGTAGGAACAACTCCTGATGGTGTTCCAAATATTCTATTCGATGGAAGTTACGAAGGCCTCAACAATGATCAAATAACTGGGTGATCTTCCCGCCCTGGTATGGGACACTACCGATGGTTGAGAGGCCCTATCAATCATCTTTGAAGAGAACAGAGATCAGAGTATGTGGCGAATACAATTCGTCGCATCATAGATTTCCTCAACATATGATGACCGCTCCTCGTGGAACTCTTCTCTAGAAGAGAGGGTAATGTCACGGCCATAATCATGTAAGCTAATAATTACATATAGAAATAGGTAGAAGTAAATAAAAGTAGATAAAAGTAAGTTAATTCTATAATATTTAATATGGAAGCTTCCTAGAAACTTCATAGATGCTACTTTGACTTCATAGGTGTCTTTAATTGACTTTTTGGATTAGAAACGTGGTCAACAAGTTGGCCATGTGCCACACATGTTGTAAGCTTGAAGATCAAGCTAACTATGTGGCCCACACGTAGAAAAACTTGCCTTGTAAGTGAAGGCATGTGTCCTACAAAGTCAACATATATTGAAGGTCCTATAGAACGTCGCCACGTAGCCCCTAGTTAGATAGTATATATAGAGGCAAGAGTGAAGTCTTCTTCACTCTTGTCAACTCCTTTCTTGCTCTTAGTCTAGGTTCAAGAGTCTTTAGTTTCTTGTCTTGTTGCAATAGCCATTCCAGTTTCCTTTTAATATACATACTTGTTTATATTTTGACTTATTATATCGAGATAGCCTTTTTGTGTATATTTTCTCTCATTGAGTCTTTGTCCTTGACAAGAAGGAGGATGTTTTTGAGAAGCATGTAAATATAGGAGATCTATGGAATCATGATATTATCAGTATGAATAAAGAAAAAAAATAAGGCATGAATTACTTAATATAGCCACAATAATTAGAAATGCCATAGGATGACATGATCCTATAGATACTATGTCTGTACATGCTTATTTGGCAAAATCCCAACATGAAGCTCTAATAGAGGTAAAAAAGAAAAGAAATGAAATAGAAGAAAATTTTGAAGAGCCAATCAATAAGAAGAGATCTCAAAGATATGTAGAAACAACACAAAATAAAGAAATACCTATACCATAGACTAATAGATCATCCAAGACTGGGCCATTGACATAGCACCTTAGAAATGTACTACTGCCAAAAGAAAAATGGGAAGAAAGAATGGAAGTTGATAAAGATAAAGGGAAGAGTAAGCATGTTACTTATAAGCTACAATCAAATATTGAGGCAACCACAGATTTGAAAGGAGTGTTGGAAGAAAGAGTATTAAATAACAAAATTGAATTTACTCTACAAGAAATTTTGGGCATTGCAAAGAGAGAGTTTCATTTAGTCATCATAGACAATATTAAGCGAAAGAGGTAGTTAACAGGAGAATGTGTTGTATCTAATGCTTTGGATACAATCTTGATTGAAGAAGAGGAACATAAATTGACAGAATGTTGTATCAATAAAAAGATATAATTTGATTTGGATGAAAACAAAGATGATGACAAGGGCCCTGGACACTATATCAAGGGACATTGGGCCAGAGCCACCATAGAGACTTTAATAAAAATGGAAGACTTGGTAAGACTAGTAATTGCTCTCATTGACCATGGATCCGAAATTAATTTTATGTCAAAAGAAGTCTACAAACGTAGAAGTTGGCCCATTGATATTAACCATGGTTGGGTGATTCAGGCAGTAAATAATATACGTGGAGATCTTTATGGTGCTTGCCTAAATGTGAAGGTAAAAGTTAGAGATGTGACCATAGAATAAAGTTTTTTTGTTCAAGACACTACTTCATACCCAGTGATTCTTGGTCAACCATATATTACAACTGTGAGGATGGAGACTAAGGTTTTGAATGATGGATCAACTTGTGTCCATATTAGAAGTCAAGTTGAAAAAAAGACAGTGCAATTTCTAACAGTACCTGCAAACAATGAGCGCAATCAAGATTATTTACGAAGTGATTTATTACCAAGGGTTAGTGAAGAGTTTATGGATTTTTGTAGGGTACTACTATAGAGTGGGAATGTAGTGGTACATCAAAGAAGGTACTCTCATATGAAAAAGAAAATACCTTTTGTACAAGTGTTGTAGAATTATCTAAGAATGGATTTGCTATCTATACACAACTTAATGATCTACCAAAGTGGGAGAAAAAAGTTGTGCAAAAATCTAAAAAAGACCTAAAAAAAGTGGATGTGCTTGATAGAGATGATAAGATAATAGGTATACATATGGAGACTGATTTAGAAGATTTTATGGAAGAAATTTTAGAGGTTAAACAAGAAAATGAAGATCAAGTGGTGCAAGTACATTCAAGAGAAATCTACTCAGCTATAGAAGCATTTCAAGATTATAAAGTCAAAGTTGAAACTAGGTACAAGATTGCGGAGAGGAAAATAAAACCTATAGCTATACCATTACCTAGTGATTCTAATCATCAAGTTCAACAAGCTTTGAAGGAAAAGGGCTTACGAGATCCTAAATAAATTGGCCACAAGTTTATCAAGAACACACTCAATGAGTTGAAAGTAGGATGTAGAAATTTTCTATTACTTGTCGAAGAAATGAAATTTAGAAATATGTTAAGTATGCATAGAAAGGCTTTTGCTTTTGAACCTTCAGAAATTAGATGTGTTGATCCAAGTGTTGTGGCACCAATAATTATATTTACAGTTTTGCATGTTCCTTAGGATTTAAGACCAATTTTGATACCTAAAGAACATCTACCTAAACTTATGGATCTTTTAAAAGAAAAGATGCAAATAAAGATCTTAGAACCATCATTTGTACCATATTCCAATCATTGGTTTACAGTACCAAAGAAAAATAGAACACTATGGTTCATTCAAGATATACAACTAATGAATAAAGTGACCATTAGAAATACTAGGATTGGACCAATTGTTGGAGAATTTGCTGAGGCATTTGTTGATAGAACTATTTAATCTATTGGAGATCTCTATTCTAGATATGATCAATTTTAATTAACTGAAGGAAGCAAAGATATCACTACTATGAGGACACCTTTAGAATTGGTTAAGATGTGTACATCGCCACAAAGAACAATAAACTCGGTAGCTCACATGATCAATGGGATGAATAAGGTTCTTCATGATTTCATTCCAGAAAAGACTATGCCCTTCCTGGATCATATTCCAATAAAAAGGTGTATAGAAGAAGAAAAAAATGAAACAATGGATCAGAAGGGATGCCGTAAATTTGTATCTAATCATATTTCAGACTGTGACAAAATTTCATTTCAACTTGAAGATGTTCACTTGATACTATCAGGAGCTAAATCTATCTTTGGAGTTCGAGAAGTTATTATTATGAGGCATTTGTGTGGATGGTTTGGTCACAAACCTGATCCTAATAAGGTGGATGCCATACAATAGATGAAGGATATTTGTAGCTCACAAATACAAGTATGGAAGATTTTAGGAGCTTACATATTTTATTATATATGGATTCCTGATTATGCACATATAGCTGATCTTCTTTATAGTTTGCTATGAAAAGGGAAGAGATTTAAATGGGAGAAGAAGCACACAAAAATAATTCAAAATCTAAAAAAAATATTATCTTCTCCACGTGTATTGTGAAGGATAAGTTATGACGATAGAAAATCGATGATACTTACAGTTGATACTAATCTAATAGTTATTGGCTAGGCTTTAGGGCAAAACAATGAAGAAGGTAACATGTTTGCTATTAGGTTTGGAGCTAAAGTATTAAAAGAACGACAAAGAAACTATCCATAGGTGAAACGGGAGCTATGGAGAATAGTTACAACTATAAAAAATAAAAGAGATTATTTAATTGAAGAACTAGTAATAGTGGAAATAGATTGTTTGCCACTATTGGAAATGATTATCAACTGTAACATCCTTGATATTGCTATGCTCAAATGGATTGCATATATTAAATCTTTGAATCTTGAATTTAGGCATATAATAGGCAAAGATAATCTTGTAGCAGATATGCTATCCCGAGCTAGATATGAACAAGAAAAAGATTTGATTAAAGATACTGAAGATATAGGTACTACCTTCTATTTTAGGGTACAACAAAGAGAAGATGAATATTCAAGTCCATTTATAGAAAAATTATATAAAGAAGAATAGATTGATATTAGATGCTTTTTAAGCACATTATCAAGACAATCACGATGGAATGATATTCATTTCAAATAGATTAGATAGAAAGCTTACAACTACTTCTTACAAGGTGGTTATCTATGGAAGCGGTGCAAATGGGATAGTGGAATGCCACAAAGAATAGTTTGCAAGAAAGAGATGCAAGAACAATTAATCCATGAATTCCATGATAGTTTGTAGGCTGGACATAGAAGTATTTATGCCACGTTTAATAAGCTCAAAGAAAAATATTGGTGGCATAACATGTATAGAAATGTGATGAAGTTTATAGATTTATGTCAAACTTGTCAGATATACTCGGAGATTTGATATAGAGATAGATTGCATCGTACATATTCACTTGTAATATATTATAAATGGGTTGTGGACCTAGTTATTATGCCTATGAGAATATGGCAAATGTGGGACTTGGCTCTAGTATGAGAAGATTTATCTAATGAAGTTGAAGGAAGAACTCTACAAACAAAATCCATTGAAGGACTTTGTAGATTTTTATTAGAAGATGTGATTTGTAGATTAGGATGTATTAAAAAAATTACTGTTGATCGTGGAGAATTGGATGCACATGAAGCTAGACAGTTCTTTGAAAGAAGAGGAGTCAAGCTAACACTTACTACATCTTATAATCCGGAAGGCAATGTTAAGAGTGAGTGAGGTCATCCTCCTTTTGTAAGGGCCATTGTTAAAGCTTGCAAAGGAAGATCAAGAGATTGGCCAAGGTTATTACTATTTACTCTTTGAACTGATCGTATTACTCATAGTTCAATGACAAGATATGTGTCGATAGAGTTAATGTAAGGATAGAAGTCCATTTTGCCAATTGATGAGCAAATACCTATTTGGAGTATCTTACTTTAGCAAGACAATATATGTAAAGAAAAACTTCTTGTACTTCAAATTCGTCAACTAAAGAGAAGACTTGAAGATGTGAAAAAAATAATTATAAGGCTGAGGGAGTCGCGCTTGAAGAATAAAGATAGATTTGATAAGCAACACAAGTTGAGGCCAAAAGATATCCAAAAAGGTGATTGGGTTTTGGTATATGACAATAGCTTGGATAACCAACATAGTGCTCTTAAAAAGTTCTCTAAGCATTGGTTTGGACCTTATGTGGTTGTACATGTTTTGGATAATGCTACATATGCGTTAAGAAAATTAGATGGAACAAGATTCAAAGTTTCAATTGTTGAAAAATATATAAAACTTTTCAAAAAATAGGATCAAGAATGCATTTTATACTCCTCATTTATAATTATGTCCCTTCTTTAGACAATGTTGAAGAATGCATTTAAGTTCTCCATAATATAATTATAATCTTTTTTGACGACAACTAATCTTTTGTTGATCAATAAGAGGTTTTGAAACATACCACATCAATTTGAATATCTTCTACTTCTAAATGTATATGTTGAAGAGGCATTGATATTGCCATTGAATTACAGTAATATTGAGGCCCACTTGTCTCATTCTCAGATCAAAATTCAAAAAGTCAATTGTCATACTTTACAATAAAGTCAATTGCTTGATTCAATATTTGAGGATTATGTAAGTTGAGCATTAATTTCTTTACTTTATATTGTAATCTATAGAAAAATTGGCTTATAAGTGCAATATCATCTCACTTGATATCAATCATAAGTTGTCAAAATTATGAAATATATAATGTTATAGATCGATTATCTTGTCATAAAATACAGATATTGTTAGTTGCAACATAAGTTACATCATGTTTTCTATTCATGGATCGAAACTCCACTAAAAAAGACTCCAAATTATCCAATATTAGATCTTATCATTCAAGAAAAGATAAAAACCGTGATAATGCTGAATCTCAAAGAAATGTACCAATGAATCTAATTTTTGATCCTAGAGTTGCATAGCTTTGGGATTGAAGTTCAATACCAAATTGTACTTAATTGATAAAAGCTTAAAACTTTGATCTTGTTTCATCAAACTTCTTAGGCAAGGCAACTCTTACTTTTCTAGTATCACAAGGATGTTCCACTATAGGAGAAGGGACATGATTGGATGCAGATGTTGAAGCAGCTCCAATCATATCTATATCATTACTTCCTACTATTGTTGTTGCTCCTTGTAGTAATAAACTTAGTTAATGCATTACAAGTATTAAACCCCTCAATTGCTCTTGTATTTGTGTCATTGCATTCTTCATTTTAAGAAGCTTTGCTATGATAATACTTAAAAAATAAATGTCTAATATTGCTTAAGACAAGCAAAAGAAGGGACTTGAGAACAAAGAAGATACTAAGAACAATATTAGTTTAGAAGAGGATAATCTGAAACTTCTAATATGTTTATGTCTTATAAAGAAAAAAAAGATAATCCACTTTTAATCAATAAAAGACAAAGCTCTAATATTATAAGTATATTCTTGCCAATTTATCAAGGACATGCATTGGAAAAAGATGATTAAACTAAAAAATCTATATTAAAAAAAAAAAATAACAAAATAATAATAAAATAGTATGTATATTAAAAAGAAATTGGAATGGCTATTGCCAAAAGACAAGAAAATTAGATACTCTTAAATCTAGACTAGAACCAAAACAAGAATTGACAAGAGTACATAGGGCTTCACTCTTGCTTCTATATATACTTTATAACTAGAAGCTACGTTGTCGTACTAAAATTGCTTATAGTGTGTAAAAATTAATTAAGACATATATTATGTTTGTAAGTCTTGATGTAGATTAGAGTGGTTAGTAAATAAATTTAAAAAGAATTGATATAGAAAAATTTATTTGGAGATTTATCTATTTTGATTATAGTATTTATATTATGTAGGATTTAGATATTTAGTATAAAATTTAAGGAAAGGTTGGAGTCTAAAGATGAAAGTCTAAACTATTGAGAGGCTTATTGGGAAGGATGAAAATAAGGCATGGTTGGATGAAGGCAAGGAATGAAGATCTTCATTCCTATTGGTCGAAGGCCATACCCAATGGGCTTCAAGGAGGCTGCCTGAGGCCTTATTAGGAATTAGGATTCTTTTTTCGAAGTCATTTGAGCTTTGGAGGCTAGGATCAGCAAGTTCAAGGTTTTGGATATAATTTGGATGAAAGATTTGTGTGATTTCGAGTTTTTGTGAAAGAGATATAAGTGTTCAAAGTTAAGGTGTCAAATTTGTAACTATTGTCACTCTTTGAAGCATAACATATGCGTACGGAGAGCAATGAAAGATTGGCAACTGGAATTAGAGAGAACACTTTATTAACTACACTTTACATGTATTGCTCTATGATATCTAATTCTGGATGAAGGAATTATAGGGCATTAAAGATAGTACATGTAATTCAAAGGTAGTAAGTGAGTCATATTATTGATAGTAATGGTTGGAGCCATATCTTGAGTTTCTCGATGAATTTTTGACTCAAAATTTTTATAAATGTGATTCATTAAGCTAAAAAGCTATAGATTAAATTTTCATGGTATTTGAGTATTTATTTTGTGAGATATGAAGAAATTAGCATGCAAGTATATGTAAGCTAGGATTTGAAGCTTCTATTAGGATTTTGGTGATATCCCAAGCTCCATAATGAATTTGTAGTTGAAGAATTGTGTATTAGTTTTTGAAAGTATATCAATACTTCATATAAAATTTAAAATTGTTTGGATAGTCTGAATGTGAGATATGAGCTATTGAAGTTTGAGAAACATTTTTCATAAGGATATTTATGGTTTTAAGATACTTTATTATACGTTTGGATGTTGTCTTGGTACTTGGGCTTATGTTTTGATGTAATTGTCTTAAAAGGAAATATATTATATATATAAACTTGGTACTTTTATATCTTAGACTTGATTGAGCATTTAGTGGTAGCCACAAGCTCAGCGCTTTCTTGAGGCAAATTCTTTCTAGCCCAACATATTGGTGCTTCTATTGAGAGAGCCTTAAGGTATTAATTATCTCAAAAAGTTAAGATGGGTGATCAAATCCTTGGATTTCTATTATCAGGTGGAATGGGTGCTCATAATTTATTTAGGACATTAATCCAATTTATGGAAGAAAGACAATAAGTACATGGAGAGGATAGGAATACCACCAATGCTTTATAAGTAGTGGTGGATAAGATTGGAAGGTTTGATGGAAGGAACATCACTAAGTTCCTCAAGGTTTACACATATGAAATGAAAATGCATCAAGTTTCAAAAATGAAGATGATTACTACCTTTCATTTGGCAATGGTACCAGAAATCAGAGAGAGGATACAAGAATTGCATATTTAGACTATATCATGGAAGAAATTTGAAGAACTCTTAAAAGATAAATTTTTTGAGGAAGATTCAGAAAGAATGATAAAATAGACTTTTTTGGAGTGGATTAAGCAAAGGCCAAAGAATCAAATAGCTTCAAATGAATTCATTAGGAAATTTGAGACTAAGTTCGGAAAATTGCCACTGGAATTGAAGCAACTCTTGGAAACAAGGAAAAGTGGATCATTCTTACAAGTAGTTGATGAATACTTGGAGGATAAGTTGCTCTTTTATCTAGTAGATAAGACATCTGAGAGTGGTTTTATAAATAATTAGAAGCTAGTAAAAGAGATAGTAGGACTTTTGGCTAAACAACAAAAGATTAAGACTCATGGTTTAATATCAAGATTGGAACCAGTGCCTACATCTTAGAATCAAGGGCCACCTCAAAAGATTATCAAGAGTGTTAAGGATGGTACTCTTGAAGAATTTATCAATGGCATACAAGATTTGAAGGTAGAAATGACTAAGTTGATTAAATCCCAGATAGCAAATTCATCAAAGATAATTGAAGGCTCAAAGGAATTTATAGAAAGATATATGTGGTATGACAATCCAAACCACAAGCTTGGTGAATGTGACAGCTACAAAGATGCAATCAAGGATGGTATTGTATATTTCAAAGAGGGCAAGATAAGACTCACAAGGTCAGATGAGCCTTTAAAGACTAATTTTGGAAAGGGTGGCATGAAAAAATTAGTAGAAGAGCAAATATTAAAGAATAATACCATACAAGGAAAAGAAGCTGAGTCTTACTCTATTACAGTTGAACAAAAAGTAATTAAGGCTAGTTTCCTACCAACTACATAAGTCATGATCAAGAAAGCTGAAGCTATCAGAAAAATGACTGGATAGAATGATCCAATTATTGCTATTAGTATTAAAGCTTATTTATGTAGCAACAAATATGATGATGATTTACATGATGCCATGGTTGAAGAAAAAAGAGGTAGAGCTATTCATGAGGAAGATATTATTGAGTCTGAAATTAAGAGGATATATCTAAGAAACAAAGAAGCTTTCAAGGAGGAAAAATTAGAGAAAATGCCTTCTTCAACTCATCATAGTAGTGTACCATTATCAAAAGAGTGGTGGAAGAAGAGAAAAGAGAAAGAGAAAGATGATACAAGCAAACCTAAAGGTAAAAATCTTGCTTATAAGCTTCAATCTCATATTGAAACATCTACAGTTATGAAGAGCATTTTAGAGGAGAAGATCTTAGATGCAAAAATTGAATTCACTCTAAGAGAGGCTCTTCATATAGCTTAAAAGGATTTCCATGCATTGATCATCAATGTGATTAAGAGGAAGAGGCAAATGATACATGAAGCTACTATAGTAGAAGCATTAGATACTCATGTAACTATAGATGAAAACAAGAGATAGGACAAGTATTTGTATAATTTGCAATGCCAGAAGTTGGAATTAAGGTTGATATGGAAGATGAGTCTTTAAATAAATATGAAGAGGCTATAGAAGAACATCAAATGAAATGTGTATCTATGAGATTTACTGAGATAAAGAAGAATGCACAAGAAGCATGTGTGAATACTTGTTCTAAATGTCGTAATGATAAAATGGGTAGTAGTAGCTATTAAGTTTTTTATTGAGATAGAGCTACTAGAGAAACACATGTGAGGTTAAGGGACTCAAAAGATCCAATTTTGGCCTTAGTTGATCATAGATCTGAAATCAATATCATGTCAAAGTGGATATATGAGAAAAATAAGTGGCCAATTGATACCAATCATGATTGGATAATTAGAGCTACAAACAATCAAAAAGGTGATTTATACGGAGCTTGTCGAGCTGTAAGGACTAGGATTGGAGATGTGGAAGTGAAGCAAAATTTCTTGGTGTAAAATTCTGCTACATATCTAATAATACTTAGTCAATCCTATATTACAGCTGCTACAATGGAAACTAGAGACTTAGATGATGGTTCACATTATGCCAGGATTCATAGTAGCCTTTGAAGCTGTCAAGGACAAGAATATGATAAAAATAAATAAACAAGTGAGACTTCTCTCAAAGAAAGATAAAAAAATAGAAATAACTTGATATGTATATTAAGAAGAAATTCGAATGGCTATTTCCAAATGCCTAAAAAATTAGAGACCCTTAAAACTAGACTAGAAGCAAGAAAGAAATTGATAAGAGTGAAGAAGGCTTAATTCTTGTCTCTATATATACTATCTAACTAAGGGCTATATGGTGACGTTCTATAGGACCTCCAATATGTGTTGACTTTATAGGACACATGCCTTGACTTACAAGGCAAGTATTTCTACATGTGAGCCACTTAATTAGCTTGGTCTTCAAGCTAACATGTGAGGAACATGGCCAACTTATTGACCACGTTTCTAATCCAAAAAGTCAATTAAAGATACCTATAAAGTTAAAGCAACATCTATGAAGCTTCTAAGAAGCTTTTATAGTAAATACTACAAAATTAACTTATTTTTACCTACGTTTATTTACTTCTATCTATTTGTACATATAATTACTAGCTTACATGCATATGTCTAAGATATTATTCCCCCTTCTAGGAACAAGTTCCATGAGGAGTGGTCATCATATGTTGAGAAAATCTACGATGTGACAAATTTTATTTGCCACATACTTTGATCTTTGTTCTCTTCAAAGATGATTGATAGGGCCTCTCAACCATCAGTAGTCTCCCATATCAGGGTGGAAAGACCACCTAGTTATTTGATCGTTGTTGAGGCTTTCATAACTTCCTTCAAATAAAACATTTTGAATACTGTTAGAAGTTGTTTCTATCTCTAGTAAAATCACCAAACATCGAAAGTTCTTTTCAAGATTGTCATATCAAATGCATTGTATCTTGCCATCTATTCGAGGAAGAACATGTTGTTTTAGAAGTTCTTCATCTCGATTGCATTGTCTTGAAGATTGTAACAATCGTAATATCTTATCCAACAAATCAACAAACAAAGGCTCTTGAGTCAAATCTGTTGATTATTGGTTCTCCATCTCCTCAACATCACAACTACAAAGAAGCTATAAACAAGCATTAAAATTAGAATGTAATCTTCCTTAGATCTTATTTTTTTTATAAGGAAGATTTTCATCTTGATTTTAATGGATGTCATCGATAAAAAGCCTCTACCGCCTTTGCTGCATTTGCAAGATTCTTTACTAGCTCTCATGTGCATTCACTAATATCATATCCGTGCCAATGGACAAGATATTCCAATTTATTTTGGCACTGCCTTGAATCTAAGACTTCTTTCTTTTCAAACTCTTCACTATTGTCCACTTCTATAAGAAGATGTGGAGCTTGTCTTCTTTTTGGTATGTCCATTGTCTTGTATGGTTCAAAAAGAGATACATGGAATACTGGATAGACTTTTATTGACTTCGGTAGGTGTAAACGATATGCAACTAGATTGATTTATATAAAAATAGAAAATGGTCTAAGCCTTCTATAGTCCAACTTGTCACAAGGACAAGTGGTCTTGATATTGCGATGAAGTAACCATACCTTATTATCTATGTGGAATGGTGGTTGTTCCTTTCGATAGACATCTGCATTGATCTTTTGTTGTTCTTAAGCTTCTTTTAACTATGCCTTCATTGTTGAACGTAGCTCTGATAAATGAATTGCCAAATCTTTTGCAGTAAGATTATCAACTTTTAAAAAGTTAAAAGTAAAAAATTATGGATGATAACCATAATTGATAAAAAAAAAGAGTTTATTTTATTGAAGAATGTATCGTATTATTGTATGCAAATTCTGCCAATAGAAAAAGAGTTGTCAAATCATTTTATTGGTAGTTAATGGTACATCTTAAGTACTTCTTCCAAACTTTATTAACAGGCTCCATTTGTCCATCAGTTTGAAGATGGAATGTCAAAAATAGCTTTATATCCACTTTTAGAATCTTGAAAAGAGTTCGTCAAAATCTTGATACAAATTGAATTCCTCTGTTTGATATAACATCCTTGGGTAATCCATGATAGCGATAGATATTGTCAAGAAAGAGCTTAGCTATTTTTTCACGTATATTGGATTTTGTATAAGGTACAAAATGTACCATCTTTGCAAAACGAACTCCTATTATAAATATAGAGTCATAAGAACGTGAGATTGGAAGATTCGTGATGAAATCCATAGAAACAGAAGACCATAGTTGTTTAGGAATAAGTAATAGCTGAGGAAGACCATAAGGTCGATAATGAGGAGTTTTTGATCTTGAGAAAATATCACAAGATTGTACAAAATCTTTGACTACTTTTTACATTTGTGGCCACCAAAAGTCCCTGGATATTACTTCCAAAGTTTTATTGTATCTAAAATGTCCTACTCCTTGAAAGTCATGACAAGCTTAAAGAACACGTAATCGAGCTTCATCTTCTGGAACATATAGGCATCCTTCAAAATATAGTAGATTCTTTTTGAATTCAAACTTGGAAGTATCATGAGACTTTGAAGGATTTTCTTTAATATCACGAATAAGAGAATCAAAAGACATACTTCACTAAACTTGCTTAATAAAAGTTGAATCAATAATTACTGTTGCTTTCATTATTCAAAGATGAAGATGCTTTGGCTTCAAGAGAATTATCTGTTGTTGATCAAAGGCAACATCTCCTTCTTTTGGTATAAGGTAAGATCGTCTAGAAAGTACATCTGAAAAATCTTATTGTTTTCCTAGTCGTTAAGTGATCTTGAATTCCAATCATGACAAAAACATAGTCCAACGGGCTTGGCGACGATTCATAACATGCGCTGACATAAAATATTTTAAGTTCTTAAAATCTATATACATGGTGACAAGTTTAAAAGTATCTTTTAAATAATGGCATCATCCTTGAAACAAATCTACAATTGTAAGAAGTTCTATGTCATGGATCTCGTAATTAATCTCGGCTACTCAAAATTTTCTAAAATGAAAAGCTATTGGATGAAGTTTATCATTTATTCCCATTTGTCATGATACGGTACCTAAAGCAAAGGTTGATGCATCTATTTCCATAAAAAATGGCTTAGAAAAATCGATGCAATAGAAAATTGGTGCAGAAACAAAGGCTCTCTTCAAAGCGTCAAATGCTACTTCTAGTCCTTGATTCCATTGAAGTTTGTCTTTGCAAGTCAAACGTGTAAGTGGAGCTACAACTTGAGAGAAGACTTTCATGAAGATCCGATAATAATTGGCAAATCTCAAAAAGCATTGGACATCTCTTACCATTTTTGGGATCTTTCACTCTATAATAGTTTGAACTTTCTTAGGATCCATCATAAGTCCATCATTTGAAATGATATATCCTAAGAAGTCAACTTGAGTAGTGTGAAATATACACTTCTCTATCTTGACATAGAGTCCTACATCTCTTAGTTTTTCTAACACACGACAAATATGAAGTTCAAGTTCTTCTGGGTTCTTAGAATAGATTAAGATGTCGTCTAGGTAACAAACAACAAAATCATCTAAAATCTCCCAAAAGACATCATTAATTAGATGTTGGAATGCTATTGGTGCATTTGTAAGTCCAAAAGGTATGACATTATATTTGAAATGTCCATACCTTCTTCGAATCATCGTCTTCCATTCATTTCTTTTTTTGATGCGTATCAGATTGTATACTCCCTATAGATCTATTTTTGTATAGATCTTAGCTTAATTCAATTGATCAAGAAGTTCAGACATCAAAAGTAGCGGATACCTATTTTTGATAGTGATTTTGTTGAGTCCTTAATAATCAACCCACATCCGCAATTATCCATCTTTTTTCTTCACAAATAAATTTGGAGCTCCTATTGGAGATTTGGCATAGTGTATGAAGTTCTTGGCCAAATTCTCTTCAATATACTCGTTGAGTTCAGCTAACTTATTTTGATATAAATTATAGATTGGTCCAAATGGCGGTTGTGCTCCTTCTTGAAGGTCAATTGAGTAGTCATAGGAATGATGTTCGAAAGAATATCTGCATTCTTCTTTTCAAGTACATCTTGAAAATCTTGACATTGGCTTAGGATGCCACTTGAAGTCTTTCCACCAGTAGAAACAGGTGTGGCATAAATGACACATGGTGATCCTTCGTTTGCATCATACAAGAAAGCTCTTGTACCTATAAATATAGGTTTAATTATACTAGACTTAGAACTTTCTACTTGATTAATTATGCTCTTAATTATACTTTCAAAAAAATGAAGACTACAAGAAGTCCAATTTATTTTAGGATTATATTTTTTTAGCCATGATGAACCTAAAATGACTGAATTAGAAGGAGATCTAATGATATTAAATATTACAAAGCTACTAAGACCATTAGTTGTTATTTCTATATAAAGTGTTTGATGAGTAATATCTCTTGAAGACAACGGATGACCATCTATGACCTGTATATGAACAGGTTTAGTTTTCATCACTAAGAATATGCTATGTCTTTTAGCAAATTTTTCATCTAAGAAACATATTGAGGCTCCTAAATCTAGCAAGGCAGAGGCTTTGAGATGTTTAGGTCCTAGAATAACATTTATTGTGAAACATAGAGAGGATTGTGAGGAGAGGATAGGACCTTCACTAGGCGTTGGAGAAGGTTCCAGCCACACGGTCCCTATTGTAGTTAGAAAAATTCGTTTTCCAACATGCTATCATCTTTGGGTACCATTCACTTCATTTTAAGGTTGCATTGCTTTTTTGAGCAATATTGAATAGTAAGCTTAGATTCTCTGCAATATAAGCACAATCCTTCTTGACAAAGATAAGTCTTTTCTTGCTTAGTAAGAGGTTTTAAACATATTGTATCAATTTGTATATCTTCTACTTTTGAATATATGTGTTGAAGAGATGTTGGTGTTGCCATTGAATTATAGTAATGTTGAGGTCCATTTGTACGGTTTCCCAGATTGAAATTCAAAAAGATGATTGTCGCACTTTAAAGGAAAGTCAATTACTTGACTGAATGTTTGAGGATCAGGTAAGTTGAACATTAACTTTTTACCACATATTGTAATCCATAGAGAAATTGTCTAATAAGTGCAACATCCTTTTACTTGATATCAATTGCAAGTTGTTGAAATTGTGAAGCATACAACGTTACTGATTGATTGTCTTGTTACAAAATACGGATCTTATTGATTGCAATACGAATTACAGCATGTTTTCCATACATGGATCAAAACTCTACCAAAAAGCCTCTAGATTATTTAATATTGGATCTCGTCGTTCAAGAAAAGATGAAAACCATGATAATGCTGAACTTGAAAGAAGCATACTAATGAATCTAACTTGCGATCCTGGAATTGGATAGCTTTGAAATTGAAGTTCAATCACAAGTTCTACTTATTTCATAAATCTTCTAAACTTTAATCTGGTGCCATCAAACTTCTTGAATAGGACAATTCTTGGTTCTCTAACATTGGAAAGGCGTTCCACAATAAGAAAAGTAATATGATATAGTACAGATGTTGAAGCAGCTCAAATAATTTCTATATCTTTACTTTCTGCCAATCTTGTTGCTCCTTGTAGTGATAAATTGAATTGATGCATTGCAAGCATTAACTCCCTTAATTGCTCTTGTATTTAGGCCATTGCACTCTTTATTTGAGTAAGTTTTGCCATGATAATACTTAGAAAAGAGAAGTTGTTTATTATCGCTCAAGACAAATAGAAGAGAGGACTTGAGAACAAAGAAAATACTAAGAATAATATCAATTTAGAAGAGGGTAATCTGTAACTTTTAATATGCTTATGTCTTATCAAGAGAAAGGGATAATCAACTCTTAATCAAGATTAGACAAATCTTTGATATTATAAGTCTAATCTTGTCAATCTGTCAAGGACAAGAACATGATAAAAACAAATAAATAAGTGAAACTTCTTTCAAAGAAAGATGAAAAAATAGAAATAACTTGATATGTATATTAAAAAAGAAACTTGAATGGCTATTGCCAAAAGTCAAGAAAACTAGAGACCTTTGAAACTAGAATAGAAGCAAGAAAAGAGTTGATAAGAGTGAAGTGGACTTCACTCTTGTGTCAATATATACTATCTAACTAGGGGCTTTGTGGTAATGTTCTATAGGACCTCCAATATGTGATGACTTTGTAGGACACATGCCTTGACTTACAAGGTAAGTTTTTCTACGTGTAGGCCATAAAGTTTGCTTGGTGTTCAAGCTAATAATATGTGTGGCACATGGCAAACTTATTGATCACGTTTCTAATCTAAAAAGTCAATTAAAGACACCTATAAATTCAAAGTAGCATCTATAAAGCTTCTAAGAAGCTTTCATAGCAAATATTACAGAATTAACTTAACTTTACTTACTTTTACTAACTTCTACCTATTTATACATGTATTTAGTGGCTTATATGTGTATGCTTGTGAAAAGAGTAAGGAAATAACTTTGTGGAGTTGTAGAAAGTACTCCTATAGAATGGAGACACATAGATGCGAATAATCATCTACAAACCCTTTATAGATAATATGAGGTTTTGATTTTTAAACTTGACTAGTAATGGATTTGTGAGCATTCAAAAGATTAAGCATTTCTATTCTATACATAAAAGAAGAGTGAAGAAACAAGAAAAAAACTTAAAAAGAGTGGGTTTAGTTTCAAGTGATGAAGCCCTAGTTGGAGTAATAGAAGAAATAGGTTTGGAAGATGATTTGATAAAGGTTTTGGAAAATTTAGCTATAAGCATAGATAAAAATGCTATAGTAGAAATATATTTAAAAGAGACTTATGAAGAATTAGAAAAGATAGTAGTAATTGGTAGACTTACTACAAGCTATAGATTGAAACATGAAGCTAGAGTATAAACTAAATATAAAGTTGTGGCAAGAAAGATAAAGCCTTTAGCTACTCAATTACCAGTTGATACTATGGAACATATCAAGTAAGCAATTAAGGAGCCAAGTCTAAGAGAAGGACTAAGAATTGGACATCAAGTTACTCAAGAATCATTAGCTAAATTGAAAATTGGAGGAGGTGATTTCTTGACATCAATGGAGAAAATTATGTTTGAAGAAATGTTTATTAGACAAGATAAGGCATTTGTCTTAATTCCTTATGAAATTGGATGTGTGGATCCTAAAGTTGTAGTACCTATGGTAATCTTTATTGTGTCGCATGTTCTATGGGATTTAAAGCCTATACCTGTGCCTAGAGCTTTACTTCCAAAGTAGATAGAATTATTAAAGGAAAAGGTGATGATAGATATTTTAGGATCTTCAATTGCTTCCTATTCTTATAGATGGTTCACAGTATCCAACCAGTCAAGGGTATTAAGGTTTATTCAAGATATGCAATTTACAAATAGAATAACTATTTGGAACATGGGATCAGGTCCTATAATAGATGAAGTGGCTGAATAATTTATAAGTCATGCCATCTATTCTATTGGAGACCTATATTCTTGATATGACCAATTTCAATTGGCTAAAGAGAGTAGGAATTTAACTACCATGAAGACTCTTTTAAGTTTAATGAGGATGTGTACCTTACTTCAAGGTGCAACCAACTTAGTGGCTCATATGCAAAATGCTATGAACCAAATATTGAAAGAATTTATTCCTAAAAAAACCATACCATTTTTGGATGATATACTTGTAAAAGGAGATAAAGAAGAAGACAAGGATGAGACTATGGAGGTTGAAAGTTGTAAGAAGTTTGTTAAGAGGCATATTGAAGATGTGGCTCGAATATTGGAGAGATTGGAGTCAGTTAATCTCACGTTATCTTTGAAAAAATCAAGCTTTGGAATTGATGAGATTCTAATGGTGGAACACATGTATAGCAAGTATGGTAAGAAATCAAATCCTGATAAAATTAATGCTATATTTAGAATGAAGGTTTATAAAAATATTATAGAAACCAGAAGGTTTTTAGGAGCATGTGTATTCTATCATATTTGGGTGCCTCACTTTGCCCATATCTTAGAGCTACTATATAAGTTATTAAGGAAGAATAAGAGATTTATTTGGGAAGAAGAACAAAAAATAGCTATGGAAAATCTAAAAAAGATATTTAATTCACAACTTATGCATAGACAAGTAGATTATCAATGTGAGAGATCAATGGTTGTAATAGTGGATACAAGTCCCATAGCAATTGGATGGGCTATTGAACAAGATGATGTAGAAGGGAGAAGGTTTGCTATAAGGTTTGGAGCCAGGATTCTTACAAAGAGGCAAAGGGCTTATCCACAAGTTAAAAGAGAGCTTTGGAGAGCACTCACGGCTTTAAAGGTTGAGAGAAATTATTTGATTGGAGCAAGTATGGTTTTGAAAACAGATTGTTTGCCATTACTTGGAATGATAATTAAGTGAACTATTCCAGACATTATCATGTTAAGATGGATAGCCTACATTAGAACATTGAATCCTATTTTAATACATGTTATTGGCAAAAAAAAATTAGTGGTGAACATGTTGTCTAGAGCTAGATATACCTGTGAAGAAGAAATGATGGCACACGAAGGAGGTGAAGATCAAGAAGAGAAGAATTATGAAATTCATTTGCTACTAGTGGAATGGATTTTAGTGATAAGGTTCAAAAATTCTATAAAGGTTTGTATGAAGGCAAATTGAAAGATATTGGAATTTATTTAAGCACAATGAAGAAATAAGAAGAGTAGATGGATGAAATCTTCAAAGATATTAGACATCAATCTTATGGTTATTTACTTAGGGATAGATTCCTACAGAAGAGGCCAAAAAGAGGTGATAAAATTCCATTGAAGATAGTAGGAGATCTTAAAATTAAGTTTAAGGTTTTAAGAAAATATCATAATACACTTTGGGCAGGGCATAGAAGAGTTTGGGCCACATATACCAAGATCAAAGAAAAGTATTAGTGGAAGGGTTTATACAAAGATGTAGAAGATTTTATGAGCTCATGCATAAAGTGTCAACTACAATCTAAAGTTAGGTTCAGAGATGGATTATATCTTACTTATCCACCTTCAATACATTTTTAATGAGTAATTGATTTGGTAGCTATGCCATCAGGACTTTGGAGTATAAAATATTTGATTTTGGCAAGAGAAGAGTTGTCAAATTATGTTGAAGGGAGGGCTTTGTGAACCAAGACTATAAAGGCAGTATGTAGATTTATATTAGAAGACATCTTTAACAGATATGGTAGCATTGAGAGGATGAGAGCTGATAGAGGAGAATTGGATGCCATTGAAGTAAGAGAATTTTTCAACATGTATGGAGTTCAATTGAAGTTCACTACTTCTAATAATCTTGAAGCCAATGAAAAGAGTAAGAAAGATCATCCTCCTATCATTTATGCATTAATTAAGGCATGAAAGCTTAAGTCAATTCAATGGCCTAAAATACTTCTATTTGCTTTATGGGCTGATAGAACTACTCACAGTACTATCACTGGTTATATGCCCATGGAGTTAATGTTAAGACAAAAACCTATGATCCCAGCTGAAAAAAACTTATCTTATATGGATGTTTTTATCTTGAAAAGATAATATAAATAGAGAAAGATTATTGGAGCCTCGAATCCAATAGTTAGATAGGTTACCTAAAGACCTACAAATTGCAGCTGAGAGATTAAAGAAAGATTAAAAAATAAAGAAAGATTTGATAAAATTAATAGGTTGAGGCCTAAGCCTATAGAGATTGGAGACTAGGATCTAGTTTATGATAGCAGCCTTGAGCATCAGCATAGTATTATAAAGAAATTTGTAAAAAAATGGTTTAGACCATATGTGGTGGTTACAATCCATGATAATGCCACATATACCTTATGTGAGTTTAATAGAGCTATCATAAGGCTTCTAATAGTAGGAAAGAGGGTAAAGACTTTGAAGAGAAGAGATGGGTGGTTTCAAATTGAAGACCATAAAAAATTCTTACCTCAATATTTGAACCAAGACGATGAAGAAGAAGAGTCTATGAGTGATTTAAAGAAATCTTAGGAGGATGAAGAAGAGTAACACATGGCACATATCGATGAATGTGCAGGTTTGGATGGGGTGGATGTCATATTATAATTGCTTATAGTGTGTAAAAATTAATTAAGATATATAATATATTTGTAAGTCATGATGTAGATTAGAGTGGTTAGTAAATAAATTTAAAAAGAATTGATATAGAAAAATTTATTTGGAGATTTATCTATTTTGATTATAGTATTTATATTATGTAGGATTTAGATATTTAGTATAAAATTTAAGGAAAGGTTGGAGTCTAAAGATGAAAGTCTAAACTATTGAGAGGCTTATTGGGAAGGATGAAAATAAGGCATGGTTGGATGAAGGCAAGGAATGAAGATCTTCATTCCTATTGGTCGAAGGCCATACCCAATGGGCTTCAAGGAGGCTGCCTGAGGCCTTATTAGGAATTAGGATTCTTTTTTCGAAGTCATTTGAGCTTTGGAGGCTAGGATCAGCAAGTTCAAGGTTTTGGATATAATTTGGATGAAGGATTTGTGTGATTTCGAGTTTTTGTGAAAGAGATATAAGTGTTCAAAGTTAAGGTGTCAAATTTGTAACTATTGTCACTCTTTGAAGCATAACATATGCGTACGGAGAGCAATGAAAGATTGGCAACTGGAATTAGAGAGAACACTTTATTAACTACACTTTACATGTATTGCTCTATGATATCTAATTCTGGATGAAGGAATTATAGGGCATTAAAGATAGTACATGTAATTCAAAGGTAGTAAGTGAGTCATATTATTGATAGTAATGGTTGGAGCCATATCTTGAGTTTCTCGATGAATTTTTGACTCAAAATTTTTATAAATGTGATTCATTAAGCTAAAAAGCTATAGATTAAATTTTCATGGTATTTGAGTATTTATTTTGTGAGATATGAAGAAATTAGCATGCAAGTATATGTAAGCTAGGATTTGAAGCTTCTATTAGGATTTTGGTGATATCCCAAGCTCCATAATGAATTTGTAGTTGAAGAATTGTGTATTAGTTTTTGAAAGTATATCAATACTTCATATAAAATTTAAAATTGTTTGGATAGTCTGAATGTGAGATATGAGCTATTGAAGTTTGAGAAACATTTTTCATAAGGATATTTATGGTTTTAAGATACTTTATTATACGTTTGGATGTTGTCTTGGTACTTGGGCTTATGTTTTGATGTAATTGTCTTAAAAGGAAATATATGATATATATAAACTTGGTACTTTTATATCTTAGACTTGATTGAGCATTTAGTGGCAGCCAGAAGCCCAACCCTTTCTTGAGGCAAATTCTGTCTATGCTCACAACTTTGTCGTATTATAATAGGATTTTATTATAAAAGATGATAATATGGATCTTATTATAGAAGAGCCATGTTAAATGATAAATTAAAAAAATATGGATAAAAGATAGGTAGGTAGTTAAATTTTTATTAGTAGTACTACATTTTTACAAAAGTGACTTCTATTTACTTTATAGGGCCATAAATAAGGTAAAATAAGGTAGATTGGAAAAATAAATGATATATGTAACTTTAAGAAGAAGTTAAGAGGAAAATCTAATAAAATTTACTTAGATATATTCATATCCATATTCATATCCAGAGAGGGTTGGTTACGAATCATGATAGAAATCAGACCCTGAGGGACAAAATTAAGTCTCGATGACAACTTTGGAATTTTTTTGCATATGAGAGAAAGGGATTTGATAGCAAACTACATAATGTTTCTATAAGCATTAGTTTTGGATGATTTGGATTTATTATGACTTTGTAAGAGCTTTACAAAGTCAAGATTGTTTTTGGATGATTTGAATTTTGTGAAATAAAATAAGGTTGACGTTTCTAGTGATTTCAAGAGTTTGTAACAGATCCACAAGTATAATTTTGTGAGTTAATAGTCATAGTTGTGCTTAATATGTGTTATAAATCTTAACTCAATTTAACAATTGAATTGAAGCTTATTGAGGTTTAAGTAGGTGAAGGACTCAGAAAATAGAATTTTAGGTTGAGTGAGGGTTTTTAAGATTTCTTGCAATCTATCAGTTGGATTGGAGTGAAATTTGTATGAGTGGATATTAGACTTATTTTTCTATGTGTACAAGAATTTTTAAATCAATCAAATATTGAAAAGGAGAGATATTAGCTCTCAGAGATTGGCATCAAGGTTAGAGAATGTTAAGGACAAGAATATAATAAAGAAAAATAAACAAGTGAGACTTTTTTCAAAGAAAGATGACAAAATAGAAATAACTTAATATATATATTAAAAAAGAAATTGGAATGGCTATTGCCAAAACACAAGAAAACTAGAGACCCTTAAAACTAGACTAGAAGCAAGAAAGGAGTTGATAAGAAGGAAGAAAGCTTCACTCTTGTCTCTCTATATACTACCTAACTAGGGGCTATGTGGCGATGTTCTATAGGACCTTCAATATGTGTTGACTTTGTAGGATACATGCCTTTACTTACAAGATAAGTTTTTCTACGTGTGGGCCACAAAGTTACCTTTGTCTTTAAGCTAACAACATATATGGCACATGCCCAATTTGTTTGACTATGTTTCTAATCCAAAAGTCAATTAAAGATAACTATAAAGTCAAAGCAATGTCTATAGAATATTATAAAATTAACTTACTTTTATCTATTTTTACTTATTTCTACCTATTTATATATATATATATATATATATATATATAATTACTGGCTTACATGAGTATGTTCGTGACATTACCTCTCCTTCTAAGGACGAGTTTCACGAGGAGCAGTCATCATATGTTCAAAAAATCTACAATGTGACAAATTCTATTGGTCACATACTCTGATCTTTGTTCTCTTCGAAGATAATTGATAGGACCTCTCAACCATTGGTAGTGTCCCATACTACGGCGGGAAGACCACCCAGTTATTTGAACATTGTTGAGGCCTTCATAATTTCTTTCAAATAAAATATTTAGAATACTATCAAGAGTTGTTCCTACCTCTAGTGAAATCACCAAACATCGAAAGTCCCTTTCAAAGTCGCAATATCAAATGCGTTGTATTTTACCATCTATTTGATGAGGAACATGTCGTTCTTGAAGATCTTCATCTCGATTGCGTCATCTTCAAGGTTGTGAAAATCGTAATGTCTCATTCGACAAGTCAGCAAATGAAGGCTCTTGAGTCAAATCCAATGTTTGTTGGTTCTCCATCTCCTCAGTGTCACAACTACAAAGAAGCTATAAATAAGGATTGAAAATAGAATGTTATTTAATCTAGATCTTTTTTCTTTTATAAAGAAGGTTTTCATCTTGATTTTCATGGATGTCGTCAATGAAAAGCCTCCACCGCCTTTGCTGTATTTGCAAGATTCTTTATTAGCTCCCATGTGCATTCACTAGTATCATATCGACGCTAAAGGACAAGATATTTTAATTTATTTCTTCGCCACCTTGAATCTAAGACTTCTTCTACTTCAAACTCTTCATTATTGTCGACTTCTATAGGAGGAAGTGGAGCTTGTCTTCTTCTTGGTATGTTCATTATCTTCTATGCTTCAAGAGAGATACGTGGAATACTGGATGGACTTTTATTGACTTTGGTAGGTATAAACGATATGCAACTAGATTGATTTATATAAAAATAGAAAATGGTCTAAGCCTTCAATAGAACAACTTGTCATAAGAACGAGTAGTCTTGATATTTTGACAAAGTAACCATACCTTATCACCTATATGGAATGGTGGTTGTTCCTTTCGATAGACATCTACATTGACCTTTTCTTGTTCTTGAGCTACTATTAATTGCACCTTCATCGTTGCTTGTAGCTCTGACCAATAAATTGCCAAATCTTTTGTAATAGGATTATCAATTTTTGAAAAGTAAAAAATATCAAGTCGTACATGATAACCATAATTAACAAAGAAAGGTGTTTGTTTTGTAGAAGAATGTAACGTTGTTGGAATAGAGAGACTTTGCTTCAAAAGAATACTGGGCTTTTGGCTATCACTAATTATTCAATCAAGCTTGAAAATAAGAGAAGTCCTAAGTTTATATATAATTTTTCCCTTTTTGAGAAATTACACCAAATACACATGCCTTAAGTAACCAATAACATCCAAAATATGATAAATCTTTTAAAACCTTGTATATCCTTATGTAGAAATTTTTCCGAACTTCAACAATTCATATCTCCTAATTCGACCGTCCAAAAAAACTCATATTTTACATGAGGTAGTGATGTATTCTTATTAACTTCTAAAACAAGTTTTAACTGCAAATTCATTGTGGATCTTAAAATAACTTAAAAATCCTAATAGTCGCTTCAAACCCTTGTCTTTATACACCTACGTTCAATTTTCTTTATATCTCAGAAAATATAAGCTCAAATACCACAAAATTTATATATATAGCTTTTTAACACAAATTTTTACATTCTCCAAAAAGTTTGAGCCAAAAATTCGTCCAAAAACTCAAGTTATGGCTCCAACAATTATTATAAATAAAACCGCTTACTTACAATCTTTGATTTGGAAGTGCCGCCTTCAACTTCTTATAACTCCTTCACATGAATTCCAAAAGAAACAATTCTTTTATAAAAGATTTAGGCCTTAAAATTTCTGTTCCAATTGCACCTTTCGATCTTCAAAAGTTGCTGTAAAACTCCTCGTATCTTCAAAAGAGTAATAATATGTCTTAAATTAATACCTTAACTTCAAATGGCTATAAATTTTTCACCTTAACTCAAAATTGTCTAATTTTTGTACACAAATTGTATCTCAAATCTTAATCTTTAGAACCATAGTTTGTAATCTCCAAATCCCTTCTTTGAAGTCGTCTAAACTCTTCTTAAGGTCGTGGGCAGCCTCCTCAAAGCCCATTGGGCATGGTATTCGACCAATAGAGATGAAGTTTCCCATTCCTTGCCTTCATCCGACCATGCCTTGCTTTCATCCCTCCCAATTAGCCTCCTACTAGTTTAAATTTTCATCCTTAGATTTCCACTTTCTTCGAAGGCTTTATACTAAACATTTAGGTCCTATATATTTTTTTTTAATATCAAAATCAAAACAAGTAAAGAAACAAAGTAAAGTTTCTTATACTAACTACTTTAAATTTAATCTACTAGCCACTCTAACACACATCTAAATTTATTAACATATAATATATTTTAACTAATTTTTATATATTGTAGGTATTTACAGTACAACACTGTATTATTGTAAGCAAACTCTGCCAATGGCAAAAGAGTTGTCCAATCATCTTATTGGTAGTTAATGGTACATCTTAAGTACTTCTCCAAAACTTAATTAACATGCTTCGTTTGTCCATCAATTTGAGGATGGAATGTCGAAGATAGTTTTATATTCACTTTTAGAATCTTGAAAAGAGGCTGCCAAAATCTTGTTACAAATTGAGTTCCCCTATCTGATATAATATCCTTGGATAATCCATGATCTTGTGATCCGTAAACACTATGACAAGGCTAGAAGCACCTTTTAGATAATAGCACCATTCTTGAAACAAATCCATAATTGTAAGAAGTTCTATATCATGGATCTCAAAATTAATCTCGGCTATTGAAAATTTTCTCGAATGAAAAGCTATTGGGTAAAAATTATCATTTATTTCCATTTATGATAATATGGCACCAAAAGCAAAATCTGATGTGGATGTTTCTATAAAAAATGGCTTAGAAAAATCGATGTAATAGAAAATTGGTGCAGAAACAAAGGCTCTCTTCAAAGTGTCAAATGCTACTTCTAGTCCTTGATTCCATTGAAGTTTGTCTTTGCAAGTCAAACGTGTAAGTGGAGCTACAACTTGAGAGAAGACTTTCATGAAGATCCGATAGTAGTTAGCAAATCTCAAAAAGTATTGGACATCTCTTACCATTTTTGGGATCTTCCAATCCATAATAGTTTGAACTTTCTTAGGATCCATCATAAGTCCATCATTTGAAATGATATATCCTAAGAAGTCAACTTGAGTAGTGTAAAATATACACTTCTCTATCTTGACATAGAGTCCTGCATCTCTTAGTTTTTCTAACACACGACAAATATGAAGTTCAAGTTCTTCTGGGTTCTTAGAATAGATTAAGATGTCGTCTAGGTAACAAACAACAAAATCATCTAAAATCTCCCAAAAGACATCATTAATTAGATGTTGGAATGCTGTTGGTGCATTTGTAAGTCCAAAAGGTATGACATTATATTTGAAATGTCCATACCTTCTTCGAATCATCGTCTTCCATTCATTTCTTTTTTTGATGCGTATCAGATTGTATACTCCCTATAGATCTATTTTTGTATAGATCTTAGCTTAATTCAATTGATCAAGAAGTTCAGACATCAAAAGTAGCGGATACCTATTTTTGATAGTGATTTTGTTGAGTCCTTAATAATCAACCCACATCCGCAATTATCCATCTTTTTTCTTCACAAATAAATTTGGAGCTCCTATTGGAGATTTGGCATAGTGTATGAAGTTCTTGGCCAAATTCTCTTCAATATACTCGTTGAGTTCAGCTAACTTATTTTGATATAAATTATAGATTGGTCCAAATGGCGGTTGTGCTCCTTCTTGAAGGTCAATTGAGTAGTCATAGGAATGATGTTCGAAAGAATATCTGCATTCTTCTTTTCAAGTACATCTTGAAAATCTTGACATTGGCTTAGGATGCCACTTGAAGTCTTTCCACCAGTAGAAACAGGTGTGGCATAAATGACACATGGTGATCCTTCGTTTGCATCATACAAGAAAGCTCTTGTACCTATAAATATAGGTTTAATTATACTAGACTTAGAACTTTCTACTTGATTAATTATGCTCTTAATTATACTTTCAAAAAAATGAAGACTACAAGAAGTCCAATTTATTTTAGGATTATATTTTTTTAGCCATGATGAATCTAAAATGACTGAATTAGAAGGAGATCTAATGATATTAAATATTACAAAGCTACTAAGATCATTAGTTGTTATTTCTATATAAAGCGTTTGATGAGTAATATCTCTTGAAGACAACGGATGACCATCTATGACCTGTATATGAACAGGTTTAGTTTTCATTACTAAAAATATGCTATGTCTTTTAGCAAATTTTTCATCTAAGAAACATGTTGAGGCTCCTAAATCTAGCAAGGCAGAGGCTTTGAGATGTTTAGGTCCTAGAATAACATTTATTGTGAAACATAGAGAGGATTGTGAGGAGAGGATAGGACCTTCACTGGGCATTGGAGAAGGTTCCAGCCACACGATCCCTATTGTAGCTGAACAAATTTATTTTCCGACAGACTATCTCATTTGATTGCTGTACTACTCATTTTATGGTTGCATCACTTATTTACGCAATATTGAGCAGTGTGCTTAGGTTCTCCACAATATAAGCACATTCCTTCTTGATGACAATAAGTCTTTTCTTACTCAAAAAGAGGTTTGAAACGTACTACATCAATTTCCATATCCTCTATTTCCGAATGTATGTGTTGAAGAGATGTTGGTGTTGCTATTGAATTATAGTTACATTGATGTCCACTTGTACAATTCTCAGATTTGAATTCAAAAAGATGATTGTCGCACTTTAAAGGAAAGTCAATTACTTGACTGAATGTTTGAGGATCAGGTAAGTTGAACATTAACTTTTTACCACATATTGTAATCTATAGAGAAATTATTTAATAAGTGCAACATCTTCTTACTTGATATCAGTTGCAAGTTGTTGAAATTGTGAAGCATACAATGTTACTAATCCATTGCCTTGTCATAAAATATGGATCTTATTGGTTGCAACATGAATTGCATCATGTTCTCCATACATGGATCGAAACTTTGCCAAAAAAGCTTCTAAATTACCCAATATTGGATCTCATCATTCTAGAAAAGATGAAAACCATGATAATACTGAACTTGAAAGAAGCGTACTAATGAATCTAACTAAAGATCCGGGAGTTAGATAGCTTTGGAGTTGAAGTTCAATCACAAGTTCTACTTGATTGATAAATCCTCTTAACTTTGATCGGGTGCCATCAAACTTCTTGGATAGGACAATTTTTAGTTCTCGAACATTGAAAGGGCGTTCCATCTAAGGAGGAGTGACATGATTTGGTGTAGATGTTGAAGCAGCTCTAATCATTTCTATATCTTTACTTTTTGCCAATCTTGTTGCTCCTTGTGGTGGTAAATTGAGTTGATGCATCACAAGCATTAACTTCCTTAATTGTTCTTGCATTTGGGCCATTGTACTCTTTATTTGAGCAAGTTTTGCCATGATAATACTTAAAAAAGAGAAGATGTCTAATATTGCTCAAGACAAATAGAAGAGAGGACTTGAAAACAAAGAAAATACTAAGAACAATATCAATTTAGAAGATGGTAATCTGCAACTTCTAATATGCTTATGTCTTATCAAGAAAAAGAGGTAATCCACTCTTAATCAAGATTAGACAAAGCTCTAATATTGTAAGTGTATTCTTGTTAATCTCTCAAGGATAAAAATATGTTAAAAATAAATAAACAAGTGAGACTTCTTTCAAAGAAAGATGACAAAATAGAAATAACTTGATATATATATTAAAAAAGAAACTTGAATGGCTATTGCCAAAACAGAAGAAAACTAGAGACCTTTGAAACTAGAGTAGAAGCAAGAAAGGAGTTGACAAGAGTGAAGAAGGCTTCACTCTTGTGTCAATATATACTATCTAATTAAGGGCTTTGTGGCGACGTTCTATAGGACCTTCAATATGTGTTGACTTTGTAGGAGACATGCCTTGACTTACAAGGCAAGTTTTTCTACGTGTTGGCCACATAGTTAGCTTGGTATTCAAGCTAACAACATGTGTGGCACATGGCAAAGTTGTTTGACTATGTTTCTAATCTAAAAGTCAATTATAGACACCTGTAAAGTCATAGCAGTATCTATGAAGCTTTTATAGTAAATTTTATAGAATTTACTTACTTTTATCTAGTTTTATTTACTTCTATCTATTTATATATGTAATTATTGGCTTACATGAATATGTCCATGACAGAGAAGGGGGCTGACCAATATCCAAGTACATTTTTGAGGCTACTATTTATTTGGTAATTTTGATCTTTTTCAAATTTTTTTTTACTTGTTGTCAACTTAATTGTTAAAAAGTATGTAAATTTTGAATTAAAATCAACAGTTCATTCATAAGTAATTGAGGTTTAAATCTGTTGTAGGGTTCGAATTTTGTTAGGATTTGTGGTTGTCGTTTTACTTATTCCAAAAGAAACCTCTCAGAATAAATCCATATAGGAGAATTCGAACACATGGAAAGACCATATATATGAGCTCCAATTATTAGGATCACGCAATTAACCGCCACTGCTGAATGCTAACCATACCAAAGAACACTTAACTTTTTTCTTTACTATCCACTCTTTTATATTAATACAATAACATCCACGATAATGATTTCAGTACCCTCTGTAATTCATGAACACACAAATATATCCCAAATCCTAGAACAAAAAACTTTCAATCTACAGAATCTGATCTAGACAATTCCTTTGATTACAATTCCTCTCTATTGAACTTACAACCTTGCGATAAACAGTGACTAGAAACTTCCATACGTCTTCAATCTTTCACAGCAATTGATAAATAGTGATCCATAAATAACTTCGTAAATCAAACATTAATTCATTAAATTGATTCTCTTCACTAGAATCAATACTAACACAAAAGAAACAAGAAAACTAAGAAGAAGAGATAGCACCAAACTTATCTTCAGCTTAGTACTATCGCAGTTTGGCATTTTCTTCCCCTCTCCCATCCTCCTTATACTACCCCGAGATACCAACTCCTATACTATAGATGATAACTACTTTTCCTGACTATTCATCCATTCTACCTGCTGAACCACCTTTTCAGCAATTATCTATCCCTGTTTACACTATATACTAGGTATCTACATTTTGAAAATAACTACTTATTCTACATAGCCCCACTCCTAACTATGCAGCGTCCCCACAAATACAATATTGATAAACAAAAACCAATCCCTTTTTTCTTCAACTGGATTGTTCAATCTCTTCGAATTTTGGCACTAGCTCCATTTGGTCTTGTTCCAACACTATATCTTCTTCCTGCGACTCGTCATGAATCTCTGTGCTTAATTGAGCTCTTAAATCTTCATTATATGCTCCCAATTCTCGAATCTGAGCTTCCAATTGGAGAATTCTGGAAACTTTAACTTTCAGTTGTTGCTGCTACAATTACAATTTTTCCTCCAATTTTTCAATTCTTACTCCTGTTGAAGTAAATGTCTGTGACTGACCAATACTAACCAAATCACTCTCCAATTTCATTATTGTTTCCTTCAAAACAACAATTTCTACTTGTAGCTCATCTGTATTGTTTCAATATTGGTCACCCAATTGTTTCTTTTCAAGCTCCAATGCCTCCTTCTTCTCTTGTTCTATCTTCAACTGAGCATTCATCTTCTCTTGTTCCAATCTATACAATTTACGAGTTTGTAGTAATTCTTGTCTTTGATTTTCTAGGATATGCTGAATCCTCTATTTCTCCTTTGATCAGTTTTCCACTTTCTCATCTAATTCATGTTTCACTCATATCTTGGATTTCGATTCTACCTTGATGACTTGTTCCTGTTCCTTGATTTTATAATTTTGCTCCAATACTATTTTCTTGCTTGCTTCCACTTCTCTTTTTAAGCTACCCTCATCTTCGAGCTTACTCACAGTAAGTTGCAGCTGGAAAATTTGACCCAATATAACTTCTTTAAGATTCTACCTTTTCGTTACACCCTGTTGAAATTCTAATTGATTGCTTTCCCTTGAAACTGGTATTGGTGTCGTCATCTCTATTGTCGACCGAATTAGAACTCGCTCTAGTATAGATATTGGTCTTGCTTCTCGTTCTGCTGCTCTGCTGGACTCTTCGACTTCATACACCATTATCCTTGGACTAACTATTCTTGTTTGTAAACTTGGAACTACTAGTTGAGATTCTTGTTTCAATGTATACTCAATCATTGAGTTTACATAATTAGAATATAATAGTGAAGCAAACTTCCCCGTCTTCCACTTAGCTCCCATTTTTACATGTATCCTTGTGGCTACATAAGCTGCCTAATTGAATACCATACCTTCCAGTGTTCCTATCGTGGAAAACAGTAAACACTTTGCCATGTAGGTGGTATGCCGATTCAATGCTAATCGCTTCTGAACGAACCGCATCCATTCCATAAGTTCGGGTGTAAGTGCCTCTTGTACCTTCTATCCTTGATTTTGCTTGAGAGACGACATCCCTCTTTCAAAGTAGCTTCCTGGCTTGAAATCATTTGACGGGTCTCCTCCCACCTCAAGCTCTCCGGTTAGTAAATGTAAAACCTTGTATAAGATATTCTCATCTATCCCAATCAGGACTCCTCTTACCACACTCAAACCATCCTCTGGATCATAATTTTCTATATATTCTACCACTCGTTCTACATCAATTGGTGGTAGTTTATCTAATCCTCACAAAAACATAAATAACTGTACATTTCTAAAATCTTTTTGCCTTTTCAATGACCAACATATATCTAACTTCAACGGTTCCATGTTGGTGATAACTACAAGAGACGACGATCCCAGATTGCACTTAGACCTCGCATTGCGGTGACTTTTTGATCGTTCTAGTGCTCTCTTTGCTCTTTCCATTGACATTGTGAAAATCAAACTCTGAATACTTCCTCGTGCTAATACTATTGTTGATTACTATCATAAAGATAACAGTTCAAAGCACAATATCTGAAATTTGCAACAATAAAATCTTTTATGAGTGCCCCGCTTCTAAATGCTTACTTGGAGTCCGAATCAAGAATATCTAATTCAATGTACCTTAATCTCATGTCTAATCAAGAATGTCTAAGTTCCTGACTAGTTAGTTTCAGTACCCAAAATTAACCATCAATCATTTTCTAACTATCACAACCTTTCCAATTCTGTCAGTAATTATTATTATGAAGACTCCCGCCCTCCACTAAATAAATCCGTCTGAGGTTTACGTATAATACAAACGTAACTGGTTCCCATTAACACGTGTTGTGAAGTGGGTTCCCAGAAAATCTTCTAATTGAACAGAACCATTAGGGAAACTTTCCACCACCCGATATGGCCCATGCCATCATACTTGAAATTTACTAGGAAAGTTGTTAAAGCGGCTATCATAAAGTAGCACTAGATCATTGGGCATAAAATATCTCTGTCGTAACTTACTATCATAATAATTCTTTTTACGACGTTGTGTAGCTTCCATGATCAAGAGAGCTGTAGTCCTAGCTTCATCCAATTTCTCCAATTGGACTAACCTATATTGAAGAGAGTCTCTGTCTCCTAGATGTTCATCCAACGCAATTCATAAACTTTGGACTTCTAATTCAATTGATAGAATTGCCTCTTGACCATATATCAATTGAAATAGGATAGAATTGGTAGTTACTTAATACGCAGTATGGTACACCCATAAAGCTGCAAATAATTTAGTGTCTCAATCAGTTCTCGTTCCTGAAATAGTCTTTGTTAATATCTTGTATAGGATATTGTTTGTCTTTTTGGTCTACCCATTGGCTCATAGGTCATTAGGTGTAGTTCTGTGGTACTTGATCTCATACTTCGCTGTTAATGCTTCAATTGTGGCATTAAGAAAATGTGTACCGCGATCACTAACCAATTCTTTCGGACAGCCAAAACAAGTGATAATGTTCTCATATAAAAATATTGCTACGGTATTGACATTATCAATTTTTGTTGCCATGGCCTCCGCCCATTTGGTTATGTAGTCCATGGCTACTAGAATATACCGCTTTTGTCCATGTCTCGATGCTGGTACAATGGGTCCAACCAAATCAATTCTCCATTTCTCAAATGGTGCTTGTGCCAAGATTGGTACTAACGGCATCGTTGAAGTACCCGTGGGTTGTTCAATTCGTTGACAGGGATCACAATGACAAAAAAATTGGTACGCATCAGAAAACATTGTAGGCCACTAATAACCAGCGATTAAAGCCTTGCGAGCAGTACTGTCTCCCGCGAAATATCCACTATAACTATCCAAATGACATCCTTCCAAAATTATACAAACTTCACTTTGAAAGATGCAATGGCATAAAATTCCATCCCATCCTTATTTATACAAGGTATCTCCAATCATGGTATATGGCGTACTTTTTAAAATCAGATGCTTCTTTAATTTTTTATTATAAAAAATAGAAAAAATCTGAAACGTTAGATATTAGATCAATTCACCATATTCGGATGTAATGACATCTACAATGAATAGTTGTGCATTCGAAAGAGCATCATTTATCGGCTCATTATCTAGTATATTATATAAATGAGATAAGTGATCCACATTGGCATGTTTCTTGCCAGGTCGAATGTTAATTGTAAAGTTAAATTCGTGAAGAAGTAACAGCCATTGAGCAATTCGTCTGCTCAATTGAAGTTTATTTATCATATATTTAAGTGCATCATGATCAACGTGGAACACAAATGAGTATCCAAGTAGATAGTGGCAGAATTTCTGTACAGAGTAGATTATTTTGAGGGCCTCTCGCACGGTAGTATTATAATTTTGTTCTGTAGCAACAAATTATCGGCTCACATAATATATGGGATGATCTAATCTTTTTTCATCCTTTTGACTGAGAATGGATCCAATAGCAACATTGGACGCGTCCACATAGACATGAAATGGTTTTGTCCAACAAGGTGTTACAAGAATTGGGACAGATATCAATTTTCGTTTCAATTCGTCCAATGCAAAAGTACAGTCTTTAGTCCATATTGGACTAGATCTGCCTGATTGTTTCTTTAACAAGTGGGTTAACGGTTGATAGATAATCACAAAGGATTCAATAAAATGTCGATAGTAGCTGACATGGCCGATGAAACCGCGCATGGCCGATACCGTATCTGGCTTTGGTAAATCCAATATACGAGTAACTTTATCGGGGTCCATAGCGATACCTTCAACAGAGACAATGTGTCCCAATAGCTTTCCCGATGGTACGCCAAATTGACACTTCTTCAAATTTGGAGATATCCCATACTTATCGCATTGATTCAAATAGTTATCCAGGCATACTAGATATTCAGCCATTATGCTAAAGGTACAGAAATCGTCCAAAAATATCTCCATTGATAAACGTAGATAATCTTGAAATGCTTGTGTCATTATCCGTTGAAAAGTAGCTGGGGTATTATATAATCCAAATGACATTACTTTATAGGCGAATGTACTCTAATGTGTGGTAAATGTAGTCTTCAACTGGTCTTCTTTGGCAATTTTAATTTGATTATACTCCAGAAATCCGTCCAAAAATGAGTAACATTTATGTCCGGCCACAACGTCCAAAATACTATCTGTAAATGGTAACGGAAAATAATCCTTCTAAGTAGCCCCATTTAACTTTCAAAAATCTTGACATATCCTCATTTTTCCATTCTTCTTTGGTATCATCACGATTGGCGATACCCATGCACTATACGAAACAGGATAAATAAAATCCATGTTGAGAAGTTTATTCAATTCCTCTTTCACTAAAAGAAAATATTTTGAATTAAGCCAGTGTTGTCTTTGACGAACTAGCGTAACACCCTCCTCCAGAATAATTTGGTGCTCACACACGTCGGCTAGAATCTCTTTCAAATTCGCATTTGACCACGCAAAGGCAGATTTGTGACAGATAAAAACTATTTCCAAGCATCTAATTCTGTACTAATAATACCGGCATATATTTTAATTAGCTGTGGCATTTTGTTGGTGCCCAAGTTAATAGATTGACACACAGAATCTTTTACAACCTCTGATTTAATTGTCTTCTCCTGATCTGAATATCTTGTATTATCCGACATATGAGAACCACCCAAATCAGGTTCTAATGTGCTGACTCTATTGATTGCGGGATTGTTCATCTATTCGGCAATAGCATGATCCGAGTTAGTCGCATCCTCCTGATGCAGTAAATATTTGCCAGGACTATCACATTGGTAGATTCCTGCCTTTGTTGTTGAAGAATTTTGTCCTACCTCAAATTACGATGAACCTATAGCATCATCATCTGCCTCAATCAATTGACTCTCATTGTCCAATGTAAATTCTGATTCTGGCAATTGAAATTCTCCATGATATTGTACCGGGTACATCTGTAGAACAATCTGGTCCCTGCCTTTTTCAATTGTCAATGTGCCTCAGTCCCAATCGTTCTTAGCTTTGGCTTGATAAAGCCAAGGTTTGCCTAATAAAATGGGATACAATAACGTGGAACTCTATAATCGGAATACAATATAATCAATTTTGTATGTCAATCCCACGATTACGGTGGCAATATTGCATAAGATTTCCATTGGCGTTACTTGACTATGATCTGCCATTCGTAAGACCAATGTCGTAGGTAGCAATTGCTTTAGATCTAAGTCCTCTATTCTATTTGCGTTCATTAAATTCATACTTGAGCCACCATCAACTTGTACCTCTGGAATTAAAATACCATTGATTGATACATCGATTGTTGGTGCTCCCGGATCTGGGTTTAAGTTAACTTCTTGAATTTCTTTAGTGCACAATCTTCTTGTATTAATGCTGAATTCAATGTATATCGACATTTGAGTGCTACAGCCAAAAGTTGCTTCATTGTAATTGAAGACTGAATAACATCCAAATCCTTCAAAATGTCATAGGATTCCATATTGAGAGTAATTCTCAATGCTCTTAGACCGTTTCATTGGTTTCGATTTTACTCCATTGTCATGTTGTAATACGTCTATATGATGAAAATATAAATGAAGAAGATTTATTAATATTTAGTCACCTTGGATGTTACAAGCGGTGGCCAATTCCAATGCAAATATTGAGAGGCCAGGTTAAGTCACCCCATTATAGTCAGCTAGGACATACTCACCAGTAACGAAATCCTCCGTTCGATTCCAATAATGGGAGTCAGCAGAAAGGGAAAGGACCAATTCAACGATGGGTGAGCTTGGATCGAAGAGCAAATTGGATCCAATTTCAGAAGACCTCTAATCCAAGTCCTATTACGGGCTTCTTACCCAATATGAGACCTGACTTGGTTGGGCAACCCAATGTGGTCCGATTACGGGCTTCGATTTCGTTTCAGGTTGTTCCGTTCATTGTATCATTCGAAGAACATCTTTTTTATAAAAAGATCTCTTAAAGGCAAAAATGGAGGAGAAAGCTCCGTCGACTGTTCCAATTCGGGGAGTCCAAGGTGGAAGAATAGGATCTTCTCAGGATTAAAGGGGACGATAGGTTAAGAAATGGATTTGGGAGAAATGGAGAGAATTAGGGTTTTTAAGGATCGGAGAGCTAGCTTCATGCTTCGAAAAGACAGAAAATTGGGATTTTTTTCTTCATAGGGTTTTGGAAAGACTGAGGCAATCGTTACTGAAAGTCAGTGTTATATTGGTGAATTGGATTTTTTTTTTGAAAGAGAGAAAAAGCTGATACTCTTGATTGTTGATGGAATGGGAGATACTTCTGTGGTTGAAATTCAGAGTTATCTAGAAGGTTGAGTATGCTAAATGCATGCATGGTTGTGTTGATCTGATTGTACGGATAGAGGATATCTGCCAACAGTTTAAAGAGGTATTGGGAGTTGGCAAATTGGGATTTGTTTAGGATTTCTATGATAACTGGGGACCTACCGACATGGATAAGAGGAATATTGGCGAGCGGCTAAGGGATATCGGTGCGGATTGCAGCATAGCCTCACAATCTGTAAGCAAAGTTGAACTGGAACTTCTTGAGCATTCGAAAGGACTTGCAGAGACACTAGCGATAGATGTTTCATAATAAGTCGGAAGGACAGATTGAGGATCATAGCTTGCCGAAGTTCACTATCTAGGATTAAGATAATTAACGATAAAGATAAAATAAAAAACATAAAATAAAAAAAATAAAATAAAAATAACAAAAGAGATTGAAGTTATATAGGATCTCTAGGCGTTTTATATTGGAATTAAGCTTTTAAATTGTAATCCGATATAGATTGTATTAGGGTAGTCAAGAACACGATAGACTACTTGAGTACTAGTGAAACACCATACTACCTCCTATAGTTAGATGCGCGGCACGTTCTCAAGCAAGATAGCACGTAATACAACACCATTTGGTAGCAATTCTTTCTTGGCGATTGAGATTGCCGTAGATCTGGCAAACCCCAAAAAGTAGGTAATGGCATAACGCTAGTCGTTCGATCGCCCACTATACCCATTTGAACTGCAATCGAAACTACTGGTCCTCCGGACGTCATTAAAGATTCTAGTGTTTTACTCAATTCCTTATTAAAATTAAAACTGTCTCTCGTAAAAGTCTTTTTCGGACTTCCAGGCCTTCTCGATTGACTATTATTATCTCCAAATAATTTTACTAGTTGAATGTGAGGTAAAAATAAAAGGTTTTGATATACTCTGAATTGGTCTTTATTAGCAAGTAATTTATGCCGATCTTTAGAACTAATCTTGTTAAGATCGGACATATTTCCAATTAAAAAAATACCTAGTGGGGTATCTAATTCCTCTGTGCCTTCCTCATTTTCCGTTAACGGCTTCGAGAAGTATGCTGGACTGTTAGCAATGCTCTCCGTGAGTGTTCTTGGCAATTTCTTTAACGGTATGTACTTCTGAAATATTAAAGGTCGATCATCTTCTGGGTATGATCGAATATGCCGACAGGCATGCAACTACGGCTTAATCCAACTTTGTTGATGCTTCTTTTTCAATTTATAATCTTGCTTATTATGCAACAAATTTCTTGCTTGCGATCGATCTATTCTTTTCTTTGATTGCTTTATTCTATTTGCTATTAAATTTTCATTCTTAATAACCATATTCTTTCATTATTTCTACTGAGTTTGCTTTATAATCTCCTTTACTGCTTTGACAGTTAATTCTTAACACTCAATAATGTTGTCAATCCCCGATAGCAGCACCAAAATGTGGTTGTCGTTTTACTTATTCCAAAGAAACGTCCGAGAATAAACCCGTGTAGAGGAATTTGAACACATGGAAAGACCATGTATATGAGCTCTAATTGTTAGGGTCACGCAATTAACCGCTACTGCTGAATGCTAACCATACCAAAGAACACTTAACTTTTTTTTTTACTATCCACTCTCTCATATTAATGCAATAACATCCAGGACAACGATTTCAGTATCTTGTGTAATTCACAAACACACAAACATATCCAGAACCCTGGAACGAACAACTTCCAATCCATAGAATCTGATCAAGACAATTCCTTTGATTATAATTCCTTTCCACTAAACTTACAACCTTGCGATAAACAGTGACTGGAAACTTCCATACGTCTTCAATCTTTCACAACAATTGATAAACAGTGATTCATAAACAACTTCGTAAATCAAACATTAATTCATTAAATCGATTTTCTTCACTATAATCAACGCTAACACAAAAGAAATAAGAAAACTAAAAAGAAGAGATAGTACCAAGCTTATCCCCGGCTCAATACTATCGCAGTCTGGTATTTTCTTGCCCTCTCCCATCCTCCTTATACTACACCAAGATACCAACTCCTATACTATAGATGATAACTACTTTTCCTGACTATTCATCCATTCTACTTGCTGAACCACCTTTTCAGTAATTATCTATCCCTGTTTACAGTATACACTATGTATCTACATTCTGAAAATAACTACTTATTTTACAAGGTTTAATTTAAGATTTAAGATCAAATTAGGGTTTGATTAGGATTTGATTAAGGATTTAAGATTTTATTAGAATTTATATAAGATTTAAGATTTAGTTAGTTTTTGGCCTAAAGTTTGAATGAAGTCCAATAGGATTTTAATTAGGATTAAATTAAGATTGAATTGAGATGTATTTGAGATATATTTTTAATCATTCTAATATTTTTTTAAGATTATTTATTATTTCTTTGTAATTTCTTAAAGGTTTCTTTGAATTTGATTAAAGCTTGCTTAATGTTGTTATAGTCTAATAAGAATTTAGTTAGTATTGTATTAGAGTTAGGATTTTGATGATGTAATTTTCATTCTACATTCCATAGCTAGGTGTCTCGGCCATAATCATGTAAGCTAATAATTACATATAGAAATAGGTAGAAGTAAGTAAATATAGGTAAAAGTAAGTTAATTCTATAATATTTAATATGAAAACTTCCTAGAAACTTCCTAGACGCTGCTTTGACTTCATAGGTGTCTTTAATTGACTTTTTGGATTAGAAACGTGGTCAACAAGTTGGCCATGTGCCACACATGTTGTTAGCTTGAAGATCAAGCTAACTATGTGGCCCACACGTAGAAAAACTTGCCTTGTAAGTCAAGGCATGTGCCCTACAAAGTCAACACCTATTGGAGGTCCTATAGAACGTCGTCACGTAGCTCTTAGTTAGATAGTATATATAGAGACAAGAGTGAAGGCTTCTTCACTCTTGTCAACTCCTTTCTTGCTTCTAGTCTAGTTTCAAGGGTCTCTAGTTTTCTTGTCTTTTGGCAAAAGCCATTCCAGTTCTTCTTTCAATATATATACTTATTTATATATATTTTGTTACCTCTCTTTGAGTGAAGGCTCACTTGTCTGAATTATTTTTTCATCGAGTTCTTGTCCTTGACACTAGCCTGTAAATCAACTATAAATACATGTTAAGTCAAAACATCATCTATGAAATTTCTAAGAAGCTTTTCTAAAAAAATATTATGAAATAAATCTACTTTTATTTGTTTTTACTTAATCATATAGATAAATATTAGAATAAATATATGTATTCCATGATACTCACTCAATGCTTTTAGAAAAGACCTTGCATCATTTTTCAAGTACTTATCCATGATTTTGATAGCATTTTACAACACCAAAGACTAAACATCCAAGCTAAGTTGAGGCTCATGTGCTTCCATTTCTTATCTATCTTTCAACATTTCTTCTTCAATAATAATGGTAATGTCAAGAAGCTTCTTATTTGTGACCTCATGATAAATCTCTTTCTTATCTTTTGAATTCAAAAAAGTCTCATTAGACATGAAGTTTATCATTCTAAGAACAAACATTTAGCAAATGAATTCTTCTTCTAGTACTGTCATGGACATACATTGGAAGATTCTTCGAATATTCTTCTAGAATATTCTCTAAAGATTCCTTTAAAAGGTTCTAGAAGATTCTTAGAATATTCCCTAAAGATTCTCTTAGAAGGTTCTAAGAATATTCTTAGAAGATTCTAGAATATTCTGATAGATTCTAGGAAGTTGCTTGAGAAGTTTCCTAATTAGTAGAAGTTGTTGGAGAAGCGTCCTAGTTAGCGGAAGTAGCTCGAGAAGCTTCCTATTGAGTAGTATATATAGGAGTCGAGGCTGAAGGGTTCTTCAGTCTCGACAACACATCTCTTGGAGTTCTAGCTCACCTTTCTGGTATTGTTCTTGTACTCATCTGTTTAATCTAGTTTTGCCACTTCTTCTTGAACTTCTTGTTAGATTTCAAGTCTGTATTTTGTGTCCGTGACAAGTACCAATTCTTCTTCTAAAAAGTTGAAAGTAGATTGTTTGTCTTCATTGTGGAAGATATCTTATGAGATGCCTTCTACAATAAATTGACCTTTTTCATGGTTGTCAGACAATAAGTTATTTGTATGTTTCCAGCAGTTGAAAATTATATTAGAAGAAATATCATTTCATACTATTTTAATCCATCTCATTGATTGAAGTTGGTCCAACTTATAGGTGTTGATGCATGATTTATCATCTTCTTTACAGCCAATAGTACATTCAAGACAGAAGCTTCCATAGCACCTTTTCAAATGAACAATAATTCCAACATTTATAGATTATATTTTTGAGGTAGTGTTTAGAAGCAAGAAGAGAATTCCAATGTTTGTAAGGATGAAATTCTTGAGTACAAAATGTATGTATAATGATTCATTATTTAGAATGAAAATGATACTATAATTGATAATTTTTATTTTTAAGTCAATATATTTTTTTATTTTTTATTTTTTTTATTTTTATTGCAATAGTAGAACCTAATTTCAATATCAATCTTCTTATTAAAGTATCTTAGTTTGTTTATATAGCCAATGAAGAAAAGATCCAACTTATCATTGTCATTAATATTATTCATCAAGGCTATAGTCAACCAAATTTTGTTGTTTTTTTACTTTGTCAATTTTTAAAGAGGTAATAGAACAATTTGAAGCCATAGAATAAAAAAAAAAATTGATTCATCCATATTGTAAATATCATACAAAGCATATTTATTGGTTTTGCACGTGATGTTTGACAATCTATTAACTATTGCATCTACATCTGCCAAAAAAATCTCTTAATGTGTTCAAAATGATTTGAAGCTCTAACAGCCCAAAAGAATTCAAGCCACTCTTTGGAAAACTTTGGTTGTTTATCCTTAGAAATGCTAAGTCAATTGGCAAAAGAAAATAGGCATTAATTTGAAAATAGAAATGAGACGAGTAGATTCTTTTATGCTTGTATTGTAGCATCCATTTGGCTAGAGCATTATCCAACTCTAGATTGTTCACTATGTGTTGTTGCTTCATCTTCAAGTTTGTTGGGGTCATATTGACCTACTTTCATAGATACTCTTGTTCTTGAATAAACACTCTAGTAACTCTTTATTTTTATAAGTCATTACAAAATGCTTCACTCAACAAAAGTCCTTGTCTTTGCTAACCTCCACATTAAGCAAAAGGAAGCAATATGCGTGGGACAATATGCAGAAGGAGAATGGTCTTTTTGTACTTGTCTAGCTGACCAAGCAATAGAGCACTTTGTTTACACCTTTTGAAGCAGGGTTTTCTGTTTTCAACCTACCATCAACCATGAGGAAGATGGTAAATCATATTACACATTTCAGTACAATCCGCCAATGCAAGGAGTTCTAATCCACCTCTGTTGCATGCCAATTGTCTCTATACATGACTGAAGAATGGAAAAGGGTGAAGAGAGGCAGTGTATGAGGTTCAAAAAAACTTCATTGAAGCACACTGACCACACAGAGAGGATGTGGCACAATAAAAAATGCATCCAAGTATGTGACTCTTAAATATGTTCACCTATGATATCCAATACAAGTCATGTCCTCTGATGGTGCCAGATTTGACAGGTTTGACTGTACTCATCTTGAGCTAATGCTCTTTTCAAGCTTCAAAATGGATCAATTGAGTGAAAATATAATCTATGTACTTGAAAAGTGGTAAAAAAATAAAAAAATAAAAAAATGCATGTAACAACTGTAGCAAAAGTGGAACAAAATGGAGAAGACAGGACATTTGAAAAGGTTTCAGCTGCTTTGAGTTTGGAAGCCCGGAAGGGCTCAGTTTACTCAACATTCATAAGTGTGAACAGAGCTAAATCGAGAGTCCATCGTTCACAAAACCTTCCGCGGTGTGAACGGAGAAGGATGACGTGGCGGAGAGGATGGGGATGGATAACGACGTCCATCGTCAGAGCCCCGTTTTCAGGCGCAGCTGCTTTCAAACAGCAGTCAACCATGATTGCATCTAGTCTGGCCGGGCTGGCCAGCGGCCCCCCCTCCCGTGATCGGAACGGCCCGTTCCGATCTGTTCTCTTGCGCGAAAGTCTGCGAAGTTTGTGATCGTGAGCACTTCTACACGAATTTTAGTATATCGTAGATTGCGGACATAGGTTCACAAACTCGCCAACGAATGAACATTGGACGATGAGGACGTTCGTTGGTGTCCTAACTCGCATGCTTGAGAGGTGGTTGTTAATTGATTGACGAGCATGCGAAGCTAAATAATTGAATAGTGTAGAAAATAATTTAATGCCTGTAGCCAAGAATTGTTTTGCCTGAGGCGTGAAGCAGATACTATGGATTCAATATTCTCAAAAGATTTGATGGTAATAAGATATATATATATATATATATATATATATATTATGTGAGTGCCTTGGGATCCTCACTGTACATCAGAGAAAAAACAAAGCTAAATAAAGTAATTAAATTTAAGGAAATAAAATGGTTGGGTGTGTGCTAGAAAGAAGTGGAATGAAGCTGTTATTTCAGCATGATAGATTGGGGATTGTGTACAAAGGCATTTTGATGACGTCGTGATGATGGACATTTTACGTTATCGTAAAGAGGCGTATTATGAATACCGTAGTGTAAATTAACTTGACAAATATATGCCATGACTCCAACATAGGATTCCCTGTTTCTTTCTTCATTATTATTATTATTATTATTGTTTATTTCATCCCATCCTTGTTTCAATACTAAAATTTTATGTACTCAAAATTGTTATACAAGTCAATCCTCAAAATATGCAATGGTTCAAAATGTTCACATTTGGCTACAGTGTAATTGATTCTGGTGGATTTTATTTTCTAACATGTGTATGGCCCCCTCACACACATGTGTGCTTATATATATATATATATATATATGTGTGTGTATGAAACAAACTTCGAGGTGTTAATATTTTCTTAGCAAATATGCCAAATATCATCACACATTATTCTTCTGAGGAAACATTTACATAAGAAAGTAAAAAGTAAAATAATAAACATAAAATACGTTTTATGCTTTTTCGAAATTAACGAAAAAATCAAAGCTCATGCTAGTGAAAAATGCTACGTTTCACAAAGTGTTCCACTTTGTACAAATGTTCCCTTCCCAGGCATGAAAATTGCTATTTCTTGACCCTTTTGCAGTTTAGAAAATAGCTTTACATGTGGTTCGAGGCGTTATTGACTTGTGCAATTTTCATTTCATGCAGCATCCGAAGTGGTGCAGCAGGTGCCGATTCCACAGCCATCAGGTCCAATTTCTTTCCAAAACCAGAGGCTCCCGTGGTCCTTTCCCTGCGGAATGTGCCCCCATTTCTCATCATCACACCCCCACGCACATTCCGCATCGAAACACGCCTCCCGCATCACTCCCTCAAGCTAAGAATGGAGAGAGCTATGAATGGCGTCGCGTTGGGAGGCGCTCCCAAGGAACATCTCTCCTGCGCTTTGCTCTGCCACGTGTGCAAAACAACTGGCGTCATTCGTAGGATCTTACACGTGTAAAAGTAGTGCGCTGGCCCCAACAAGAGTAGGCGGCTTCCGGTCTCTTTATTACTGCCTGGCGAAGAATTGTGTTTAGAACTTTGAGCAGTGTGTACCCTCGCCCTCAGAGCCCGCAGCGATCCTTCTCGCTCCTGTTGCTGCATCCTTATCGGAGTTTGCTGTTGTAGTTGTTGTTGTATTTTCTGGTTAAGCTTTTAACCATGGCATTCGGAATCTCAAAAGGGATGGTGGCTCCTCTTATGGTCATCAACTTCTGCCTCTACTTGATCTCGGCTGCTATCGCTGGGTATCTCTTGAACAGTGCATTCGACCATGTTTCAACCTCTGGTATGTATTTATGCCCTCATCGAAGCACTTGGACCTTATGCACAGATTATCAGAGTTTTCGGAATTTCTTGAAGAATGTGTGGAGCGGGGTTTTTTTTTCTCTTTCTGTTGGGTGCGGTGCATGCTTCTTGGGATGTCTCAGGAAAGACTGGGAAAGCAGCAGATTGTGAGTCCATTGTTTTAGAGGTCTGATATTTGCCTCGTGGTAGGTTCAAGATACAGCATGTATTCCTCGTTACAGTAGTTCTGTGAGGTTATAGTAAGTATTTGTGTCATAGGAGGTTTCAGATACTGCATGTGTTGGTAGGATGTGTTTTGCATGTTTTGGTTAGTCTCTGCATGCAGACGTGTAAGCTTCGGCTGGCTTGATTTTGTTGGTTGAAAAACACTGCATTTCTTTAGCAATATGATTGTAAAGCTTTATGAGAACTTCCATCTCAAGACAAGCTCTCGAAAGACCAGGAATTAACGATGCGGTCAACTTTGAACCTGGTCGAAGCTTGTCTTGAGGTTCTTCCTTAATAATTTCCGCTTCTGCAGGAACTCACGTCCTTCGTGTCTATTTCAGGAAACCCTGCCACGAGCACTTTCCTCACTTTCGTCTTGATTGCTAGCATGGTTGGTTTGGCCTCCGTCATAGCTGGAGCCCACCACCTGCGTGTGTGGCGCACAGAGAGCCTTGCCTCAGCTGCCGCAGCCGCTACGATTGCGTGGTTGCTGACTCTATTGGCCATGGGCGTTGCATGCAAGGAGATTCACTTCCGTTACGGGCGCAACAAGAGACTGGTATAGTGCATGCCATTACATCTCGCTGCGAATTTGTCACCTTATACATGCACATATCTTCATGTCAGTGGATGATTTTTATTGAGGGTGAGATCTAGGCTTCGGTAGTGGTGGGTGTCTTGGAGATTGGATAACTTGATGAACCTTGAATTGTGGTCGTTGCAGAAAACCATTGAGGCTTTCATGATCATCTTGTCCTTGTTCGAGCTGCTATACCTGTTGGCTCTGCACGCTGGCTCTGTTACACGTGAGGGTTACGCTAACACTCCCGGAGACAGGAATGTCAAGAACCCCAATTACGGTACTCCTGCAGCGGCCGCCGTCTAAGTCTGCCCATCAAACAATGTGGTCTTTGCTCTCGATTGTGTTCAGAGTACTGCAGTGGTGTCGGTCTAGAGTTACAAATTGCTGAGTTCATTCGTTGTTTCTTCATTTTGAGGAGCGCTTGTACAGCATATTCTTGTACATTGTACTATACATACGTATATATTAATAAATTGCGATCCTCTTCTGCGTACTAAGAGATTTTGCATTTGTGTTGACCTCGTACCTTTTTTTCTTATTTATTGTTTGTGGTGCGTGTGTGCGTAACTTCATGTACACGTCATCAATTTTCCATAACAGTCGAGTTAGTTGTGATTTGTCTCCGCTGAATTTATGCTAACAGAAACTTTTCAAGCTGGACTAATCAATTTCCTGTGTTTTTTTCTAGATTGCTTGAACATAAATATATGGCTGGAGTTAATCAAACTAAATAATACTCGGCACATAATGTAGCCAACCCGTACATTAATATAATAGATACACTGGTATTCTGAGATGCACAAAACACATTCCTTTTCGGAATGTTTCAATAACATTCTCAGTTTTCGTTTAGCTTTGGTAACATTCATATCAGCTTAATCATTTTTTCACTTTATCAACTCATGTCGAGCTCTATCATACAATAAGAATGATGTGAATGTACCTTGGTCAAAACGGTAACAAAATTTACGCTGACTGGCACTATAATCCATCGTACACCCGACCTACTTCCCTCGTTGAGTAACTTATACACTCTATTGCCTTCCTGCGAAATCAGGTGTAAGACAATGACAGCATGTGTTGTACATTATTAATATTAATATAAGCGGCGAAATGACTACGTACACGTCAAAACAAAAACAAGCGTGATCTACACAGCAAGAAAGTACACACTGATCATTCTGTCAAATAGATCCGTTGGTAATACAAACTAAAAGGCGGAATATATCACTTCTAGTAACGCTGCCAACTTTCTCACTCGTAGATTTGTGATCCTTCCACAAGCGCACACCATGTGGCACATTCCACAGTGCTCAACAAAGACGGTACGACACGTTGCACCTGTAGGGGCCATAACGTGCAACGCTTGCCGCCTTTCTTATTATGCAAGAAATGTCGAAGACTGGAACGAACCCAAATGCTGGGAGGAAAACTGCCTTGCATGACCTTTTCAGTGCAGGTTTCAAGTTGCATGATCGTCTTGCACGAAATTGGATAGAATTTCATCGAGGCGGTTGATTGTGGACCCATGGAATCCAATAAAATGGCATGCCAGCGACGAAGGCTTTAGTTGGCCATAATTCAGGAAAGTTTTCCCTTGAGCTGACTTGGCATTGACACACTAGAACACCTTAGAATCGATTGACGAAGCAACAAGCTTATTGTTCTGCTACAACAGTGTCCTCATTTTCCTTCCAGCAACTTCATGTTCTACTTACAATTTCAGGAACTCCCGTCTTCACATATTGCAATTATCACATCCTGGCTCAACTGATCTTGATATCTATCTGTTCCTTTAAAGAATGAGCTTGTCTTACTTTGACATACGAAGAGTCGTTGATCGGCCTGTCAGTGTGTGTCGATGGCAGCTGCTGGGGTGGAGTATTATTCTAGCTCAAAAGGTTTTTGCAGATCTTAACATTTTAGAAGTAGAGAGACTGACACTGATCGCTGCTGCTGCTGCACGCTTTTCGATTTGAATCCATCGCTTTGTGAGCTTTTATTTTGAACTGAAATCTAAACACATTTTCGCCGACTTCCACGTACGCCCAGAGTTCAGTTTTGCGAACCATTAATATGAAGGATAGATAATGGTTTCGGTCTCTTCCAGCGGAATTGCCCGGCCTTGGAGAGAGTGACAGTGAGATAAGTGAGGTAAGTTTCTATTTTCTGTGCTTCATAGCTCATTTCTGTTGACCTTGGGCCATAATTTGTTTCACTGTATATTGCTGTTTTTCTTTTTGTAATTTTTTGTGACCTGTGCGGAGTAATTCCGCCACCTTATATTGATCTACTTATGTTGGAACATGCTCTCTCAATGCTTTTAACTCCCTAGGTAAGGGCAAGGACAAACAAAGCTGTAATTTAATGAACACAAAAATTTAGGGGCAATTTATATTTATAAGCCCATTTTGAAAAATTATGGTTCAAAATTTTTACCAATGTCTCTTGCCCGGTGATGAAAAAGTCTTCTTTTGGAAGCATTTTTCTTTTTGGATATAGTATTAAGTGAGAAGAAGCCATGGAACATAACAAATCAATCTTTTTATCACAAGTCTAATTATGTCACTCCATATTTTAATTCAAAGAAGTTTTTTTTTTCTAAAAACTATATCTTTGATATAGATTAAATAGAAATTCCAAAAAATAACTTTATACATTTCTTATAGGAAAAGGATGCATTCTATCTTATTTCTCTTTTTTCAACATTTGGATTTGTTTTTCTAAGATTAAATTAAATTTAAAGAAGCTTTTTAATTCCAACCAATCAAAATATTCAAAATTTGAGGCCTTTCACCTTGTCCTTTAAGTACAAAGTACTTGTAATGTTTACATATATTATAGATTAAGGAGAACATGGATTATAATCTTATTAAGTGTAAATATCTTATTTCATCTAATAATGCTATCTTCTCTAGATTCTAGTATTTTCTTTGTCATCCATGTTTTATTCTATTTACAAAAGAAATTATCATTAAATTCAAGTTATTCTTTAATTTCATTCTTTATCATTTTTATTATTTTATAATACAAAATTAGCCCTAATCATATCAAATCTTTACTTTCATATAATATTATAGTTTATTTTAAAATTTTTTTGCCTTCAATTGAATACATTTGTTTTATACTTTGGCTTTAAAGAATCGACTATAAAGCATTAAATTACTTAAGTTTTAAAGAAGAGAAGAAAAAAAGAGGTGCAACAAAAGTTATTTGATCTTGGATAGAGCCTTTTGAGGGTCTCAACTTTTGTATTCCAAAATCGTATTCTAAGTAAACAAAACTGCCCAATTTTATATTCTTTTAGTTTAATTTAACTTCTAAAATCTATATAATTTTTGTTAATGGTGTAGAATAGGAAGATGGTAGTAAAGGAAGATGATTGGATATGTTAGATCTTCTACTTATTTATAACTATGCTTTCATGCTAAATTTGTAATATATATATATATATATATATATATATATATATATATTAAATATAAATCTTAAACTATATATCTTATTAGTCAAATTAAAAATTTGGTCTTTCAATTTTTTTTCTCTTATATATATATATATATATATATATATATATATATATCTAGATATATGTATATGTGCGAAGTTTTTATTCTTCTTGTGTACAAAACTATATTTTGCTTCCTATCTTGGTTATGTGGTACTAAAATTCTTTATTTAATTTCTATTGGAATATAAGAGAATTATAATTTATTATGTCCAATGGTCCATTAATTTTTTTTTTACCAATTCTATATTTTCTTGGACTATTTTGAAGATTGGAACAACTTTGATTATGCTTGCATATCCAAATAAGCTAAAAAGAAGTTGAAAGATTTATCTTTCTTTGCATTTGTTGGATTTTTCTTCATTCCAAAGAAGAATCTTGGATTACCTTGTGATTCTATTTTTTTTATAAGTATAGTTGATTTATTACAATAATTTCATCCAATTTCTAAAATTAGCTCATCAGATTCAGTTCAAATATTATTATTAGAATTTTTGACATTGAATTATAAGGACTAATTTATTTTTTACTTTTAAAAGAATTAAGTGTAATTTTCAAGATTTCTATTTTATATAGAAAGTAAAGTCTCAAAAAAATGATTTCAAACGTTCTATTCTACTTCTAAAAAAAAATTATTTTTGACTTCTTTAAATATCATAAGTTTGTTTTTTTTTAAAAAATAATACACATTATGAGTATTTTTTACATCTTTTAAGCATAATAGTATAACTTTTGTTTATAAAATGTGAATACTAACAAGTGTATTATGATGGTTCTATCAGAGTGATTGCATTTTTAAGCCAAAAGATATTTGTAGAGACTACGTTCAAAGGTGTTGCATAATAAGCTTTTATTCTTTATTGATTTTAGTCTAATTCTTTGTACCTATTCTTTTCTTTAGTTGAAGAAGGAGGATATAAAAATCCTATAAAAACTTAAAAAACTACTTTTTATCTTTGTGTTATGCTATATGTAGCGTTTGAGACCTAAAGAATTGCTTCATCTTAGCTTCAGTTAATTACAAGGTTGTAATTATTTATATTACCAATAAGACCTAAAAGACATTTTTTAAATAAAAAAGGCCAAGTCTTCCATCTTTTAAAGGTCCATAATACTTGTTTTAGGAAACTTTGATGTAAGTAGATGATTAATGATTTTTCTATAATTATACTATTAATAAAGTTTTTTTAATATATAATTTGATGTATATAGCTTATATAATAAGAAAATAAGAAAATAATAAATAAATAAATAAATGGTTATAATCCTAATACTAGTTAAAATTTATAGAATTTAAAATATTTTAAATAAAATTAATTATATAAATTTTATCTATATGTGATTAATTTATGGAAGTATATATATATATATATATATATATATATATATAAGTACATACAAATTACTTAGAAAAAAAGATAAAATAGTTTTTTTTAAAATTTAGAAATAATGCAAACTTAGAATATTTTTATACATTTATATTTTTTAAGATAGTGTATTTTAGTAGAATATTTTACTATTATTACGTAAAAAAATTAACTGAAAAATTTATTATTTCAAATTATTATTATTTTAAAATAAAAATAAAATATTAATTCATAAAAAAATATAATTAAAAAACTTATTAAAATATATAATAGATCTAAATAATATCATCTGAAAGTATAACATTTTTTCAATTTGGAAAATGAACAATAATATCTTTTCTGAATTCAAATAATAAAACTCTTGTTGCCTTATGATGTCTAATCAGTTCATTTAGAAGTTTTATGTCTTTTGCTAATAGCTTCTAATTTACAATTCTTGGCAAAAGTAAGATGATTGATGGTTAGATTTTTAATGGCTTTAGATTCTTCAATGGTATACGAAATACAATAAATTGATGTTATTATATTTTTTAAAAATATTTTTAATCAATCAATCCTAGAGATATTTCAAATAAACCTTTATTCATTTTGTTTTTACTTTAGATCTTGAAAAATTATATAAATCTTAAAAAAACATGTCAATAGCTATGATACTATAAAATCATCAATTTCTATTTTAAGACATTAAATAATCATTTTGTATTATCATATTAATACAAGCATTTTTTTTATTATTTAAAATTTTATAATTAAAAACATTTATTCTTTATCTAGATGTAGAAACTTTTTAAAAACATTAAATAACAATCAAGCTAGAAATTAAGGCTTAATTAGAGCACAAAAATCTAAAAAATCATAAGAAAAGAATTAGCAACATAAGAGATTTGTACTAAAGAGTTTTATAGAATTACTAGCACTTATATAATTAGTTGTAAACAAATTATCCACTTATTATAAAATATTACATGCAAAGATAATTTAAAGACAAACATGAAAAAATCATCTTAATGTGTTGATCTTTTTATAGATAATCATGTAAAAAATTACAAACTATATCATTAAGAAGTTTTGGATCTTTTTTTACTCAATTACTCCAATCGTACTTTTGAAATCAGCTTAGAAATTATTATAAAAAAAAAATATTAAAAAATAATTTCATATTATTACTAAAATTATGCAAATTCAAAATTTTAATAAAATAATTCAAAAATAGTTCAAAAATTTATTAAAAAAATCAAGATTTTTTTTTGAATATAAGCTACAAATAACATATTTTAATTAATAAAATATGGTCATATTAATTAATATAAATTATTAAATAACTATATATATATATATATATATATATATATATATATACATATATAATTTTAGAAGAATATTTATCAAATTTTTATCCATATGATTTGATCTCATAATAATGAAATCTAAAATCCTAATTTATTTAGCATAATAAAATATTTCAAATAAAATTTAAACAATAAATTATATTTCAGAAAATTAATTAGTGATGTTCTTAAAAGAAGACAATAAAAATAGCATAAATTCGTTTCTTTACGTTTGTAATACATCATATCCTAAAAGATGATAGAAGTTCTATTCTAAAATGTTTAAAATTATAAAAAAAATAATAATAAAAAATTAGTAGATTGTAAAATTTTTCTAATTAGATATTTATACTAAAATTTTAAAAAATAAAGGAGTACTCAATTAAATCTTAAATTCTAAACCTTGATTTTTTAAATACTAAGTCTAATGGTATTAATAGATATAAAATTATTCATATTTAAAAAATTAAAATAAAATAATTTTTAATAGAAAAGAAAATAAAATTAATGATTTTAATTTTAAAAAATATTAAGATTAAAGCCATATTAAAAATTAGAGTATTTAAAAACTTGAAGATAAAAAATAAGAAAAAAATAAATAGATGAAATTATATAATATAAGTTAAAATCATATTTTATATATTAATATTTTAAAGGCTTTATTAGTTGAAAATGGTTTTATTAAAAGTATAATTAAAATTTTAAACCTGATTGATGTCTCAAAAATTAGAATTTAAAGATTAGCAATTTGTTGATTGGATTGAAGTGAATTTTTCTTGTGTGCAGACTAGACTTGACTTCCACAATTTAAGTGTATTATGGAGGCAATTCAATGGTTCAAGAAGAAGATATTGGCTCTGAAAGTTCAACATTCAAATTGGAATAGGAGGCCAACCAACTTCTAAGTGGAATTTAGAGTTGAACTTCTATTTGATAAGTTTGATCTTTTTCAAATTTAGTATGTTTGTTGCCAACTTAGCTGTTAAGAGGTGTTTAAAATCTTAAGCAAGATCAATAATGTAATTAATAGATATTGAAATTCTAAATCGCTCAAAGATTAGATTAATTTGATTAGGGTTTGATTTAGGATTTAAGAATTGGTTAAGATTCAGGGTTTGTTTAGGATTTAGTTAAGATTTGACATAGAATTTAAATAAGGACTATTAGGATTTTAAGTAGAATTAAAGTAAGATTTGATTGAAATTTATTTAAAAAATATTTTAGATTTTATTTTAATACTTCATATAAATTTCTTTAGGATTTTTTTATGCTTCTTTTGTAATTTTTTTGAGATTTCTTTGGATTGATTAAAGCTTGAATAGCATTTTTAAAGTTGGATTGGAGTTATTTAGGATTCTATTAGAATTAAAATCTTGTTGTTGCAATACTACTTCTACCTTCGATAATTAGATACTTGGTGCATTCTCAAGCAAGGCTTTACATATAATGACATAAGTAGTGATCCTGACTTGAAAGCTTGAAGTGGAAGGTATTAGAGTTTAATTATTTTTATTTCTATTTTATGGAGAATGAAAGCAAGAATTTTGAAGGAGCTATGGAAAGAGCTTGAAGTGGAGTGTCTAGTAGAGTTTCTTCTAAAAGAGAAGGTATGTACATAGATCTAACCATTGCAAATATGTTTTAAGTTTTTTTAGTATCTATACAACAACAACAAAGCAACAATCGCAAAGAAGCTTTGGCAACTAAAGCATTACAAGCAATGGTCAATAAAATTGACCAATTTGATAGAAGGGATATTTCAAAGTACCTAAGATATTATCTACAAGAAATGGAATTAAATCTAATTTTTGAGAAGAAGATGATTGAACTATTTAAACTTACTATAATACTAGAGATAATAGAATATGTTACATCAATTATGAAGTATTATGAGAATTCATGGAAGAACTTTTCACATGTATTAAAAGACGAATATTTCTTAAAAGACATTGATTGTGTTATTAAGAAATTATTTTATAAATGAATTGAGTGGCATAACAAGAATTTATAAGCAACAAAACTATTGAAGGAGTTTGAAAGACAATATTCTCAATTATGAAAAGTGGAGAAGTTAACATTGGAGCCAAATAAGATTGAATTATTTCTTCAAGCTTCCGATAGAAAATTACAAGAAAAAATAGAATTTCTACTTGAAGACAAAGAAGAAAATGAAGGATTGATAATAAAGTGAAAAAATATTCAAGATGCTATAGGTTTATTTACAAAAAGAGAGAAGAAGAAGGACATCGTTAATATTCAGTGAGTAGTATAAGCATCTAAAACTCAAGTGCATATAACACGACCAACAATGCATATTATTCAATCTCCAGCATCTACATCCAAGAAAAAAAGATATGAAAGTTGAAAAAAATTTACATGGTATATGAGAACTTCAAATCAAATTGGCAAGACTTGAAAAAAAGACTTCTACAACCAATTCGAAAGCTATTTCTAAATAAGAATATATACAAAGATATATTTGGTGTGATGATATTTTTATATTAGGAAGAATTGCAATAAATTTGATAATATGATGTAACAAAGAGTTATTTTTTGAAAAAATAGGAAGGTAGCATTAAAAGATATAGAAGACCTCTTTCAAACCAATTTTGGCAAGGAAGATATGAGAGCATTGATTCAAGACCATTTAATAGTATATGAAGCAGGAATACAAAAAAATGTAAGTTACAATACTAGAATAGATGATAACTTTGATAGTGTCGTATTGTAATATGACTATGTGGTGAAAATATAATCAAAAATAAATTTCTAATTGATATCTAATTATCTTGATCCAATAATAATTCAAGATATTTAAACATGACTTTTATGAAAGTCTCTTAGTTTATTTTTTTATCTTAATAGTTAATAGGTTGAAGGTTAGTTAATAATTTTACCTTTTAGGCTCCTAAGATTCTTTTACTATTTTAGAAAGACCATAAATTGATAAAACTAGATTACAAGAGATAAATAATTAATATGATTGATACTAAAATTGAATTAAGGATAGGTTTGGGCTAAAAAATTCCTAAGTTAGGTTAAATTGATATCTAAGGATTGACCATTTGTGAGACAAGGTCAAAATCAGACCTCTTACCACTAAAACGACAATCTAGGATAAAATAAAGGGACATTCAAAGATCAATGATTAAGATTAGAGAGCTAGCTTCAAGTTGATTTCAAAGATATGATGCTTGTTTTTAGAAAATTTGAAAGAACTTTTCAATTGTTGTTTAAAATTAGGATTTATAGAGGTGATTTTGGATTTATACGATACAAATAGGGCTAGTACACTTGGCTAGTTTATGCAATTGGTATCACATCTATAGTTCAAAATTTGATATTTATTATTTGATTGGATGTGATAAGTATGTATAAAATTTTATAATAATCTAATAGTGCATTTGAGAGATTTGGATTTTAGTACAAGAAGGTATTGAAAGTTGGCAATTTGAGATTTGATAGGATTTCTATGATATCTAAAGTTTTACTAGTTGGATCAAAGTGAAATTTGACATAGTATTAGAGGACTTAATGATTGAGCTACACACTAATTTTGAGTTGAAGTTAATTATTAGAGAAGGAGAAATCATTGTTGAAACATTTGTATCAACTTTTAAGTTGGCGGCTAAGTAATATCAGTTTGGTATTTAGGTGTTTTCTCACAATCTATAAGTTTGATGGGATGAATTCTTTTGAGTACATAGAAGACTTATAGTCACATTTGTGTGAAATTTTTTGCTCTAAGTAGACAATTAGATTAAGAGCTACAGTTTGCTAAAGCTTATGGATTAGGATTAGGGCTTGCAAAAAAAATCAAAATTACCTAATTATGAAAGTAATAAGGCAATTGGAGTTTATGTATGATTGAGATTATTAAGAAGAATATTTTTGAGCACTTTGTATTGGATTTAAGCACTTTTGAATTAAAATTTAAATTACATTCTTCTTATAAAAATAAATCATATTAAAATACTTAAATACTTATAAAATAAAATCTTATATTCTAGAATCAAATGCCTAGTATATTTCCAAAAAAGACAATACGTAATACAACATAATTGGTGAATCCGATGTAAAAATTTGGGATAGAAGGTATCAAATTGTATTTGTGGTTATTTAGAATTAATAGTGCATGAAGGCAAGAAAGTTAAATTTGGAATTTTTGATGGATCTTTGAATAGATCTTCAAGTAGATCTTTAAGTGGAGTTTCAAGTGGATTTTCTACTCATGAATAAGGTATGTACTTTGATCCAAATATTACAAAAATATTTCTAGTATTTATATTATTTATGTAATAATAATAGAGCAATGATAGCAAAGAGACTTTGGCAACCAAAGTATTGTAAGTGGTGGTTAATAAAGTTGACCAATTTGATAGGAAGAATATTTTCAAATATTTAAAATATTATGTATAGAAATAGAATTACATTGTATTTTTAAGAAGGAGATGATTTAATTATTTGAGCTTGTTATGGTATTAGAGATAAGAGAGCATGTTAGGTCTATTATAGAGCAATTTAGAAGTTCATGGGAGGTATTTTTACATACATTGAAAGATGAATATTTTGAGAAGGATATTAATTGAATTATCAAGAAATCATTCTTTCAATAGATTGAATGATATAATAAGAATTTATATGCTATAGAATTACTAAAAGAATTTGAAAGGTAATTTTTTTGATTATCAAAAATGGAAATGTTAACATTGGGACAAAATAAGGTTAAATTATTTTTTTGAGGTGCAAATAGAGAATTACAAGAGAAATTAGAGGTTCTTTTTGAAAACAAAGAAGAAGATGAAGGATTGACAATAAAATAGAGAAGTGTTGAAGATCCTATTAGATTGCTTGCTAAAAGAAAAAAGAGAAGATAAGATTGGTGCTTGTGATTGTCGTTTTATTTACTTCAGAGTAATCTAATCGAAATAAATCTGTATAAGAGAATTTGAACATGAGGAAAGACTATCTGCATGAATTTTCATGTTAAGGTCATACATTTAACTATCTCTTGATCAACTAAAATATTCAAGAATACTATATGTCTTCTATATTCTATCAAAGAAAATATTTCAATCGATAATTCTATCTTATGTATCCATTGTCTCCTCTCCTCTCTAAACTTATGACAATAATAGGTTATACTATACTATTTTAAAAGACTGCATAGAACATTCCATAATCCAATCACTAAAATTCTCCAAACTAACTGTTATTTATATTAATTTGCTTCAAACAATTCCAGACTCTACATACTTTTTTTTGAATCTCAAAATTTAATATATTATAATTCTTCCAATTATATCCATACTTCACAAACATCTTCCATTATCTTCTTTCCAATCCTCCACTTATAATTCAGCATGTAATAAATTTAATTTCTCATTTGATATCATCTATATCATATCTTTCTTTCATTCTAAAATTTCACTTCATAATATTCAAAAACTATCCATTACTCTTATTCTACAAAGAAGACAAAGAACAAAGAGGTAGTATTAAGCTTATCTTGGCTCATGTCTATCACACTCTGATCCTTTCTACTTCTTCTTCAACCTACTTATATTTTCCTCAAAATATCAACCACTATACAACTGATGATAATTAATTTTTGATTACATCATCCATTTTTCCTGCTAAACTATCTATTCATCAGTCTACTAGCTTCTTTTAACCTTACATACTAAAAATTATAAAACAAAAAGATCCTACTTGTTCTACAATACTTGGAGAGTGGTACAAGTATCAAAGATCCTAATGCCTACTACACAATTAATTGTGCCTATTGTTCAACCTCCACTTACTACAACAAAGAAAGAAGATATAGGACTTGAAGAGATTGTACGTGGGATGCGAGATCTTCAAATCAAACTTGTAATGCTTGAGGAGAAGACTTCTATAACAACTTCAAAGGCTATTTTTAAATAAGAATATGTACAAAGATTTATTTGGTGTGATGATAATTTTCATTCTCAAAAAAATTATGGTGAATTTAATGAGATGGCACAACAAAACATTATTTATTAAAAAGATGAAAAAATTACATTGAAGGATACTAGTGATATTCTCTAAACTAACTTTGATAAGGAAGGTATAAAAGTATTGATTAAGGATTATTTAACAACATATGGAGTTGCAACAATGGAAGCTACAAGTTATGGAATATTGTGGATAATGATGGCAAATAAAATTTTGTTGGAAATATTCAACTAAGTGGACTTTAGTCTTTTGTCCTTTCTATAATGCAAAAAAAAAGTTGCTACGGAAAACTTTATTGAGAACTACTGCAACAATTTATGGTAGTATAAGTTAGGAAGATCTTATAGAAGCTTTGTTAGTATATGCATATATTGCTAAAAGCCAATATGAAGCTTTAATAGAAGAAAAGAAGAGAATTTTTTTTGATGATGTAAGAGAAAGAAATTCTTCCAAGAGACAAATTTAAAGAGAATAGGCTTGTAAAGTAACTTTATAAGAATTTTTTATAAAAGATACTTCTACAATATTGAAAAAAAAATGAAGGAGACAAAAAATAAAGATAAATTGACAACTTACAAACTACTCTTTGATATTGAAGCAGTAACAAATTTGAAGGAAGTGCTTAAAGAACGTATGCTCAATACTAAGGTTGAATTCACATTGAAGGAGATTTTTAAAATTGTAAAGAAAAAATTTCATGATGTCATTATTGATAATATTAAATAAAAGAGGTAATTAATGGAAGAAATTAGATTGAATTATGCTATTGATGCATGCATATATGAGGATAAAGAAAATAAATTTGATAATTATTGCAAACAATCAACAAGTGAAGAGTCATAATAAAAGATTACATTTTAATGATTAAAGTAATAAGAATAAAGAGGTTTTAAGTCATTATACTTAGAAGGATTGGGCAAGAGCAACTACAAAGGCATTAATAAAGGTTGGAGATATAGATGAGTGAGTTGTTGCTTTGATTAACAATGGTTTGGAGATAAATCTTATGTCTAAGGATCTTTAAATGAAATAAAGATAGCAAATTGATGTAGAGTATGGATGAACAATATGGATAACTAATAATACATAAGGTGAGTTATATGATACTTGCCTAGATGTAAAAATTTGAATTAGTGACGTTGCAATGGAGTAAAATTTCTTTGCTCAAGATACAACATCTTATCTTTTTTATTTTGGAACAACCATATATTATTACAGCTCAGATAGAAATAAAGATACTTGATGATGGCTCAGCTTATGTATGAATTTGTAGTGAAGATGGAAGGAAGGTAGTATAATTTTTGATTGTGCCTCTAAATCATGAGCGGAATCAAGACAAATTTGAGAAAAAAATCCATTTCCAAGGATTGTTCAAAAATTCAAGGATTTTTTGGAGGTATCACTATAAAGCGAGATTATAAAGGTACAAAAAGAAAAATATCCTTGAAAGATGTAGATGCCTTTGATGCAAGATTTAATAGCATTTTTTTGAATGGAAGTATTATGCATAAGAGAATTGAGGACTTAAAAAGAAAAAAAAGAAAGGAATTGTGTGCTATTGAAAAAGAATTGTGTAGATTAAAAATATTAAAAGATAATAAAAAAATTAGTAGTATTTATGAAAAAAATAGACTAAATGATCTTTTGAAATTGATTACATCTATTGGATTAGATAATGATGATAAAGTTATATAAATTAATTCAAGAAAAATTTAAGATATGATTGAATCTTTTCAAGCACTAGAGGTTATGATTGATACAAAATATAAGATAATAGATAAAAAGATAAAATCCATTGCTAGACCTTCGCCAAAAGATTTTAAAGTAGAGATGAAAGAAGCATCAAAGAAAAAGAGCTTAAGAGATCCAAGGAATATTAGACATAAGTTCATTAAAGAAACTTTTAAAGAATTGAAGATTGATTGTGATGGTTTTTTTTTGCTAGAAGAAATTATTTACTTCAAAGAGATGGTGGCAAAATAAGATAGAACATTTATTTTTGAATCTCGTAAAATTAGATGTGCAGATCCAAATATTATAACACTTGTGATTATTTTTATTTTACCACATATACATTGGAATTTAAGGCCAATTCTAATATCAAGGGCATATTTATCAAGCTTAGTAGAATTATTAAAAGAGAAGATGAAGATGAAGATTTTGAAGCTGTCTTTTGTATAATATTCTAGTCAATGGTTTACAATGCTTAAGTAAAATAGATCATTATGATTTATTTAAGATATAAAGCCAGTAAATGTGGTGACTATAATTGTTATTTTACTTATTCTTCTAATACCTTTCCAAAATAAACTTATAAAAGGGAGTTTGAACATGAAGAAAGACTATCTATATAAGCTTACACAATAGGATTACACAATTAATTATCTTCTAATCTACTAAAAACACCCAAGAAAGCTACAATGCCTTTCTTAATCTATTAATTCTTCTTCTAACAAATAAAATATTATAATTGATAATTCTATCTTATGAACTCATTATCTCTTCTCTTTTCCAAGCTTACAATAATAATATGTAATACTGCACTATCTTAAAAGATTCCATAAAACATTTTATAATCCAATCACTAGAATTTTCTAAAACTAATTGTTATTTCCAATGATCTACTTTTGCACAATTTAAGTCTCCACAGTCTTTTTCTTGTGAAATACTCTTAACTCTCAATAATCAATATATTATAATTCTCCCATTCATATACATACTTCACAAATATCTTCAATTATCGACTTTCCAATTTTCTACTTATAATTTAGTATACAATCAATTCAATTTCTCATTTGACATCATATAAATCAAAACTTTCTTTTATTACAAAATTTCACTTTACATTATTTAAAATCTATCCATTATCCTTCTTTTATAAAAAAAATAAAAATGAGAAGTAGAACCAAGCTTATCCTGGCTCATGACTATCACAGTCTAGTCTTGTCTACTTTTTCTTCAACCAATTTATACTTACCTCAAAACATAGATTATAACCAATATTTCTTACTTAATCGCTTTTCTCAACTCAATCATCCATCATACCTCCTAAATTGACTATCTTATAGATGATTAATCACTTTTATGAATATCTAATCAATATCCTATACAAACCAATGTTTATATACTCTACATAGTTCCACTCTTAATTATGCCACATCTTCACAAATACGGAATTGATAAAAAAAAAAAAAAAAAAAAAAAAAAAAAAAAAAAAAAAAAAACTTCAACAAAACCCTTACAAATTTTCTATCTCTCTAGTTTGTTGGATTGATCAATGCCAACATTCTCTATAGGTGGTTCTATTGATTTTAATTCTAATGATAAGTTCTCATCCTCTTTTGATTTTTTCATTAGCTCTTTCCTCAATTGGGCTAATAAGTCCTCATTATAAGCTTCCAATTCACGTATTTGAATCTCCAATTATAGAATCTTCACATCTTTTCCTTCCAAATGGTGCTACTATTGCCTCATCTTCTCTTTCAATTCATCAATTATTAAAACTGATAAAGCAAACATCTATGACTGACTAATATTGGCTAAATCACCTTCTAATTTTGTCACTACATCTTTCAAGGTTTCAACTTCTGCCCGTAACTTTTCCATTTTAATTCTATACTGGTCATCCATTTTTTTTTTTTTTTTTTTTTTTTTTTTTTTTTTTTTCTATTCCAATAATTTTGCCTTTTCACATTCCACTTTTAATTGATACTTCACCTCCTTCCGTTCAAAATCCCATATCCTATGATTCTATAATAATTCTTTCCTTTTATCTTCCATGAGATGTTAAATCTGTTCTTTTTCTTTTATCCAAGCTTCCTATTTCTTTCCAAATTTATGCTCGAATAACAACTTGAATTTCACATTATCCTAGATAATTTAGTCATGTTCCTTAATTTGGTGGCTTTGCTCCAATATCTCTTTTTTACTTACCTCCAATTGCTACCTTAAATTTTTCTCTCCATCCAATTTACTCACCGTGAGCTATAATTGAGAAATTTGAGTCAATATAACTTCCTTGAGATTCACTCCTTCTAATATTCTATCATGTGGAAACACTAACTGGTTTATGTCCATTGAAATTGGAACTTCTATTTCTACCTTGATTCTTAAATAAATTAGAATCCGCTTTGGTGTAATCTCTGGTATAGCTTCCCATTCTAATGAGTTATTTGATTCTCTAATTTCATGCACCACGACCCTTAGACTAGCTATCAGTGCTTTTAAATTCCAAACACATTGTTGAGGGAGTGGAAATGATATATTTTTCTTCTTTACAAGTGGTGTTTGACTCAACATATACTCAATCATAGAATGTATTTAATTCGAGCAGAGCAAAGATGAATTTTTTTTTATCTTCTGCTTGACTCCTATCTCCACATAGATTCTAGTTGCTACAAACATTGCCCAATTGAATACCATACCTTTAAGTGTTCCTATTGTAGCAATCAATAATCATTTGAATATATATGGTATGTCAATTTAAGCCTAATTGTTTCCAATAATGCTTTCTTTGACAATATATAAATCATCCTTTGGATCATAATTTGCTATATCTTCTTCTACCAATTCCATATCAATAGGCCATAAGTTATCTGACCTTCGCAAAAATTGATATAACTATATATTTTTAAAATCTCTTTGCTTTTTTTGAGACCAACAGATTTCCAACTTCATTGGTTCTATATTGGTAATCACCACTAGAGATGGCGATCCCAAATTGCTCTTAGTTCTCACATTTTGGTAACTCTCCTCTCTATTCATAGCTTTCTTTACTCTTCCTTTGATATTATAAAATACTTGCTTCTCATTCCTTGCTTGTACTAATACTACTTTCTTTCTTACTGAAATAAACTCAATACTCTAATAGTTACACCTCAAACAATAATGTTCAAAATATTGAAGAAAACTTCCACCTAGTACCTTGCTCCTAATCTTTTACTCGGGGTTTGAATCGACAATCTCTAATCTAGTTTATCCTAATTTCACTTTTGATTTTTCTGACTCATTGGTATTAGGACCTAAAACCAACCATCAACGATTGTTAGTTCCTATCATAGACCCATGAATATAAGTAATCTATCATTAACAAGTAAGCCCTTTTTCTCTCAATTTTTGAAATCCATCTCCGATTTATGTATAACAAAGTTGTAATTGATTTTTGTTGATATGTGTGGTAAATTGAATATCCATAAAATCTTCCAATTGAATTGAATCATTAGAAAAATCTTTTAGTACAGGATACAGTCCATGCCAACAGACTTGAAATTTCTTCAAAAAATTGTGAAATCAACCATCTTAAAGAAGTACTAGATCATTGGACAAAAAAGATTTGTCATGTAATTTACTATCATAATAAATCTTACGGTGATGCTATGTAGTTTTCATAGTCAATAGAGTCGTAGCTCTAACTTCATCTAATTTTTTCAATTGTACAAATTGATATCGGAGGGATTTCTTGTTGCCAGGATATTCATCCAATGTAATTCTCAAACTCTAAACTTCCAATTCAATTAGTAATATTGCTTCTTGTCCATATACCAATTGAGATGGTGTAGAATTGGTAGTCACTTTATACACAATATAATACACTGACAAAGCTTCAAATAATTTTGTATTCCAATTTGTTCTCGCATCAAATATGGTCTTACTTAAAACTTTGTACAAAATATAGTTGATCTTTTCAATGTGCCCATTGATCCAAAGATGATATGAGGTTGTTCTCCAATATTTGATCTCATATTTATCTATCAAGGCTATAATTATAGAATTAATAAAATAGGTTTCTCAATCACTAACCAATTCTTTGAGACACCTAAACCAAGTGATAATGTTCTCATATAAAAATGTGGGTACTTTATTGGTAGTATCAGTTTTTTTTGCGATCGCCTTAGTCCATTTAATTACATAATTGATCGCTACCAAAATATATCTTTTTTGTCCATTATGTGAAGTTGGTGCAATTGGTCCTACAAAATCAATAACCTATTTTTGAATCAGTGCTTATGCCAAAATTGATACCAATGGTATTGTAAAAGTTTTAGTAGGTCGAACAATTTGTTGACAAGAATCACAATGTCAAACATATTATTGTGCATCTGAAAACCTTATTAGTGTCAAGGACAAGAACTTGATAAAGATAAATAAATAAGTAAGACTTCTGTCAAAGAAAGATGACAAAATAGAAATAACTCAGTATGTATATTAAAAAAGAAATTGGAATGGCTATTCCCAAAAGACAAGAAAACTAGACATCCTTGAAACTAGAGTAAAAGTAAGAAAGGAGTTGACAAGAGTGAAGAGGGCTTCATTCTTATCTCTATATATACTATCTAACTAAGGGCTATGTGGCAATGTTCTATAGGACTTCCAATATGTGTTGACTTTGTAAGACCCATGCCTTGACTTACAAGATAAGTTTTTCTATGTGTGAGCCACATAATTAGCTTGGTCTTCAAGCTAATAACATGCGTGGCACATGGCTAACTTGTTGAGCACGTTTCTAATCCAAAAAGTCAATTAAAGATACCTATAAAGTCAAAGTAATATCTATAAAGCTTCTAAAAAGCTTTCTTAGTAAATATTATAGAATTAAATTACTTTTACTTACTTTTACTTATTTCTACTTATTTATACATGTAATTACTAGCTTACATGCATATATCCATGACATTACCTTTCCTTCTAAGAACGAGTTCCACGAGGAGCGGTCATCATATGTTCAAGAAATCTATGATGTGATAAATTGTATTTGCAGCATACTCTGATCTTTGATCACTTTGAAGATGATTGATAGGGCCTCTCAACCATCGATAGTGTTCCATATGAGGGTGGAAAGACCATTCAATTATTTGAGCTTTGTTGAGGCTTTTATAACTTCTTTCGAATAAAATATTTTGAATACTGTTAGGAGTTGTTCCTACCTCTAGTAAAATCACCAAACATCCGAAGTTCCTTCTAACGTTGTGATACTAAATGTGTTATATCTCGCCATCTATTCAAGGAAGAATATGTCGTTCTTAAAGTTCTTCATCTCGATTGTGTCATATTAAAGGTTGTCACAATCATAATATCTCATCCAACAGGTCAGCAAATGAAGGCTCTTGAGTTGAATCGACTGGTTATTGGTTCTCCATCTCCTCAGCATCACAACTACAAAGAAGCTACAAACAAGGATTGAAAGTAGAATGTTATCTTGCCTAGATCTTTTTTTTTTTATAAGGAAGGTTTTTATCTTGATTTTGATGGATATGATTGATGAAAAGCATCTACCACCATTATTGAATTTGTGAGATTCTTTACTAGCTCCCATGTGCAATTACTAATATCATATTCATACCAATGGACAAGATATTTGAATTTATTTTAGCGCCGCCTTGAATCTAAGACTTCTTCTACTTTGAATTCTTTATTATTGTCTACTTCTATAGGAAGAGGTGGAGCTTGTCTTCTTCTTGGTATGTCTACTATCTTATATGGTTCAAGAAGAGACATGTGGAATACTAGATGGATTTTTATTGACTTCGGTAGGTATAAATAATATGTCATTGGATTGATTTGTACAAAAATAAAAAATAATCTAAGCCTTGTATAGTCCAACTTGTCACAAAGACGAGTGGTCTTGATATTACAATAAAGTAACCATACCTTATCACCCATGTAGAATGGTGGTTATTCCTTTCGATAGACATCCGCATTGACCTTTTGTTGTTCTTGAGCTTCTTTTAACTGTGCCTTCATTATTACATGTAGCTCTGACAAATGAATTGGAAAATCTTTTGTTGCAAGATTATCAACTTTAGAAAAGTCAAAAGTATCAAGTCATGAATGATAACCATAATTGACAAAGAAATGTGTTTGTTTTGTAGAAGAATATACCGTGTTATTGTAAGTAAATTTTGCCAATGGCAAAAGAATTGTCCAATTATTTTGTTGGTAGTTGATGGTACATCTTAAATACTTCTCCAAAACTTGATTAATACACTCCATTTGTCCATCAATTTGAGAATGGAATGTCAAAGATAGTTTTATATCCACTTTTAGAATCTTGAAAAGAGTCTGCTAAAATCTTGATACAAACTGAGTTCTTCTATCTAATATAATATCTTTGGATAATCCATGATAGCGATAGATATTGTTAAGAAAGAGCTTAGTTGTTTCTTCACCTGTGATGGATTTTGTACAAAATATACCATCTTTGTAAAACGATCTACTATCATGAATATAGAATCATAAGAACCTCAGATTGGAAGATCTATGATGAAATCCATAGAAATAGAAGACTATGGTTGTTTTGGAATGAGTAATGGCTGAAGAAGTTCGTAAGGTTGATGATGAGGAGTTTTTGATCTTGAACAAACATCACAAGATTATACAAAATCTTTGACTGTTTTCTACATTTGTGGCCACTAAAAGTCCATGGATATTAGTTCCAAAGTTTTATTGTCTTCAAAATGTCCTGCCACTGGAAAGTCATGACGAGCTTGATCAACACGTAATTGAGCTTCACCTTCTAGAACATATAGGCATCCCTCAAAATATAGTAGATTGTTCTTCAATTCAAACTTGGAAGTATTATAAGACTTTGAAGGATTTTCCTTAATATCACAAATAAGAGGATCAAAAGACATACTTGACTGAACTTGCTTAATGAAAGTTGAATCAACAGTTAGTATTGATTTGATTGCTCAAAGATGAAGATGCTCTTGCTTCAAGAGAATTATGCGTTGTTGATTGAAAGCATCATCTCCTTCCTTTGATGCAAGGTAAGATCGTCTAGAGAGTGCATTTGACAAACCTTGTTGTTATTCTGGTCGATAAGTGATTTTGAATTTGAATCTTGACAAAGACATATTCCAATGGACTTGGCAATGATTCAAAACACGTGATGTTGTACTATAAATGCTTATAGTATATAAAAATTAGTTAAAATATAATATATGTTAATAAATCTAGATGTGTATTAGAGTGGCTAGTAGATTAAATAAAAAGGAGTTGATATAAGAAACTTTACTTTGTTTCTTTACTTGATTTGATTTTGACATTAAAATAAAAAATATAGGACCTAAATGTTTAGTTTGAAGCCTTGGGAGAAGGTGGAAGCCTAAGGATGAAAATCTAAACTAAGAGGAGGCTAATTGGAAGGGATGAAAGCAAGGCATAGTCGGATGAAGGCAAAGAATGGAAAACTTCATCCCTATTGGTCGAAGGCCATGCCCAATGGGCTTCAAGGAGGCTTCCCGAGGCTTTATTAGGGATTAGGGATCCTATTTCGAAGGCATTCGGAGATAATAAGCTAAAGTTGTAAATTTTAGAATTTGGAGTACAATTTTTGTACAAAAATTAGAGGATTTGGAGTTAGGATGAAGAAGTTATAGCCATTTGAAGTTACGGTGTTAATTTAAGACATAATGTTACTCTTTTAAGAATATTAGGAGTTTTACACCAGATTTTGAAGATCAGAAGGTGCGACTAGAACGGCGATTTCAAGGCTTACATCTATCATGAAAGCATTATTGCTTTTGGAATTCATATCAAGGAGTTGTAAGGAGTTGAAGGCGGCACTTTCAAATCAAAAGCAGTAAGTAAGCCGATTTATTTGTAGTAATGGTTGGAGCCATAACTTGAGTTTTCGAACGAATTTTTGGCTCAAACTTTTTGGAGAATGTAAAATTTTGTATTAAAAAGCTATACATACAAATTTCGTGGCATTTGAGCTTATATTTTGTGAGATATAAAGAAAATTGCAAGCGGATGTATAAAGACAAGGGTTTGAAGCGATTGTTAGGGTTTTTAAGATATCTCAAGATCTGCAATGAATTTGCACTTGAAAATTGTTGTAAAAGTTAATAAGAAAATATCAGTACTTCATGTAAAATTTAAGTTTTTTTGGACAGTTTGATTAGGAGATATGAGGTGTTGAAGTTCGGGAAAATCTCCACATAAGAATAAACAAGGTTTTAGAAGATTTTATCATATTTTGGAAGTTGTGGGTTACTTGAGGATTGTGTATTTGGTGTAATTACTCAAAAAAGGAAAAATTATATATAAACTTAGGGCTTCTCTTATTTTCAAGCTTGATTGAATAATTAGTGACAGCCAAAAGCCCAACGTTTTCTTCAGGCAAACTCTCTCTACCTCGACAGTGCTGACATAAAATATTCAAGATTCTTGTGATTTGTATACACGGTGACAAGGTTAGAAGTACCTTCTAGATAATGGCACCATTCTTGAAACAAATCCATGATTACAAAAAGTTCTTTATCATGGATCTCATAGTTGATCTCGGTTGCTAAATTTTTTTTGGAATATAAAGCTATTTGATGAAGTTTATCATCTATTCCCATTTGTGACAATACGACATCCAAAGCAAAATCAGTTGCATCTATTTCCATTAAAAATGGCTTAAAAAAATTAATACGATACAAGATTGATGCAGAAACAAAGGCTATCTTTAAAACTTCAAATGCTACTTCCACTTCTTGATTCCATTGAAGTTTGTCTTTACAAGTTAAATGTGTAAGTAGAGCTGCAACTTGAGAAAAATCTTTGATGAAGATCTGATAGTAGTTTGTAAATTTCAAAAAGCATTGGACATCTCTTATGGTTTTTGGGATCTTCTATTCCATAATAGCTTGAATTTTCTTAGGATCCATCATAAGTCTATCATTTGAAATGATGTATCCTAAGAAGTCGACTTGAGTAGTGTGAAATACACACTTTTTTATCTTGGCATAGAGTACCGCATCTCTTAGTTTTTGTAACATATGACGAACATAAAGTACATATTCTTCTATGTTCTTAGAATAGATTAAGATGTTGTCTAAGTAACAAACAATTAAATCATCTAAAAATTCTCAAAAAACATCATTCATTAGATGTTGAAATATTGCTGGTGCGTTTGAAAGTCCAAAAGGCATGATGTTGTATTCGAATTGTCCATATCTTGTTGAAAATGCAATCTTCCATTCACATCCTTCTTTGATGTGTATTAGATTGTATGCTCCTCATAGATCTTAGCTTGATTCAACTGATCAAGGAGTTTTGATATCAAAAGTAACATGTACTTGTTCTTGATGGTGATTTTGTTGAGTCCTCGATAATTAATACACATTTGCAATGATCTATCTTTTTTCTTCACAAATAAAATTGGAGCTCCTACAGTAGATTTGGAATGGCGTATGAAGTTCTTTGCCAGATTCTCTTTAATACACTCCTTGATCACAACCAACTCATTTTGTGGTAAATTGTAGATTGATCCAAATGGTAGTTGTGCTCCTTCTTGAAGGTCAATTGAGTATTCATAGGAAAGATGTTTCGGAAGAGTATCCGCATTTTTCTTCTCAAATATATCTTGAAAATCTTGATATTGGCTTGGAATATCACTTCAAATCTTTTGACCAATAAAAACGGGTGTGGCATAAATGACACAAGGTGATCCTTTATTTGAAACATGCAAGAAAGCTATTGCACCTACAATTATAGATTTAATTATAATAAACTTATGACTTTCTACTTGATTAACTATATTCTAAGTTTTACTATCAGAAAAGTCAAGACTATGAGAAGTCTAATCTGTTTTAGAGTTATATTTTTTTTAATGGTAATAATCCTAAAATGATTGGATTAGAAAGAGATCTAATGATATTAAATATTACAAAGCTACTATGACTAATAGTTGCTACTTCTATAGGATGGGTTGCATGAATAACATCTCCTGAAGACAACAAATGACCATCTATGTCTTCTACATAAACAGGTTTAGTTTTCTTCACTAAAAGTATGTTATGTCTTTTAGCAAATTCTTCATTTAAAAAACATGTTGATGCTCCTAAATCTAGCAAGGCAAAGGCTTTGTGATGTTTAGGTCTTAGAATAACCTTTATTATAAAATATGGAGAGGTTTAGAATATGTAAATAAATTTTGTGGTAAGTTATTAGTTGGTTATTGATAACCTTGAGAATTAGTCTTATGGTTAGGTAATTTAGTAGGTAATAGTAGGTTGTTAGTAGAATAAATAGTTAAGAATTCAAAGGTTCATAACCTTTGAAATCTGCTGGCCGACGGTCCATCTTTTGATAGGATAAAGAAGTTGAGAAAAGGAAAATTGGGATCAGACTGTAAGAGTCGTAAGCCGTGGTAAGTTTCGTGCTACTTCTTTATTTTCTTTGCTTTTATTATTTTCTTATAAAGAATTGTGATTGAGAGAAGTATTGTTGAAACTGTGATTAGAATATTATAGAATATGACTTTGGACTAACCGTTTTGGAGAAAATCTATGACCTTGAGAATTGAGATTACCGAATTATGTTGTGTTAAGTAAAGATATTGAATTTTGGTGATGAATTGAGAAACTAAATATAATAAGTAAGTTGGAGATCAGTAATTAAATATATATAAACTACAAAGAGAGTAAGTGGAAGATGAACTGATAAGAATATAGAAGTATTGTTGAATTGATATTTGTAGAATGGATTATATATTAAATTAAGACGGAAGTAGTAAGCCTTGGTATTTTGTAGTTTAATAATTGATTTCAGATAGCTAGAGTAAAGTCAATTGTGACACTAACTGACCTAATTCATATAACTAGTCTTTCCCCATGTTGGAACCGACATCTATTAGTTCAATTACTTTGGTGTATTCAAGCTTGAACACAACAAGAACAACATTTTGGTGCCGCTGTTGGAAAAATGATAACAATATGAAATATTAGAAATTGATTGTATGGGAGATAGAATTATATGTTGAATGAGAACGTGAGAAGAATTAGTTTTAGGATTACAAATATGTAACTTATTATTCAAGGCAGTATTGATTTTGTAAAGAAGAATGAAAGATTATGAGTAATAATCATGAAGAGGAGGATTATCAAAGAATTAATCGATAAGCGAAAGAAAGACAGGAGTGATTACGCATAAGAAATCTCCTACGAAAATGATAAAAAAGAATTGTAGGTCCAAATAAAAGCAAAGGAAGAAAAATTCAAATTCAAATAGTATAGAGACTAGTGATAACACCAATGGCCGCGAGAGTGCAAGAAGTACCAATTACGATACAAATGGGAGCAGTAGGAGACCGCACTACAAGTATGGCACTATTATCTATTTTTAATGGTTGGTCGGCCTCTCATCTCGATCACCATATATCTCAATTCTTGACAACCTGCATGGCTAATAATGATAAAACTGAAGACATTTGATTGAAATGGTTGCCAGCAACTTTAAAAGATATAGCTTTTGAATGGTATAATCGGCAACCAGTGGATAGATTTTCTAATTGGGAGGCCTTGAAGAATGCCTTCTTAACCCATTTTAGACCAATTGGATTTGAAGATCGACTTAGAGAAAGTTTGATGAATAGCACGATGTTTGTGGAAAAATTAGTAGAGTCTTATTATAGCCAGATCACGGATATACTTCGTAAATGGCCAAATAATCAAATACCAGATGCATTTATATTATCGATATTAATTAACAGTTTGCATCCACCAAAATTGAAAATGTTTGTAAAAGAGATTCGACTAGCTACGGTAGAGGCATCGTTGGCACGAGCAAAGATGTGGGAAGAATGTCATTATGACCAATTTTTAATAGTGGAGGCCATGATGATTTCAAGTTTAGGAAGCCAACAAATACAACCGAAAAATGTATTGATGGATAATTATCCACAAATGGCTACCTTCAATGTGAAGAATATTATGTTACAAAAACTAATTAATGCTATCTTACTCCAAGAAATAGCGCCAATAATAATGACACCTTATTTTACATCATCAATCTATGAACAACTGGAGTTGTTCACAAATACAACTGTTAAAGATCCAAATGAAGTCTTCTTATTAAATCTAACAAAGAAGATAGAAGAATTGGTCGTAAATTTGGCTAAAGATAAGGAGAAACAACATAAGCTTTCTAATACGAGACCTAATGTATGGTATAGTAATTGTAAGAGATAAAGTCATTTTGATACGGAATGTCCATCATCCAAACAAATGGATATTCAATGTATATTTTGTGGAGGAAAGCATCCTATCCAAAACTGCTAGCATTTACAAAAACAACAACAATTCAATAATCAGATATTAATACACCCAACTCAATGGAATATTAATCAAGTACAGACTGAAAATATAGATGGTTGGAATAGTAATCGCCCAAATCGACTTAATCGTGGCTTTGAAAATTTTCAAAATACTAATTATAATCTAGTTTATGAAACAAGTATGCAGAACGGTGGAAATAATCAAGGGAGTAATCTCCAAACTATACCAATTCAGCAGTTTAATTTTCGACGAGTAGCAACTAGTCAGCCAAGATCATTTACTATGGCTAGTTGAAATCGGCCTAGTAGATATATTCTAATAGAGACTCTAAGTGTACCTGATGGTATGGGCCGAAAACCACTTCATTGCTATCGGTACCAACAAATTGGTCATTATGTCAGTGAATGCCCTAATCCAAGGTTTATAGACAAATATGTTCTAATATGTAGAAATTGTAAGCAATCGAGTCATTTTTATTATCAATGCAATGTTCCATTTAACCTTAATAATCATGATTAGAAGATACAATCGACTGTACAAATTATAGAAGAAAAAAATAATGGGACATAGGAATCACCAGTTCATCAAGTAGAAGTAGTCCAAGCTGTCCATATAAGAAGTCAGCAAAAGGGAGATAGGACCAATTCAAATATTAGAGGAACCAATTCTTGTAAATTGCGATGGGCTGTTATCGAGAAAAGTAACCCAGTATAAATTCCAAGAGGAAATCTAATATTAGACGTAGATGAATCCTCTCTATTTAATCTTGTCAGTATATTTGGTCGACCACCAAATTCCAAGGAACCAATCTCAGCCCAATTGGGAGAACAATCTTACTTATTGAAAGAACTGATTTTATAGGCTCCGTCAAATTTAGTTTGAGTAGCTTTACCAATTTTTAATATAGAAAAAATCAATTTACTTACGTCAGTATTTAGGACTAGGAAGAAGAAATAGACATTGGAAATTATCACTAATACAAAACCATATGATATTCTAAAAGATTTGGACACCATACAACCCATGATCTCTATAAAGCAACTATTGGCGGTAGCACCTGAGTGCCGAACTATCTTGATTTCTTCATTAATTTGTCGCAGATCTCGAAATAAAGAAATTCAAGAATTAAGTTTGAATCCCGATCTAGATGCACCTACGATTGATGTCTCAATTGATGGAGTGTTAGTATCAGGAGTGCAAGTAGATGGAGGATCTAGTATAAATCTTATGAATGTCGTTGTCATATTATGTGAAGTCTTGCTTGAGAATGCACCGAGCACTTGGCAGTGGAAGGTAAAAAAAAATTGCAACAAAAGGTCCTAATAATTCAATAGGATTATAGAGAATTTACAATTAAACATTAATAATCATAATCAAACATTAAGCAAGCTCAATTAAATTTTATTAAAGTTATAAAAGAAACACAAGAAAATCTTAAAGAAATATAAAAGAATATTAAAGAAAACTTAGTCAAACCCTAACAAAAATCTAATAGAACCTTAAATTCTAACCAAATTCTAATCCTAATTCAACCTTAATCAAATCCTAGACAAATCCTAAATCCTAAACCAAATCCAAATCAAACCTTAATTCCTAACTAAACCTTAATCCAAATCTTAAATCCTAAATCTTAAACTAAATCCTAATACAAATCCTAAATCTTAAATCCAACCCTAATCAAATCCTAAATACTAAACCAAATCCTAATCCAAATCCTAAATCCTAAACCAAATCCTAATCCAAATCCTAAACCCTAAATCCTAAACCAAATCCTAATCTAAACCCTAAATCCTAAACCAAATCCTAATCTAAACCCTAAATCCTAAACCAAATCCTAATCAAAATCCTAAATCCTAAATCCTAAATCAAATCCTAAATCTTAAATCAAACCTTAATCCAAATCCTAAACCCCAAATCAAATCCTAATCAAATCCTAAATCAAACCCTAATAATTCCTACAACAGATTTAAACCTCAATAACTAATGAATAAACCGTTGATCTTAACTAAAATTTTGTATACTTCTAAAACAAAAAAGTTAAAAACAAGCACAAAAAATTTAATAAGGATCGAAATTACCAAATTGACGATATCTTCAAAAATGTGCTTGGATATTGGCCGGCCTCCTTTTCCAATCTTAATGCCAATCTTCCAGAGCCAATATCTCTCTTTTGCACCTTTCGATTGATTTCAAAATTCTCATGCGCATCGAAAAAAAAGTCTAATATCCTCTCACGTAATTTTTACTCCAATCCAACCAATAGATTGCAAGAAATCTCAAAAACCCCCACCGGACCTTAAATTCTACTTTTTGAGATCTTGACCCACTTAAACCTCAATATCTCTTAATTCAACCGTTAGATCAAGGTCAAATTCATGAAAAATATTAAACACAACTACAACCATAAACCTACAAAATTTCATTTGTAGATCTATTACAAAACTCTTGAAATCATCCAAAATGTAAACCCTATTTTATTTCATAAAATCCAAGTCATCCGAAACAAACCTTGACTTTGCAAAGCTATTACAAAGTCAATATAGATCCAAATCACCCAAAACCAACACCTATAGAAACCCTATTCAATCTTCTATCAAATGCAACTCTCCGATCTGCCAAAGAGTCCTAAAGTTGTCGTCAAGATTCGGTTTTGTGCTTCAGGGTCTGATTTCGACCCTGATTCATAACCGGTCTTCTCCGGGTATCAATTTTCGTCTTCTTGAGGTAATTTTTACTAATTTGCACTCCTAAATCCTCCCTAAATATGCCTATATTCTTTTTTTTTTCTAATCTACCTTGTTTTGCCTTATTTTTGGCCCTACAAAGTAAGTAGAAGCTATTTTTTCTAAAAGGGCAGCATTACTACTAAAAGTTTTACTACCTTTCTATCTTTTATCCATATTTTTCTACCTTTTCTTTTAACTTGGCTCTTCTATAATAAGATCCATATTATCATCTTTCACCATACAGTCGTGTTACAATACGACACCGTATAATGGAGGAGTTGGGTTTGGATCACTTATTGCTTACTATAGTGGTTTTGAGAATAGCTGACTCCAATCGAGTTAAACTTATGGGTATTTTACGAAGTATTGATATAGTAAGTGCGGGATTTACCTACCAAATTGATTATATTGTTTTTTGATTACAAAGCTCTATATTGTCATTTCGAATTTTATTGTGGCGACCGTGGTTGTATCAAGCTAAAGCTCGAAATGATTGTGGCTGTAGTACATTGATAATTGGGAAAGGTAATGATAAAATTGTGCTTCAAATGTATCCTATTCAATATCATAGAGAATTTCAAGTTGCCAATTCAAAATTCATGTCAGATTGTGAAGATGAGTCTACCGAAGAAGAAATTGGTGCACTTGACTCAATTTATGCTTATACAAGGCAAGTTATCAAGCACACTAGAATGACCTACTAGTGCAAGGGACTGGGAGAGTACTTAGTTCCTCTAGATGTTATTAACGATTCTGATCATATGATTGCATATTGGATGAATAGACAGGATGTTAATCACCTTAGTGCTATGAAATTAGAGTTGGAAAGTTCTAATGTATCGAATTTAATGAAAGATTCTGGAATTCAGCAGAACATTATTTCAGGGACTCCTGAAATTCCACGATGTCAACCAATTAATTTAGGTACAGGGAAGGCTGCCCAAATCATTCAGATTTACGATGGTATAAAAGGTAAGGAGAAAGAAATTTGGGTGGATTACTTTTTAATGCATAAAACTACTTTTGCATAATCGTTTGCCGATTTGAAAGGAATTCCAGTTGAAGTTTGTGAGCATCGAATTATATTAGAGGAGAACGCTATACGAGTATACCAAAGACAACATTAACTTAATCCAAAATACTCACTTATGGTAAAAGAAGAATTGGATAAACTCTTGGAGGTTGGATTTATCTATCTGGTTCCTTTTAGTGAATGGATTTTACCAATTGTTATGGTACACGAAAAGAATATAAAAGTTTGCATGTGTCAAGATTTCCGCAAATTAAATGTGGCTACTAAGAAGGATTATTTTCCTTTACCATTCACCGATAGTATATTGGATGTTGTCGCTAGACATGAATGTTATTCATTTCTTGATGGATTCTCTGGTTATAATCAAGTTAAAATTACAAAAGAAGACTAGTTAAAAACTACTTTTACTATGGATTGGGGGACCTTTGCATATAAGGTTATGCCGTTTGGGCTTTGTAATGCATCAGCTACATTTCAAAGGGTAATGACTCAAGCGTTCCAAGATTATCTACGAATTTCAATGGAAATATTTCTAGATGATTTTTGTACATTTAGTACGAGAACCAGATATTTAGAATATCTAGATCAATATTTGAATCAATGTGCCAAATATGGAATTTCTTCAAATTCAAAAAAGTATCAATTTGGTGTGCCTTCTAGTAAATTGTTGGATCATATAGTTTCGATGGCAGGCATTGCTACAGATCCAGATAAAATAAAGATTATAGTAGAATTAAAGCAACCAGACACTGTTACGAGTGTTCGAGCATTTGTCGGCCATGTCAGTTATTATTGGTGATTTATCTATCTATTTGTAATTATATGTCTTTCGTTGACAAATCTCTTGACAAAACCACCAAGTGATGGGACCAGTCGAGTTTGGACAAAGGAATGTACAATTGCATTCAAAACATTGAAACATAAATTGATTTTAGCACCAATATTGGTGGCACCTTGTTGGACAAAACCATTCCAAGTTTATGTGGATGCATCTAATGTCACGATTGATTTTGTGTTAAGCCAGAAAGATGACTGGGGTTTTGATCACCTTATTTATTATGTAAGTCATCAATTGGTAGCAGTTGAAAGAAATTATACAACAACTAAAAGAGAAGCATTGGAGATGATTTATTCCGTACAAAATTTTTGACATTATCTTCTTGGTTATAAATTTATTTTCCATGTCGACCATGATGCTTTAAAATATCTGATTAATAAGCCTCAATTGAATGGTTGTATTGCACGATGGATTTTACTCTTGCAAGAATTTGACTTTATTATTCAAATACGACCAGAAAAAATATATTCCAATGGGGACCATTTATCTCGATTATCTAATATATTGGGTAATGAACCCATTAACGATGCACTACCTAATGCAGAACTATTTACGTTAGATGTAATTACTCTGGAGTATAGTGAAATAATTCAATACTTGATATTTCAAACCTTCCCACCCAATTTTAATGAAAAACTTAAACGACTCTTAATATTAAAATGTGCACCTTATACAATGATTGGTGAAGCTTTATATAAACAAGGCAAGGATGGAGTTTTATGATACTATATTTATCAGACTAAAGTGAGTACTATATTGGAAGGTTGCCACTTAGACAGTTGTGGTGGACATTTTGTAGGAGATAACACGGCTCGTAAAGCTTTACAGGCTGGTTGTTGGTGGCCAACAATTTTTGCAGATGCCCACCAAGTTGTCTGTCATTGTAACCTATGTCAGAGAATGGGTTGACCTACTAGAACTTCAGCAATGCCATTGGTACCAATTTTGGCTCAAGCACCTTTTGAAAAATGGAGAATTGATTTTGTGGGACCAATTGTATCGATCTCGAGAAATGGACAAAAATGGTATATACTGGTAGCAACGGATTATGTAACAAAATGGGTTGAAGCCATAGCTACGAAAATCGATAGTGCAAGTACAATAATAATCTTTTTGTATGAAAATATTATTACACGGTTCGGTTGTCCTTGAGAATTGGTTAGTGATCGAGGAACTCATTTTATAAATAGTACAATCAAAGTACTTATGGCTAAATATGAGATAAAACATTGTAAGACTACACCGTATCACTCTAGAGCCAATGGAGAAATAGAAAAGACTAATAGAATTTTATGTAAAATCTTAATAAAAACAGTTTTAGGAGCGAGAACAGATTGGGGTATTAAGTTATTCACAACTTTATGGACATATCGTACTGCGTATAAATTTATTACCAATGCTACCCCTTTTCAATTGATTTATGGCCAAGAAACAATATTACCTATTGAATTGGAAGTCTAAAGTTTATGCATTGTTATAGATAATAGATTGAGAGATCATGATTTATTATAGTACTGTTTAGAAGAATTGGAAAAATTAAATGAAACTAGAGCCAATGCATTAATGATAATGAAAACTATACAAAAACGAAGGAAGACTTATTATGATAGTAAGCTTAGACCAAAGGCTTTTATGCCAAATGATTTGATACTTCTTTATGATAGTCGATTTAAAAATTTTTTAAGAAAATTTTAAGTTCGATGGCATGGGCCATATTGAGTTATTGACGGATTTTCAAATGGTTCAGTGTAATTGGAAGATTTTATGCATACTAAATTTACGACACAGATCAATGGCAATTGGCTTAAAATTTTCTATACATAAATTCAGGATGGATTTTTTGTTAAAAAAAAGAAGAAGTAAGTAATGATGATGATAGGGTAGTAAATGTAAAGAGATAAGAAGTGTGAAGAATATGGATGGGATTAGTGACGGCTGTAGTAAAGACTAGTTGTCAGACCTAGTTAGTAGGATATTTCATCATGACGAATCCTGAGAAATAAGGGGGAGTCGACCCAATTGATTGGACCATAGTAAGAAGTAGGAGGGGGGCTCTTGACAAGCATCATGTTTTCTTTTGTGTAAGCAACCATATATGTGTATTTTGAGAGATTAGTTGTGAGTGCTTGCTTGAGTTAGAATACAATGGCGATTGAGAAGACTAAGAAGCAATTGAATAAGGAGGAGAAATAACGTAATATAAGGCGCAAGGATGAGTTGCCACCATTGGAGTTTATTATTGTGACTAATATGGAGCTGATCCGATTGGATGTTTGTTGGATTAAGAAGAAGTAGCAGGATTTTTAAGGAGCGCATAGGCATAGATCTTTGTGCATTTTGTAAAACTTACCATCAATTGACGTTTCGCTAGTGGAAGTTAGGGTTAAGGAAAAGATGGATGGCAGAAAAGGAGAAGGTAGCGAACATGGTGTCTGAGAAAGCAAAGATGGAGATCGATTAGAAGGAACGGCAAGAACGGCTGCAGGTAGAGGTTGCGATGGTGTAGAATAAACTAGCTGCATTAGAGGAGGCCATTAATTTAGTGTAGACCAATACGCCAGTTTTAGCAACAACACCTTTAGAGATACTTTTGAAACTGACAGAAGAATGGCAAAAGATGTTGGAGGAGCACGACAACCAAATTGCCTGTCTTGAAACTGAAGTACAGAAATTGGATTTCTTAAATGAAGATCTGTTGGGACATTTGGATAGAGAACCCTCGAACATTGAGGCAGACGATGAAGATGTAGTAGAGGCTTACTACTTACGTCTTAATTTAATATATAATCCATTCTACAAATATCAATTCAACAATACTTCTATATTCTTATCAGTTCATCTTCTACTTACTCTCTTTGCAGTTTATATATATTCAATTACTGATCTCTAACTTACTTATTATATTCAGTTTTTTAATTCATCACCAAAATTTAATATCTTCACTTAACACAAAACAATTCGATAATCTCAATTCTCAAGGTCACAGATTTTCTCCAAAATGGTTAGTCCAAAGTCATATTCTATAATATTCTAATCCCAGTTTCTAGAATACTCTTGCATGTCTTGGATAAAGTATTCTACATCTTCATCGTCTGCCTCACTAGTTGCATATCTTGGATAAGTATTCTATTAGAATTAGAATTTTGTTATTGTAATTTCTATTCTTCCTTCCTCAACCAAGTGCCCGAAGCATTCTCAAGCAAGACTTCACGTATTACGACAACGGTCCCTATTATAGCTGGATAAATTTTTTTTCCAACATGCTATTTTCTTTGATCATCGTACTCCTTATTTTATGGTTGCATCGCTTCTTTGGGCAATGTTGAGCAGTGTATTTAGATTCTCTATAATATAAACACAATCCTTCTTGAAGACGATGAGTCTTTTCTTGTTCAGTAAGAGGTTTGAAACATACTGCATTAATTTGTATATCCTCTACTTCTGAATATATGTGTTGAATAGATATTGATGTTGTCATTGAATTATAGTAACGTTGATGTCCACTTGTATGATTCTCAGATCAAAATTTAAAAAGATAATTGTTACACTTCACAGCAAAGTTAATTGCTTGACTCAATGTTTGAGGATCAAGTAAGTTGAACATTAATTTTTTTACCTCATATTGTAATCCGTAGAAAAATTGGCTAATAAGTGCAGGATCATCCCATTTATTTTCAATTGCAAGTTGTCAAAACTGTGAAGTATATAATATTACTGATCAATTGTCTTGTTGCAAAATATGAATCTTATTGGTTGCAACATTAATTGCATCATGTTTTTCATATATGGATCAAAAATTCACCAAAAAAGCCTCCAGATTATCCAATATTGGATCTCATCATTCAAAAAAAGATGAAAACCATGATAATACTGAATCTAAAAGAAATATATCAATGAATCTAACTTGCGATCATGGAGTTAGATAGCTTCAAGGTTGAAGTTCAATCACAAGTTGTACTTTATTGATTAATCTTCTAAACTTTGATCTGGTACCATCAAACTCCTCGGATAGGGCAGTTCTAGGTTCTCTAATACCGAAAGGACGTTCCATATAAAGAGAAGGAATATGATTTGGTATAGATGTTGAAGCAGCTCCAATCAATTCTATATCTTCACTTCCTACCAATCTTGTTGCTCCTTGTAGTGGTAAATTGAGTTGATGCATTGTAAGCATTAATTTTCTCAATTGTTCTTGTATTTGTATCATTGCACTCTTCATTTCAGTAAGTTTAGTCATGACAACACTTAGAAAAGAGAAGATGTCTAATATCGCTTAAGACAAATAGAAGAGAGGACTTGAGAACAAAGAAAATACTAAAGACAATATCAATTTAAAAGAGGGTAATCTGCAACTTCTAATATGCTTATGTCTTATCAAGAGAAAGGGATAATCTACTCTTAATCAAGATTAGACAAAGCTCTAATATTATAAATATACTCTTGTCAGCCTGTTAAAGACAAAAACTTGATAAAGATAAATAAACAAGTGAGACTTCTCTCAAAAAAAGATGATAAAATAGAAATAACTCAATATATATATTAAAAAAGAAACTAGAATGGTTATTGCCAAAAGACAAGAAAACTAGGGACCTTTGAAAATAGAGTAGAAGTAAGAAAGGAGTTGACAAGAGTGAAGAGAGCTTTATTCTTGTCTCTATATATATTATCTAACTAGGAGCTACATGGTGACGTTCTATAGGACCTCCAATATGTGTTGACTTTGTAGGACACATGCCTTGAATTACAAGGTAAGTTTTTCTACGTATGGACCACACGGTTAGCTTGGCCTTCAAGCTAACAACATGTATGGCACATGGCCAACTTTTTTGCCATGTTTGAATCCAAAAAGTCATCTAAAGACACCTATAAAGTCAAAACAGCATCTATGAAGCTTCTAGAAAGCTTCCATAGTAAATATTATAGAATTAACTTACTTTTATTTATTTTTATTTACTTCTATCTATTTATATATGTAATTATTGGCTTACATGCATATGTCCATGACAGTTGGCTACCAATATCTAACCATTAAAGTTTTACAAGAATTATTATCACCTGCAAAATTTCTATTACAACTATGCAAATAGCAGCCTTTCAATACAGTAAGCTTTTCACTTTGAAAGATATAACGACATTAAATTCTATCTTGCCTTTGTTTATACAAGACGTCATCAATCATTGTATATAGTGCACATTTTAAAATCAAGCATTTTTAAAGTTTTTTAGTATATACAGATAAAAATATTTGAAATATCAGATATTAAATTAATTCACTAAATTTGGATGTAATCACATCGACAGCAAATAATTCCACATCAGGTAGGGTATTATTCATAAGTTCATTATCTAATATATTGGATAAATAAGACATGAGGTCCACATTAGCATATTTCTTTTCTCATCTGATATTAATAATAAAGTTAAATTTTTGAAGTAATAACATCTATTGAGTAATGCATCTACTCAATTGAGGTTTATTAATTATATACTAAAGAGCATCGTGATCAGCATGAAACATGAATGCATAATCAAATAAATAATGCCAAAATTTTTGAATAGAATAAATCATTCTCAAAGCTTCTAATTTAGTCATAGTATAATTTCATTCAATTGCAATCAATTGTCAACTAGCATAATATATTAGATGATTCAAATCTTTTTTATCTTTCTAATTTAAGATGGATCCAATAGCAACATTAGATGCATCAATATAAATATAAAATAATTTTATCCAATATTATTGGTACAACCAATATTGGTATAGACACCAATTTTTGTTTCAATTCTTGAAACCTAATTGTACATTCTTCAGTCCAAATTGGGCTAGATCCATCCAATAGTGGTTTCTTTAAGACATTAGTTAAAAGTTGACATATGACTATAAATGAATGAATAAATTGTCGATAATAATTGACATGGCTAATAAAACTATGAACATCTGATATTATTTTTAGCTTTGATAAAATAAATATATGAGTAACTTTATTCAAATCAGTAGCAATATGAGCTAGCAAGATGATGTAGCATAATAATTTATCAGATAATATTATTTGGTAATATTTACCAGATAATCATTTATGACATTTGATGAAGATATTATTGGTAATTTCTCAGAATTCAAAGAGATACCATAATAGCCATAATAATCCAAATACTTATCAAGACATTTTAAATGATCGACCCTCGTATTAAATGTGAAAAAATCATCTAAAAATAACTTCATCAAATGTCATAAATGATTCTGAAAAGCTTGTATCATTATCCTTTGAAATGTGGCTAGGGTATTACATTATCCAAATGGCATCACTTTATAAGCAAAGGTTCCTTAGTTTGTAGTGAAAGTAGTCTTTAATTGATTCTCTTCTATAATTTTAACTTGATTGTAATCCAAAAATCCATCCAAAGAAAAATAATATTTTTGCCTAGCTACCACATTTAGGATATTATCTATAAAAGGTAAAGAAAAATAATCCTTCTTAGTAGCTACATTTAATTTATGAAAATCTTGACAAATTTAAATTTTTTTATTCTTCTTTGGTACTATTATAATTGGTGAAATCCATTCACTATACAAAACTAGATAAATAAAATCTACATCAAGAAGTTTGTCTAATTCATCTTTTACTATATGAAAATATTTTGGATTGAATTGATGTTGTCTTTGATGAACTGATGTAGTATTTTCCTCCAAAATAATTTGATGTTTATAAACTTTAGCAAGAATGCCTTTCAAATCCACATATGACCTCGCAAAAGAAGATTTATGATTTAAGAAGAAAGCCTTTTAATTTTTCAACTTGATATCTATAATCCCATTGTATATTTTAATAACCTTTGCTATTTCATTAGTACTTAAATTGATGGATTGATACATAGGTTCTTTGACAACATCCGGTTTGATTTTTTTTTCCAACTCATAATCTTTCATATAATCTAACAAATCAAAACTATCTAATTTTGATTCCAATGTATTGATTTCATTATTTTCGGAATTATTTATCCAATCAGCAAAAGCATGATCAAAATTTGTTGTATCCTTCAGATATACTAAATATTCTTTGGGTCCTCAACATTGATATAACACACCTTACTTTTGTATTTGAATTGGATCATCACCAACTTATATTGCATTAATAACTTCATCATATTCCGCATCAGATTGACCTTCATTGTTAGATGTTGCCTCTGAATCCAAAATTTGAGATTCTCCACAATATTAAACTGGATACATTGTAACACAATCTTGTCTTTTTTTTTTCTCAATAGTCAACGTTCCACAGCTCCAATCATTCTTAGCTTTGGTCTAATATAGCCATCTCTGATCTAATAAGATTGGATAGGATAATATAGAACTTTGTAATTGAAAAATAGTATAATCAATCTTATATATGATTTTAATAATTATAATGTCAATACTGCATAATATATGTATTGATTTCATACAACTATGTTTTGCCATTCTCAATACCAATGTCGTGGATAATAATTATTTTAAGTCTAAGTCCTCTATTATATCAACATTCATTAGATTCAGACTAGAGTCACCATCCACTTGAACTTTGGAAATAAGAATACTATTGATGGATACATTAATAATTGGTGCTTTCGGATTGGAATTTAAACTAACTTCATAAATTTCTCTATTATGGGACCTACGTCTTATTAATGAGGAATTCAATATAGAACAACATTTTGGTGACACCACCAAAAGTTGCTTCATTGTAATAGAAGGTTGAATTGCATCTAAATCTTTCAAAATATCATATGGTTCTATATTGGTAGTGATTCCTAAAGTCTTCTTCTTTTTCATGGATTTCAACTTATCTTCTTGAGATAATATATCTTTCTTTATAAAATTTGGATGTAGAATAGCTGAATGAATTTTTTTGGCATGTCCATGAATGAGAAGATCCTTTAATGTATAAGACGGTTCCTAGAACTTTTCACATAATAGTATAACATTAAGTGTTGTCTTGCTTAGAAATACACTAGGCACCTAACTGCAGAAGATAAGGTTATATTTCACAAACATTCAAGAAACTCTAATAGGTTTCAGCCATATGAAAAGAATATAATCCGAATTCTGATTCAAAAGTGTTAAAAAAACACTCTTCTTAGTAGCCTCAATCACACATAAACCTCAATCACCATGTTATTTTCATATTTAAGCAATTTAGATTTTTCTTGTAAGTCCCAACTTTAATTAGTGAGCTTTGATAAGCTGTAACTTCTAATTTGACTATCTACTTGATGCAAAAAATTTCATGCAATTATCAATGTAAGTTTTTTATACGTTGTCGTATTACGTGCTTTCCTACTTGAGAATGCGTCGGGCGTTTGGCTGTAGAAGGTAGTATGGAGATTCGCCAATATTCAAGCAGTCTTTCAGTTTTTGACTGTTGGAATATAAATGACTGCAAGAATACACCGTAAATCTATACGGATGCCCTTTGACTGCTCGCCAAAGTCCTTTTTGTCCCAGCTGGTAGGTCTCTAGACGTTACAGAGAACTCAGAACAACCCAATCTGCTAATCTTTGATACCGCTTTATACTCACGATCTTGTATCCACTGACTATCTTGTTAGATTAACCCAATAAATTTCATTCACTCCGCATACTCAATCCTATAGATACCCTTTTAATTCTTCAATCACACATGTAACTTCGATTTCACAAAACAGTCAAGAGTAATCAAACCCACTTCATTAAAAATCCCTATTCACCATTACAACACTTCGACTATTCAGCAACGATTGCCTCCGTTTTTCCAAAACCCTATGAAAAAAAAAATCCAATTCTCTATCTTTTTTTCCCTTCCCGAAGCATGAAGCTCTCTCTCTGATCCTTCTCCAAAAAAAACTTCTCTCCCCCCCCCCCCTTCATTTCTTAACCTATCCTCCTTTTTAACCCTAATTCTTCAAATTTCTTCAATCTTCCATCTTGGATCCAGAATTGGCTCCGCTGTCAGAGTTTTCTCCTCCATTTTTACCTTTAAAAGGTCCTTTTACCAAAAGGACGTTCCCGGAACGGCACAAAAGATGAAACACCCTGAAACGGAATCGGAGCCCCGTAATCGGGACAACATTGAGTCGCCCGATCAATTCAGGTCTCATATTGGGTAAGAGGCCCGTAGTAAGACCTGGATGTTTCCGCAATTGGATCAAATTGGTCCTTCGCATCAGATTGGCTAAGAGGCCAGTAATAAGACCTAGATTGGATTTCTTGAAATTGGATCCAATTGGCTCTTCGAACCAGGCTCACCCGTCGTTGAATTGGTCCTTTCCCTTCTTGCTGACTCCCGTTATTGGAATTGAATGGAGCATTTTAGTATGCCTAGGCTGACTGTAACGGGGTGACTGAATCTGGCCTCTCAGTATTTGCACTGAAATTGGTCGTTGCTCCCAATATTCGAGGTAACTAAATATTAATAAAAGTCCCCTTTTTTTATATTTTCACAGTATACTCGTGTTACAACATGACATCCACCCCCTCTGAACCTGTGCATCCTCCGATATGCACCAATTTATCCAATTGCTGTTTGATTTATAATATATTCTCTACGTCTTTGTCCAGTTCGTCTTCGTCACCTTCATTATCCAAATCACTTTCATCTTCTTGCTGCGGAATCTCTATACCTTCATTAAGGTCTTCCATATTCATCTCCGTATGTCTTTGTTTAAATATTTTTACTCTCTTCCCTGCAATTGGTATTTTCAATTTTGTACCATCTAACTCCCGTAATGAGTAAGTTGCATTATCATGAACAGTTGTTACTACATATGGTCCAAATCAACGTTTTGAAAATTTCCGCAAAGTACTATGTTGATTATCCAGACTATTGTCATAAACAAGTACCCAGTCACCTTCCTCGATTGCTTTAGGTCTCAATTAATGTTGCTTATCAAATTGCGCCTTATTTTGTAACCTTGCGCTTTTTAACCTTTCAAATGCTATCTGCACATCTTTCGATCCTTGCTCCAATTTTCGAATCCTAATAGCCAAAAGTTCTTCTCTTGTCAATCCATCTTCCCATGGTAGCATATTCCAAATAAGTACATTTTCTTCAATCGGCATAATTGATTTTCGACCTGTCATAAGTTCTACTGGCATATATCTTGTCACCGAACTAAATGTTGTTTGATCAGCCCATAATGCAAATGACAAAAGCCGTGGCCACTCTTCAACCTTCCCATTACAAGCTTTAACTAATGCTTTCACAATCGGTGGGTGACCACATTCGCTTTTTGCATTCCCTTCTGGATTATAAGCAGTAGTCAGTGATAGTTTAATTTCACATCTTTCAAAGAACATACGAGCTTCTTGTGCATTTAATTCTCCACGATCTACAGTGATTTTTTCTAGGCATCCATAGCGGTAAATGACATCTTCAAGCAAAAACCTACAAATCTCCTCTGTAGATTTTGTCCTCAATGCTCTTCCTTCTACTTGATTTGATAAATCTTCACGAGCTTAAATCAAATATCTCATCTATCATAACCCAACTGACATAATAATCAAATCAACAACCCATTTAAAATGAATAGCCAGAGGATATATAGGATGAAGACCATCTCGATGTCAGATATTAGAATATGATTGACAGATTTCACATGACTTTACAAATGACAGCACATCTCGATACATATTTTTCCACCAATATCGTTCCTTGAGTTTAGCAAAAGTAGCCCAGATTCCTCTATGCCCTGCCCATAAACTATCATGGAATTCCTTTAATAATTTTAGTTTTTCTTCCTTTTTGCCTATCACTCGTTGTGGCATCCAAATTCCTTTCTTTGGTCTCTTCGATAAGAATCCATCTCGAAGCAAAAATCCATATGCTTTTTTTCTTATTTGTTTGAATTTTTCTGTAGACCAATTTTCCTGCTTAGTCAAGGTATTCAAGTAATGACCAATATTCAATAATTCTCCTTCATAAGATTCTTCAAGAAATAGCTTGTCTTCTCTGTTGAGATTTGATATTGAATAGAATTTCAATCCGACGTCATCAATGTCTTCAACCATTTCGTCCTCCCTCTCGTATCTTACTCGAGATAGCATGTCTGCTACTAAATTGTCCTTCCTAGTAACATGCTTAAATTCTGGATTTAATGACTTAATATAAGCATTCCATCTCAACATTGCAATACTTGGCATTGAATAGTTAGTAATCATTCCAAGCAATTGCAAGCAATCTGTTTTAATTACTACTACTGCCTCAATCAAATAATCCTTTTCAGCTTTCATAGCTGAAACAACTCCCCAAAGTTCTCTTTTGACTTGCGAATATGCACGTTGACGAATACTTAAAACTATGGTTCTAAATCGAACTACAAATCTATTCCCATTTGAATCATCTTGATCCACAGCCCATCCAATGGCAATTGGACTGGCGTCCACAGTAAGAATCACTAGTCTATTACACTTATAATCGACCTTCCTCAATATTGGAGGTGACATCAATAATTTCTTCAATCTTTGCATTGCCTGAATATGCCTTTCTTCCCATTTAAATCGGTAGCCCTTGCGTAACAGTTCATATATTGGATCCGCTATGTGAGCATAATGAGGGATCCAGATTCGATAAAATATACATGCACCCAAAAACTTGCAAACCTTTGTTAAAGAATCACAATCCTCTTTCATCCTTCCAATTACATCAACTTTAGTCGGATCTGGTTTTCTTCCGTAAGATCCACATAAATGTCCAACAATTACAACCTTTTGTACTCCAAATACGGACTTCGTACCCTATAATGTAAGATGAACTTCTCCATGCCGAGTTAAAATCTTTTCACAATCTTGTACATGATCAATAACATATTTGCAACACCCCCTCTTATCTAAAGTTTCATCTTTGTCTCCTTCTCTGCACCTTTTTATAGGAACATCATCCAGAAAAGGCATAGTCTTTTCCGGAATAAAATCTCTCAATACCTTATTTATCCCATTCATCATATGTGCAACTGAGTTGGTCGCGCCTTGAGGAAGAGTACACATTCTAACCAATCCAAGTGGTGTTCTCATCGTTGTCATATCTCTATTTCCTTCGGCAAGTTGAAATTGATCATAACTTGAATACAAGTCACCCATTGAATAGATCGCCCTTCCAGCAAACGCTTCAGTAAATTCATCCACAATAGGTCCAATTCCTGCATTCTTGACAGTTATTGCATTCACCGTTTCTATATCTTGAATAAACCGTAGTGATCCATTCTTCTTAGGTACCGTAAACCATCGACTAGAATATGGCGCAAATGAGGGTTCCAATATTTTCATCTTTATCTTTTTTTTTAATAGCTCAACCAATTTAGGTAAATGTGCCCTCGGTACTGGAATCGGTCTTAGATTTCAAGCTACATGCGGTACAGTGAAGATAACCATAGGTGTTATAATATTTGGATCCACACACCCAATTTCATGAGATGCGAAGGCAAATGATCTACCTTGTTTAGCCAACATCTTTTTGAAGCAAGTAATTTCTTCTAGCAATAAAGAACCATCAGAACCAATATTCAATTCTTCAAAAGTCTCTTTAGTAAACTAATGTCCAATACTCATTGGATCTCTTAAACTTGCTTCTTTTGATGCTTCTCCCATTTGTTCTTTAGAATCTTCTGGTAATGGTCCGACAATAGGCTTTACCTTCTTATCTGTCGTTTTATATCTCGTCTCTACAGTGACTTCTGGTGCTTGAAAAGATTCAAGTATGGTATAAACCTCTCTTGAATGAATTTCAATAATCTTATCATTATCTCCTAACCCAATAGATATAATCAATTCCAATGAATCTTCCAGTCCATATTCTTCATAAACACCTAAAATCCTCTCATCATCTTGCAATGTACCTAACTTGCATAATTCTCCTTCAATATTATATAATCTTTTTCTTTTCTTTTCTTTTCAAATCATCAACTTTCTTATACATAATATTTCTATTCTCCAAAATACCAATAAAACTCGCATCAAAGGCACCTTCATCTCGTGAGAGTACTTCCTCTTTTGTACCTCTATAATCTTGCTTTATAGTGGTACCTCCTAAAAATCCTTAAATCTTTCAACAATCTTTGGCAATGGTTTTTCCCTCAACCTATCTCGATTCCATTCATGGTTAGGAGGTACTGTTAGAAATTATACAGGTTTCCTCCCATCTTCGCTACGTACCCTTGCATAAGTAAAACCATCGTCAAGTACTTTTGTTTCCATCCGTATTGCCGTAATATAAGGTTGTCCTAAAATCAACGGATAAGACGTTGTATCTTGAAAAAAGAAATGTTACTCCGTCGCAACATCCCCAATCTGAATTTTGACATCTAGATAAGCTCCATATAATTTGCCATGTGTGTTATTAGCTGCTCGTATTGCCCATCCATGTTCCATATTAATTGGCCATTTTTGCTTCTTATAAAGATTTTTAGACATGAGATTTATTTCAGAACCATGGTCGACTAAAGCAACAATTGGTTCTTCTATATCTCCTACTTTCACCAATACCTCAGTAGTTGCCCTTGCCCAATGCTTTCGAGTATAATAGCTCAAAGTTTCCATTTCCTTATCACTATAATCTTCGAAATATATTCGTTGATTATACCGATTCTTTTCATTTGTTGGTTGCTTGTAACCAATATCAACCTCTTCTTCATCTTTATATATTCTTGCATCAATAACATGACTCATTCCAGTTTTGCCCATTAATTGCCTCTTTCACTTAATGATGTCCATGATAACATCATGAAACTCCTTCTTTGCAATTTTCAAGACTTCTTTCAATGTGAATTCCACCTTAGTGTTTAATATACGTTCTTCCAACACCCCTTTCAAATTTGTTGCCGCTTCAATGTCAGAAAGTAGCTTATAAGCAATTGATTTGTCCTTATCTTTTGTCTCCCTCATTTTTTCTTCCAATGATGCTGAGGTATCCTTTAGAGGAAATTCTTGTGAAGCTGCCTCCCGAGCCTTGTCTCCTCGAGTTTGCCTCTTAGAAAAATTTCCTTCTCTCGTATCATCAAAATTTCCTCATCTCTTTTCTTACATCAAAGCTTCATGTTGGCTCTTAGCAATATATGCATGAACTAAAAGAGACTCAACAAGATCCTCCCAACCTGTTGCACCTCGTATTGTAGCTGCAGTCCTCAATAACACTTCTCGAGATAATTTCTCTTCTTGCATTATAGAAATGGCAGAAGCCCAAAACTCACTAGTTTTTGTACTTCCACCAAGGTCATCATCTACTCTAGCACCATAACTTGCACTTTCTCGTGCTGTTGTTTCATGCTCTTTTAAGTAATCTTGAACTAATGCTCTCATTCCTCCCTTGCCAAAATTGGTTTGAAGAAGATCCTCTCTATCTTTTAATGCTATCTTTGCATCTTTTCAGCAAATAATTCCTTGTCGTATCATATTATTAAATTCATTGTAATCTTTCCTAGTGTGTGAAGTGTCATCACACCAAATGCATCTTTGTACATATCCTTGTTTTGAAATATTCTTCAAATTGTTTGTAGAAGTATTCTCTTCAAGTCTTGCCAATTTGATTTGAAGATCTCGCATTCCTCGTATAATTTCTTCCATCTCCATATCTATTTTTTTTGATAAGGATGTTGAAGGTTGAACTCTAGGCATTATTGGTGGTATTGTACGTATTGGAGCTTTGGGTGCTTGTATTGTTTTCGGAATATTGCTCCTATCCTTCCTCCTTTCTCTTTTTATAAGTAACCCCACCGCATTTTCAACGTTCTTCTACTTTGTTGTCAATCCTTCATCTTCTTCTTTGTCTTCAAGAAGGAGTTCTAATTTCCCTTGCAATTCTCCATCAGCAGCTTGAAGAAATAGATCAACTTTGTTCGGCTCCAATGTCAATTTTTCTACCTTCGACAATTGAGAGTACTGCCTCTCAAATTTCCTTAGTAGCTCTGTTGCTTGCAAATTCTTATTGGCCGTTCAATCAATTCCAAAAATAGCTACTTAGTAATGTTGTCGTGTTGTAGTTCGCCTACTATATGAAAATAATGTAATTATGTACTTAATATATAATTTATTAAGTAACATGGTAAGAGCCATGTTAGTAGATTTTAGTTGGTTGTAGGATATAATTTGATTATTACTTTGAGAAGAGGTTGTTTAAAAAGATTACTATAGAATTTTTATAAATTTAATTTCTTTTGATAGTTGCTTTTAAGATTGGTTTTGGTTGATAGTAACTTCTAAATATTTAGAGTCACCTTTGTTAGACATTGGTGACATTTAAAAAACTATTTTGGTTCTTTTATTTGGTGTTTAGAGCATAAATTATGTAAATCTTATAAGAAAAAGGATTGAAGAAGAATTTTGGTAGCAAAGGGAGTAATTAGGGCACCAATATAGATGAATGGAGATGAATGATGAAAATCTCCATTCCTATTGGTCAAAAATCATGACCAATGGGCTTTGAGGAGGCTGCCCGAGGCCATATTAGGGATTAGGGTTAGTTTCTCGAGGCCATTCGAACTTTGAAGGCTAGGGTCAGAAGGTCTAGGTTTTTGGTTAAGGTTTTGGTGCAAGTTTTGTGGCATTTGGGGTTTTTATGAAGAAGTTATAGGCGCTCAAAGTTAAGGTGTTAGTTTTGGACCTACTGTCACTCTTTGGGGCATAACGCACGCGTACCGATGGCAATTGAGGATCGGCGACCGCGACTGGAGAGAGCACTTTTGCGGCTATACTTTTTGCATACTGCTTACTGGATTCCACGTTGGGATGAAGGAGTTATGGAATTTTGAAGTCAGCACATGAAATCTAAGGGTAGTAAGTAAACCGAATTACTAGTGTTTGTCTCTTGAACTATATCTTGAGCAATTTTTTGAGGTTTTGGCTCAAAATTTCAAGGAATGTGTAATTTCATGTTAGTAAACTTTGTGCATATGTTTTATGATATTTGGAGTTCGGGTTTTTGAGATATAAGGAAAATAGTTTTTGGGTGCTTGTAAATTAGGGTTTGGAGTGTCTGCTAGGGTTTCTTAGATGCCAGAAGATCGGGAGTTAATTTATGGTTGGTTTTTTTTGTGATAAAAGTAAAGAGTAAATTATACTTATTTTGTAAATTTGAAACAAACGGTGTCATATTACGTGCTTTCATGCTCGAGAACGCGCCAGGCGTCTGGCTGTAGAAGGTAGTATGGAGATTCGTCGATAGTCACGCAGTCTATCAGTTTTTGACTACTGGAATATAAACGACTGCAACAATGTATAGTAAATCTATACGGGTGCTCTTCGACTGCTTGACGAAGTCCTTTTTGCCCCAGCCGATAGGTCTCTAGACGTTACAGAGAACCCCGAACAACCCAAACTATTAATCTTCAATACCCCTTTGTACTTACGATCTTGTATCCACTGACTGTCTTGTTAGATTAACCCAATAAATTTCATTCACTCTGCATACTCAATCCTATAGACACCCCTTTAATCCTTCAATCACAAACGTAACTCGATTTTACAAAACAGTCAAGAGTATTCAAACCCACTTCATTTAAAAATCCCGATTCACCATTACAATACTAACTTCAGCAGCGAGTGCCTCAGTCTTCCCAAAACTCCACGAAGAAGAAAAATCCAAATCCTATGTCTTTCCTTCCCCGACCCGAAGCATGAAGCTCCTCTCTCTAATTCCCTTGATCTTCAAAAACCTCTAATGAAAAACGAACTGGTAACCTTGCAGAAGCTTGAAAACTAGCTCTCCCCTCGATTTCCCCCAAAAAAAAACCACCCCCAAAACTATATCCCACCTAACCTTATCCTCTGAATTTCTTCAATCTTCCGTCTTAGATCCAGAATTGGCTCCCACCTCAAGCTTGGATCCGAAATTGGCTCTCGCCGCCAAGCTTTCTCCTCCGTTTTTACCTTTAAGAAATCCATTTACCGAAAACAACGTTCCCTGAGACGGCACAGAGAACAGGACAGCCTGAAACAGAATCGAACCCCGTAATCGGGACCACATTGAGTCGCCCGACCAATTCAGGTCCTACATTGGTAAAGATGCCCGTAGTAACCTGGATGTTCCCGTAATTGGATCAAATTGGTCCTCGCGTCAGATTGGCTAAGACCCGTAGTAAGACCTGGATTTCCCGTAACTAGACTGCATTGGGTTGCCCCACCAATACAGGTCTCATATTGGGTAAGAGGACCCGGATTGGATTATCGAAATTGGATCCAATTGGCTCCTCGAACCCGTCGTGCGAATTGGTCCTTCTCTTCCTGCTGACTCCCGTTATTGGAATCGAATGGGGCATTTCAGTATGCCCCGGCTGACTGTAACGGAGTCACTGAACCTGACCACTCAGTATTTGTACTGGAGTTGGTCGATGCTCCCAATATTCGAGGTAACTGAATATTAATAAAATTCCCCTTTCTTTTTATTTTCACTGTATACTCGTGTTACAACACGACATCCACCCCCTCTGAACCTGTGCATCCTCCGGTATGCACCAATTTACCCAATTGTTGTTTGATTCAGAATATATCCCCTACGTCTTTGTCCAGTTCGTCTTCGTCACCTTCATTATCCATATCACTTTCATCTTCTTGCTGCGGAATCTCTATACCTTCATTAAGGTCTTCCATATTCATCTCTGCGTGTCTTCGTTTAAATATTTTTACTCTCTTCCCTGCAATTGGTATTTTCAATTTTGTACCATCTAACTCCCGTAAATAGTAAGTCGCATTATCATGAACAGTTGTTACAACATATGGTCCAAACCAACGTTTTGAAAATTTCCGCAAAGTACTATGTTGATTATCCAGACTATTGTCATAAACAAGTACCCAGTCACCTTCCTCAATTGCTTTTGGTCTCAATCGATGTTGCTTATCGAATCGCGCCTTGTTTTGTAACCTTGCTCTTTTTAACCTTTCCAATGCTATCTGGACATCTTCCGTTCTTTGCTCCAATTGTCGAATCCTAATAGCCAGAAGTTCTTCTCTTGTCAATCCATCTTCCCATGGTAGCATACTCCAAGTAAGTACATTTTCTTCAATCGGCATAATTGGTTTTTGACCTGTCATAAGTTCTACTGGCATATATCCTGTCACCGAACTATGTGTTGTTCGATCAGCCCATAATGCAAATGACAAAAGCCGTGGCCACTCTTTAACCTTCCCATTACAAGCTTTAACCAATGCTTTCACAATCGGCGGGTGACCGCGTTCGCTTTTCGCATTCCCTTCCGGATTATAAGCAGTAGTCAGTGATAGTTTAACTCCACATTTTTCAAAGAACTTACGAGCTTCTTGTGCATTTAATTCTCCACGATCTGCAGTGATTTTTCCTATGCACCCGTAATGGCAAATGACATCTTCAAGCAAAAACCTACAAATCCCCTCTGTAGATTTTGTTCTCAATGCTCTTCCTTCTACTTGATTTGATAAATCTTCACGAGCTAAAACCAAATATCTCATCTGCCATAATCCAACTGGCATAATAACCAAATCAACAACCCATTTAAAATGAATAGCCAGAGGATACGTAGGATGAAGACCATCTCGATGTCGGATATTAGAATACGATTGACAGATTTCACATGACTCTACAAATGAGAGCACATCTCGATACATATTTTTCCACCAATATCGTTCCTTGAGTTTAGCAAAAGTAGCCCAGATTCCTCTATGGCCTGCCCATAAACTATCATGAAACTCCTTTAATAATTTTAGTTTTTCTTCCTTTTTGCCTATCACTCGTTGTGGCATCCCAATTCCTTTCTTCGGTCTCTTCCATAAGAATCCATCTCGAAGCAAAAATCCATATGCTTTTTTTCTTATTTGTTTGAATTTTTCTGTAGACCAATTCCCATGCTTAGATAAGGTATTCAAATAATGACCAATATCCAATAATTCTCCTTCATAAGATTCTTCAAGAAATAGCTTGTCTTCTCTGTTGAGATTTGATATTGAATAGAATTTCAATCCGACATCATCAATGTCTTCAACCATTTCGTCCTCCCTCTCGTATCTTGCTCGAGATAGCATGTCTGCTACTAAATTGTCCTTTCCAGTGATATGCTTAAATTCTGGATTTAGTGACTTAATATAAGCAATCCATCTCAACATTGCAATATCTGGCGTTGAACAGTTAATAATCATTCCAAGCAATGGCAAGCAATCTGTTTCAATTACTACTACTGCCCCAATCAAATAGTCCTTTTCAGCTTTCATAGCCGAAACGACTCCCCAAAGTTTTCTTTTGACTTGCGAATATGCACGCTGACGAATACTTAAAACTTTAGCCCCAAATCGAACTGCAAATCTACTCCCATTCGAATCATCTTGACCCACCGCCCATCCAACGGCAATTAGACTAGCGTCTACAGTAAGAATCACTGGTCTATTGCACTTATAATCGACCTTCCTCAATATTGGAGGTGACATCAATAATTTCTTCAATCTTTGCATTGCATGAATATGCCTTTCTTTCCATTCAAATCGGTAACCCTTGCGTAACAGTTCATATAATGGATCCGCTATGTGAGCAAAATGAGGAATCCAGATTCGATAAAATACACATGCACCCAAAAACCTGCGAACCTCTGTTAAAGAACCACAATCCTCTTTCATCCTTCCAATTGCATCAACTTTAGTCGGATCTAGTTTTCTTTCGTAAGATCCGCATAAATATCCAACAATTACAACCTCTCGCACTCCAAATACGGACTTCATACCCGATAATGTAAGATGAACTTCTCCAAGCCAAGTTAAAATCTTTTCACAATCTTGTATATGATCAACAACATATCTGCGACACCCCCTCGTATCTAAAGTTTCATCCTTGTCTCCTTCTCTGCACCCCTTTATAGGAACATCATCCAGAAAAGGCATAGTCTTTTCCGGGATAAAATCTCTCAATACCTTATTCATCCCATTCATCATATGCGCAACTGAGTTGGTCGCGCCTCGAGGAAGAGTGCACATTCTAACCAATCCAAGCAGTGTCCTCATCGTTGTCATATCTCTACTTCCTTCGGCAAGTTGAAATTGATCATAACCTGAATACAAATCACCCATTGAATAGATCACCCTTCCAGCAAATGCCTCAGCAAATTCATCCACAATAGGTCCAATTCCTGCAATCCTGACAGTTACAGCATTCACCGGCTGCATATCTTGAATAAACCGCAATGACCCATTCTTCTTAGGTACCGTAAACCATCGACTAGAATACGGCGCAAATGAAGGTTCTAATATTTTCATCTTTATCTTTTCTTTCAATAGTTCCACCAATTTAGGTAAATGTGCCCTCGGTACTGGAATCGGTCTTAGATTCCAAGGTACATGCGGTACAGTGAAGATAACCATAGGTGTTATAATATTTGGATCCACACACCCAATTTCATGAGATTCGAAGGCAAACGATCTATCTTGTTTAGCCAACATCTTTTTGAAGCAAGTAATTTCCTCCGGCAATAAAGAACCATCAGAACCAATCTTCAATTCTTCAAAAGTCTCTTCAGTAAACTGATGTCCAATACTCATTGGATCTCTTAAACTTGCTTCTTTTGATGCTTCTCCCATTTGTTCTTTAGAATCCTCTGGTAATGGTCCGGCAACAGGCTTTACCTTCTTATCTGCCGTTTTATATCTCGTCTCTACTATGACTTCTGGTGCTTGAAAAGATTCAAGCATGGTATAAACCTCTCTCGAATGAATCTCAACAATCTTATCATTATCTCCTAACCCAATAGATGTAATCAATTCCAATGAATCTTCCAGCCCATTTTCTTCATAAACATCCAAAATCCTCTCATCATCTTGCAATGTACCTATCTTGCGTAACTGTCCTTCAATATCATATAATCTTTTTCTTTCTTTTCTTTTAAAATCTTCAACTTTCTTATACATAATATTTCCATTCTCCAATATACCAATAAAACTCGCATCAAAGGCACCTTCATATCGCAAGAGTACCTCCTCTTTTGTACCTCCATAATCTCCCTTTACAGTGGTACCTCCCCAAAATCCTTAAATCCTTCAACAATCTTTGGCAATGGTTTCTCCCTCAACCTATCTCGATTCCGTTCATGGTTAGGAGGTACTGTTAGAAATTGTACAGCTTTCCTCCCATCTTCGCTATGTACCCTTGCATAAGCAGAACCATCGTCAAGTACCTTTGTTTCCATCCGTGTTGCCGTGATATAAGGTTGTCCTAAAATCAACGGATAAGACGTTGTATCTTGAACGAAGAAATGTTGCTCCGTAGCAACATCCCCAATCCGAATTTTGACATCTGGACAAGCTCCATATAATTCGCCTTGTGTGTCATTAGCTGCTCGTATTGCCCATCCATGTTCCATATCAATTGGCCATTTTTGCTTCTTATAAAGATTTTTAGACATGAGATTTATTTCAGAACCATGGTCCACCAAAGCAACTATTGGTTCTTCTATATCTCCTACCTTCACCAATACCTCAGTAGTTACCCTTGCCCAATGCTTTCGAGTATAATGGCTCAAAGTTTCCATTTCCTTGTCACTAGAATCTTCGAAACGTACTCGCTGATTATACCCATTCTTTTCATTTGTTGGTTGCTTGTAACCAATATCAACCTCTTCTTCATCTCTACATATTCTTGCGTCAATAGCATGACTCATTCCAGTTTCGCTCATTAATTGCCTCTTTTGCTTAATGCTGTCAATGATAACATCATGAAATTCCTTCTTTGCAATTCCCAAGACTTCTTTCAATGTGAATTCCACCTTAGCGTTTAATATACGTTCTTCCAACACCCCTTTCAAATTTGTTGCCGCTTCAACGTCAAAAAGTAGCTTATAAGCAATTGATTTGCCCTTATCTTTTGTCTCCGTTGTTTTTTCTCCCAATGATGCTGAGGTATCCTTTACAGGCAATTCTTGTGAAGCTGCCTCCCGAGCCTTGTCTCCTCGAGTTTGCCTCTTAAAAGAATTTCCTTCTCTAGTATCATCAAAATTTCCTCGTCTTTTTTCTTCCATCAAAGCTTCATGTTGGCTCTTAGCAATATATGCATGAACTGAAAGAGACTCAACAGGATCCCCCCAACCTGTTCTTCCTCGTATTGTAGCTGCAGTTCTCAATAATGCTTCTCGAGGTAATTTTCCTTCTTGCATTGTAGAAACGGCAGAAGCCCAAAACTCACTAGTTTCCGTACTTCCACCAATTTCATCATCTACTCTAGCACCATAACTTGCACTTTCTCGTGCTACTGTTTCATGCCTTTTTAAGTAATCTTGAACCAATGCTCTCATTCCTCCCTTGCCAAAATTGGTTTGAAGAAGATCCTCCCTATCTTTCAATGCTATCTTCCCATCTTTCCAGCAAATAATTCTCTGCCGTATCATATTATTAAATTCATTGCAATCTTTTCTAGTGTGTGAAGCATCATTACACCAAATGCATCTTTGTACATATCCTTGTTTTGAAACATTCTTCGAATTGTTTATAGAAGTATTCTCTTCAAGTCTTGCCAATTTGATTTGAAGATCTCGCATTCCTCGTATAATTTCTTCCATACCCATATCTGTTTTCTTTGACAAGGATGTCGAAGGTTGAACTGTAGGCATTGTCGGTGGTGTAGTACGTACTGGAGCTTTGGGTGCTTGTACTTGTTTCAGAATATTACTCCTATCCTTCCTCCTTTCTTTTTTTGTAAGCAACCCCACCGCATCTTCAACGTTCTTCCACTTCGTTGTGAATCCTTCATCTTCTTCTTTGTCTTCAAGAAGGGGTTCTAATTTCTCTTGCAATTCTCCATCAGCAGCTTGAAGAAATAGATCAACTTTGTTCGGCTCCAATGTCAATTTTTCTACCTTCGATAATTGAGAGTACTGCCTCTCAAATTCCCTTAGTAGCTCTGTTGCTTGCAAATTCTTATTGGGCCGTTCAATCCATCTCAGAAACAACTTCTTAGTAACGCGATCAGCATCTTCCAAGAAATATTCGTCTTTCAATGCATGTAGAAAATCCTCCCATGAATTCCCACAACGATCCGTAATTGATGTAATGTGGCCCCTTATCTCCGGTATCGTGGCAAGTCCAAATAGTGCAACCATTTTCTTCTCAGAAACCCGATTTAATTCCATTTCACGAACATAACATCTTAAATACCTTGAAATATTCCTCCCATCAAATTGATCAATTTTATTGACCACTGCTTGCAATGCTTTGGTTGCCAAAGCTTCCTTTCGATCATTGCTTTGCTGTTGCTGCATTGACAATGAGAAGGCTTGAAACAAACTAGCAATAGACGGATCCATGTACATACCTTGTCCTTTAGAAGACTCCCCACCAGAAACTTCTCCCAAAAATCCTTCAAAATTTTTAATTTCGTTTTCCATAAAAATAAAGATAAAATCAACCGAAATCCAATACCTTCGACCTCAAGCTTTCACGTCGGGTTGACCACTTATGTCGTATTACGTGCTTTCCTGCTCGAGAACGCGCCAGGCGTCTGGCTGTAGAAGGTAGTATGGAGATTCGCCGATAGTCACGCAGTCTATCAGTTTTTGACTGCTGGAATATAAACGACTACAACAATGTACAGTAAATCTATACGGGTGCTCTTCGACTGCTTGTCGAAGTCCTTTTTGCCCCAGCCGATAGGTCTTTAGACGTTACAGAGAACCCCAAACAACCCAAACTATTAATCTTCAATACCCCTTTGTACTTACGATCTTGTATCCACTGACTGTCCTGTTAGATTAACCCAATAAATTTCATTCACTCCGCATACTCAATCCTATAGACACCCCTTTAATCCTTCAATCACAAACGTAACTCGATTTTACAAAACAGTCAAGAGTATTCAAACCCACTTCATTTAAAAATCCCGATTCACCATTACAATACTAACTTCAGCAGCGAGTGCCTTAGTCTTCCCAAAACTCCACGAAGAAGAAAAATCCAAATCCTATGTCTTTCCTTCCCCGACCCGAAGCATGAAGCTCCTCTCTCTAATTTCCTTGATCTTCAAAAACCTCCAATGAAAAACGAACTGGTAACCTTGCAGAAGCTTGAAAACTAGCTCCCCCCTTGATTTCCCCCAAAAAAAAACCACCCCCAAAACTATATCCCACCTAACCTTATCCTCTGAATTTCTTCAATCTTCCGTCTTAGATCCGGAATTGGCTCCCACCGTCAAGCTTGGATCCGAAATTGACTCTCGCCACCAAAAATTTTCCTCCGTTTTTACCTTTAAGAAATCCATTTACCGAAAACAACGTTCCCTGAGACGGCACAGAGAACAGGACAGCCTGAAACAGAATCGAACCCCGTAATCGGGACCACATTGAGTCGCCCGACCAATTCAGGTCCTATATTGGTAAAGATGCCCATAGTAACCTGGATGTTCCCGTAATTGGGTCAAATTGGTCCTCGCGTCAGATTAGCTAAGACCCGTAGTAAGACCTGGATTTCCCGTAACTAGACTGCATTGGGTTGCCCCACCAATACAGGTCTCATATTGGGTAAGAGGACCCGGATTGGATTATCGAAATTGGATCCAATTGGCTCCTCGAACCCGTCGTGTGAATTGGTCCTTCTCTTCCTGCTGACTCCCGTTATTGGAATTGAATGGGGCATTTCAGTATGCCCCGGCTGACTGTAACGGAGTCACTGAACCTGACCACTCAGTATTTGTACTGGAGTTGGTCGATGCTCCCAATATTCGAGGTAACTGAATATTAATAAAATTCCCCTTTCTTTTTATTTTCACTGTATACTCGTGTTACAACACGACAACGGAACGGTAAGATCAATAGTTATTATTTTCTAAATTTTGGGGCGAGAAAACCCTTCTCGGGAAAAATATGTTTTGAAGGGATTTTGTTATATTTGGAGTTTTATACAGAAATAAAGGAGGTTTGGAAGCCAAGAAAAGAATCATATAAAGGTTTAAGGTACACTCTCTACATCTAGATACCTAGTGTATTCCCAGATAGTAAATCACGCCATACGACAACGCGATCAATATCTTCCAAGAAATATTCGTCTTTCAATGTATGTGAAAAAATCTCCCATGAATTTCCATAACGATCCGTAATCGATGTAATATGGTCTCTTATCTCCGGTATCGTAGCAAGTCCAAATAATTCAACCATTTTCTTCTCAGAAACCCGATTTAATTCCATTTCACGAACATAACATATTAAATACTTTAAAATATTCTTTCTATCAAATTGATCAATTTTATTCACCACTACTTGCAATGCTTTGGTTGCCAAAGCTTCCTTTCGATCATTGCTTTGCTGTTGCTGTATTGATAATGAGATGGCTTGAAACATACTAGCAATAGACGGAGCCATGTGCATACCTTGTCCTTTAGAAGAACCCCTACCAGAAACTCCTCTCAAAGATCCTTCAAAATTTTTATTTTCGGTTTCCATAAAAATAAAAATAAATTCAAACAAAATCCAATACCTTCCACCTCAAGCTTTCACGTTGGGTTCACCACTTTTGTTGTATTACGTGCTTTTCTGCTCGAGAATGCGCCGGGCGTCTGGCTGTAGAAGGTAGTATGGAGATTCGCCAATATTCAAGCAGTCTATTAGTTTTTGACTATTGGAATATAAACGACTGCAAGAATACATCGTAAATCTATACGGATGCCCTTCGACTGCTCGCCAAAGTCCTTTTTGTCCCAGTTGGTAGGTCTCTAGACGTTACAGAGAACCCAGAACAACCCAATCTGCTAATCTTCGATACCGCTTTATACTCACGATCTTGTATCCACTGACTGTCTTGTTAGATTAACCCAATAAATTTCATTCACTCCGCATACTCAATCCTATAGACACCCTTTTAATTCTTCAATCACACATGTAACTTCGATTTCACAAAACAGTCAAGAGTAATCAAACCCACTTCATTAAAAATCCCTATTCACCATTACAACACTTCGACTATTCAGCAACGATTGCCTTTGTCTTCCCAAAATCCTATGAAAAAAAAAACCCAATTCTCTGTCTTTTTTTCCCTTCCCAAAGCATGAAGCTCTCTCTCTGATCCTTCTCCAAAAAAAACTTCTCCTCCCCCCTTCATTTCTTAACCTATCCTCCTCTTTAACCCTAATTCTCCGAATTTCTTCAATCTTCCATCTTGGATCCAGAATTGGCTCCGCTGTCAGAGCTTTCTCCTCCATTTTTACCTTTAAGAGGTCCTTTTACCGAAAGGACGTTCTCGGAACGGCACAAAGGACGGAACAGCCTGAAACGGAATCGGAGCCCCGTAATCGGGACAACATTGAGTCGCCCGATCAATTCAGGTCTCATATTGGGTAAGAGGCCCGTAGTAAGACCTGGATGTTTCCGCAATTGGATCAAATTGGTCCTTCACATCAGATTGGCTAAGAGGCCAGTAATAAGACCTGGATTGGATGTCTTGAAATTGGATCCAATTGGCTCTTCTAACCAGGCTCACCCGTCGTTGAATTGGTCCTTTCCCTTCTTGCTGACTCCCGTTATTGGAATTGAATGGAGCATTTCAGTATGCCCCGGTTGACTGTATCGGGGTGACTGAACCTAGCCTCTCAATATTTGCACTGGAATTGGTCATTGCTCCCAATATTCGAGGTAACTAAATATTAATAAAAGTTCGTTTTCTTTATATTTTCATGGTATACTCGTGTTACAATATAACAACGCTCAAGAATTTTCAATCTAATTCAACTTAGAAATTGTTAGAAAACCTCTAAAAACTGCACTGATACCACTCGGTTGCTAACTTGAAAGGTGAAGCAAAAGTTCCAATAGTGATTTCTCCTTCTTCAACTATTAACTTTGAATCAAAATTGGTGTACAACTTGATCTTTAAGTTCTTTAATACCATGCCAAATTTCACCTTGATCCATTTAGTAGATCTGTAGATATCATAAAAATCCTACCCAACTTCAAATTACCAACTTTTGATATGTTCTTGTACTAAAATCCAGATATCTCTCAATTTCATTGTTGGATTAGTACAAAATTTCACAAATACTTAGAACATCCAATTTTCCAACTTTGTCAAAATTTGAACTATAGATGTGACACCAATTTTACGAACTAGTCAAGAGAGCTAGCCTTGATTTTATAGCATAAATTCCAAGTTGCCAATACAAATCTTAACTTCCAATAATAATTACTAACCCTTTCCAAATCCTATCAAAATCAACCTTATGTCTTTAGAAGAAGCTCTAATCTAACTCTCAAATTCTAATCTCTAATCTTTGAATGAAATCTTATTTTGTCCTAGGTAGTCATTTTAGTCGCCTGTGGTCTGATTTTGATGTGGTCTCACAAATAGTTGACTCTCAGATATCAATCTAACTTATCATAAGGATTTTTTAATCCAATCCTATTTTCAACTTAATTCTAGTATCAATTATATTCATTATTTATCTCTTTTAATCTAATTTTATCAATTTATGGCCTTTCTAAAGCAGTAAAAGAGTTTCTTTATCTTAGAAGATAAAAATACTAATTAACTTTTATCTACTTGCTATTAAGATAAGAAAATAGGATAAGAAGCTTTCATAAAAGCCTTATTAAAATATGTTGAATTCTTGTTGAATTAATATAATAGAATATTAATTAAAAAATTATTTTTAGTTATATTTTCATCATATAATTGTGTCACAATACCATAATGGTATTGATTTAGGTTGAACCAATACCTCGATACTATGAACATCATTAAGTTGTGCAGATAGACCAAGTTCCATCATTGATAATATTTCCAATATATGTATTAGATTTGGAATTCGTATAATTGGATTGAAGTGGTCCTTTGGAACTAGTGCATCTAATTGTTGAATTGGGACTTTTTCTTTTTTCTAGCCTCTCATAAGTACTACATGAACACATTCTACTTGATTTATAAGAAAATCTTATCGGCCTTAACTATTATCCTCTATCTTATTATACAACTAGATCCGTTAGTCTTGATTATTAAAATTAAATGGAGCATTGTACTACTAATATGTATGTCTTGACTGCTTATAATTTCTACATACTGGAGCATATTCATCACTAGTTCTTAAATTGGCACATTCACTAGTATCATATCCTATCTGCCTGTAATAATAACATTAAAGTAGTCTTCTTCCAATTCTATTAGGAATATTGGATGTTTCTACTCATATATATTGACTGGGCCTGTTCCAAGTTGGATAGATAAATGATCTTGGCTGTCTAGTTAGTACTATAGAATCTCAAATTGGCTTTTGAATAGGTGGATATTGGGAATATTTTTGCTGACTTTACTCAATACTTTGAGAATTGGATCCACATTCTTGGTTATATACAAAATTTTGAAAATTAAAAAAATTCCTATTTTATTTATTTGAAGAATTTTTGCTCCAGCCAAATCTATTTTTTGTTTGGACTTGATTAATATCCCATGAAGTCAATTAAATCATAATCTAATTATCAAATTATTGTTGCTTTGATAAATTCCAATAATTGATAGTGGCATGCTTACTTCTACAAAACGTACATAATACAATCATTTGGGGTAGTGAAGAACATTTTATTACCAAATGGCTTTGTTCTTTATAATTATTGGATCATATATTGGAGCCCATATTGGTTGGTTTATGCCTCTTCTTCTTATCTTTTGCCAAATTAACAACCAATTCATCTATCTTTTTTGTCAAAGTTAACAACAAAGCCTCATTTGGATCCCTCAATATTATTTCATTAAGTAACTCTTTCGTAAGTACTGATTTTTCATATAAGAAGTATGGAGAATATGGAATTGTTGATGTTGGTAGTACAGCCTACAATGGGACATCATTAATTATTCCCTACAGATTAGTACTAAGATTTGTACTGTAATCAATTATTTGTGGATAATTTTCCACTACTTCATTTTAAGGTGGCATTTGATAACCTCCTTGAGATGGAATCATTGTAGCTCATATGGTTAAAAATTTTTCATAATGAGATTCTTTCTATACCTTAGCTCAATCAAATAAGAAAACAATAGTAGCTAATTGAGTCTCACTTACAAGTATCTTCAATTCTAGTGGATAAGGTTTGTTAAAAAATATAGACAAAGCAAAAAAATTTGATATTTGATTATTTGGCCATTTATGAAGGATATTAGCTATTTGGCCATAATATGATTGCACCACTTTTCTTGGCAGTATTCTATTATTCATTAAATTTTCTTTGAGATGTTCTTCAAATCCAATTGATTGAAAATGGATTAAAAATATATTTTTTAATGCCTCCTAATTAAAAAACTGATCTTTAGGCTAGTAATTATATCATTCAAATATTGTGTCTTTTAATGTTACTAATAGCCATCTCAACCAAATATCTTCAATTCTACCATTATTGGCTACACATGAAATCAAGAATTGAAAGAAATATTCATCTGGATCTGTACTTGATAAACTTTGAAAAGTAAGTAATGGAGCTAACCTAGTTGTGCAATTGCCTACCACATCCATTTCGACCGAAATTGGAACTACTGGATTTCCCCTCTACTATTGAAGATGATAATGTTTTATTTAATTCTTTATTAAAATAAATATTTTCTTCTTCAATTATCTTTTTTAAACTTTTAGGCCTCTTTAATTTACTATTATTATCCACAAATAATTTTATTGATTGAACTGGAGGTAAAAATGATAGATTTTGAAACATAATAAATTAGCCTTTATTGGCAAGCAATTTATGCTATTCTAAAGAACCAATCTTACTAAAATTGGTTTTACCTACTATTGAAAAAGTATCCAATGGAGTATCCAATTCTTCTGTGCTTCCTTCACTTTCAATTAACGGGCTCAAGAGATATGTTGGACTGTTGATAGAATTTTTCTTGAGTATTCTTGGAAATTTTTGTAATGGTATATACGTCTAAAATATTAAAGATCTATCAGGTTCTAGATCTGCTCAGATATGCCAACAGGCATGCAACTTTTTTTTAATCCAATTTTTTTGATGCTTTCTTTTTAGATTACGTTCTTGCTCATCCCGCAACAAATTTCTTACTTAAGCTCTTTCTTGTCTTCCTTTCAATTAGCATATTTTTTTTAGTGCAATATTTTTATTCTTATTAATTATAATCTTTCATCATATAATATTAAAATTGCTTTCTAACTCCAATCTAACTTCACATTTGGCTTTACTTTTGAACCAACATCAATTTTATAATCTCATTTTACAACATCGAAAACTACTCATTTGGCAGTTAATTCCTAACACTCAATACTATTGTCAATCCCCGGCAGTGGCGCCAAAATATAATTATTATTTTATTTATGCTTCTAATACCTTCCTAGAATAAACCTATAAAAGGAAGTTCAAACATAGAGAAAGACTATCCATATGAATTTATATATTAGGATTATACAATTAATTATCTTCTAATCTACTAAAAACACCCAAAAAAACTACAATACCTTCCACAATCTATTAATTCTTCTTCTAACAAATAAAATATTGTAATTAATAATTCTATCTTTTGCACTCATTGTCTCTTCTCCTTTTCAAACTTATAACAACAATATGTAATACTATACTATCTTAAAAGATTGCATAAAACATTCTATAATACGATCATTGGAATTCTCCAAAACTAATTGTTATTCCCAGTGATTTGCTTTGTACAATTCCACAACTCTCAACTCTTGATAATCAATGTATTATAATTCTCCCATTCGTATACATACTTCACAAACATCTTCAATTATTGATATTCCAATTCTTCACTTACAGTACACAATAAATTAAATTTCTCATTTCACATCATATAAATCAAATCTCTCTTGCATTACAAAATTTCACTTCACATTATTCAAAATCTATTCATTATCCTTCTATAAAGAAAATAAAAATAAGAGGTAGCACCAAGCTTACCCCAATTCATGACTATCTCAGTCTAGCCTTATCTACTTCTTCTTCAACCGATTTATACTTACCTCAAAACAGAGATTTTAATCAACATTTCTTACTTAATCACTTTTTTTGACTAAATCATCCATCCTACCTCCTGAATTGACTGCCTTATGGATGATTAATCAATTTTATGAATATCTAACCAATATCCTATAAAAACCAATATCTATCCATTCTACAATGAGTATCAAGAATATACGAATTGGACCAATAGTAGATGAATTTGCTGAAGCATGTACAAGAAGGGTAATCTATTAAATGAATGATTTGTATTTAGGCTATGATCAATTTCAACTTGTAAAAGAGAGTAGAAATATGAAAATGATGAAAATACCACTTAAATTAGTTAAAATTTGTATTCTTTTTTAAGGCATAATTAACTCAGTTACACATATAATGAACGAGATGAATAAGGTGTTGATAGATTTTATTCTTGAGAAGATTATACTTTTTTTAGATGATATTCTTATTAAGGGGTATAAAAAAGAAGATAGGGATGAAAATTTAGATAAGAAGGGATGTTGCAAGTATATTGCTAATCGTATATAAGATTATAAAAAAATATTGACTTGGCTTGAAGAAGTTCATCTTACACTATTGGGTGTAAAATCTACATTTGAAATATAAGAGGTCATAATTATTGGATATTTATGTAGATTTTATAGAAAAAAACTAGATTCAATCAAGGTTCATGCAATTGATAGAATGAAAGAAGATTGTAGTTCTTTAATAGAGATTCATAGGTTTTTAGATACTTGTATATTTTATCTTATTTGAATTCCTTACTATGCTTACATAGCGGATCTATTTTATGAACTATTAGACAAGGGCTATCAATTTAAATGGGAAAAAAAATATATTTAAGTAATGCAAAGATTAAAGAAATTATTAATATTATCTCTAGTATTAAAAAAAAATGATTATAAGAGTAATAGACTAGTGATTCTTACAGTGGATACTAGTCCAATTGCCATTAAATAGACTATAGGTCAAGATGATTTGAATGGATACAAATTTGTAGTGCAATTTGGAGCTAAGATTTTAAGTATTTACCAAAGTGAATATTCCTATGTGAAAAAGGAATTATGGAGAATTATTTTAGCTATGAAAGTTGAAAAAGATTATTTTATTGAAGCAATGGTGGTAATTGAAATAGATTGTTTGTCTTTACTTGGAATGATTACTAATTGTATAATACCACATATTACAATGTTGAAATGGATTGCTTATATCAAGTTATTAAATTCAAAATTTAGGCATGTTGTGAGGAAAGATAATTTGATAGTTCAATTTGATAGCTCAATATTTGATTTTGGCCTCTTCTATAGAATCTTTTTTGTAATACAAACTTATATGTTTTTTTTTATTTACTTAAATTTTTCAAACAAATAATTAATATACTTGATTAATATGCTCAAATAATGTCCAATATCCAATAACTCTTTATAATTTTCTTCATGAAATGACTTATCTTCCTTATTTAATTGTCTAACCAAATAAAATTTTGTATCCACATCATCAATATTTTCAATCATTTCATTTTTTTTTATCATATATTACTTAAGATAACATATCTAATGTATTCAAATATACAACATTGAGATGGTTTATATCTGAAATATCTTTTGGCTATTCATTTTAAATAAGTTATAGATTTGATTATCATGCCAACAAGATTATGGCAAATGAGATATTTAGTTTTGACTTATGAAGATTTATCAAACCAAGTAGAAGGGAGGGTACTAAGAACAAAGTCGATAGAAGAAATTTGTAGGTTTTTACTTGAAGATGTTATTTGTTACTATATATGTATGAAAAAGATTACTACAAATCATAGAGAATTGGATGTATATGAAGCTCGTGAATTCTTTAAAAAATGTAGAATTAAATTATCAGTGACTACTACTTATAAACTGGAGAGGAATGTAAAGAGTAAACATAAACATCCACTAATTATAAAAGCCTTAATTAAAGCTTGCAATGGAAGAATGAGAGAATGGCCTTGACTTCTGCCATATGCATTATAGGTTGATCAAACAACACATAGTTCAATGACATGATATATATTGGTAGAACTTATGATAAGTCAAAAATTAATTATATCAATTGAAGAACATATACCAACTTGGAATATGCTACCATGGAAAGATGAATTGACAAGGGAGAAATTATTGGCTATTAAAATTTGGCAACTTAAACAAAGATCGAAAGATGTGGAACTAGCATTAGAAATTTTATAAAAGGTGAGGTTGGAAAATACGACTTGATTTGATAAGCAACATTGATTGAGGCCTAGAGCAATTGAAGAAGATGATTGAGTACTTATTTATGACAATAGTTTAAGTAACCAACATAATACTTTGTAGAAGTTTTAAAAATATTGATTTGGATTATATGTGGTAGTAACGATTTATCATAATGCCACATATTCATTGAAAGATTTTGATGGAATAAGGTTGAAGATGTCTATTGTTGGGAAGTGAGTGAAGATATTCAAAAGATAAGATAGAGAAATCAATGTAGTTGATCATACTGAAGATATCAATATTTTTGAAGAAGATAATTGTTTTGAAATGGATGGTGAAAATAATAATGAAGAATTTGATGCAATAAATGAAAAAATGGAGTGATACCAATTATGACATATAGTTCATTTGGCAGATACCAAAGGATACGTAGGTTCAAAGGAGATGGATATAGTATTGTAACACAATTATATAATAAAAATATAATCAAAAATAAATTTCTAATTAATATCTAATCATCTTGATTCAATAATAATTCAAGATATTTAAACATGGCTTTTATAAAAGCCTCTTAATTTATTTTTTTATCTTAATAGTTTGTAGGTTAAAAGTTGATTAGTAATTTTATCTTTTAGGCTCTAGAGACTCTTTTACTACCTTACAAAGACCATTAATTGATAAAATCAAGTTATAAGAAGTAAATAATTAGTATGATTGATACTAAAATTAAGTTGAGGATAGGTTTGGGCTAAAAAATTCCTAGGATAGGTTAGATTAAAATTTGAGGATTGATCATTTGTGAGACAAGGTCGAAATCAAACCTCTAGCTATTAAAATGAAAACCTAGGAAAAAATAGAGGGGCATTCAAAGATCAATGATTAAAATTAGAGAGCTAGCTTCAAATTGATTTCAGAGATATAATGATTGTTTTTAGAGAACTTGGAAGAACTTTTCAATTGTTGTTCAAAATCAGGAATTGTATAGGTGATTTTGGATTTATGCAATACAAACAGGGCTAGTAATTTTGACTAGTTTATGCAATTGGTATCACATCTATAGTTAAAAATTTGATAATTTTTTTTTAATTAGATGTGCTAATTATATGTAAAATTTTATGATAATCTAATGGTATATTTTGAGAGATATTTGGATTTTAGTACAAGAAGGTATTAGAAGTTGGCAGTTTGAGATTTGATAGGATTTTTATGATATCTAAAGATTTTCTAGTTAGATTAAAGTGAAATTTGACATAGTATTAGAAGACTTAAAGATTGAGGTACACAATAATTTTGAGTTGAATTTAATAATTAGAGAAGGAGAAATCATTATTGGAACATTTGCATCAACAATCAAGTTGACAGCTAAATACAATGAGTGTGGTTTTTAGGTGTTTTCTCACAATCTATAAGTTGGATGAGGTGAATTCTTTTGAGCACATAGAAGACTTATAGTTACATTTGTATGCAAAGTTTTGCTCAAAGTAGATGGTTAGATTAAGAGCTACAGCTTACTAAAGCTTATTGATTAGGATTAGGGCTTGTAAAGAAAAATCATTAGGGCTTGAGATTATTAAAAAGAGTATTTTTTAGCATTTTGTATTAGATTTAAGCACTTTTGAATTAAAATTCAAATTGCATTCTTCTTATAAGAGTGAAACATTTTAGAATACTTTGATACTTGTGAAATACAACATTATCTTCCACAACCAAATGCCTAGTACATTTCCAAATAAGACTATACATAATACAAGAATGAGAATATAGAATCAAGTAAATTTTGGACTTTGGCCATTTCTACAATGAAAAAAAGAATGATAACTTAAGAAGCATTATTAAAAATTAGAGCTATAATATAAATTGCAATAGATTGAAAAGATCCTATAGAAGCTCTTTTGATTCATGTATATATTACTAAAAGCCAATATGAAGCTTCAATAGAAAAAAAAGAATAGAAAATTTTGACAATATAAGAGAGGAAAATGCTTCTAAAAAGCACACTTGAGAAGATAAAGCTTGTGAAGTGGCTTTACAAGAATTACCTACAAAAGATGCTTCAATAATATTGAAAGAAAAAATAAAGGAGACAAATGATAAAAGTAAATCAAGAGCTTATAAATTATTCTTTGATATTGAAGTAGCAAAAAATTTGAAAAGGATGTTGAAAGAACATGTATTAAATGCTAAGGTGGAATTTACATTAAAAAAGTTTTTAGAAATGGAAAAAAAAGAGTTTCATGATGTTATTATTGATAGTATTAAAAAAAAGAGACAATTAGTAGATGAAGTTGGAATGAGTCATGTTATTGATGCAAAAATATTTAAGAATGAAGAAGAAGGTGATAATGATTGAAAGCAATCAACAAATGAAAGGAATGGTTATAATCAACGAATATATTTTGAAGATTATAGTGATAAAGAAATGGAAGCTTTAAGCCATTATATTTGAAAGTATTGAACAAGGGTAACTATAGAAGTATTGGTGAAGGTGGGAGATATAGAAGAACCAATTGTTGTTTTAGTTGACCATAATTGTAAGATAAATCTCATGTCTAAAGATTTTTATAAGAAGCAAAAATGGCCAATTGATATAGAGTATGGATGGACAATACAAGCAGCTTATAATATACAAGGTAAATTATATAGAGTTTGCTTAGATGTTAAAATTTAGATTGGAGATATTATAATAGAATAATATTTCTTTATTCAAGATATGACATCATATCCATTGATTTTAGAATAATTTTATATTACAATGATATGGATGAAAATAAGAATTCTTCATGATGATTCAATCTATGCATGGATATATAGTGAAGATGGAGAAAAAGCAATACAATTTATAATTGTACCTCCTAATCATGAACAAAATTGAGATAGATTGAAGGAAAAACCATTGAAAAGATTTATAGAAGGATTTGAGGATTTTGGAGAAATACCATTATAAAGTAAGATTATCTAGGTACAAAAGAGGAGGTACTTTTATAAGATATAGATACCTTGGATACAAGTTTTATTGATATTTTTAAAAATAGAAGTATTATATATAAAAAATTTAAGGATTTAAAAAGAAAAAAATATATATAATATTGAAAGGAAATTATGTAAATTAAGAAAATTAAAAGATGATGAGAAGATTTTAGAAATTTATGAAGAAATAGATTGAAAGATTCTTTAGAATTAATTATATCTATTGGATTAGAAGATGATAATAAGATTGTAGAAATTCATTTAAGGGAGGTTTATACCATACTTAAATCTTTTGAAGTACCAAAAGTGATTATTGAAACAAAATATAAAATAATAGATAAGAAGGTAAAACTTCTTACCATTCCTTTACTAAAATATTCTATAGAATAAATAAAAAAAAAGTATCAAAGGAAGGAAATTCAAAAGATCCAAAGAATATTGGACATCAATTTACAAAAGAAATTTTTGAAGAATTAAAGATTAAATGTCATGGTTCTTTATTATCGGGAAAAATTGAATGTTACAAAAGAATGCTTGCAAAACAAAAAAAATCTTTTGTCTTTAGACCTCATGAAATACTATGTATAGATCTTAATATTTTTATTTCTATAATTATCTTCATGATATCACATGTACCTTGGAACTTAAGCCTAATTTTTATACCTAAGGCACATTTGATTGAATTGGTAGAATTATTAAAGAAAAAGATGCAAATGAAGATTTAAGAGCCTTATTTTGCTCTACATTCTAGTCATTGATTTATAATACCTAAAGAAAATAGATCATTATATTTTATCCAAGACATGCAACTAGTGAATGCAATAACTATTAGAAATATAGGTATAAGACCTTTAATAAATAAATTTATAGAAGCATTTGCAAGAAAGGCAATTTATTCAATAGATGATTTATATTTGAGCTATGATCAATTTCAAATGCACAAAGAAGTAGAGATTTAACAACAATGAAAATGCCACTTAGACTACTTAAGATAAATATTCTTTTGCAAGGTGCCACTAATTCAATTGCACATATTGAAATAGAATTAGTCTATTTGAAAAATCCAAGATCCTTTTAATCCACAACAATATAAAGTCTCTTCACAAAATAATATAAAATAGACTAGAACAAAACTAAAAAATATTAAATAGAATAGAGTATAAAAGATAAAATTGAATAAATCAAAATAGAAAAAAACAAAATAATATAAAACAGAATAGAACAATAAGATGCAAAACCAAATTTTGCTAAGAGAAAGGATCTAAAGCCATACCTAACCAGATACTCCAAAAAATCCCTCGCTAATCTTATTTATACTTTGTTCTATCACCTTGGACTTTCTAAAATATTCTTAAATGGTGGACTTTAGTTAGATAATCACATTAAATTCCTTCTAGAAGATTTAATGGTCAATCCTATCTAAGTAACTGTCTTAAGTCATTTTTAAAAGATTCCACAATGAGTCCTATATAGTCTACTAACCTAGCTTCAATTCTAGAAACTTATATAACTTTTCAAATTTAGTTTCAACTATCTATTTCTATATATCAATAATACAATTATCTTGTTTACACCCTGTTATAATTAATCCTCTTCCACTAATATAGAACGTCTTTGTTTTGCTCCCAATGGTATCTCCAAATTATCTATTAGCAATGAGAGAGGTTATATGCAAGTTTTCATGTTGCATCGTGGATATGATAACCTTTCCAAAGAACTTTGTACTGAAGTTGTAGACGTCCACTGCCATGGTGAAGGTAGCGATGCTCCAAAATGCTATCCACTTCATATTTTTATAAGTCATTAACTATAACTAGTGGTGGTGGTGATTGATGTTGATCCAAAAAGCATTTTAGCTCAGTATGAAATTCTTTTAGTTATGAAACAAGGAAGATTGGATGGATCTAAATATGTGGCAAAAGCTCAAGGTAATATATCAAATCAAAAATCACTACAAAAAAGCAGAAAAGTCTAGGCCCTTGAGGTGCCTATTTACGGATTTGAGTTGATGTAGCAAATGACAAATTGGAGTTAAAGAGTAATACCTAATCACCCTCCCAAAAGATCTTGTATATTACATACTACTTTTGTCAATTCTATGTCATAAAGAGGTAGTGTCATGCCTTTTATAAGGTTATTATAAGCTGTTGTATAAACTCCCCAATTATCAAGTTGTTGGTATTGATGGGACAAAGAATAGTTGTGAGTCATTAAATTGACTCATTGTTTTAGGATAAAAATGTACATTTAGAATAATTTAAATCATAATATATAGTAAGTAGTATAGAAATCCTTAGAAAAATAGAAAATTAGAATGTTAGTAGTAGAAATGGAGTCTTAGTAAGTCTTGGAGGCAATTATCTACGTTGATTTAGTATTTTTATTTATTTTTGAATAATAAGAATTATTTATTAAGACCAATATTTATATTGGTCTTCTATCTATATGTACTACTTATAAAAACTATAAATGTTAGTAGTTAGAAGAAGCATGAGAAAGAACCTCATATCATTTTAGTTATTGATATAAATAAAAATAGGATTTATAGTAGATTTAAATTGATTTTATTACTATAAAAAATCATAAAGAAAGAAAATCGTAGCCTTAAATATATAATATTATTATAAAAATATTATTAGTTTTTTTTAGAATTTATTTAGAATTTTTTAGGAATTTTTAGAGTAATTTTTAAGACCTTGGTAAAAATGACTTTTATTACTGGGAAAGCCATTATGAAGAAATGGAGTAAGATTTGAAGGCCATGCAAGGTTCTTAGACTAACTGGGTGTTTTTAAATACCATGGTGTGGTCAAAATTTCAAAAATGATGGTCCTTCTAATAGAAAATAGAAGGACTAGCAGCTAGTGTAGTTCTTATAGGAAGGGAGGTACACAAGTCCCATATGGATTGTAGTACCTTGAAAGTAGTTAGGAGGATAAGACTAAGGCCTCGTGGCCTCTCTTAGATACCCTTATACACTACATGTGAGCCTTGGTGAGGCTCAAATCCTTGATCTATAAGCAAATTATCCTTGAGGTAAAATATTTTTACTTAACTTTTTATTTATTTACTTGTTGTTTCAAACCTTTATAACTTACTCATAGTAATTCGGATTTACATGATTTTTATACCATTAGAAAGACAAGAAAATTAACTATCTATAAATATATTTTTTATTTTTTATTTTTATTTTTTACGAAACGAAAACACAGTGAATAGACTGTGACTAAGTTTTAAAGTGTATATTTGCTTGTATACATTTCTTTCACTTGTTTGTGTTGTTTTCTTCTTTTGTTCTTATTCATTGCATCTTCTACTTCACACTACCCATTACAAGCAACTATTAATTAATGCCATCTTATAATTTGGATAGAGGGGTGAAATTTACACTCACAATAGTTACAAGCATAATTAGATATTGATCGGTGTTATGAAAAAATAGTAAATGATTGATATTTGCTTGAATATTATCATTGTAAGCAAATTCTAAGAGCGTCAAGTATTCATCCCACTCATTATAATGAAGTACCACAAATGCTCGTAGCATATCTTCTAAGGTCTAATTTGTACGCTCTATTTTTCTATATGTTTAGAAATAGGAGGTTGTACATATGGCAAGTCGTGTACATATTAGCTTGAACAAGACTTGCCTAAAACTTTTCCTGAAGCTTGGATTCCAATCTAAAATAATGACATGATGTAATTTATGGTGATGAAAGATAATATCAAAGAAGACTCATACAAGTATTAAATCATCAATATTTAAGCATATTATCACGAAGTATAATTACTTTGAGAGTTGGTCTACAAAGACAACAATTGTGGTGTGATTATGGGGTGTTTGTGGCAAATACATAATGAGATCCATAGTCACTTGCTCCCAACATGCTGTAGGTAGTGGAATTGGCTGTATTAGTGTCAAAGATGTTGCATTACATGCTTTATTATGTTAATATGACTTGCAAGAGGATAGAAGCTCAAATATCATGATCTAAACTTATCTAAAATCATATCAAAGAGATTTGTTCTAAAGACTTTTTTCGCCTTAGGTGGCCAAATATTGAGATGTCATATCCCACTTAAAATATGCACATTTAGAATATAGCATTTTTAGGTACATAAATTTATTTCTTTAAATAAAATAAGTAATCACTAAGAATATAATCTTAATATTCTATATTATTCACATTTAGTCAATTACTAATCATTGTAAAATGAGCATTCCAATATGTGGCTTCTTTCTATTTTGTTCCTTTGATTAGGTTTAAAATAATAATACTAATGGTAGCGACTTCTATTTTGTCTTTCGATTCTACCTTTAAATCTGGTCTTTGTGATAAGCTGTTTAGCACAGTATATTGTTGCCCTTTCTTGTACTCAAATTGAATATTAAAAAGTTGCAACTGTTCTTTTTAACGATGATGTTATGATTTCATATATTCTAAATGCAAATTATATAACAAGAGTCAAAAGTATCAATGTCAAGTATATAAAGAAGGTTAGAATTATATAATTGTAATATTAGAGCAGTAATGAGTGCCTCCTTCAACTTATCAAAGGCGCTTTGCTTATAAAATTTCTATTCAAATTGAACACCCTTCTCTAATATATTTATCAATGATGCAAATAATATCCAGCAAGGCCTAAAAATGATCAATCTTCAAAAGTATCTTTGGGAGTTGGCCAAAATTCCACCACTTTCACCTTATCTTGCTCCATGCATAAACCTTTTGAGGACACGACATGCCTCAAAAAGATAACTTTTAACTTCTAAAGATCATATTTTAATTGCTTGTAATAGAAGTGATTATCTTATAGTTAGCATAATACTTTTTGTAGGTGTTGCTTATGCTTTTTAAAGATTTTATAATATATGAGGATATAATCAATGAAAATAATAACATACTTATTCAAAAATTTCAAAAACAATCTGTTCATGTGATCCATAAAAGAGGTTGGAGCATTCCTGAGGCCAAAAGGTAAAACCAAACATTCAAAATATCCATAGCGCATATGAAATGTTGTCTTCTCTATATTCCCTCTTTCAATAAGTATTTGCTCATAGCCACTCTAAAGATCTAAAGATGGTCAAACCTCAAAGTTGGTCAAGAAGGTCATCTATATATAGAAGTAGATATGTATTTTTGACAGTTTGGTTATTGAAGCCTCAATATTTGATACAAAGCCAAAGTCCACCATCTTTTTCGGATGTAAAGAATACAAGTGATGTCCATGGTGATGTACTTTTTCAAATGAAGCTTTTATCCAAGAGTTCATCTAATGTTTTCTGTAACTCTTTAAGTTCATTTGTTACTAGGCAATAAATTTGCCAACTTACTAATTTGGCTCCAAGCAATAGTTCTATTTGAAAGGGAGCACCTCAATCAAGAGACACATTTTCAGGATAGAAAAAATTTGCTTTAGGAAAATATCGGGTTTTTGGCTTTCACTAATTATTCAATTAAGCTTCAAAATAGAAAAAGCCTTAAGTTTACATATTTTGTTTTTTTTAGTAATTATACCAAATATATAAGCTTCAAGTAACTAGCAGTGTCTAAAATATGATAAAATCCTCTAAAACCATATATATCCTTATATGAAAAATTTCTTGAACTTTCACATCTCATATCTCCTAATCCAATTGTCCAAACAAACTCAAATTTTATATGAAATATTGATGTATTCTTATCCACTCCTATAATAATATTCAATTACAAAATCATTGCAAATCTAGAGATATCTTAAAAATCCTAACAATTGCTTTAAACTCTTATCTTTACATACCTATGTGAAATTTTCTTCATATTTTTTAAAATATAAGCTCAAATATTATAAAAATTTTATGTATAGCTTTTTATTATAAAATTTTATATTTTCCAAAATAATTGAGCTAAAAATTAGTCTCAAAATTTAATTTATGATTCCAATTATTACTATAAATAAAATTTCTCACTTATTATCTTTGATTTACAAGTTCTACCTTCAACTTCCTATAACTCCTTCATATAAATTCAAAAAGCAATAGTTCTTTTATAAAAGATGTAGGCCTTAAAATTTCTATTCTAGCTACATCCTTCGATCTTAAAAAACTATCCTAAAACTCCTCATATCCTCAAAAGAGTAAGAGTATGTCTTAAATTAATACCTTAACTTCAAATGGCTATATCTTCTTCATCCTAATTCCAAATCCTCTAAATTTTATACATAAATTATAGTCCAAATCCTAAAATTTACAATCTTGGCTTTTAATTTCCAAATTTCTTCTCTAAAGTCGCCAAAATCCTTGTTAAGATCGTAGGCAGCCTCCGCAATGTCCATTGGGCATGGTATTTGACCAATAGGAATGAAGTTCTCCATTCCTTGCCTTCATCTAACTATGCCTTACTTTCATCCATCTCAATTAGCTTCCTATTAGTTTAGTTTTTTATCTTTAGGCTTCTATCTTCTTCCAAGGCTTCATATTAAACATTTAGGTTCTATATTTTTTTTTTAATGCCAAAATCAAAATAAGTAAAAAAAAAAAAAAAAAAAAAAATTTCTTATATCAACTCCTTTTAATTTAATCCACTAACCACTCTAATATACATCTAGATTTATTAACATATAATATGTTTTAACTAATTTTTACATACTATAAGCATTTACAATACAAAAATGCCATTAAGTAGGTCGGTTGGAAAGACATCTTGATATTCTCATATGAGTTTATTTGTCTATTCTACTCCTTTGGCTATCGTTCCTACCATTGATGCAAGATTTGGAACTACTTTATATATCAATTATTTATGTTGTATTTGCTTCTTTATAAAGGTCGTCCCTACAAGTCTTTAGTTGTGGATTTTTTTTTTTTCTTCACTTGATGCAGATGTATAAAGAGTCACCTTGCATCTACCATCTTTAAAAGAAATTGTCCTTTCTATCCTATCAACTTACTTATTTTTGACCTCTAACCATGATATATTAAGGATAATATCATATCTTAGCTTCATTATCTTGAACTTCTTTCTTAAGTTGTAGGTGTTAGTCAACCTCAAGATTTCTTCTTCACATATTTCATTCAATACATTTTCTTGGTCATCTACAAGATATATATTTCCTCCCTTAATTACCTTAATTTTAATCTCAAGTTAATTAGCAATTTCAATCAAGATGTAATTTTTTATAGAGCCACAATCTATAAGTACTTGATATGGTTGTCCTCTTAATAGTCTTATAAGATACACTAATCAACTCTTTTTATAGTTATTTGAGGCAATGTCATTTATCTTTGAAAGATAGTAGTTATCTTTAATATAGGCCTTTGGTGCCTTTGTTGAGGAGCATCATTTTTTTGCTCTATCTCATTATTAACTTTATGAGTTTTGAGACTATAAACCTATCTTATTTTTTTGGTGCTTGAATTTTGATATTTTGGACATCCTTCAATCTAGTGGCTTCACTCCCAACAATAAAAACATAATTTTTTTTGTACCAATATTTATCATCTTTGTGGTGTTAATGATCCTTGTATGATATCAATCTCCATTGGCATTGGTTGTGTCATAATATTATATAGCAGCATAACTCTTTGTACTATAGATCTTACTCCATGATTTCTAAAATCTATAGTATTAACTATCTACGCAATCCAAATTGCATCTTTGAATATTTGTGGATCACTTAGTTTCATCTCTCGCTAGACTCTAGATTTCAAATCTCATAGGAATCAATCCATCATCTTTGTCTTTAAAATATTATCAATTCGGATAGAAAAGAATTTGAATTGAGAGATATAATCTTGTACTGACCTAGATTGTTTAAGATTTGTCAATTGATTGCATGCTATCTTCTCTGCATTAATGGATCAAAATTAATTCTTAAACTTGATTTCAAACTCTTTCTAATTACAAAATCTACCTTGAGCTCCATAGCTTTGAACTTGATGTCACAACCAAATAGATGCCATATCTTTCAAATAGTTGGTTATATACATAATTTCTTTAGTGGTATTTATTATAGATAGTTGGAAGTATTATTGTATATTAAAGAGCCATTGACATACATCTTCTTATCTTAAAGTCTTAGAGTATGTACTAGGCTTCCTCAATTTTAGCCTAACAAATGTTAACTCTCTTATCCACAAGGCTCCTATTTGCCCTTGCAAAGTAGCTATCTAGCCTAAAAAGTATTATATTTGAGCCTTCATCTAGGATTGCTCTACCATATCTCCTATATTGTAATTTTTCCATTGAATTCTACTATTGTAATATCTTTTTATCTTTTACTTGGCTTTTTAAGAGTAGCTTGTGATAGCCTAAATATAGTACTCCATATAATTACAAAATTTGATCTTGAACTAAATGATAACTATTGACATACTACCAAAGAATAATCTAATATTTGCTTTAATACCAATAAAATATGACTAGTTTATTTCAAAAATCCAAGACCCTTTTAATACATAATAATATAAAGCTTCTTCATAAAATAGTAAAAAATAGACTAGAATAAAAGTAAATAGTATTAGAAAAAATAAGACAGAAAAGAAAAAATTGAGCAAACAAAAATAGAATAGAATAATACTGAACTGAATTAAATAGAATAATAGGATGCAAAACCAAATTTTACTAAGAGAAAGGGTCTGAAGCCATACTTGACTAGGTACTCCAAAAGGCCTTGGCTAGTCCTATTTATACTTTATTCTACCACCCTAAACTTTTTAGAATATTTCTAGATAGTAAATCTCACTTAGGTAAGTGCCTTAAATTCCTTCTAGGTAGTTATATGGTGGACCTTGCTTTGATAATCACCCTAAGGTATTTCCAAAAGCTTCTACAATGGATCCTACATAGTCCACTAAACTAGCTTCAATTCTAAAAACTTCCATAATGAAACAGGATTAGACTATCTCAAGAAAAACCAAAATCTTTATAATCCTTAATAATATAAAGCCTCATCACAAAATAGGAAAAAGTAAATTAGAATAAAATTAAACAAAATTTAATAGAATAAGACATGAATAACAAAAGTGAATAAACAAAAATAAAATAAGACAGATTCGAACAAAAAGATGCAAAATCAAACTTTACTCAAAGAAAGGATTTGAAGCCATACTTGACTAGATGCCCCCAAAAGCCTTGGCTAATCTTATTTATATCTTGTCCTACCACCTTGGATTTTCTAGAATATTCTTAAGTGGTGGGTCTTATCCAAATAACCACCTTAAATTCTTTTTTTAAAAAGTTCCATGGTAGATTCTACCTAGATAACTACCTTAAAATCTTTTTAGAATGTTCTATGATGGATTGTATCTAAATGACCACCTTAAACTCTTTCTAAAATGTTCCAAGATGGATCCTACTTGGTAAACTAACCTAACCTCAATTCTAGAAATTTCTATGGTTCTAACTATCTATACAATTATCTTTTCCTAAATTGTTATACATAACTTCTCAAACCTAGTTCCAATTATTTATTGTTATGTATCAATAATACAATTATCTTATTTATACCTTGTTACATATATGATGAATGGAATGTATAAGGTATTAAGAAACTTCATTCTTAAAAAAACTATATCATTTTTAGATGATATTCCTATCAAAAGATGTAAAGAAGGAGAAAAAGATGAGACTTTAGATGAAAGGAGATGTCGTAAGTATGTTGTTGATCACATACAAGATTGTGAAAAGATTTTTACTTAACATGAAGAAATTCATCTTACACTTTTAGAAAAAAAATATATATTTGAAATACAAGAAGTTTTTATTGTTGGATATTTGTATGGATTTTGTAGAAAGAAACTAGATCCAAGTAAAGTTGATGCAATTGGAAGGATGAAGGATATATATGATTTAATAACAAAAGTACATAGGTTTTTAGAGGCTTACATATTTTAGCATATATGGACTCTTCATTATATTCATATAGCAGATCTATTGTATGAATTATTATACAAAGATTGTCAATTTAAATAGAAAAAAAATATATACTAAAGTAATAAAAAAGTTAAAGATGTTATTTTTGATACCTCTAATTTTTAAAATAATTAATTATGAATGTAATAGATAAGTAATACTTATTATAGATATTAATCCTATTATCATTGGAAGAGCTATGGATCAAGATGATTTAAGTAGAAACATGTTTGCAGTTTGATTTGGAACTAAAGTTTTTTAATACTTATTAACATGCATGTTTTGAAGTCAAAAGAGAACTATAGGAAATTGTTTCAGCTTTGGAAGCTAAAAAAGATTATTTGATTGAAGTAATGATAGTAATTGAAACAAATTACTTGGCATTATTTGAAATGATTATTAATTTTCCAACACCAGATATTATAATATTAAGATGGATTGCTTATATTAAATCATAAAATCTAAAATTTAAGCATGTTATTGGAAAGGACAATTTGGTGGCAAACATATTGTTTCGAGCAAAGATATGAAAGATAAGACAAGATGGTTGAAGACATTAATGATATTGGATCAAAATTCTATTCAGTATCAAATCTTAATAAGGAAGACAAGTTATTTTTTTAAGAGCTTTATGAAAGAGAGTTATTGGATATTGGTCTTTATTTAAATATCATAATTTTAAAAAAATGATCTCCAAAAAAATTTAAACAAACAAAAAAAAAAGACATAGATTTTTGCTTCAAAAAGAATATTTATGAAAGAAACCAAAGAAATGGATTGGAATGCTATAATGAGTGATAAGCAACAAAAAAGAGCAACAAAGAAGAGTAACAAAAATTATTAAAGAGATTTCATGATAGTTTATGGATAGGACATAGGAGAATTTGAGCTACTTTTGTTAAACTTAAAGAGTGATATTGGTAGAAAAATATATATTAGGATGTGCTTTTATTTGTAGAATTGTATAAAACTTGTCAAACGTATATTAATATAAAACACCAAGATGGTCTCCATCCTACATATCCTTAGGCTATTCAATTTAAGTAGGTTGTTGATTTGGTTATTATGCCAATAGGATTATAACAAATGAGATATTTGGTCATAGCTTGTGAAAATTTATCAAACCAAATAGAAGGTAGAATATTAAAAATAAAGTCTACAAATGGAATTTTTAGATTTTTGCTTAAAGATGTTATTTTTGGCTATAGATGTATAAAAAAAATCACTGCAAATTGAAGAGAATTAAATGTACAAAAAGCTTATGAATTCTTTAAAAAATAAGAAATTAAGTTATTATTGTCTTTTATTTATAATCTTGAAGGAAATGCAAAAAATAAATGTGATCATCTATCAATTATAAAAGCATTAATTAAAGCTTGTAATAGAAAGGTTTGAGAATGGCTACGATATTTGCCTTTGGATTGTAGGCTGATAAAACAATTCATAGTTCAATGATGGGATATATGGCTATTAAGCTCATGATAGGTCAAAAATCTACTATACCAATTGAAGAAAAGGTACCTACTTGGAGTGTGCTACTATGAATTAACAAGGAAGGAACTTTCAACTATTAAAATTCAAAAATTGGAGCAAAGACAAAAGATGTGCAAATAACATTAAAAAGATTAAAAAGGGCATGATTACAAAACAAAGAACAATTTGATAAGCAACATTGATTGAAAGCTAAAGTGATTGAATAAAGTAATTAGATATTGATCTATAATAGTAACTTAGATAATGAATATAATTCTTTAAAAAAGTTTTTTAAATAATGATTTAGACCATATGTGATAACAACTATGCACAATAATACAACTTATTTATTATAAAAATTAGATGAAACAAGGTTAAAAATACCAATTGTAGGGAAGTGAGTGAAGATATTCAAACAAAGATAAATGAAAATAAATATAGAAGATCTTATTGATGATATGAATCTTTTAAGACAAAAAGATAAATTTGACTTAGATAAAGAAAATAATGAAGAAGATTTGAACAAAGATGTGGAGAATATAATAAAAATCAAATAAGATTTGGATTATTGAGTGCATAATAAAAGATGTACATGTTCAAAAGAGGTAGATTTTGTATAGTAAGAGGACTATATGATAAAAAAATAAAAACATGGGTATTGTTATAGAAGAGCCTAGTAGAAAGATGTCATAGAAATCAAAGATAAATGATACAAAGATAATAAAAAGTTTAGTCTTAATGCTGTCTGTTAGAGAAAGAACTTCTATTTGCTTTATAGGGACATAAATGCCTCAAATCAAAGCAAATGAGATAAGTATATAGACATGCTTAGAAGGAAGTTATAAATAAATTTAAGAAAAAAATACCTCAGATTATCAAATATTGATAACCAAAGAGGATTAATTATCAACCTGAGTTGAAATCAAATCCTCAGGTATACAATCACATACCTATAGCAACTCAGGGGTTCTTTGGTAGATTAGAGAATAGAATTTGAGAGAAAACTAGTAAAGATATTTTTACATATTGATTTTATGTCAATTGAATTAATATTTAATTTTTTGGAAGATTTTCAAAATTAGTGATGTTTTTGGTTGAACTAGTTTTTAAAAAATAAAATTATATTTATAAAATTGAGGATTTCTTGAGTTCTATGGTATATATATGGATGAATTTTGAATAATGTATTAATTTTCTAGTTGTTAATATGTGAAGATTTTGAAGTCAATCAAATAGTTAGATCAAAGTATGTGAAGGTTTTTGTAGGTTGATGTTTCAAAAATTAGAATTTGAAGATTAATGAGTATTTTTAAAATCTTTAGCAATTTGATGATTGGATTGAAATAAAAAATTTCTTATATGCATATTAGACTTGACTTTCTATAATTTAAGTGTATTATGGAGGCAATTCAATGGTTCAAGAAGAAGATATTGGTATTAAAAGTTCAACATTCAAATTGGAATAAGAAGCCAATCAATACCCAGGCAGAATTTAGAGTTGAATTTCTATTTGATAAGCTCGATTATCTTCAAATTGTGTATGCTTGTTGCTAACTTAGTTGTTAAGAAGTGTGTAAAATCTTAAATAAGATCATTAATATAATTAATAGATATTGAGATTCTAAATTACTGAAAGATTAGATTAATTTAGTTAGGATTTGACTTAGAATTTAAGTAAGAACTATTAGGATTTTAATTAGGATTAAAGTAAGATTTGGTTGGAATTTATTTAAAACATATTTTGGATTTTATTTTAATACTTAATATAAATTTCTTTAGGATTTTTTTATGCTTCTTTTGTAATTTTTTTGAAGTTTCTTTGGATTAATTAAAGCTTGATTAGAATTTTTAAAGTTGAATTGTAATTATTTAGGATTCTATTAGAATTAAAATCTTTTTGTTGCTATACTCCTTCTACCTTCCATAGCCAAGTGCTCAGTCCATTGTCAATCAAGGCTTCATGTAATATAACAATAGAAATAAATGTCTCATTGAAATCAACACCATCAACTTGTGACTAGCTTTTGGCAATTAATCTAGAGTTGTATCTCACAACATAGCCCATTATATCTCTTTTGATTCTAAACATCTATTTACAATCAATTGAAGATCAATTTGATGGAAGTTGAGTCAATTTCCATATTCCATTGTCCACAAATAATTTATATTTTTTTTCTATGGCATTCTCCTACTTCATAGCATCCATGGACTTCATTGCATCACCCAAACTCAATGAATCAATAAAAAGTGCAATATTGGCTTGTTCTTTACTTATTTGAAGAAAGATGTGATTCTTCCACCATATACCAAGTTGTTTTCTATCTCTCAAAGGATATCTCCTTTCACTTAATGAAACTTCACTTTCTTTCACTTCAAGGTTTCTTATAAGCTTCTTCTCTCTTAAAACTTGTTTCTTCTCATTCAAAGATTGATATTCTTCATCATCATCATCATCAACATCTTTATTGTCTTCATTGGTGAATCTAGTAATTGTACGTACATTATGGTTTATCTTCTTTAGCTCTTCATTTTGATTTGAATTTCTACCATTATTAATGTCATCATCTTTTTCTTTTTCTTTTGGTGAATTTAAAAATGAGTCTATAAATACGCCACTACCTCTACTTGGACACATCTCCAAGTGCTTATAAACACTCTTATGCTCCAAAAACTCTACATCATGATTCTTCTTGATCTTCTTGGTTTCTAAATACATAAACTTATATGCCTTAGTACCTTCATAATATCCAACAAATACACATTTTGTATCTTTTGCATCAAGTTTGGACCTCATATAATGTGATACCTTTGCATAGGCAATGCATCTAAAAATCCTCATGTGTAAAATATAAGGTTTCTTACCACTCCAAGCTTCTTGTGGAATCATTGATGTGAGTACACTTGTTGAGTATTTATTCCTTTTATACATTTCATTTATTATTACTTCTACTCAATATTCATGCCCAAGATTTTGTACATGAAGCATATTCTTTGTCATCTCTACAATGGTATGATTTTTTCTTTCACCAATTCCATTTTATTGTAGAATGCAAGGAATAAAGGATTATCTTATAACACCTTAAATCTTTAAGAATTCATGAAAATATTTTGACATGTATTCACTTCCATTATTCATATATAATACTTTGAGCTTGCACTCACATTGTTTCTCTATAAGATCTTAAATTCCTTAAACCTTAAGAAACATTCACTCTTAACTTTAATTATATAAATTCACACTTTTTTTAAAAAATCATCAATAAATGTAACAAAGTACCTTGTTCCTCCAATTGATGGTGTTTTTATTGCTTTACAAACATTAGAATGTACAATGTCCAATAATTTGCTTATATATATTGCAACTTCTTTTGAAAATGAAGTCTTTTGTTGTTTGCCTTGTATAAAATCTTCAGAAGCAAGTATCAAGGCATTGTAGCTAAATTGACAAAGATTAAAGCTACTTACCATGGATTAGAGCTCTTTCATGCTTTTGGCATTGAAATGACTTAGTTATTAATACCAAATTCCAAACTTGACTTGATTTTATGAAAAATCAATAAATACTGTCACTTCTACTCCTTTTATCTTCTTACAATTGATGAAGTAGGGATTGTCATCTCTAAGGCCTTTGATAACATGTTATGCACCCAATGTTAATACAAAATATCCATTCTTATCAAATTGAATCTTACAACCATGTGATATAAGTTTGTTCACCAAAAAGAGATTTTTATTCATCTTCGACACATGTAAGACTTTATTTAATCTGATTTTCTTGATTTGGTCCTTCACAAAAATTTCGACAATAATGGATCCAATTCCAATAGCTTGTACTATGCCATTATCTACCAACCAAACTTTGGTTGCTAAAATTTCTTCATAAGTGTCAAATGAATACTTGTATAGTGTCATGTGCTTAATAGCATCCAAATCTATAATCCACTTAGACATAGCAGCCGTGGAGGCTCTTTCACTTACCATGAAAAAATAGTCATCTCCATCAAAGTTATTATGAGCATTGTTTACATTCTCCTTATTTCCTTTCTTGGCTTTGTAGTAATTTTTAATAAAGTAATATGATTTTTTATAAATATAGTAATTTTACATGTTTTTTTTTGAATTATCACATTGATAAGAATAGCTACCTTTTTCCTTGTCTTAAAAATAGAACCAAATCATTATTTTGAAGCTCTTTTCTTTTTTTTGATTAATTAATAGACAAGCCTTGATGTGACATAATTCATGGTAAGTTCCTTCATGTTCATAAACTCCCAAGTGTTTGAAAGAGCATGTATCCTTGCATCCATTCTATATTAGTTTCTATGGTTTCTTCAGAATGGGCCATAGAGCTTTCTAATGCAGGTTGAAGGCTTAGGTGCTCGTAGAAAATGTGACATCGTTCCACTTCTGTTGTTTGATGATATCAGGTTGCTGTGTCAACCCAAAAGGAAGCTGACACTCATATTCCCAACTACCCAAATCTTCGACCACACCTAGTTTGTACTCTTGACAATATCACCCTACATGTTAGTGTCCGCTATCCCTAAGCTATGTTGATACTTTGTTGGAATTTATTTGTAGGACATTTTTTAAGACTACATTGTCGTCGGCTCCTGGCTTATATCTTTTGTAGTATGTCATGTCCGAGTCCGACGATGAGCATTTTCTATCTCTTTGGTACTAAAAAATAAATTACGAGTACGACTCAGAAGCTGGATACCGAAATATGAAATGATGAGGACCGGCTACTGATGTGGACCTTGTATCTCTTGCAGGCGGATCTTGAAACGGACGAGGTTTATGCCCAGATGGTTCTTATTCCATCACAAGATCCGGTATGTTGGGGTATTTCTTTATTGAGGGTGTGACAGCATGCTTTTTATGTCGCAAATAGGGTTCAAACGCGTTTTAGCCTTTCATTTCGATTTTTCTTTCCTTTACAACTCAATTCTCTACCTGACAATAACCTTTAGCGAATGTAATTGAAATTCTTGCTTCTCGAACTTCAGGACAAAGAAACGATGCTACTGCCAGATGCAGTTGTGCAAAATAAGCAACCAACGGAATACTTTTGCAAGACTTTAACTGCCAGTGATACTAGTACGCACGGTGGTTTTTCAATACCTCGGCGTGCTGCTGAGAAAGTCTTCCCCACTCTGGTATCATCCTGCCTTGTGAACTAAATTCATTTGCACCAATTTCATGACAAGAGTAGCTGTGAAATTCATCGCACTCGGATTAGATATATTGATAATGACATCCGAGTAATGTGTGCTTGTAGGACTACAATCAGCAGCCCCCTGCACAGGAGCTTGTTGCTTGAGATCTTCATGACCAGGATTGGCACTTCCGCCACATTTATAGAGGTGCGCATGAATCGTCAATTCATTTTGCTTCGAATGCCCTCCATGTCGTGCTATACTGGAACCAGATGGTTATCAGTCGAAGCAAATTTTAAGATGTATTGTTATCTTGAGCAGGCCAGCCACGCAGACATCTTCTTACCACTGGATGGAGCGTTTTTGTCAGTGCAAAGAGATTACAAGCAGGCGATGCTGTTTTGTTCATCAGGTAAGTGTTCATCTGAGGCTGAAGGCGAATTTACATGTTCATGTATTTGTTGTATCCGTCATTTTGGACACGTTAATCATCATATACTCTCTTGATCAATGTGAACAATACATGAGTGTTCTCATCTTCAACCGTGTGTGGATTCTATAAGCAGGGACGACAAGGGTCAACTCTTGTTGGGCATAAGGCGTGCTAACAGGCTACAGACAATGATGCCATCGTCAGTGCTGTCTAGTGATAGTATGCACATTGGGATCCTCGCGGCTGCAAGTCATGCCGCCCAAACAAGTAGTCGTTTTACGATCTTCTACAATCCGAGGTGCGTACTTGCTTTTGCTTTAGTCTTAGTGTCATATGTGTTGGAGATGGTCTTGATCATTAAGCGAAGGATGTGTCGTTTGTTATTCTCTAACCCCATTTTACGTGATTTCAAGAGCATATGATAATGTGCTAATGTATTGTTCAATCAATGTGTTTTAGGGTTGCGAAAGCAAAGCAAACAAATCGATACGGATCTTGATCAATACCCGTGTTTGTTTGAAATCGCAGGCAAAGTCCATCAGAGTTTGTTATTCCTTTGGCCAAATACCAGAAGGCAGTCTACTCTACTCAAGTTACAGTCGGGATGCGATTTCGTATGGTATTTGAAACTGAAGAGTCTACTGTGCGAAGGTATGAAGTATATCTTCTTTGTGTGAGGGTTTGTGATTTATGATTTATGATTTACGATTTATTTTTTTTGAACTAAAAGAGAATAGAAAAACATATCTTTCTCTCCTCACCATTCTTATGTTTTTTTGAGAAAGGCTCAGTCATATCTACTTTTAATCGGATGGTGCAGGTATATGGGAACAGTCACTGGCATCGGAGATCTGGATCCTGTGAGATGGCCAAACTCGCACTGGCGCTCATTGAAGGTAAAATTTCATTTTGTAACTTCATGTTGTCAATTGGATGATTACATGGAGGAATTATCTTTAAATATCATGTGTTACTGTTTGTGTGTGAAAATTAATACATTTAAACAATAACAATTGGTAAAGGTTATGTAAAAAAGATCATTCCCTGTTGTGAGTACCAATATCATGACTGACATTTCCTAATGTTGTCTACGTAGGTTGGTTGGGATGAATCCACTGCTGGTGAGAGGCAGCTAAGAGTCTCACTTTGGTAAATGTAAATGATTTCAACAGTGAAATGTATTTTATTGTCTTACAACTAGGGTTGTATGGTTAAAGTACTTTTGAAGAAGAAATGATTGAGAAAATTCTCTCTACATTTCTTCCTTCACCTGGTGTGTTTGCACAACAATATTAGAATTGGAAGTTTTTGAGTCTTTTTGATCTTAAGTCCTATCTACTTTTTGCAAAAAAATAATGAGTATAATGTAGTAGTTTATTTTGTTGGAACCATGGTTCTAAAATCTCATGCACTTAATATTTTAAAGTGTAGGAAGAAATTTTACAAGAATAGAAAAGATCTTCATAAGTACCAAAGCAATCATGATCATGACCATTTTTACCCATATAGATAGAATAGATGTATTACTACTATATATAATAGAAAATAACAATCAAAGATGCATTCTTGCCTTAAACATGGTATAATTTGGATATTTAATGTATGTGTACTATATTTCAAAATACTTTGTTAAAAAATTTTAAGAAAATAAAAAAAAAATGAAATAATGGTTGTGAAGTTCTTATCATAGATGTGTCTATAGACTTAATTAATATTGATGATTTAGAGGCTTATATGAATAGCAAAACCTTTGATGATGAGTTAAATATTGTGTTCATTGATTTTGCAACAATACATACTATCTTACAAGATATATAATTTTTTATTAATAAATCTTCAACTTGATAAACTAAAAATTTGATGACTATGTAGAGTGAATGCATTTCTTTTCCAAAAAGGAACAACAATGGGAGAATTGCTTGCGGGTTCTACCATAAAATGTAAACATGTAATATTTATATCTTTAATACTTTGAAATTTGATTAGCTACTAAAATATGTGTGCCAATGGTTATCACCTTTTAATTGTCATTCTAGATAGGTGGGAGGTTTTGGTTCTTGCACAGAATCATAAAGTTATTGAAAAAACCTTTGTTGCAAGAAATGGTTTATATTGAATTACATTTTGGATTTAATTTTGGATTATTTATCATAGAGATTTGCGTTTCTCTCTAGCATAAACAATTAGAACATCTAGGATCTACATTATTTTGAAAGATAATTCCATGTACAACTAAACATAATTTAAAACCTATAAATGTAAATTTTATGAAATTATGTTATATTTGTATGCAAAGTAAGATGATTACTCAGTTTTCAATTTGAAAACTTCCACGAGAGTTGCTACCAATATTTGAAAGGTTGCACAATGGTGTTTGTGGTCTTATTAATTCAATAACTCGACTATTTTATTATTTTTTGGTCCTTGTTGATGCATCAAGCAAACACTCATATGTTTCATTATTATTAACTTGAAACAGCTTGATTATCTCATATCTATGCTTATTAATTTTTAGGCATATTTTTTTTATTATCCTATCAAAATATCTTATTATTGTATTACATATGTTCTTTCTTAAGAATGCATCGAGCACCTAGTTGTGGAAGGTAAATAGAAATATAAGATCAATCCTACCAAATCTAATAGAATCTTAAATAGCCTTAAGTAGATCTAAATAATTTTGATCAAAATTTTATCAATTCAAAATAAATTATAAAAATATAAATAAATAAATAAATAATTACACACAATTAATATTAAAAAATATTAAAAATAAAAATCCTAATATAATTTTAATTAAAACTCCAATTGAATTTTAACCATATCTTAGATCAAACTCAAGGTGAAATCCTAATTGAAATCTTAATTGAGCCTTATTTAAATCTTAAGTCAAATCGTAATCAACCCCTAGTTAAGTTCTAAACCAAATTCCATGTAAATCCTAAATTTGACCAAATCTTAGACCAAATCTTAAGCCCTAATCAAATTGTAGGCAAATTCTAAACCAAATCCTATAGTAAATTAGAATTTCAATAACTAATGATCAAACCATTGATATTAATTCAAAATTTTTACACTTCTTAGAAACTTAATTAGGATCAAGTACAAAAAAGATAAAATCAATTACAGTTATCAATTCAGAGAAATATAAGATAATTTAATTAGATATTAGATAACTTTTTTATAATAGGATATAGATAAGATAATTATATAGATAATTAGAACTATGAAAGTTTCTAAAATTTGAGATTAGATTAATAGACCAAATAAGACCCACTTTGGAACATTCTAGAAAGAATTTAAGACAATTATTTAGGTGGAGCCCATCATAGAATCTTCTAAAAAAGGTTTAAGGTGATTATTAGATGGATCCCATCATAAAATCTTTTAGAAAAGGAATTTAAGATAGGTATTTAGGTGAGATCCACTACCTAGGAATATTTTAGAAAGTCTTAAGTGATAGGATAAGATATAAATAGGATTGGCCAGTGCCTTTTGGAATATCTAATCAAGTATAGCTTTGGACTCTTTTTCATAGTAAAGTTTGGTTTTACATCTTTCTGTTTAGTTCTGTTCTATTATATTTTTATTTGTTTAGTTTTATCTTTTATGTCATATTCTATTTAATTCCATTCAATTTTGTTCACGTTTGTTTTATCTTATTTTATAATGAGGCTTTATGTTGTTGTAGATTAAAAGGGTCTTGGATCTTTGAAATAGATTAGTCGTGTTTCATTGGTATTAGAGAGAGTATTAGACTGTTTACTTTTGGTAATATCACAATAGTCATCATCTAATTCAAGGATAGTTGTTGTGGTCACATTTGATAGTATATTGAAGCTACCAGAAGCTACTCTTAAAAAGTCAATCGAGAAGTGAAAAGACATTAGAATAGTCGAATCCAATAGAGAAATTAGAGCATGGGAGATATGGCAAAGCAATCTTAGATGGGGGCTCAAATACAACACATCTTAGGCCAGCTAGCTACTTTGCAAGAGTTAATAGAAGCCTCGAGGACAAGGGACTCAACATCTGCTAGATTGAAATTGAATAAGCCTAGTACATACTCTGGAACTTCAACACAAAAAGATGTATGTCAATGGCTCTTCAACATGTGACAATACTTCCAATTATTTGAAGCAAATACGACTAAAGGAATTATATATGCAACCAACTATTTGATAGATATAGCAGCCATTTGGTGGCGACATCAAGTTCAAAGCTATGGAGCTCAAGGTGGATTTTGTAACTAAGAAGAGTTTGAGACCAAGTTTAGGAATCAATTTTGGTCCATTAATATAGAAAAGATAGCACATGATAAGTTGGCAAATCTTACATAAGCTAGGTCAGTACAAGATTATATCTCTCAATTCAAATCCTTATATCTCCAAATTAGCAATGTTTGAGAGGCGGAGATGATGGATCAATTCTTAAGAGGTTTGAGACCTAGGATCCAGCAAGGGGTGAAGCTAAAGAATCTACAAACATTTGAAGATGTAATTTGGATTACAAAGAGGGTCGATGCTATAGATTTTAGAAATTATAAAGCACAACCTATAGTACAAAGTCTTATGCCACTATCTAATACTATAGCGCAACAATCAATGCCAATGGAGATTGATACCTTATAAGGATCATTAATACTACAAAGATGACAAATATTAGTACAAAAGAATTTTTATTTCTATTGTCGGGAGTCAAGCCATCAAATCGGAGATTGTTGAAAACATCAAAAATCAAGCATCAGTAAGACAAGGTGGATTCATAGTCTCAAAATTCACCAAGTCGATAATGAGTTAGAGGAAGAAAATGGGGCTCCCTAGTAAAGGCACCAAAGGTTAGTACTGCGAATAGCTACTGTTTCTCGAAGACAAATAGTATGGCCTCAAACAACTATAAAAAGAGTAAATTGGTGCACCTAATAGGACTACTAAGAAGACAACCAAATGAAGTGCTTGTAGATTGTAGCTCTTCAAAAAATTCCATCTCAATTGAAATTGCCAATTGACTTAGAATTAAAACTAAAGAAATCAAAAAAGAAGTATATACTTTACAGATGACCAAGAGAATTCATTGACTGAGATATATGAAGAAGAAACCTTGAGATTGATAAATACCTACATCTTAAGATAGAGATTTAAAGTGACAAAGCTAAGATATGATATTATCTTTGATATGCCATGGTTAGAGATGGAAAATAAGCAAGTTGATTAAATAACAAGGACAACTTCTTTTAAAGATGGAGTATGGAAGATGACTCTTTACACCTTTGCATCAAGTAAAGAGGAAAGATAATCTACAACCAAAGATTTATTTGTAGGAATGACCTTTATAAAGAAGCAAATATAGCATGAACAACTGGTATATATGGTTGTTCTAAATCTTACGTCAGTGGTGGAAAAATTAGCCAATGGAATAGAATGGGCAGAGCAACTTATACGAAAATATTAGGATGTCTTTTCAACCAACCTACCTAGTTGCATATCTCTTGATTAAAGTACCTCTTTCAAATAAAAATATTGCTTGGAGCCAAACCAGCAAGCCAATCAATTTATCACCTTGTACCAAATAACTTGAAGAGCTACGGAAGACATTAGACAAATTCTTAGAAAAAAACCTCATTTAAGAAAGCACATTACTATGGAGAGCATTTATATTCTTTGCACCCAAAAAAGATGGTAGACTTGACTTTGTCTTTACATCAACTATGGAGGGCTGAATAAGCAGACTATTAAAAATCCATGTCCACTTTGACGCGTAGATGATCTTCTTAACCAACTTCAAGGTGCAACCATCTTTAGTAAATTGGAACTTTGAAACGGTTATTGACAAATATCTATTACAAAAGAAGATGTAGAAAAGATGGCATTTCATACGTGCTATAGACATTTTGAATGGCTGGTTTTATCCTTTGGCCTCACCAATGCTCTAGCCTCTTTCATGGGTCAAATGAATAGATTGTTTTCAAAAATTTTGAATAAGTACATAGTCATTTTTATTGATGGTATCCTCATATATAGTAAAATCCTTGAAGAGCATAAGTAATATCTATGAAAAGTGTTACATCGACTACAAAATAATCACTTTTATTATAAGCAATCAAATTATGAACTTTAGAAGTTAGAATTTTTTTTTTTGGAGTATATACTGTCCTCAAAAGATATGCATATGGAATAAGATAAAATGAAAGCAATAAAGGATTGGCCAAGTTCCAAGGATGCTTCTAAAGTTCATTCATGTTTAGGCCTTGCTAGATACTATCACCATTTTATTCGGCAATTTGCTCACATTATTGCCTCATTGATAAATCTATTCGAGAAAGGCATGTCATTTGAATGGAATTAGAACAAAAAAATACCTTTAATAAGTTGAAGGAGGCACTCATTACTGCTCTAATATTACAATCGTTAGATCCTAATCTTCTTTGTAGGCTTGATATTGATGCTTTGGACTTTACTATTGGAGCAGTGTCATGTTGTAACACGACCATATAGCGAAAGATAATAATATGGATCTTATTATAGAAGAGCCAAGTTAAAAGAAAAAATAGAAAAATATGGATAAAAGATAGGAAGGTAGTAAAACTTTTAGTAGTAATGCTGCCCTTTTAGAAAATATAGCTTCTATTTATTTGTAGGGCCAAAAATAAAGAAAAATGAGATAGATTGGGAAATAAAAATGATATAGACATCTTTAAGAAGAAGTTAAGAGTAAATTCTAGCAAAAATTACCTAAAAAAAACTAGATATTGATACCCGATGAGAGCTGGTTATCAACCTAGGTCGAAATCAGACCTTGAGGCACAAAACTTAGTACCTATGGCAACTTGGCAGTTCTTTGGCAAATTGAAGAATAAATTTTGATAGAAAACTGAATAGGATTTTTATGAGCATTAGTTTTGGGTAATTTGGAGTTATTATGACTTTGTAAGAGCTTTACAAAGTCAAGATTATTTTTGGATGACTTGGATTTTGTGAAATAAAATAGGATTGATGTTTCTAGTATTTTCAAGAATTTTGTAATAGATCTACAAGTAAAATTTTGCAGATTAATAGTCATAGTTATACTTAATATGTGCTGTGAATCTTAGCTTGATCTAATGGTTGAATTGAGGGTTATTGAGGTTTAAGTGAGTCAAGGTCTTAGAAAGTAGAATTTTAGGTCCGGTGAGGATTTTTAAGATTTCTTACAATTTACTAGTTGGATTGGAGTGAAATTTATTTGAGAGGATATTTAACTTGTTTTTTTATGTATATGAGAATTTTGAGATCAATAGAATGGTGAAAAGGAGAGATATTGGCTCTAGGAGATTAGAATGAAGATTGGAGAAGGAAGCCGGCCATTATCCAAGCTCGTTTTTGAAGTTATTGTCTATTTGGTAATTTCGATGCTTTTCAAAAAAATTGTGCTTGTTTCCAACTTAATTTTTAAGAAGTGTACAAAATTTGAATTAAGATCAACGGTTCATTCATTAATTATTGAGGTTTAAATCTGTTGTAGAAATTAATAGGATTTGGTTAGGATTTGATTTAAGGTTAGCATTTGGTTAGGATTTGTTTAGGATTTGGTTTAGAATTTAAGATTAGGATTAAGATTTGGTTAGGGTTTGATTTAAAATTAGGATTTGATTTAGGATTAAGGATTTGATAAGAATTTGATTTAAGATTAGGATTTGATTTAGGGTTTAGAATTAGGATTAAAATTTGGTTAAGATTTGATTTAGGATTAGGATTTATTTAAGATTTGATTAAGATTTGATTTAAGATTTGGATTTGGTTTAGGGTTTAGGATTTGATTAGGGTTTGATTTAAGATTTGATTAGGATTTGATTTAGGATTAGGGTTTGGTTTAGGGTTTAGGATTTCATCAAGGTTTGATTGAGGATTAAGATTTGGTTAAGATTTGATTTAGGATTTGGTTTAGGGTTTAGGATTTGATCAAGGTTTGATTTAGGATTAGGATTAGGATTTGATTAAGATTTGGTTTAGGATTTAGGATTTGCTTAGGATTTGATTTAAGATTTAGGATTTGGTTTAAGATTGATTAGAGTTTGATTTAAGGTTAGAATTTGGTTAGGATTTGATTTGAGATTAGCATTTGGTTAAGATTTGGTTAGGATTTGATTTAGGATAAGGGTTTAATTTAGCATTTAGGATTTGGTTAAGGTTTGATTTAAGATTAGGATTTAGTTTAAGGTTTAGGATTTTGTTAGGATTTGATTTAGGATTTAGGATTTAATTTAGGATTTAAGGTTTGATTAGGGTTTGATCAGGATTTTATCTAAGATTTAGGATTTTATTTGAGTTTGTTTAGAATTTAAGATTTAGTTAGTTTTTGGCCTAAAGTTTGAATGAAGTCCAATAAGATTTTAATTAGGATTAAATTAAGATTGAATTGAGATTTATTTGAGATATGTTTGTAATTATTCTAATATTTCTTTAAGATTTCTTATTATTTCTTTGGAATTCTTTTAAAGTTTCTTTGAATTTGATTAAAGCTTCTTTAGCATCGTTAGTGTTCTATTAGAAATAGGATTTTGTTGTTACAATTTCCATTCTACCTTCCATAGCCAAGTACTTGGAGCATTCTCAAGCAAAACTTCACATATTACTATAGTGGTCCTTCAACAAGTCTTTGGTAGGTGCCTTTAACTTGTAGCATATGAATCATGCAGCTCAAAGGGGCAGAGCGCAATTACTTTGCATGTGATTGAGAGAAATTAACAATTGTACATACCACAAAGATGTGGCAATACTATCTATTGAAAAAGCTAGTGGTTGTTCGGATTGACCTATCATGGATATATATATGTAAGCCAATAATTACATATATAAATAGATAGAAGTAAATAAAAGTAGGTAAAGGTAAGTTAATTCTATAATATTTGCTATGAAAGCTTTTTAGAAGTTTATTGATGCTATTTTGACTTTATAGGTGTCTTTAATTGACTTTTTGGATTAGAAACGTGGTCAACAAGTTGGCCATGTGCCACACATATTGTTAGCTTAAAAATCAAGCTAATTATGTGGCCTACACGTAGAAAAACTTGCCTTGTAAGTCAAGGCATGTATCCTACAAAATCAACACATATTGGAGGTCCTATAGAACGTCGCCACATAGCCCCTAGTTAGATAATATATATAGAGACAAGAGTGAAGCCCTCTTCACTCTTTTCAACTTCTTTCTTGCTTCTACTCTAGTTCCAAGGATCTCTAATTTTCTTGTCTATTGGTAATAGCCATTTCAGTTTCTTTTTTAATATACATATTGAGTTATTTCTATTTTGTCATCTTTCTTTGAGAAAAGTCTCACTTATTTATTTATCTTTATCAAGTTCTTATTCTTGACACACTGACAAGAGTTCACTTACAATATTAGAGCTTTGTCTAATCTTTGTATAATAGAAGAAAAATGTGGATACTCTTCCGGAACATCGTTCCTATGAATACTCAATTGACCTTCAAGAAGGAGCACAACTACCATTTGGACCAATCTACAATTTACCACAAAATGAGTTTGTTGAACTCAAGGAGTGTATTGAAGAAAATCTGGCAAAGAACTTCATACGCCATTCCAAATCTACAGTAGGAGCTCTAATTTTATTTGTGAAGAAAAAAAATGGATCATTACGGATGTGTATTAATTATCGAGGACTCAACAAAATCACCATCAAGAACAAATACATACTACCTTTGATATGAGGACTCTTTGATCAGTTGAATCAAGCTAAGATCTATGAGGAGCATATAATCTAATACGCATCAAAGAAGGAGATGAATAGAAGATTGTGTTTCCAATAAGATATAGACAATTTGAATACAACATCATGCCTTTTGGACTTTTAAATGCACCAGCAGTATTTCAAAATCTAATGAATGATGTCTTTTGAGAGTTTTTAGATGATTTTGTTGTTTGTTATTTAGACAACATCTTAATCTATTCTAAGAATATATAAGAATATGAACATGTTCATCGTGTGTTATAAAAACTAAGAGATGCGGGACTCTATGCCATGATAAAAAAGTGTGTATTTTATACTACTCAAGTCAACTTCTTAGGATACATCATTTCAAATGATGGACTTATGATGGATCCTAAGAAAGTTCAAGCTATTATGGATTGGAAGATCTCAAAAACCATAAGAGATGTCCAATGATTTTTGGGATTTGCTAACTACTATTGGATATTCATCAAAGATTTCTATCAAGTTACAGCTCCACTTATACATTTGACGTGTAAAGACAAACTTCAATGGAATCAAGAAGCAGAAGTAGTATTTGAAGTTTTAAAAACAACCTTTGTTTTTGCACCAATCTTGTATCGTGTTGATTTTTTTAATCTATTTTTTATGGAAATAGATGCAACTAATTTTGCTTTGGATGTCGTATTGTCACAAATGGGAATAGATGATAAACTTCATCCAATAGCTTTACATTCCAAAAAAAATTCAGCAACCAAGATCAACTATGAGATCCATGACAAAGAACTTCTTGCAATCATGGATTCATTTCAAGAATGGCACCATTATCTTGAAGGTACTTCTAACCTTATCATCGTGTATACGGATTACAAGAATCTTCAATATTTTATGTCAGCATGTGTTTTGAATCATCACCAAATCCATTGGAATATGTCTTTGTCAAGATTCAAATTCAAGATCACTTATTGACCAAAAAAACAACAAGGTTTATCAAATGTACTCTCTAAACGATCTTACCTTGCACCAAAGGAAGGAGATGTTACTTTCAATCAACAACGGATAATTCTCTTGAAGCCAGAGTATCTTCATCTTTGAGCAATGAAATCAACACTAACTATTGATTCAACTTTCATTAAGCAAGTTCAGTTAAGTATGTCTTTTGATCCTCTTATTTGTGATATTAAAGGAAATCCTTCAAAGTCTTATGATACTTTCAAGTTTGAATTGAAGAACAATCTACTATATTTTGAGGGACGCCTATATGTTCTAGAAGGTGAAGCTCGATTACATGTTGTTCAAGTTCGTCATGACTTTCTAGTAGCATGACATTTTGAAGACAATAAAACTTTGAAACTAATATCCAGGGACTTTTTGTGGCCACAAATATAAAAAGCAGTCAAAGATTTTGACAATCTTGTGATATTTGTTCAAGATCAAAAACTCCTCGTCATTGACCTTACGGACTTCTTCAGCCATAATTCATTCCAAAACAACCATAGTCTTCTATTTCTATAGATTTCATCATAGATCTTCCAATATCAGATTCTTATGACTCTATATTTGTGATAGTAGATCATTTTACAAAGATGGCACATTTTATACTATATACAAAATCCATCACAAGTGAAGAAACAACTAAGCTCTTTCTTGATAATATCTATCACTATCATGGATTATCCAAGGATATTATATCAAATAGAAGAACTCAGTTTGTATCAAGATTTTAGCAGACTCTTTTCAAGATTCTAAAAGTGGATATAAAACTATCTTCGACATTCCATTCTCAAACTGATGGACAAATGGAGTGTATTAATCAAGTTTTGGAGAAGTATTTAAGATGTACCATCAACTACCAACAAAATAATTGGACAATTCTTTTGCCATTGGCAGAATTTGCTTACAATAACACAGTACATTCTTCTACAAAACAAACACCTTTCTTCGTCAATTATGGTTATAATCTATGACTTGATACTTTTGACTTTTCAAAAGTTAATAATCCTGCGACAAAAGATTTGCCAATTCTTTTGTTAGAGCTACATGTAATAATGAAGGCGTAGTTAAAAGAAGCTCAAGAACAACAAAAAGTCAATGTGGATGTCTATCGAAAGGAATAACCACCATTCTACATGGGTGACAAGGTATGGTTATTTCATTGCAATATCAAGACCACTCATCTTTGTGATAAGTTGGACTATAGAAGGCTTAGATTATTTTCTATTTCTGTACAAATCAATCGAGTTGCATATCGTTTATACCTACCGAAGTCAATAAAGATCCATCTAATATTCCACGTATCTCTTCTTGAACCATACAAGATAGTCGACATACCAAGAAGAAAATAAATTCCACCTCTTCCTATAGAAGTGAACAATAATAAAGAGTTTAAAGTGGAAGAAGTCTTAGATTCAAGGCGGCACTGAAATAAATTAGAATATCTTATCCATTGGCACAGATATGATATTAGTAAATGCATATATGAGCCAGTAAAGAATCTTGCAAATGCAGCAAAGGCGGTGGAGGCTTTTTATCGAACATATCCATCAAAATCAAGAAGAAAACCTTCCTTATAAAAGAAATATGATCTAGGCAAGATAACATTCTACTTTCAATCCTTGTTTGTAGCTTCTTTGTAGTTGTGACGCTAAGGAGATGGAGAACCAACAACGAGAAGATTCGACTCAAGAGCCTTCATTTGTTGACCTATTATACAAGACATTACAATTGTCACAACCTTCATGACGATGCAATCGAGATGAAGATCTTCAAGAATGACATGTTCTTCTTTGAATAGATGGCGAAATATAACGCATTTGGTATCATGACCTTGGAAGGGACTTCCGATGTTTGGTGATTTTACTAAAAGTAGGAACAACTCCTGACAATGTTTCAAATATTTTATTTGAAGGAAGTTATAAACGCCTCAACAACGATCAAATAAGTGGGTGGTCTTTCCACCCTAGTATGAAACACTATTGATGGTTGAAAGGCCCTATCAATCATCTTCGAAGAGAACAAAGATCAGAATATGTGACGAATATAATTCATCACATTATAGATTTCCTCAACATATGATGACCGCTCCTCGTAGAACTCATTCTTAGAACGGAGATAATATCACAAACATACGCATGTAAGCCAATAATTACATGTATAAATAGATAGAAGTAAATAAAAGTAGATAAAAGTAAGTTAATTCTATAATATTTACTATCAAAGCTTTTTAGAAGCTTTATAGATGCTATTTTGACTTTATAGGTGTCTTTAATTGATTTTTTGGATTAGAAACGTAGTCAACAAGTTAGCCATGTGCTACACATATTGTTAGCTTAAAGACTAAGCTAATTATGTGGCCCACACGTAGAAAAAACTTGTCTTATAAGTTAAGGCATGTGTCTTACAAAGTCAACACATATTGGAGGTCCTATAGAACATTGCCACGTAGCCCCTAGTTAGATAATATATATAGAGACAAGAATGAAGCCCTCTTCACTCTTGTCAACTACTTTCTTGCTTCTACTCTAGTTTCAAGGGTCTCTAGTTTTCTTATCTTTTGGCAATAGCCATTCTAATTTCTTTTTTGATATACATACTAGGTTATTTCTATTTTTTCATCTTTCTTTGAAAGAAGTCTCACTTGTTTATTTGTCTTTATCAAGTTCTTGTCCTTGACATGACCATCGATCCTTGCTACATAATTTGCATCTAAAAAAGATGAATTTGTGGCATCATCATTGGAATGAATAGTTGTAACTTTTTGATATTCAACTTGAATACAAGCAAGGGCAACAACATATTGTACTAGACAACTTATCATGTAGACTTGACTTAAATGACAAATTGAGAGAGAAGGCATAAGTCACTACCATTATTAGTATCATTTTAGATCTAACTAAAGAGACACAATGGAAAGAAGCTATATATTGGGATGCTTATTTCAAGATGGTTAGTAATTGGTTGAAGGTAAGTAATATACAATGTCAAGATTACATTTTTATTGATGGCTTGTTCTATTTAAAGAAACAAATTTATGTACTTGATAATACTAAATTTTGAACTCACATACTTCAGGAGGGACATGACATCTCAATATCTACACATCTCGGAGGAAAGAAGACTCTAGAATAGATCTCAAGGATATGGTTTTAAATAGGATTGGATTATGATGTTCAAACCTTTGTATGCTCTTGTAAATCATATCAACATAATAAAGCATGCAACACAGCGCCTCTCAGACTATTGCAGCCAATTTTGCTACTTATAGCATATTATGAGCAAGTGACTATGGATCTCATTACATATTTGTTGCAAACACCTCATAATCATACAATTGCCGTCTTTATGGATCGACTCTTGAAGCAACTTCATTTGGCTGCGTTGTAGTTGGATATTGATTCTTCAATACTTGTACAAGTCTTCTTTGATACCATCTTTTGTTACTATGGATTATTTCATATTATCATTTCAGATCAAGATCCATACTTCACAAGAAGTTTTTGGCAAGCCTTATTCAAGCAATTAAACATACAACTTGCCATATCTAGAGCCTTCTATTTCCAAACAGATGGACAAACAGAGCATGCAAATTAGACCTTAGAAGATATGTTACAAAATTTGTGGTTGTTCATTACTATGATTGAAATGAATACTTGATGCCCTTGGAGTTTATTTATAATGATAGTATTCAAGCAAGTATCAATCATTCACTATTTTTCTTTAATATCAATCAACATCTAATTATGCCAGTAACTGTCAATCATCCCATCAATACTAACAATGTAATAACAAAAGAATTTATACAATAGCTTACAATGGCCTTATAAGAAGTATCGCATTGCCTCTTTATTGCATTGAATTGACAGAAGTAGTATGCAGATAACTATCAACAACACAAGACCTTCTGGAAAGATGATTAGGTGTTATTGTCCAATGCCAACTCGCCACTTACTACATCAACTCAAATCCGTAAACTAATACCTTGGTGGCTTGGACCTTTTTGCATTTCTGTAGTAATTTTTGATGTCGCATATTACCTTGAGCTTCTGCCTCATATTTGAGTCCATCCAATCTTTTATATTTTACAACTGAAAGAATTTCATACTAAGCTAAAGCACTTTCCAAATTGACATTAACCACCATCACTACCAATTGTAGTTGATGACCAACAAGAATATGAAGTAGATAGCATTTTAGAACATCGCTACCTTTATCATAGCAATAAATCTCATCCATTACCAAGAGACAATTTGGAAATATCATCGAGAGAAAAACAAAGATGTTTGGCATTAGTAGAAGAGAATTAATTATAACAAGGTATAGTTAAGATAATTATATAGATAGTTAGAATCATAGAAGTTTTTAGAATTAAAATTGGGTTAGTAGACCAAATAGGATCCACCATTGAACATTCTAAAAAGAAATTTAGGGAGTCATTTAAACGAGGTCCACTATAGAACCTTCTAAAAAAGGCTTAAAGTGGTTATTTAAATTAGGTCTACTACCTAGGAACATTCTAAAAAGTCTAGGGTGATAAGACAAGGTATAAATAAGACTAATTAGGATCTTTTAGAGCATTTGGTCAAATATGGCTTCAAATCTTTTTTCTTAGTAAAGTTTGGTTTTGTATCCTTCTGTTCAATTCTATTCTATTTTATCTTTGTTTGCTCAATTTTATTTTTCATGTCTTATTCTGTTTAGTTCCGTTTAGTTCTGTTTTAGTTTATTTTATCCTATTCTATAATGAGGCTCTATATTACTGTAGAATAGAAGGATCTTGGATTTTTGAGATAGTCTAATCATGTTTCATTTAGAATATCCATGCTTAGATTGCAATGCTACTAACTAATATATCTTAAGTTATAACATCAAAAATTAAAAGGACTCACGGACCAAATAAGTAACCACATAAGAAAAAGGCTATAATATGCACTAATTTTGATATTATTTATATAAAAATTCCTACTAAACCTATAAGACCATCAATTAATGATGATATGTCTATGAAAATTATATCTTCACTTTATGCAATAGAAAATCTTGATATTAAGAGGAATAAAATCAAATTGAGTATAAAATTATTTATTCTATATTCTTCTATAAACAACATTTAGAATAGACCATCCATTACAATAGATGAATCATTTGCATGCATGATTATAAAAAATCTTTCTTATGAAGAAGAAGATCTTGAACCTCAAACCATTGAAGAAGTGATGAATCGCTTTGACTGATTAAAATGGAAAAAATGCCATTGAAGAAGAGTATGTCTCTTTGCATAAGAAAAATGTCTTTGGTCCAATTGTAGACACTCTTATATCTTATCCTATGGGGTATAAGATGGTATTAGTATGCAAGCAAGATGCTAAGAATCAAATAATCTACTATAAATCTCATCTTGTTGCCTAAGGATTTATTCAACAATTTGGCATTGATTATGAATCCACATATTCTCTAATTACGGATTTAATTATATTTTGATATATTATTGGAACGGCAATCCATGCTACTCTTAAGATGTATCTCATAGATGTGATAACTACATATATATATATATATATATATATATATATATATGGTTCTCTTGTTGCATATATTTATATAAAAGTTCGACTTGGTTTGGAAATAGGAACTTCAAATGTACTTGCTTTAGGATGATATTATGGTATTAAATTACATAAGACCTTATATGGTCTAAAAAAATCTAAAAAACATCTTAATCTATTTTAAGAATATAAAAGAATATAAACTTCATATTTGTCATGTATTATAAAACTTTAAAATGTAAGATTATATATCAAAATAAAAAAAGTGTATATTTTACACAATTCAATTTGACTTCTTATGACACATCATTTCAAATGATGGCCTTATAATGGATCCTAAGAAATTTGAAACTATCATAAATCGGAAGATTTTAAGAATAATAATAGATGTGTAAAAAAAATTAAGATTTGTCAATAACTATCAAATTTTTAATAAGAATTTTTTTCAAGTTACAACTCTCTTTATTTACTTGACTTGTAAAGATAAACTTGAGTTGAATAAGAAGATTATAGCTTTATTTGAATCTTTAAAGAAAATTTTTACTTCTACATCAAATTTATATTGTGCCAACTTTTTGAAAGTATTTTTTATGAAAATAAATATGTTAAACTTTGTTTTGGATGGAAGGTTGTTAAAAATAGGAGAAAACTTCATATAATGGCTTTTCATTCAAGAAATGATATTAATTAATAATAAATGATTCTTTTGAAGCTAAATTAATTTCATCTTCAAGCTATAAAATCAATATTGACTATTAATTCAATTTTTTTGAAGCAAGTTCAATTAAGTATATTTTCATATTTTCTTATTCATGATATTAGGAATAATTCTTCTAAATTCCATAAAACTTATAAGTTTGAATTTAAAAAATAATCTTTTTTATTTTGAGAATTACTTATATATTTCAAAAAATAAAATACATCTATGTACTCTTTAAGCTTGTTACAATTTTTCAATTATAGGGCATTTTAAATATAATAAGACCTTAGAATTCATATCGAAAGATTTTTAGTATCCTCAAATTTGAAAGAAAATTTAAAAATTTGTACAATCATGTGATATTTATTTAAGATCAAAAATTTCTTAATAATGACCTTATATACTTTTCTAGCCAATATTTATATTAGAAAAATCATGGTCTTTTGATTATATGGATTTTACAAAATATCTTTTGATCACAAGTTCATAAGTTTTTATATTTATGATAGTAGATTATTTCACCATAATGGTATATTTTGTACTAATTACAAAAATTATCACATGTAAAGAAATAATTAAATATTCTTTTATAATATTTATTGCTATCACATATTTTCAAAATATCTTATATTGAATAGAAGAAAATAATTTATATCAAAATTTTGGAGGATTATTTTTAAAATATTAAAGGTGAGCATAAAATTATTTTTGACTTTTTTTCTTCAAATTTATGGAAAAATAAAAAAAAAAAAATGAATTAAGTTTTAAAGTAGTATTTGAGATGTACTATCAACCACCATCTAAATGGTTATGCAATTCTTTTACTATTGACACAAATTTCTTATGATAGTACATTATATTTTTTTATTCAACAAACACTTTTCTTTGCTAATCATGGTTATCATCTATAACTTGATACTTTTGACTTTTTAAAAATTTATAATCCTACAATAGAAGATTTGGTAAATTATTTAATAAGATTATATAAAATAATAAAGGCATAATTAAAGAAAACTCAAGCATAATAAAAAATTATCATAAATATGAATTTTATTTTAAAGAAAATATATAGTTATTTTGTCATAATATCAAGATTAGTCACTCTTATAAAAAAAATAGATTCTTTTAGACTTAAACCATTTCTTATTTGTGAATAGATCAATTTAGTTTATTATCAATTATATTTATTGTAATCTATTAAGATCTATCATATATTTTATATATATCTTTTTAAATCATATACAATAATAGATATATTAAAATAATAATAATAATAATAATTAATATTTTAATGTCAAAAAAATTATAAATACAAAGCAACACCAAAATGGATTAGAATATATTATACATTGGAATAGGTAAAATATTAATAAATATGTTTAGAAGTGAGTTAAAAATCTTGTAAATATAATTAAAAAGATTAATATTTTTTATTGATGACATCTATTAAAATTAAAATAAAGATTAAAAAATATTTTGGTATAAAAGAAATAATGATTTCATTCTATCTTCTATCTTTGATTGTAATTTTGGTATATTTGTAATATTAAAGAGATAAAAAATCAACAACAAATAGAAACAATCTAAGAACTATCATTTTTTTAGTTACTAAACAAAGCGATAAGATTGTCACAACCTTTAAGATAATGTAATAAATATATAGATCTTCACGAATAACATTATTTTTCTTAAATAGATGATAAATTATAATGTATTTGATATCACAACCTTAGAAAAGACTTCTAATATTTGGTAATATTATTGAAAGTATAAACCACATTTCATGTCATTCAAAATACTTTATTTGAAGAAAGGCCTCAAAAATTATCAAATAACATGGTGGTCTTTCCGCCTTGATATAAGACATTGATTGCTGAAAAGATCTATCAACTATCTTCAAAAAAGATAAAGATCAAAGTATGTAGCAAATATAATTTTTTGTATCTTAAACTTCTTCAACATGTAATTATTGATCATTATAGAATTTATCCCTAAAAGAAGGAGTAATGTCACAAATATTTATCTAAATTTTTAAAAATTAAATAGAAGAAATTAGAAGTAAATAAATTTGATAATATCTCATGAAAAATCTTCTTAAAAGCTTTATAGATACAATTTTGACTTTTTACATATATATAGGTGATTGATATGTTAAACATTTGGTCATGTATTGTACATGTTGGTGACTTGTAGTATGATTTAGCCATGGGGTGCACATGTAGGAAACTTTTCTTACATGTTAGATATGTATCTTACAAGTTGAACATATTTTGGACATCCAATAAATTATTGACATATATCTCTTAATTAAATAGTATATGTGCACGTAAGAATAAGGCATTCTTCACTCTTGTCAACATCTTTCTTATTTTTATTCTTGCTTTTAGAGTTTCTATTCTTGTTATCTTTTGCAATACCCATTTTAGTCTTAATATTATACCACCTTTGAATAATTACCTATTCTTTTTAAATAACATAAGAATGTTTTGATTTTTTTATTATTTATAATTTATATCCTTGATATTTTCTTTATTAAGAAAAAAACATAAATCTTTATAAGTGTATATAGATTATTCTTAAATTAAAAAACTAATCATAAAAAATTGATATTTTATGCTTTTAATATTATGGCTCTTTAATTAAGTAAAGCTAAGATTCATAGTAACATAGATCTACAAAAAACTTACAATTTAATATGTATTAAAAGAATAAATCAATAGAAGAGTACATTTTAAACTAGGAATAGAAATTTTGACTATTATAGATTTTTTCTAAAAATAGAATAATTATCTAAAAGAAGTTTTTTATGAAATTATAATTTATAATAAATATAAGAACTTTGAATAATTTATGTCCATATATATATATATATAATTATTGCCAAATCTATTGAAGCATGTCTTTATCACAATTTTTATTTAATATTATATGTTATTTTAGAAAATAAAAATACTTTAAAGATTCTTTATTTAGATATTTTTATTTTATACCAAAAAGAAAAAAATATTACATATGACTAATAATAGAATATTCTTTTAAAATTGAAAAAATTATACCTATAAACCATTAAGTTAATAAATTTGATTGATACTACTTTCTTAATAAAAAAATTTCAAGTATGTTGACAATCTTTTTTTTTTCTTGATATTTAAAATAACATCCATAATGGTTATAATAAGCACAATTACTTGCACTACAAGCACAACATAAATTTCTAATAGTAGAATATTATGGATATAATAAAATTTAAGAGCTTATTTAAGAATATTTTTAATGGACTCAAATATGGAAAGAGATTAAAAAATTAATTTAATTTTATAATACTTGTTCTTAAGAAAAGACTACTTATCACTGATCCTAAAGACTTCTTTAATTTCTACCTATTCCAAAGCAACTTTAGATATTTATTTTAATAGGTTTTATCAAAGAACTTTTAATTCAAATTTTTATAATTTTATTTTTGTAATGGTAGATTTTCTAATAAAAATAGCATATTTCCTACCAAATAAATAAAATAATTATAAATAAATAAAATAATTATCAAAGCTTTTTTTAATAAAATCTATTAATACTACAAAGTTCTATGTGATGTTATAAAATTTTGATATGATATTATATCTAACTAAAGATTCTAATTTAAATTAAGATTTTGGAAGATAATTTTTAATATATCACGAGGCAAGTGATTCAATGGTCCTTGAAGCCAACGGTAGTGGCCCACGCCTTCAACTTCTGACCAAGCATGAACCTCCGTGTCTTCATTGTGAAATTGTCCTGCAAACACTCCTTCTGGCTGACCATTGTAGGCAGGCTCAACCTCAAATACAATCACCAGCGATCTGTTGCTCGGAATCCTTCGACGTCGTCGTGGTGCAAGCGGTTCTTCATCTCACGGTCGTCTTCATGAGCTAGTTGCTTGAGATGACATGACAAGTGTAGTATCTTGGCTATCCATATTCAAAGGCTAAAACAATAAGAACAAACTTGGGCTACTAACAAAGTTCTACGCTATCTTGGAGCGAATGACTACATCAACTATGGATTTTGGTGGTGCTCTCTCTTCTTTTCTGTTTTCTGGATGAACAAGCTTCAGTAAGAAGCTATCGTCGAACCGGCTTGGGTTTCTCAGGATATCGTCGATGAAACTCCTGTACCTTTTGCGGCGCATTCGCGAGATTTTCGGCTGGCTCCCATGTTCGTTCATTAATATCGTAACCGCTCCAATGCACAAAGTATTCTAATTTACCCCGTCTTTGCCGTGAATCCAGGACCTTTTCCACCTCGTATTCTTCGTGGTTCTCTATTTCTATGCTAGGTGGTGGACATTGTACTCTTCCAGGAAAAGACGATTCTCGATAAGGCTCCAACAAAGAAACATGAAAGACAGGATGTACCTTCATAGTAGCTGGTAACTCCAGACGATACGCTACAGGATTGATCTGCTTCTGGATAACAAATGGTCCCAATCTCCGATAGTCCAATTTGTCACATGGCCGCTTGGTCTTAATATTTCGTCGAAGCAACCAAACTTTGTCTCCAATCGTGAATTTAGGTGCCTGATTCCGAAATTTGTCCGCGGACGCCTTGTAAGATTCTTGGGCAGTTTGCAATTGAAGCTTCAATGTAGTTTGAAGCTGTGAAAGCTCCTTCACCAATCCTTCAGCTGCCGGATTGTTAATCGTTAACGAACTCCATAAATCAAGCTTCGGATGGTATCCATAATTGGAAAAGAATGGCGTTTGTTGAGTTGACGCATGAAGGGTGTTGTTATATGCGAACTCGGCTAGCGGTAGATATGCGACCCAATCATCTCGTTAATAGTTGATGGTGCAACATAAATATTGCTCTAAAACTTGATTCATCCGTTTTATTTGGCCGTCCGTTTGAGGATGAAATGCTGAAGAAAGCTTGATATCCACCTTCAATATCTCAAAAAGAGATTTCCAAAACTTTGACACAAACTGGGTTCCTCGATCCGATACGATATCATCTGATAGACCATGATATCGATACACATTATCAAGAAAGAATCTTGCCGTGTCTTCGCTTGACGATGTCTTCTTGCAAGGGACAAAATGCGCCATCTTTGTAAGCCGGTCTACGACAACAAAAATGCTGTCAAATGAATTTGATGGTGGTAGATCCGTAATAAAGTCGATGGAAACCGAAGACCATGGTCGGCGCGGAATAGGCAATGGCTGTAGAAGTCCATAAGGCCGATGTCGAGGGTTTTTGGATCTTGAACAAATGTCAGAAGATACAACAAAATCTTTCACATCCTTCCACATTTGAGGCCACCAAAAATCGCAGGAAATAAGTTCCAAGGTCTTATTGAATCCAAAATGTCCCGCAGCTAGAAAGTCATGACGAGATTGAAGAACTCGGAGTCGTGTTGGCCCTTTTGGGATATACAACCGCTCTTCGAAATATACTAGATCTCCTTCCATCTTGAATTTATCATCACTAGCATGTTGCTTGATATCAAGGGCTAGAGAAACTTCAATGGTTGCAGCTCGTACCTGGTCGACGAAGTCAACATCAATTGGTACAATAGCTGCGTTGAGCCAAAATTTCTCTGGCTTCAACAATGTCGTGCACTGTTGATCAAATGCTGCATCTCCAACCTTTGGCGCAAGATATGATCTCCTTGATAATGCATCGGACAACCCTTGTTGCTTCTCAGGCCGATAAGTAATAACAAAGTCGAACCTGGATAGCGACATACTCCACCGAGCTTGACGCCAATTCAAAACCCGAGCCGACATAAAATACTCCAAATTCTTGTGATCCGTATATACGGTCACTGGATGTGCAGTTCCTTCGAGAAAGTGGCGCCACTCTTGGAAAGAATCTACTATAGCAAGGAGTTCCTTATCATAGATCTCATAGTTGATCTCAGCAGCAGAGAATTTTCGAGAATAGAACGCAACTGGATGGAGCTTTTCATCTACGCCCATCTGTGAAAGTACAGCTCCCAAAGCAAAATCCGAAGCATCTGTCTTCAAATAAAAGGCCTTTGTAAAGTCCGGATGTACCAAGATTGGAGCTTTAGTAAATACCATCTTCAAATCTTGAAATGCTTTTTCTGCGATAGGTCCCCATTCGAGCTTGTCCTTACACGTTAACCGAGTGAGGGGGGCAGCAACTTGAGAATAATTTTTGATGAAGATCCAATAGTAGTTAGCAAATCCAAGAAAACATTGTACGTCCCTAACCGTCTTCGGAACTTCCCAAGACATGATTGCTTCCACCTTCTTTGGATCCATCTTCAAGCCTTCCGTAGTCGCGATGAATCCCAAAAACTCCATCTCAGTTTGGTGAAATAAGCACTTCTCCAATTTGGCATAGAGTCCTCGCTCCCATAGTTTTTTGAGTACCAGACGAACGTGCTTCTCATGTTCTTCCTCGTTCTTAGAAAATATCAAAATATCATCTAGATAGATGACAACAAAATCGTCTAGATGCTCTCGAAAGATGTCATTCATCATGTGTTGAAAGACCGCTGGAGCATTAGTAAGACCAAATGGCATGACATTGTATTCAAAATGGCCATACCTTGTTCGAAAAGCTGTCTTCCATTCATCTCCTTCCTAGATTCGCACAAGGTTGTAAGCTCCCCTTAGGTCAATCTTTGTAAAGATCCTTGCACGCCCAAGTTGTTCTAGAAGACCAGAGATCAAAGGCAATGGGTAGCGATTCTTTTTTGTCACCTTGTTGAGACCTCAATAGTCCACGCACATCCGTAGTCAGCCATCGTTCTTCTTCACAAATAAGATTGGTGCCCCAGCTGGCGACTTCGAATGACGGATGAAGTTCTTGGCTAGATTCTCGTCAATGTACTTCCGCAACTCAGTCAACTCCGTCTGCAACAAATTATAGATTGGTCCAAAAGGTGGTTGTGGTCCTTCTTGCAATTCAATGGCACAGTCATAGGGTCGATGCTCTAGCAGCATATCAGCATTCTTTTTTTCAAAGACATCTTTGAATTCTTCATACTGCTTTGGAATAACCAAAGTCAGAGTTGCATCTTTTCGAGTCGGAGTTGCGAAGATGACAAGAGGTGTATTTTGCTTGGCTTCCTTCATGAAAGCCCTTGCACCTATAAACAAGGATTTGTTTCTAGACATTATCTTGGCAGATTCTACCTTCAAGGAGTTTGTTAGAAATGTCACTTTCCGCAACTTCCAATCTATCAATGGATTATATCTATCAAGCCAAGATAGTCCCAAAATGATAGGACATGAAGGAGTCTTGATAACATTAAACACAATATTGCTCTCATGGTTTTCAAGACGTACCTTCAATGGTTTAGTTTCATGGATAACATTGCCCGAAGACAATGGTCGTCCATCTATGACTTCTACATGGACAAGCTTAAGTTTCTTTACAAGAGAAATATTGTGAAGCTTGGCAAACTCTTCATCTATAAAGCAAGCGGATGCACCGGAGTCTAATAAAGCATCGACTTGTAGTTCTTGAATACCCAGATGTAAAGGTACCATAAAACAATCTGAAGGTTGAGCTGAGAGAAAGGGACCTTGATTAATTTTGGATATTGAGGTGTCCAGCCGCACGGTCCCTATTGTGGCTGGGCGTCCTTGTTTTCCTGCATGCTTGTACTCCTGAGTCTTGTTGTTTGAGGCTTCTGTTTCTTCCGACAATCTACAGCTTTATGGCCCGCTTCTCCGCAATATAAACACAAGTTTTGTTCAAACCGTCGCTTCTTTTCCTCAACTGTGAGGGGTTTGAAACGTACCGCATCAATTTGCATGGGTTCAGGATATGTGGAGTGATTCTCTGGATCTTTTGAAAATGTAGTAAATGCTCCATCATTTCTCCAGCCTGATCGTCTTTCTTGTCGTAATTCAAAGAGGCGGTTGTCACAAATAATTGCCTGAGATATAAGTTCTTCTAAAGTATCTGCCTTAGGCATGGTGATCAATAAGTTCTTGACATCATCTCTCAGTCCATATCGAAATCGTGTCATGAACGCCTTATCATTCCAATCAAGATCACATGTAAGCTATTGAAATTCTGCAGCATAGATTGCAGCAGAACGTGATCCTTGTCGCAGATTTTGTATCTTTCTTTCAGCCACTCTTTCTCGATCGCTATCTCCAAACGCATCAGTAAGTCTCTCTATGAAAGCCTCTAGGTCGTACAATATTGGAGAATCCTTCTCCAATAGTGGAGCAAACCAAGAGCGAGCATTTCCTGATAGAAGAGTACCTATGAAAGCAACCTGGGTAAATCCATTCGGATAACGAGAAGGGTATAGGCGTAGGTAAAGCCGTACTTGTTGCACAAAACCTCGGAAGTTGGCTCTTGTTCCGTCAAACTTGTCTGGCATACTCGCTTTTGGTTCTTTTGTACTAATCCTTGAAGTATCCATAGGGGTCGTATGTGACACATGTCTTGCTTCTCTCAGTCGAATAATCTCTTGTTGTAGGCTATGAATTTCGCGTCTAGCTTCTTCGGTCACTAGATCAATTTGAGGTTCTTTACTTGAATTGCGAAGAAATGCAATCTCCTTTCGTACACTATTCATAAGAGCTTGAAGATCTGCAAGAGTTGCCACTCTATTGTCTATTTGTGGAGATGCACTGTCTATGACCTGGTCTACTTCCATATTTAGAGAATAGATGGATTAAAATTTTGAGAGAAGAAGAAATTGCTAAGTCTCTTGGAAAAAATTATAGCACTACCTGTCACTAAATCCTACTCGGAGAAAAAAAAAAAAAAACACTAAACGATTTCAGTTTTAGAGGAGGGTAATCCGCAACCTCTAAAAATGCCTCAATGCTTTCGAGAAGAGGGGTAATCCGCACTCTATCAAGAAGGCAAAGCTCTGAAATCGATGTTAACAGTCTTTTTTACTAGCTATGCTAAACAAAAAGAAGGAATTAATATCAGTCCAAGAGAGGGTAATCCGCAACCCTTAGAAGGCTCAAGTATCTCCAAGGAAAGGGATAGTCCACTCTCTGCCTCAAAGAACTAAGCTCTGATATTGTGATTGAGAAAATATCAGTTTAGAGGAAGGTAATCCGCAACCCCTAAAGCGCTAGAATACCTTCAAGAAGAAGGGTAATCCGCTCTCAAACAAGAAGGATTCAGCTCTGATATTAAGATAAAGGTAGTCTCGACAAACTGTCTCGGACCAAAAATACAAACAAGAAATCTAAACAAGAAGTTCAAGAAGAAATGACAAGAACTAGATTATCAGATGAGTACAAGAGCAACGCCAAGAGAATTGAGCTAGAGCTTCAAGAGATGTGTTGTCGAGACTGAAGAACTCTTCAGCCTTGACTCCTATATATACTACTGGCCTATGGTTCTAAGGAAGCGCATCAAGAAGCTTCCCAAGAACTATGAAGCTTCTCGAGCAACTACCCAAGAGCTAGGAAGCTTCTCAAGTAACTTCCTAGAATCTACTAGAATATTCTAAGAATCTTCTAGAGCCTTCTAAGAGAATATTTAGGGAATCTTTAAAGAATCTTTAGGGAATCTTTAAAGAATATTCTAAGAGAATATTCAAAGAATCTTCTGGAAGTTTTTAGAGACTTCTTTCTAGAAGGTTCTAGAAACTTGTCTCTAGAAAGGTCTAACGACTATGTCCCTAACATAATCCATATAGATGTCTTCTTCCAAATTTCCATTCAAGAAAGCTATCTTCACATCCATTTGATGCATCTCCAATCCATTGTTGTCTCAATTGCTACAATGGTTCTAATGGTGGTGAATTTTGCCACAGGAGTAAATGCCTCATTGAAATCAACTCCAACAATTTGTGAGTATCTTTTGGCTACCAACCTAAACTTGTATATCATAACGTTATCCATTACATCTCTTTTCGTTCTAAATACCCACTTACAACTAATTGAAGATCAATTTGGTGGAAGTTGAATCAATTTCTATGTTACATTTTCCATGAATGATTTATACTCTTCTTCCATGGCATTCTCCCAATTCATAGCATCCATGGATTTCATTGCAATACACAAATTCAATGGATTAGTAAAGAGTACAATATTGGCATGTTCTTTACTTACTTGAAGAAAGATGTGATTCTTTCACCATACACCAAGTTGTTTTCTATTTCTTAAAAGATATCTCTTTTCATTTGATGAAGATTCACCTTTATGCACTCCAATAGCTCTTGAAATCTTTTTTTTTCTTAAAATTTTTTTCTTTATACTTAAAGGTTGATACTCTTCATCACTATCATCATCTTCAACATCTTGATTGTCTTCATTGCTGGTTTTAGCAATTGTAGGCACTTCATGATCTACCTTCTTTGATTCTTCATCTTGATTTGAGATTCTACCATCTTCACTATCATTATCTTCTTCTTCTTTCATTGCTCGATTTAAAAATATGTCTACAAACACACCATTATTCCAACTTAGACACATCTCCAAGTACTCACAAGTACTCTTGTGCTCCAAAAAGTCTACATCATAACTTTTAATAATTTTCTTGGTTTCGAAACACATGAGCCTACATGCTTTGGTACCTTCACAATACCCAAAAAATACACATTTTGCTCTTTTTGCATCAAGTTTGGACCTCATGCAATCTGGTTTCTTTACATAAGCAATGCATCCAAATATCCTCATGTATGAAATACAAGATTTCTTACCACTCTAAGCTTCTTGTGGAGACATTAATATGAAAGCACTTATTGGACATCTATTCTTTCTATACACTATATTGACCACAGCTTTTGCCCAATATTCATGCCCAAGATTTTGTGCATGAAGCATATTCCTAGCCATCTCCACAATAATGTGATTTTCTCTTTTAGAAACTCCATTTTATTGTAGAATATAAGAAGTAGAGATTTGTCTTGCAATGCCTTGATTTTTCAAAAATTCATCAAAATACTTTGACATGTATTCACTTCCATTGTCCATGAGCAATATTTTCATCTTATACTTACATTGCTTCTCTACAAGTGCCTTGAATTCTTTAAATCTTGGAAAACACTCGCTCTTAGCTTTAATTATGTGTATCTACACCTTTCTTGAGAAATCATCAATAAATGTGACAAAGTACCTTGCTCTTCCAATTGATAGTATCTTCATTGGTCCAAAAATATCAAAATAAACCATCTCCAATAATTTGCTTACATGTGTTGCAATTCCACTTGGAAATGAAGCCTTTTATTGTTTGCCTTGGATACAACCATCACATGTAAGTTTCATAGCATTGTAGCTAAATTGACCAAGATCCAAGCCACTTACTATAGATTGGAGCTCCTTCATGCTTTTGGCATTCAAATGACCAAGTTGTTGATGCCAAATGCCAAACTTGTCTTGATTTTGTGAAAAATCAGCATATGCTTCTACTTTAACTCCATTCACCTTTTTACAATTGATGTCTATTCAATGTCTTCACAAAACATATAATCTTGTCAAATTGAACTTTATAACCATGTGATATAAGTTTGTTTATCGAAAGAAGGTTCTTCTTCATCTTTGGTACATATAAAACTTCTTTCAATCTAATCTTTTTGATTTGATCCTTGATCACAATCTCTACCACAATAAAATCAATATCAATAGCTTGCACCATGCCATTATCTCCCAACTATACTTTTGATGCTCAAATTGCTTCATAAATATCAAATAAACACTTATATCGTGTTATATACTTAGTAGCACCTAAATCTATAATCTACTTAGATATGGCAGCCATAGAGGCTCCTTCACTTGCCATGAAAGCATAATCATCTCCACCAAAACTATCACTAGTATTGTTTGCATTTTCTCTATCTCTTCTCTTGGCCTTATAGCAATTCCTAGCAAAATGACCTGATTTTTTTACAAATATAGTAATTTTTTATATTTTTTTTTAGTTATCACGTTGGTATGGAAAGCTACATTTGCCTTATCTTGAGGATAGAGCCAAATCATCACTTTGAAGCTCCTTTTTTTTCCTCTTGGTTACTTCACGTGCAAGTCTTGATGTAACATAATTCATGGTAAGCTCTTTTATGCTGATAAACTCCAATGCCACAAATGAGTTAATTGTAGGACTCAAGAAGGCTCATGAACAATGTCAATACAATTTCTCTATCATCAATTAGCATATTAACAATTGCTAGTTGATTTGCAAGTGCTTTTACCTTATTAACATGAGCCATGAGATCATCTCCTTTTTCTAACTTTACTATTAAAAACTTCCTTCTTGTCTATAGAATATTGGCAAGGTTTCTATTCTCATAGATATTGCAAAGAGTATTTTATGCTTCTATTAGTCCATTGCAAGTAATTACATGTGAAAAGTTGGCATCATCAATATTTATTGCAATCATAATAAAAGCCTTCCTTTTACCTTGTTTGTACTCTTTCTTCACTTTGACATCAACATCATCAGTAGGAGGCTCTTCACTTTCATCAACAATGTCTCAAAGATTCAATGAAGCTAATAAAAGCTCCATTTTTTTCTTCTAATGGTAGAAGTTGTCACCTCTAAACTTCTCAATCACTCTCAAATCCTCACCCTCACTTGAAGCCATGTCTAAAAAAAAAAACATATCAAAAAAAATCAAAAAAAAAAAAAAAACAAAATACAAAAAACTCTAAAAATCAACAAGAAAGTGTTGTTGCTTTAGAATCCCAAAATGCCCTCTTTGTCAATAAGCTAGTAATTTCACTCTTTGATCACTCTCAACTTTACTTATAAGACTTCTCATAAGTCTTATATACTATCTTATCCTCTCTTTCAAGCTTTGCCATTCTTTTATCACCTCTAATGTCTCATAACACCTCTTTTCACTATAAGAAGATCTATTAAAAACTTAAGTATATGAAAGTTCAATGTTAGTATATCAATCATATAGGTCAGCAAAAAAAATACACCACTAGTATTTTAAAACAACAATCTAAAGTGTATAATAATCTCTAAGACCATAAATGCATTTAACAATAAGTAATAGCATAACTACATCAGCTACTAGATGTAAAAAGAGATTTAGAAGATACCAAATTCTAACATCAACAACAACTAGAAGATCTACTCCTCATAAAAACAAAGACTTCAAAGAACATCGAAACTCACAACTAAAGGTAAGTGGATCCATAACCTATTGAAGAAATAGAATTTTGAAGTCTTAACACATAGCATTAGCAAGTTTATACACAAAGAGAGAGTATGGAATAAGTTATATCTCACTTCCAACACCCAATACTTATAGGTTGTGGTTGTTGTCCTATAAGACAACTTCCACTCTTTGACTTTTTTACACATGATCCTAGGTCCTTGGATCCTTTCGCATCTTACTAACTATAAGGGTATCCTATGCCAAACACTAATTATTCTTTCTTAGTCTTTAAATATTCACTAGTTCATACTTTATCTTCTTGACTTTGACTCTTAGTCATTAACCTCGTCCTATATCCATAGGATGTCCTTTCCATATACCAAGAGTCAACCCTTTGATCATTAACAACTTATTTAAGGTAGTATCTTTTACTACATAACTTATTTTACTTTTACTTACTTACTTCAATAATTTCTTATACAAGCATACAATATATTGATTAAGAAATAAATAATATATTGAATCCAATAATTGTGATAATAAGAATGCTTATACAAAAGTATAATTATTTCTTCTCACAACTACAATTGGACAAAATTGTGAGGAGTTTCTAACATGTATTTTTGTACAAATGAATATCATCAATCCTTCATTGAATTTTGATTAGTTGTTTTCAAATATAAAGGTATTTTTTAACTTTCTTAAAATTTTCACGCACCAATATAATGATTATCCAAAACCTTCATATTTTACATAAGGTTTTTGTCCAAATTTATGCAAAAATAAATAATAGGATATATTTTTCTTTGCTATATAACTCTTTTTCATAATTTTTAAGCTATAGAGTAATAAACTTGTTTTGTAGATTTTCACATCTTTGGCAAAAATAAACATTAATTAATGATGTTATACAACTTTAATTTAATTGAGTATTTGGAGCACTTGGTTTTTAAAGTATGTGATATTTACACATACTGAAAAATATTTGCAATGGCACTTGTAATATATGAAGAAAATTTAGATTTAGGTTTTTCAGTCATGCTTCTTGAACATAATGATGCAAAAAATAATAGTAGTAAAAAAACAGTAATCCAATGGTTTAAAAAAAATAAAAAATAAAAAAATAAAAAATGATTAAAATATGCACTCAAAATCTAAAAGAACAAGTGAATGTATATATATATATATATATATATATATATATATCAAGTGAGAAAAATAATTATACTCTTCTAATAAGAAGATTAAGTCTTCACACAAATATTCTTTGCAATGGAAATTTTGTAGCATTTCACAAGAAAATAATATTTTCATTTATTTACATTCACGTTTGTCATGGCATTTCATACTAACATTCATTTTTATGCAAGGAAGAAATTTAATAAATACATAAAATTTGTGTGAAAAGTATATATTAAATCAATATATATATATATATATATATATGTTTGTATATATAAGACAAAACTATATGGTTTCCAACATGAAACTAAATCAATTTTCTATCAAGTTTGACTATCACCTACAAATTAAGATGCAACATCAGAAATCAAATGAATTTTTCACTTCCAAAAACTAAAAATAAAAAGGGATCTAATAAGAGGCTCATTAGGGGGAAAAAAAAAAAAAAAAAAAAAAAAAAAAAAAAATAGCATATGCTAAAGTATATTGCTGTGATAACCATTTGTGATAACCCTTGGTTTTTTGTGTTTTTTGTTTCTCTTTTTAAAATGTTATTCAGAAGAAACATCAAAGGCTTATCACCAGTGTCCTTGTAGCCATAGACAAGATACAAGAAAAGTCTACAACAAAGAGTGAGGGAAAATGAAGTTTAAAGAAACTGCCACAGTAATACTCAAAACCAAGTCATGGAGCCAAGCCATCCCAATTCAATCTTACTGAATAAACTCATGAGCCACACAATTAACAAAATGAAATTGTGGCCCCATAATTCATTGGAGGTTTCAATGCTAAAGCCTATCCATAAATCTAAGTCAACTTCTCAACTGAATGTAAATAAATGAGCCAAGAGCTTCTTCTAGCTTTGATTTTGATGACACACTTGAACTTGGTGCAAACTAAATAATTCATCTTTGAAAGCATGAAGAACATCTCAAGATATTTAATTGCATGACAACTTTTATAAGTACAATGAAAACCAATGTATGTGTTTATACATATTCATCATGTTTTTAGGATTATGAAGTGTCTATGTGGGTATGAATGTAAAAATAGTATAGGGGATATTTTTCATGCATGGCAAAAGAGCTTTATCAACAGTGGTAATCCTGTTTTTACTATACCCAATTATAGTGTTAGTTTCCCTTCATACATGTTTATTCCAAAGAAAAAGAGAGTAATGACAATAATATATTAGAAATAACTTTCTTTCTCTTATTTTTCATTTTCATGCTCAATGACATACTCCTCTGTTGCTAAATTTACAAACAATACGGGGGATATTTTGACATGTTTCAGGGAATATTTGATTAACTATGTGAAAATCTAATACCAGTGAATGCAAAACAAACAATACCCATATCAACATACGTCAAAATGCAAAACATATAGAAACACTCCATCATCTAACAACAGCTAAATCAATTTCAGATCTTTGCACAGGTAATTTCAATAAACACTTATACAGAGTAAAAGTTCAATTGTTTTTATTATGAAAATTTCACAAAATCGTTTTTTCACTCTATAAACCCTAAATTTAGTATCATCAAGCGACAGGGCACTGGGAGGAACACAAGCAACCCACAAAATATTCCTGGTTTTCGCAAACCCCCACGCATTTAGAAAATGAAAAAAACAAAAAAAAAACAAAAAAAAGATTCCACAGTGTCGTCATGACTATCGCCTGTTTATTATAAGAAATGTCAACATTGTACAAATGAAAACCTCATTTATTTAAGGAAAGTTGCACATCCTTATCACCAGGATTAGGGTTAGGCCCCTCCAATCACACAACAACCCAACTAGCCAACAGAATCATTCATCCTTCCCACGTTAACGAATCCAGGTTTCGAAACGTGATGTTCATCCATCCATGGAGTCACAGGTCCCACCCAGGGCCGGGTCGGGTCGGGTCGGGTTGGATGCGTACCCCACCCCACTCAGCCTACTCGAGAAGATCGCCGGTGCATCTAAGCCGTCCGCTGACCACCGAGAGAGATGGGTCTTCGGGTGAGCGCCACGCCATCATGATCGGCCCATTGGGATCCCAAACGTGTGGGAGAGTCCTCGGCCTTGAGACGTGGCCCAGGTGTCGTTGGAATGTGGGGCAGAGAGATGGATGTGTGAAAGGGGATAGGGGGGATGTAAGGGGGGCGAACATTCATCCCCCCTGTGTCTTGGTTTTAGCATCCCACTCCCCATGACCTTTTAAAAGATCTTGTGCTTCGCTTCTTCATGGTCAAAGCCTTTGGTTCACTTTGAAGTCTTTGGATTTGAGTCTTTGGATTTGAATACTAAAAATCAAAGGGAAGGAAATCAATATGGTACATGCCTTTTCTCAAAAGTGTGTCTTCGTGATGTTTTTGTGGGGCCTTTCCATTAACAATTCATTGTCCCTCAATATCATTAGGGGGGAATGTATATATATATATATATATATATAAGGGAATGTTAAATAAACCCAGGTTTTTACAAAATCGACTCACCCATCCTAAATCAATTGTTTCATTATTTAATCATTGCATTAGCATGCATTATTTTTTTTCTTAAATAAAACATGTAATTTTTAATGATAAACTTTTAAATAAAATCCTCTACAGTATCATATATTATTACATTTTTAATTTTAATAAATATATAAACTGTGGAATTTTACATTTTTGTTAAACAAAAATTTGATGAGTATCTAAATATATAAAGATAAAATATTTGTACATTACTGACTAAGAAACAAAATTATATGAAAAGTCACCTAAATATATATATTTTTTAATTTAATATTTTAATGACCTAAATCAATAATTAAAGATTAATAAGAATAAATATAGGACAACAAGAGTGATGATGATAGTTGAAAGGGAGATGCAATATCTTAGAACATTCTTGTATGCATGTTGCATATATATATATATATATATACACACACACACATATATAGTGTGTGTGTGCCCTATTCCATTGTTGCCACTTGTGTAAGATTTTGAGGCACATCTTCATATGAGTAAAAATGGGAATAAGTGTTTAAAAACTAATTTTGTCTCTTAGTTTTGCATCCTCCTCCTTTGAGTGCAAGAGCAACAAGTGGGAGACAAAATCCTATCTCCAAATTGAATTTCATGGATGATGAATTATGGAATTGAATTTACTCACTAAATTAAGTTTGTAAATAATCATGAAAAAAAATGCATATTTAGTACTAAAAATTTTAGAAAATCAATTGAGATGTAAATAGTTACTAACATAATGAATTTAATATTATTTTTAATTAATAAACAAACTAAAAATATATAAGGCATAAAAGTGTTGAAGGGGGTAAAAAACTTTAAGATGTAGTTTTTTATGCATATTCTATAATTACTTTATAGACTGCACTATATAGGTTCTTGATTCATATTTCAGATAGAAATTTTTGAATTTTAAATGCAACTCACAATACAATACTAAATTAAATTGTTGAGACCACTTAAAAGAAATATCCTGGTCTAAATAATGTAAACCGTACATGGTATTATTATTGTTATTGTCATTTGCTATGGCGTTACATTGAATGGAACACTTTACCAACTAAAGGAATTCATTAAAAAACATTGTTGAATCATTTGTAAATTCTCATAGCCATCCGCACTACATTGATTACATCCATGTTTATATCAATGATGGTTCATGTGGAAAAAAAAAAAATAAAAAATAGGTGAAGAATAGTAAAATCATTAGAACCCAAGTCACTTCATAATTTTTCATGTTCTTTTTACCATGTAACATGTACACATAACATGTAATAAATAATTAAAATAATAATATTTTAAATTTTTATTTACTATATATATTTATGTATTGAAAAAATAAAAATACTCACAGTGCTAACATGAATTAAACCAAGAAGTAAATTTATCTTCCAGAAATTCAATTACCAAATGCCAACTTACATTAACTCACTAACATTACTCATTTAGATCATTTTCCATATTGTGCTACATTCCTTGAAGGTATGATAAAAATTAGAATGACACAAATCATGAACATTCCACTCATTCAAGTATTATTGCCTTATTCACTTTTCACATTAAGATATAAATATTCATGCGTCTATAAATATATTGACATTTCATCAAAATTTTAGATAAATTATGAAATAATGGTAAGTTGAGAAGAAAAATCATTGGACTGCTTGTTTTGTTTTATTTTGTTTATGGTTTAAAAATACAATTAACATCTATGTATCGAAATGCATATACTTGCCATATTAGCAGGGCCCAGGAGAGAAAACAGCCGCAGAGGATGGGTGTGCTGGCTTCTGCTCCAGTGGATGATTTTCATTTTACCAAATTCATCCACTCGACTTGGTTTCCAGGATCCTTCTTCGGACATTATTGTTGGCAGTGTTCCAAAGTAGAAGAGATAGAAAGAGAGTAGCTATCACACACATTCCTAGAGATAGAAAGAATGAGTTACTTCCAGGGTTTTGGTGGATTCCAATGTTGTTCTGTTTGTTTGGAATAAGCGTAAAAATAACATATATATATATATATATATTCATACATACATACATACATACATACATACATGTGTGGATCAATGAAAGTGACTGTTTGGTGAATTGTCTCCTTCAGCTTTGAAATATGTTACTCAGTGCTTTCCCCTTTTCTTTTTGTCTTTTTCAATAAATATGTGTAACCAAAGGTCCCAAATGGTTCTTTTGTGACCTCATTTTTTCGTGTGTAATATTGATTTCTCATCAAACAAATTGTATTTGAGGGAGGCCTTGCTTACAACAACCTTTGTGTTATTGCTTGATTACATCCTAATTATGTAATATACACATATGTATATATTTATTTACTCGTAATAATAAAAGAGTAATTAAAAGTGTGAGTATTAAGCTTTCATTTCGATTATTGTTCACAAAATTAAAAAGTAAGAATTAAAAAACACTACATCTATAAATGGTAAGACTTGGTCCAAGCATTGCATACAAAGATTTGTGGACAATCACTAATTAATGTTAATATGAAGTGAGTTTGTTATTCATTCTTTAATTATGGGTATTACATTATTATTAATAATACAATATCCTTATTTTTTCATCCATGTCTACATGCTATTGTTGTGCATATGCACTGTGATTCTTTGAGATTTTAAATAATGAAGTAATATCCATCAATGTTTCAGTGTATGACCAAACCTTACCTGTGGCACACTACCATATACAAAATATATATCCATGTTAAAATACTAGTAGAAGACAAACAACCAAAAAAGTTTTAAAAAATGAACTGGGGTATTTAGAGCACAAACAACGAGATTCTACTGCACAAAAACACCATCAATATTAACAAACTTACATGAAACATTCCTTTTTTTTTTTTTTTTTTTTTTTGTTCAATTCAAGCTTTTAATTTTCTGATTCTGCAACAGAAATGTGGCCCTGACCTGTGTTTATCCCCTCTGCATGAACAAAATCCAAAAGCAGTAGCCAGATATAACTTCATTATTATCAATATTGTTTTCTCCTTTCACTGCTCAATCATGCAAGCTTTAAAGTTCAGACACAAAACACCCAAGTTATAATGCAATGCACGAACACCAGAGCTAACATGGAATCGACACCCAATAACTCTTCATGTAGTGAAGTCAGTCTTAGGGCAGGGCAGGGTCCAGCTCAGCCCGGCCCGGGCAGAGGTCAAGTGGCAACAAATTCTTGTCCCTGCAATCTGGAATCTCGTAGAACCCCTGAACGCCAACCTTGAAGAGGAAAGGATATCCTTTTTCACACTGGAGCCAAGTGGCAGGACCCGCAGGGGGGGGCATCAGCGAATCCGCTGCTTTGTCTGGCTCCCACGTCAGCAAGAAGGACGTTCTGTTGTGGCTAAGGTTTCCACGTGGGCAAACGTGTTCTCATTGGCTCACATCCTTCCTCTTTCCTAGGCTTTTTCTTCCCCCTTCTGTTGATGATCTCGAACTCGGGGGAGCCAATCCCGGCCAAGTACTGTTGTTTATGAGCTAGAATGAAAGATGCCTTCGTGACCCCTTTCTTTCTGGTCATATGCTCTGTTTCTTTTCTGCCCGCACGTTCACACTTGCTTCTTCCTCTCCTTGGAAATGGGCTGAATGCCTTTTTGGCTACTCGGATGTTATTGTACGGCACCAAGAGGACCACCACCCCCAACAGTTCATGGGGTGTGGTGAATTAGTTTCCCTATTACCGTGTTCTTCTCCCGTGACCGTGTTCTTCCCCACTCTCATGAGTCATTGTTGTGATTGTTGTTGCCAACCAATTGTTTCATCTTGTAGAGAAAGAAATGAACATTCTGTTGCACATGTCCTCTGTATAACCTTCCAAAAAACAAATAAATTGCAATGGTATGTTATGGGGGGGGGGAACAGAATTGGGGAACATGTTCTTTGTTCCCATTCCTCCCCCTTTCATCGAAGCCTGAATTTGAGGCAGAATGACTTGATGCATGTATAAAGGGGCACACAATTATCTATATGGAACAGGTGATGGACATTGATGTAATTGTGAGCCCCCCCCCCCCCCCCCACATGAAGTAGTGTTACTGTCATGTTGACAGGCACTCATACTCCCTGCCTTTGCATTTCTTAAAAGGACAAGTCAAACTCATACATCAGTAGTGGGGAACAGGTAACAGCTGTGTATCAGTAACAGATTATCTGCCCAGGGACCTCAAAAAAATACTCCTCCTCTCACCCACCTTTTGCTTCTTCTTACATCAAACCAAAGCTGTCCTGGTGTGTTTTATAGTCTGTCCAAGTTGATAGATATGAAGTGAATGAAAGCTAGGAGGCTCTTGGTTGAGTGGAATGATGCCAAAAGAGAAAGGCTAGGATGGGGGGCATGCATCAGTTTTTCTGTACCTTGTCCACTGGCTAGATGTTGAAAGCTGGTGTTCAAATCAGACCAGAGAACACATCCCCCTCCTCCTATGCAGAGAGCCATTCTTCTGGAAGGTGGGGCTATGGGTTCCAACTCATGGAATTTGTCTGGTGGAGCGAGAATCTAGGCAACCACAACAAACAAAACAAAATATGGGCTGTTCTTGTGTCCCACTCCCAAAAATGCATCTTGTGTGGAGTTGTGATGTTCAAAATTCCCATGTCATACAACTCAAACTGATCATCGTTGTGTAAAAAACAGACCCTCCCCAAACACACAACTTCTATTAATAGACACACAGTATGATCAGTATCATTGTTATTACTTTTTAAAGCAAACCTTCCTCTGAAGCCGTCAATGAGAAAGGTCATGAGGGAAAAAGTTGAGTAAGTTGGTTGGAGTTTTCCTCCGTAGGCGTCGTCGGTGATAGGCAACGCTGTCTGAGAACGAGAACGGCCGTCTCCTCTAGCAAGGGACTGGCGAAATCAATTGTGCAATAGGTCAGGGTCCAACCTGACTTGACTGGCCCTTGATTATGGAACCCGCGCCTTAAACGGGGTGACGCGGTCACGCGGTCGTTTCCCGGGGTTATGGGAGCCTCTCTCCTTTCGCCGCTCCTCCGTCTCCGTTCCTGTCCCTATCCCCTCTCTCCTTTTCGCACGGCTTTAGCTATGACGCCCCGCTGCCGCTCTTGCTTCTTCTCGGGGGTAGCTTCGCAAAGCTCTTGTGGGCTCTTCATGTGAGGGAGCGAGAATCGTCCAAGATCGAGCATGTGGATTCCATTTTGAAGCTGGAGTTAGTTAGTTAGTGTTTTTTGCTCCCTTTTTTTCCGGGAGTAAGGAGAATGATCCTTGGTGCCGTGGTTGAGATGCACGAGAATTGTAGTTGCTTCGAAGGAGTTGGGGGTGTTGTTCGCGGTCTGGTAGGGTGCGGAGGTGCGGATCGAGATTGAATTATACAGTTTTTTTTTTTTTTTTTTTTTTTTTTTTTTTTTTCGCTTCAAATGCTGTTCGTGAGATTGGTGGGTGGAATGGTAGCAGTGAAGTTAGTTTGTTGAGGTTGTGGTGCAAGGAGGTGAGGTTGTGTCTGAGATTTTGAGCCGCGGCGGGGTTGAGAAGCTGTTGATGTGTACGTTGGCCGCGGGTTGTGAGCTGCTGCGGATCGAGTTTTAGAGGGAGCGTGCTTCGTTATCTAGCTCATAAAGAGGTGTTGTTGTGGAGTTTCGTTGATGTGATTGGTTTCATCCGTGCTGGAGTGTCATAGTTTGCGGAGGTTTGCTTCCTGTTTCAAGGAATTTGACATTGGTTTTTTTGGACTCAGATTAGCGGGAAGCGTAACAAGGCTTGGATTTAGTTTAGCGCCAGCAATGAAAGGGGAGTTTTATTATTTATCTATTTATTTATTTTCTTTGGTGTAGTAGCGACTCTTCAACAGCATCGTTGCATGACATCTGTAGTTTGTACCCAAGGACCTTGGGAACAGGGTGGCGACGGAGGGGATCCGAACTAGACCACGTATTTAGAAAGGAACACAGGCTAGAAGACCATTTTTCAGGCGTGTTACAGGGGGATATGATTTCACAGGAACTGGGAGGAGGCCTGAGTGCTTGTAGGAATGAACGATTTTAAAAACTAAATAGGTGACAAAGAAGTGACAGGAATCAATTGAGACGCGGGGTTTATTTGAAAGCTCCTTTACACTGGGAGTTTCTTAAGCATGGAAATGAAGCACTTTGTAAAAATGTTAAGATATCGTCGTTACATCAAGGATAAGACAACGGAATCCTGTGCCGTGGACCATTGAAGAACTGCGTCCTCCTCTTCCCTCATTTCCCCTGTGACTTATTTTATCGCTAACCGAGTAGCCACATCTGGTCATGTATTCTCATGCTTCTATGAGGGGTTCAGGCTACGGTCCTCCAGCAATGGATCAAGGTATGGCATTCCCCAGCTCTTCTGCCTCCAGAGTGTACAGGGCGATGATTTGTACAACTAGACAAGGCCGGTTTCTGTGCCTGTCAGCTTAGCCCATCGATCAGTGACTCGTTACCCGCTTTTGATCTGTTCCATTTCTTTGTTTTGAAGTCCTGAAGCGTGATGTTGAGATGGCATGCGCGCTAGCGTTTCAGTCGTCTACCTGATCATCATCCCATTTTCCTTGGAGACCTTATCTTTCTCATTTCAAAATTCTGAACCCAATGAAAATCTGAGCATTTTCGGTTTTTCGTCCATGGAGATCATTCTAATGGTCGATTGGCTTGATTTCATTGCGCAAGAGAAACCATTTTAATTTTTTCCTCCCCCTTGTCGTCCAGTTGTGCCTAGTTCCGAGTAGGGATCTCGTTAAACATCTTCAGTGTAGTGTCGTTTTGCACCTTAGAGAAAATACGTAAAATATTATGCCTAACCTGTTCTGAAGCTGTAGCTTCTTTCGCATTCTATCGTTCTCCGCATGATCAGCTTTGACCTCTTTGGCATTCTTTACATCACACGACGGTGTTGTTTGACACGATGACTTACGACCTGCGTAGATACCTCGTTCTTCCTCCTTCTCGTCTACTATGTTTTTCTACAAGCGTCGCTGTATCCGTAAATCACACTAGTTTTAACCTGGATACGTAGTCGTGAGGGTGTAACCCGTTTCGAAGTTTATTTATTTTGCAGCGTTGTCAATGCCGAAACAGGGTTAGCAGTGTAGAGCATTTTTCACTTGTTAAAGATGTCATTACATGTGAAGTTATGAGTACTGGTTTTTATTATCCTGGTTGGGAGAGTGATAAGTATCTCGTAGGCGGTCCCTTCTTTTCAGTACGTGGAGAGTAATTTTATATGAGACTTATGCACTCACTTTTTCGTGTAATACCCGTGCTACTGTGTTTCTCTTTTTTCCTAATACCAGGCGCATTTTCTTCTAGCTTAGGAGAGGCCAGCTTCAGTTTTGGTACCCTTTACCGGATTAAGTGTCTGACGTGACTTGGGAGATGTTGAATTTAGAATGAGAATGCTAAGGTTTCATTCATTCATTATTTTGATGTCTTACTGATTGTCATCATGTAGGTGAGAGAAGAATCAACTCTGAACTGTGGCATGCATGCGCGGGGCCATTGGTTTCACTTCCTCCAGTGGGCAGCCAAGTGGTTTACTTTCCACAAGGTCACTCTGAGCAGGTATGACATTCAAGTCATCCATGGTTTGTTGTATGAGCGAGAGTAATGTTTGGGTTTCTGCCGTTTATCCGCAGTGATTTGTTCCTACGGATGACAAGTCTGAGAGTACCATGGGAAGAAGCAATACATAGCATACTGTTGTGCAGTCACTAAACAGTGGCTGTCTTATTTTTGATTTTGTTTCTATTTGTCGATTCTATGGTCAGTTTGTTAATGGTTTTGACGTCAGAAGCATGCTAATGTTAATACTGGTTTTCAAGCTGTGAGAAGGTTTTATATACATTGGTAAACCATTAACTGGGTTTTGGGTCTGTTCACTTGGCATTAACTCCCAAGTGTTTGAAAGAGCATGTATCCTCGCGTCCATTCTATATTAGTTTCTATGGTTTCTTCAGAATGGGCCATAGAGCTTTCTAATGCAGGTTGAAGGCTTAGGTGCTCGTAGAAAATGTGACATCGTTCCACTTCTGTTGTTTGATGATATCAGGTTGCTGTGTCAACCCAAAAGGAAGCTGACACTCATATTCCCAACTACCCAAATCTTCGACCACACCTAGTTTGTACTCTTGACAATATCACCCTACATGTTAGTGTCCGCTATCCCTAAGCTATGTTGATACTTTGTTGGAATTTATTTGTAGGACATTTTTTAAGACTACATTGTCGTCGGCTCCTGGCTTATATCTTTTGTAGTATGTCATGTCCGAGTCCGACGATGAGCATTTTCTATCTCTTTGGTACTAAAAAATAAATTACGAGTACGACTCAGAAGCTGGATACCGAAATATGAAATGATGAGGACCGGCTACTGATGTGGACCTTGTATCTCTTGCAGGCGGATCTTGAAACGGACGAGGTTTATGCCCAGATGGTTCTTATTCCATCACAAGATCCGGTATGTTGGGGTATTTCTTTATTGAGGGTGTGACAGCATGCTTTTTATGTCGCAAATAGGGTTCAAACGCGTTTTAGCCTTTCATTTCGATTTTTCTTTCCTTTACAACTCAATTCTCTACCTGACAATAACCTTTAGCGAATGTAATTGAAATTCTTGCTTCTCGAACTTCAGGACAAAGAAACGATGCTACTGCCAGATGCAGTTGTGCAAAATAAGCAACCAACGGAATACTTTTGCAAGACTTTAACTGCCAGTGATACTAGTACGCACGGTGGTTTTTCAATACCTCGGCGTGCTGCTGAGAAAGTCTTCCCCACTCTGGTATCATCCTGCCTTGTGAACTAAATTCATTTGCACCAATTTCATGACAAGAGTAGCTGTGAAATTCATCGCACTCGGATTAGATATATTGATAATGACATCCGAGTAATGTGTGCTTGTAGGACTACAATCAGCAGCCCCCTGCACAGGAGCTTGTTGCTCGAGATCTTCATGACCAGGATTGGCACTTCCGCCACATTTATAGAGGTGCGCATGAATCGTCAATTCATTTTGCTTCGAATGCCCTCCATGTCGTGCTATACTGGAACCAGATGGTTATCAGTCGAAGCAAATTTTAAGATGTATTGTTATCTTGAGCAGGCCAGCCACGCAGACATCTTCTTACCACTGGATGGAGCGTTTTTGTCAGTGCAAAGAGATTACAAGCAGGCGATGCTGTTTTGTTCATCAGGTAAGTGTTCATCTGAGGCTGAAGGCGAATTTACATGTTCATGTATTTGTTGTATCCGTCATTTTGGACACGTTAATCATCATATACTCTCTTGATCAATGTGAACAATACATGAGTGTTCTCATCTTCAACCGTGTGTGGATTCTATAAGCAGGGACGACAAGGGTCAACTCTTGTTGGGCATAAGGCGTGCTAACAGGCTACAGACAATGATGCCATCGTCAGTGCTGTCTAGTGATAGTATGCACATTGGGATCCTCGCGGCTGCAAGTCATGCCGCCCAAACAAGTAGTCGTTTTACGATCTTCTACAATCCGAGGTGCGTACTTGCTTTTGCTTTAGTCTTAGTGTCATATGTGTTGGAGATGGTCTTGATCATTAAGCGAAGGATGTGTCGTTTGTTATTCTCTAACCCCATTTTACGTGATTTCAAGAGCATATGATAATGTGCTAATGTATTGTTCAATCAATGTGTTTTAGGGTTGCGAAAGCAAAGCAAACAAATCGATACGGATCTTGATCAATACCCGTGTTTGTTTGAAATCGCAGGCAAAGTCCATCAGAGTTTGTTATTCCTTTGGCCAAATACCAGAAGGCAGTCTACTCTACTCAAGTTACAGTCGGGATGCGATTTCGTATGGTATTTGAAACTGAAGAGTCTACTGTGCGAAGGTATGAAGTATATCTTCTTTGTGTGAGGGTTTGTGATTTATGATTTATGATTTACGATTTATTTTTTTTGAACTAAAAGAGAATAGAAAAACATATCTTTCTCTCCTCACCATTCTTATGTTTTTTTGAGAAAGGCTCAGTCATATCTACTTTTAATCGGATGGTGCAGGTATATGGGAACAGTCACTGGCATCGGAGATCTGGATCCTGTGAGATGGCCAAACTCGCACTGGCGCTCATTGAAGGTAAAATTTCATTTTGTAACTTCATGTTGTCAATTGGATGATTACATGGAGGAATTATCTTTAAATATCATGTGTTACTGTTTGTGTGTGAAAATTAATACATTTAAACAATAACAATTGGTAAAGGTTATGTAAAAAAGATCATTCCCTGTTGTGAGTACCAATATCATGACTGACATTTCCTAATGTTGTCTACGCAGGTTGGTTGGGATGAATCCACGGCTGGTGAGAGGCAGCGAAGAGTCTCACTTTGGGAAATTGAACCCCTAACCACACCTTTCCTAAGCTGTCCTCCTCCACTTGCATCAAGATCCAAGCGTGCACGTGGAATACACGGTAAAACTTTGCTTTCCTTTTAGCTGCGGTACATAGCGCATATTTAGCTTCTTATTCTCTGGTTATATCGGGTTTTATTCACTTTACTAGCGGTGAGTTTCTTACATTTTTCACGGGCAAATCAGATTGTTTCAGATGGAATTTGTTGTTTCAAATGTCTAGCTGTTGATAGCTTACTTCAAAGTTTGGCTCATGATCGTGTACGGATATTTAAGTGCATTTTTAGTTTGAGTGCATAGTTCCTTGAATGAAACGTATTTGATGATTGAATCTGTTGGATTTTTTGTATCAGGAGAGGATGAAGATCTTGAGGCATTGATGAAGAAGTCACAGTTATGGCCCAACAGCTGCGACACTTTGGGGCCTCTTAGTTTTGGAATGGAGCAGCCGTGGATGCGAATGTCACAGCAGAGAGCCGGAAATGAGTACTATCGCACATTTGCTGCCGCCACCGCCTTGCAAGAATTCCGAGACCCTTCCAAGCAAGTCGTGACTGATTCCATGCCCAACTCACAAATTCTGTATCGACAGCCGCAGCCTCAATTACAGAACCAGCATAACCAGCAATTGATGCCACAAATGAATGATGTACCAGGTCCACTCCTGCAATTGTCCACAACTCAAGCATCCATGGATTTGGGAAGCTCTGTCAGGCCAAGTTCAAGCTACTCAGATTCGGAGATACACTTGCCATCGCCATCTTCAAGATCCTTCTCAATTCAAGGAATGATGGGTAGAACCCTAGGCAACGTTCCGACGAACTCGGGTGATGGAAATCAGTTTCCCAGCTTGATGCGTCCCAATCAAACTGGCCTCTCACCTTGTGGTTTAATAGCGGGAAATCACCAGGTGAATTTGGTCGCTCCCCTTTCCAGTTGACTTGAATTGGAAATTCAGTAATAGATATAGTTTTTCACAATTATTTGTGAGGGCTGACATCACTCCTCAATTCGATGTTTGGGTTATATGTCTTCTGTGCATTAGACATGGTGCCAATTTATTATTCATGATGTCTTATGTGAATGTTCAATAATTGTTTACTACGTGCCAGGTTTCTCCTTCATGGTTTCCAACCTTGCAGAATCCAAGTCAAGCTGAGTCTCAGTCAACAGCCTCTCCTCGACTGCATCGAGTGGAAGTGCCGAATGGTGGTGGAGTGCCTGGTTCATATGGTTTCACCCAACATGGAGAACCGGATGTGCAGCCAAGTCTTGAACACCTACCTACATATGGTTTTCGCAGCAATGGGGCAGAATCAGATCAGCTGCAGACTGATCGAAGTCATCTTCTATTTGGTGTTCCTATTGATCAGCCACTTGGTACCTCGAGTGGCCTCCCATCTCCCAATTTCGGGAAAGCAAAAGACCTGTCTGGCAATACCATGTTACCTGGGTCATTCTGTTCCCCAGCTACACCAGGCGATTCTGGAATCATGCCAAGTGAGCGCATAGATGACAATGTCATGTTGCCACGGGGCGTGGGTTGGCCTACTGTGCAACCTGCACCTCCTGTGCGGTCCTTCACCAAGGTTTGTATGTGACTTGAGTCTTCAATTTTCTTGAATGCTAGGTCTCTCTGATATACCTATATTAGATTACCTGATCTTCATTTCGCAGTTGGATGCTGCGTCCTATCTTGGATATGGTTTGTTTTAGCATTGAAATTCATTGGGGGCTTCTTTGAACTCCAGACAAGATTTAACTTTTGCAATTGAAAATGGGGTGATGGTGAATAGGTGCATAAACTTGGGTCAGTGGGGAGATCGTTGGATATAAACAAATTCTCAAACTACGCAGAGCTTCGAAAGGAGCTTGCTCACATGTTTCACCTGGAGTGTCTCATGGAGGATCCTCAACAATCGGATTGGCTGATTGTGTATGTCGATAATGAGAATGATACACTTCTACTTGGTGACGGCCCCTGGGAGTAAGTGCTTAAATCTCTTAATTTTTTAATATATATATACATATACACATTTTTTGAGGTCATCTTTTTCTTAATACCCAGTGGAATTTGAATTATTGTAAGTATGATACAAAGCAATCGCCCTTGAAGCGAATTGAAGGTCGTATGTTGTCCTTGCAGGTATTGAATATACTTAGTGGTGCTTATTCTGTGATTGGACTATTACCTCTGGTCACTCATTTTCATGTTTTTGGCATGTGCAGAGCGTTTGTGAGTTGTGTCCGATCTATCAAAATTTTGTCACCTGTGGAAGTGGCTCAGATGAGTCAAGAGATGCCAGCTGCTGTGCTAGGGCAGCAGCTTAGGCCATCAAATAGCAATTCAGAAGATGCTCCAAATTCCCAAGCTGGTGGAGGAGCGTTGGACCACTGAGTTAGGACATGCGTGATTGCGAGAGGAAAAGAGACTGAGGGTAACCCGTTCCTGAAGCCTTATAATGGCTTAGCGTTTTTGGGTGTTGACTGGACAAGAGCATTGACCCGCATCGTGCTGCAAGATCCGATTTTTGTCTTGGACCAGCCTTTTATCAGCGGGCATACGGTAACAATAGCTTCTTTTTACAATGGACAAGCAATCACGCAGGCCACAGCACCGTCAGCAGCCCCGAGCAGTTGAATGGAGTCCTATTTTGTGTTGAGCTGGAATTCCAGGCTTGGAGGCGTCTTTGACAAGAGACTAAGAGATTTGTAAGGAATTTGCTGTTGCCTTACGCAGCCATCTCTTGAGCAGGTTCGAAGTATCCGTGCACACGTCACAGAGAATCGATCTCTGCCTGTTGCTCTCTAGCTGCAAGCTTGGAGAATCCACTTTCAGTCGGCAAGGTTTGCGTTTGCGAAAGGCTGACGAGTAACAACTACCACTATGCATGCAGAATGTTATACATGAAATAAAACCCTGGTAAGGAGATTTTGAGAAGAGCTTAGCATGAATCCTTTGCTTTGATTTTATGAAAGAGCATGGGTTTCGGTTTATAGCTCTTGTGGAAGGTATTCTCTTCTGGGTACTCTGTTACGGCCCCCAGACTCGCTGTAGGCAGCTCTCTGTTGCCTTAGCATACTGTGGCTCTGGATTCTGTCCTTAATGATCTCTACTTTAAGTGGCAGCCCGTGAAGACTTTCTCTGCTTTTCGACTGTGTTCGTTTCCCCCTTTTTTTTTTTTTTTTTTTTTTTTTCCTCTACTTTCAGGAGCTGAGTTGTTTGGCTTACAGGATTTTAGGAACAGCTACTTCTTGAGACTTCAGGTTCGAATACTTTGTTGGCTCAGTTATGGCACAATCATAGAGAACTATAAATATCTCCATGCCAGATTCTTCAGTTTAGAGCTATGACCAGGTTCTGGATGCCGTCTTGACCACTACGACGGGTGTGCCGTACTCTGCAATAGTTAATCTTCTAAGGCTCACTGCCTTCTGTGTGGTCAAGTGGAGCATGAATGATGGATGCTCTTGTACATACAAAAAGTTTTGGTTCTCAAGGCCTGCTGAGTCGTGGAATTTGCCTTAAGTGTTTCCTTTCCCTTCATCATTTCAACCGTCCGATTTGCAGTGAAGCCTTGACCTGAATTCTATGTTGTTATCACCTTGATTCTTCTACTTGTTTGTGCTCCTATTTTGTGCACTTGCATTCTGCTGGATTGTTCAGAATTTATTCCTGCAACTGCTTGCTGTACCGATCGATTCATTCAGGGTCTCCGTCACAAGATTTTCTTGACTAAGAAAACACTTGCAGAAATTTTGAACTCATGTTTTCAATAGTCCCAACTGAAGAGATTGCTATCTAATCTTAAAGAGCAATATGAAGTCTTTTCTGAGAGACAAACATTGTTACATGATTTTGAATTAACTGTTTGTAATTAGCATTCAAGGATTTTAAAAATAAATCTTAATTAAAAGTCATTCTTGAGATATTTTCTAAAATATCCCATTTTATTGCACTACTAAGATTATAATGGATTCAATTATAGGAAGAATCAGAACCATTCTTTTTCAAAACTTAAAAACATAATGCAGACATGAAGATGAAGTAGCAATATGAGGTTAAGATGGCATAGTATGTTGAAGTGCTGGACAAATACTAATATTTTAATTACAAACATTATTATACATAACATAACCTTGAATTCAATAGCATTTCTACTTTATGTTGTGGGATTTAATTTTGTCTTTTTAAAAAAAACTCGTGGAAAAATCATTGACGTAATTAATTAATAGATGCAGTAAACCAAAGTGATGTCTTGATTTCCTTTCCTGTTAGTATTGGTACTAAATTGCTTTTTGAATTAAAAAAGCAATTATGTATCAGAAATAAAACTATGGAGATACTATTACATTCTCATTTAATACCTACTTATTGGCTTTATTATTTGGTTTGAAGTAAAAATATAACATTCACAAATAATCTACAGTAAAGAATCAACCATATTATTATAATGTCAAATAAAACCTGTATTCAAAAAAAATTGTAATATTAATTTTATAATTTTATAATTATTATAATTATTGATATTTAAATTTTAAAAAAGAGGTACAAAATCAACTTATTCTTGATATTGCACAATAAATATGCAAAAATTATAGAAATTTCAACAACTTTTTATTCTTTCCACTTTTATCATTTTACTTTAAGGAGAGATGGAGGTCTACACCATTGGTAGAATGATATGTTAAAGGTATTGTAGGAAGTACAAATTTTATTGTTTTTGAGTTTATCTTGTAATAGTGTAATGTCTTCCATGTTGTCTTCATACCTATCTTTTTGTTAATAGATGTGTTGGTCAAACAAGATGTGCTAGCAAACTATTTGTGCAATAAATTATTCTATGGCTGTTAATATCTTTAGTAAGTATCAAGCAAAAAAAAAAGATCAACCACATATTCCTTAGGTTGCAAAGGAAAAGTTAAAGAGTCTTTAATTTTTTTTTTTTTTTATACTATTTGTTATTTTGAACATATATTTATTGTGTGTTTTGATATTATGACGCATAAACTAAAAAACCATATTAAAATATATTGTTTTATTTATTAATAAATAAGAGTTAATTAAATCATCAAATCATTAGATAGACATAATAAAGATGTTGAAAATAACTAGTTGAAACATTCCAAGAAAGTTCTACTTTTTTTGTGCTTGAGTAGAAAATTCTTAGGGAGCAAATTGATGCATTGAAGCTTCTTGTAGTTAGAAACGGTCTTAGTATTTGTAATGATAGTAGAAGTATAAATATTTCTCTTAAAGGATTTTTACACAAGAATTCACAAATATGCAATTTTGTTAATTGGTATTGAAATTTATAAAAATAAATCAAAACCTTGATAAGAATTGGATAATACATGATGTTAGATAGACTTTGAAGAAATTGGATAACTTTTTTTTTATTAAAATTAATATATATATTTTTAAAAAATAATTTGTACTTCTAAAAGAAAAATAACATATTAAGTTATATATTATTATATATGCTTTCTAAAACCACCACTACTAGAATCTATAAAAAGATAACAATAAAAAAAAATTTCTATTAGAAGATTATCTTCGGTGACTAATGCTTACAAATTAGAAGTTACAAAAATTTATTGTAATCTAAAACATTGTAGCTCAAAGTAGTAATGAAACAAGAACAAAACTAGTAGTAGTTTAAAAAACTGTTAATCCTTAATCCAATCATAAAAGATAATTATTGATTTATTTATCAAATTATTAATAATTTGAGTATTAATATTTTTTAAAATACTTTTATTTTTAACTTTAAAAAAGAGATCATATTAAAAAAATTTAATACTTGTATCTATGTAAAAATAAATTTCAGTATAAAGAAAAAAATTAATTGTATTAATGGTGTGTTTTTATGTTTATTTTCTAACTCAATAATTTTTATAAAAATATTCCAAATTAAATATACATATAAAGTTTAATATATTATTAATTAAAAAATATTATTAAATCATTTTTTTTCTTTATCATTCTTCCATAATATTTTTATTTTATTTTCATAGATTTATTTAATTTTTAAAAAGAAATAAAAATTAAAATACATGTGTTTAATAAATGACAACAAAGAAATGTATTTTTACAAAAGTTAAAACTTCTAATATACCACAATGTAAAAATTGAGTATTTTTAGAATTTACAATAAAATTTAAAACTATTAAAATAAGATTCATGAAAAAGTGATATTTTACTAAAACTCAAGTTTAATAATATTTATGGAAATTGAGGAAATAACTTAAAAAAATATACATAAAAAAATGTTTTAAACTTCAATAAATATGAAAAGAAATCGAGGTCATATAAAATAAATTTAATCATTTATTTTTTATTATTTTTATACTATTCCTACACCTTATATATTAACATTTGATTTTAAGTATTTTATTTTTAAAAATTATTTAGTACTATGATATTTTAAATGTGAATATTTTACAAATATAATTGTAAAATTAAAAAGATAAAATAATTTTAATTTATAATAAGTATTTTTTTCCTTTATTTTTAAACTAATTATTACATATATATTTTGAATACTATTAATTAAGATATCTAACCAATTACAAATTCAAAGAACTTCCACTAAATTGTAACACATCATTTTATGTATCTTTAAGGAAATTGTAAAATGTCCTTAATGGCTATCTAATGTTGTAGCCTAAGATTTGCCATGTATTAGCTAATAACTCCTATTACATATAAAATATCATCTTAAGAAATTATCATAAATCCTATTTTAAGTCATCATATTTAAAAAAAAATTGAAGTCTTACAAAGTTTAGAGAGAAGCCATGCAAATCTAAATATTTATATTTTAATAAATAATAATAGATTCATTATTACTACATCCTATATAGATGCCTTGGTTATAGTTTGTAATAATTAAAGACTACTTTCAAAAAATTACAAGATTTTTAAAAAATAATTTAAAATAATTTTTTTAGTTTTTTCATATGCAAAAAATAAAATATTAATAAAATCTTATGATTTACTTCAATAAATAAAAGTATTTAGATAACATACTTAAAAGATTTGGTATAAAAAATTTCAAATCTTTAGCTACATCTTTAGATTCATATAATAAAATATTAAAGATATCTTAAATCCTATTTGATAAATTTCTAATTCTTTAACTATTGCTGCAACAAATATGAAATGCACATACAAAAAATACCTACAATCTAATAAAGAAGACAAAGAATATAAGTGCTTCATTTAAATTAGCTCTAAATTGGACTTGAACCAACTCATAGATGTAGTGCCTCCAGATCCTTGCTAAAGAGGGGAGGGAGAGAAGAGAGCTAAGCATCTAGCCTTTGCTCCTTACTTAGAAATCTCTACAAAAGTTGTTAAAAAATAATTGTGCAAAGCTTGCCAAGAAAATTCAAAATAACATAATATAAGACACATATCAAAAATCATATTTAATACAAGAAGAGTATAAATTAAAGTCATCTTTTTTATAATAAAAAATATATCATTATAATCAATACTTTCTTTTTGCACATAGTCCTTTGCAATTACTCTTCTTTTGTAGCGCTTGACTAAATCATATATATTATATTTGATCTTAAAAATATATTTGCAATCAATTAATTTTCTATTTGTTGGTAAAGGTATCAAAAGTCTAAATCTATTAATCTTTTTCACTTTTGAATATTATCCTTTTTCATGGCTTTGATGGAAATAATAGATTTTCCAAAGCTTGTGTAAAATACACAAAATTCTTTCTTAAAAAGTATTCAATAAAGTCAAAGTGTTTTTGCTTTCTACAAGATTTTATCTTTTATAAGACCATTAGTATTGGATTATATTAATTCTAAAAGTTTGATTGCACAAATACTACTTTTTGTTAGAAAGACATCACAATATTTATTTTTTTATAAATATATCTTTTACAAAATTCTAACCTTGTATCCTAATCTAAGTATAGATGAATAAATATATTACTTGCTTATAGTTTCTTTAAGTCCAAAATACCGAGATGACCATATTGTTGAAACCAAAGATTAATCTTACTCAAAATTTCTTTTATTTTTGTGATAAGATTTATTTTTTTTATCTTTATTCAATGATCCTAAAATTTAAACAAGCTTCAATATCTAACAACCTTGATGATAGTATTGTCTTATTTTATAAGATATATATTAGGCTTGAAGTAGAAATCATAACCTTGATTTGTTATTTTCTTAATGTAAAGAAAATATTTTTTCTATTTTATAATATGAAAAATATCATATACATTCTTTTAATTATTTTTTAGACTTTAAAAAGATATTATATTTTCTTCTTAAATAGCAAGTCTAATATTTTTGCCTATACTAATCTTAGGTCCTAATCATAGACTTTTATAACTTAAAAACCAACTTTAATTTTATGTCATGTTTTAAAAAGCATTAGAATCAACATGTAACTTTTAATTACTTATATGATAGATAACATAACTAAAAATAGTAATTCATCCTCTTTTATATTTTCTTAAGCCTTTCTAATAATTCTATTGTAAAGTGTATATATATATATATATATATATATATATATATATATCTTGCCAATATAAAAAAGTCGTTTAACTATTTTATAATGCTTCCTTATATGTGTAATAATTGTGTCTCCTTTACTTGTTTTTGTGGTCTAGAACGTGCAAGTCAAGTATAATAAGCTCAAAATGTTTTTCACCTTATGTTGCTTCCAAATCCTACCATCCAATCTCTATGCTTTTTGTCTTATTCATAATAAAGACTTTTGTGCTTATAAGATGTAAGAAAATTAAAAAAAATGTCTTATGATTTGCATTCTTTTATTTTGTAAAGTTTTTTTGGATTTACAAGTAACTTAGTAGATTTCTTGTACTTTCTGAAAACAATCTTCTATAAATTCTTATCAATAGAAATAAATTATAATTTTTGCTTCTATAGATGTCAATTATCTAAATAATTTTTTTATGATGTCATATTATATTTTTATCTTATAATAATTATATTATAAATAAGAAAAATAGAAAATATGAGATGAAATATAATGTGAGTGGAAATAGAATCTATATAAAATTTATTATCTTTCCATAATCTTTTTAAATATTTATAGAAATTTTAAAGAATTCTCAAACAATCAAAAGATATTTAGATGCAAGTAATATTATAACATTCATATACTTAAAAAAAATTTAATTCTAAATTTATAACACCAAAACAATTGTGGTAATTTAAAAACAATTATGTCCAAATCCAAAAGTGATTAAACTTCTTCAAAAATTAATAAAAAGATTAAACTTTGATAAAGAAAAAAAATTATTCAAAAAATACTTAATCCATCAAAAAAGATGTGTAGAGTGTCTAATCTTAATATTATGTGAATATATATAATAAAGTGGATTTTTAAAATAGTAGTTAAAAAAATTCAAATAAACCAACTATCTAATTATTAAGGATTAAAGAAAACCAAATTTTTAAAATAAGTATTTATTTTTATCTTTATTTTTATTTGAAAAATTTAAAAATTGAATAAGATTTTTTTATATTATTAAAATTATTTTTTTATCAAATAAAATTATTTTATTTATAATATATAATTTTTTTTGAAAATAATATTTTTTTATAATAATCCTATCAATATTATTATACAATCTATGGGACTAAAAATTCTTTGATTAAATTTTTTCAAAGCTGAAATAACCATTATAGAAAGATCATGTAACTTAGAAATTTATTCTATAATTCGTTTAATATCTAAGAAACTTTTTTATATTTATTTTATCAAAAAATATATATATAATAAAAAATAAAAGTCATTGATATACTTTTTTTTTAAAGTAATTTGGATGTTAAAGTATTTTTTTGAAGTTTTCTAAAGTTTTTAATATTTATAAAAAATTAAATTTTAATTTTTAATTTTCTTTTATTATTATTATTATATGCATGTCTACTCTATAGCTTTGACAACTAATTGTCAATACCTAGTTGTCAACAATATGAATAAAAAAAACCATAGAATTAATACACTCATATATCACTAGAAAAAAGTGAACATTCACTTAAATATAGTTATAATATTGAAAAAAAAATAACTATTGCCAAAGATAAGAATATTAGATATTCTTGAAACAAGGCTAAAAACAAGAAATATTTTGACAAGAGTATGGAAGGCTAAATTCTTTCCTCCATATATAACTAACAAGTTACATAACTATATTCTATAAGTCATCCGACATGTGTCTAGCTTATAAGATAAGTTTCTAATATGTGTGCCACATGACCAACTTGAACTAAAAATTGCCAATAAGTACAACATGCAACCAATTTATAAAATAAGTAATCAATATATGTAATATGCAACTAATTTCTTAACTGATAGGTTTATTCAATCTACCAATTATCTACAAATACTTATAAAGTCAAATCTGTACTTATAAAGTTTTTTTAGAAGATATTATCAAATTTAATTGTTTTAACTTACTTCTATATAACTTCTCTTATTTTAATAATTATTAATATCAATGTATAAGTCTATGATATTATCCTTCTTTTAGAGACAAGTTCCACAAGGAGCAATGATCACATATTGAAGAAGTTCAAGATACAATAAATTATATTTATCACATATTCTAATCTTTGTTGCTTTTAAAGGTAGTTAATAGGTCTTTTCAATTGTTAATATTGTGCCATATTAAGGCAAAAGGACCATCTTGTTATTTAATTATTGTTAAGATTTTCAGAAGTTTCTTCAAATAAAGCATTTGAAAGATCATTAGAAGTGATATATACGTCCAATAATATCACCAAACATCAAGAATAACTTTTAAAGTTGTAATATCAAACATATTGTATCTTGCTATCCAAAGAAAAATATGCTATTCTTGAAGATCTTAATTTCTATTACATTGTCTTAAAGATTGTAATAATCTCAATGGTACATTTGATAATTAAGCAAAATTATAATCCTTAAGTGGAATCTATTGATTGTTGATTTTCTATCTTCTTTAGACTATACATAAAAATAAATTACAAACAAAGAAGATAGAATGTGATCTTTATCCTCACTCTTTGACTTTTTTTGATAGATATCAACAATAAAAAATATCAACATTATTTATTTAATTTGTAAGATTCTTAGATAGCTCTTATATACATTGTATTATGTAAAAACCAACCTAAGAATTCACTAAGCATCTAGATGTAGAAGGATTTAAACTTATCTTAAAGTTTGATTTACAACCCAAAATATTACATAAGATATTTAGTAACACCTTTTAGAAATCTTCAATAACCTAAGTAAGCTTCCAACTATCCTAAGTATATCCTATCAATCTTAAAAAATTATAAATATATCTTATCATATTCTAATGAATTCCAAATAAATCCTAAAAAATCTTTAATATTCTTTAACTAAATCTTAATCATATCTTAATTGAATCCTATCAACTTCTAATAAACTTCTAATTAAATCTTAATCAAATTTTAATCAAATTTTAATCAAATTTTAACAAATTTTAAGTAACTTTAATCAAATTCTACTAAAATCCTAAAGAATTTTTTTAAAAAACTTAATGAAATCCTAAAATAATCCTAATCAAAATCCAACTAAAATATAATCAAATTTTAATAAGATCTTAAAGTATTTTTAATCAGATCTTAATTAATTCCAAATCAAATTCAAGTAAAAATTAAAAAAATCTTGATAAAATTTTAGAAAAATTCTAATCAAATCCTAATCAAACTTTAATCAAATCCTACAACAAATTCAAAACCTTAATATCTAATAATTTAATAAATGATCTTGATTCTAAATTTGTTCACCTCTAAATATTTTAATTTATAAAAAGCATAAAGAATTCAAAGAAGATTGAACTTATTAGATAAGAAAAAAAACCTCATAATCCGCTTAGATGTCAACTTGCTTCCTTCAATCTTAATGCCAATCTTCTAGCAACAATATTTCTTTTTTTTATTATTTTATTTCTTTTATATTTTTAAAAATAATTAAAAATAAAATTAGCTACTAGTACACCACACTTTATGCCAATTCAACCATCGAATAATTGAAAATCTTTGAAATCTTTACTAGCTCTCTATACTCTATTTCTAAAATCTCAACCCACTTGAATTTCTATATCCTTTAATTTAATTTTTATATTAAGTTTTTACTTACAATACATAATTAATAAAATTAAAATATAAAACTTCAAATTTTCACCCTTATATCTACTAAAAATTTCACAAAATATTCAACAATAAAAATATATATATATATTTTTTTAAAAATCAAAGTCTTTTCAAATCATCCTTGACTTTGTTAAGCCCTTATAAAGTTATTACAAGCAAAAGTCATATAAAATTAATGCTTAATATAGCCTTCTCTAATATATCTTAAAATTCTACTTTCCAATCAATAAAAAATCCTTTGATTTGCAATAAGGACTTAGTTTTGTATCTTTAGATTTTATTTTGTTCCAAGCTCATAACCAATTCTTTTAAGTAACCTCTAATTTCTTCAAGTAATTTTTACTAGAAGCTATTATTTATTTCTACTTAAAGATATCTATGATATTAATTTTTATAATATATCTTGGTTTTTCTTCTTTATGGCCATATAAAATAAATAAAAATCTATTTTATATAAAAAAAACTTTATCAAATTTATCATGTCTTTGACTATTATTTATATTTCTAATATAATTTTCTATCATATTTTGATATAAAAACTTCTACAATTTAATCTTTTTTTCTTCTTCATCCATTAATTATATTATAAAATAATATTTTTTTGAATATATCTACCGTCTTATATGACTAAAATAAAATACATACAATACAAGATAGAACTTTATAAATTCCAATTGGTATTATTAATATGAGATTAAGTTATTTTTTTATAAATAAAAAATGATCTATATCTATAATAATATAACTTATTATTAAGAAAAATAGTCTTTATATTACAATGAAGTAATCATACCTTATTACCAATATAGAATTGAGGTTGTTTTTTTTTATAGATAACTACATTGATCTTTTGTTATTCTTGATCTTAATTTAATTATATCTTTAATATTGTATATAGCTTTGATATATATATTTTTTTTATATCAATGGCCTAAAGAATATGTAAATTCAAATTTTTATAAGTAAGTTATTATAGTTTAAAATTAAAATAAATTAAGAAAAATATAAATAATATTTATCTCAAGAATAACTTACTAAAGAAATTAAGAATTTGAGTTTCACAAGGCTCATAAATATTGTACAAGGTTGTTCTAGAGAGGCAATCAAGCCTTAGTCTTATCTTCTTATCTACATTCAAGGTGCTACAATCCATATTAAACTTATGTACTTATCTTCCTTTAAGGACCATACTTCCTGCTAGTCTTCATAATTTTTTAATAATAATTTTTAAATAAAAATTATATTTTTTCAATTTGAATTTATTTTTGTATTCAAAAGCATCCAATTAGCTAAAAAATTAGATATGACATTCAAATCTTACTCCATTTCTTTATATTAACCTTCAAAAGTAATAAAAATTATTTTGATCAAAGTCTTGAAAATCAATGAATAATTTTTATTTTGGCTATAATCAATTTCAACTTGTATGTAGAAGTAGATATTTGACAATAATAAGAATGCCACTTAGAGTACTTGAAATGTCTATTCTTCTCTAAAGTACTACTAACTTATAGAGGAGACGAAAGAAAGGAATTGAAATGCTACAACAAGTAATATATAATAAAAAAGAAAAATATAACTTATTAAAGGAATTTCATGATGATTTATAGATATAATATAAAAAGATTTGAATTACCTTTGTTCAACTTAAAAAATAATATTACTAAAAAATTATATATTAAGATGTATTTTTATTTATAAAAATATGAACAACTTATCAAATGTATTCTAATATATGAAATTGCAATGTTTTATATTCGACATGTTCTTTGGCTATTCATTCTAAATAAATTATAGATTTAATTATTATGCCATTTAGATTATAGAGAATAAGATATTTGGTATTAGCTTATGAAAATTTATGAAATCAAGTAGAAGGTAAAGCATTAAGAATAAAATCTATAAAAGAAATTTGTAGATTTTTTCTTAAAGATGTTATTTGTTGCTATGGATAAGTGAAAAAAATGACTACAAATTGTAGAGAATTAAATATTTAAGAAACTTGTGATTTCTTTAAAAGATTCAAAGTTAAGTTTTCATTCATTATTCCTAATATTTTAGAAGAAAATATAAAAAATAAACATTGTCATATTGTAACACAACTATATGGTGAAAATATAATTAAAAATAAATTTCTAATTAATATCTAATCTTCTTGATTTAAAAATAATTCAAGATATTTAAATATGGTTTTTATAAAAGCCTCTTAGTTTATTTTCTTATCTTAATAGCTAATAGATTAAAGGTTGGTTAATAATTTTATCTTCTAAGCTATAAAAATTCTTTTATTGACTTAGAAAGGCCATAAATTAATAAAAATAATGTAGAAGAGATAAATAAGTAATATGGTTGATACTAGAATAATGTTGAGGATAATATCAAGCTAAAAAATCCCTAGGATACGTTGGATTGATACCCGGGGGTTGACCATTTGTAGAACAAGATCAAAATCAAACCTCCAACCACTAAAAAATTTGTGCATTTGATATCACATCTACAATTCAAAATTTGATAATGCTTGATTAATTGGATGTGCTAAGTGTACATAAAATTTTGTAATAATCTAATAATGTGGTTAGAAGATATGTAGTTTTTGATACAAAAGAATATTAAAAGTTGGCAGTTTGAAATTAAGTAGGATTTCTAAGATTTTTAAAGATCTATTAATTGAAATAAGGTGAAATTTGGAATATTATTAAAGGACTTAAATGATCAAGCTAAAAAACAATTTTGAGTTGACTTTAATAATTAAAGAAAGAGAAATCTTTATTGAAACATCTATATCAACTTTTGAGTTGGTAGTAGAGTGACATCAGTGTGGTATTTTGAACATTTTTCTACAAGTTGTAAGTTGAATTGTGCTGAATTTGTTTTAAGCATGTAGAAAAATTATGGTAGAATTTTTGTATAAAATTTTGCATCAAGTGGATGGTCAGATTAGAAATTAGAGCTTATTGAAGCTCATTGAGTAGGATTAGGGCTTACAAAGAAAAATATAAATTATCTAATTATGAAAGTAATAAGACAATTGAAATTTGTGTATGGTTGAGGTTACTAAGAAGAGTGTTTTTGAGCACTTTGTATTGGCTTTAAGTACTTTTGAATTGAAATTCAAATTTTATTCTTCTTATATGAATAAAACTTATTAAGATTTTTTAGATACTTATAAAATATAACTTCATCTTCTACAGCTAGGTGCCTGGTGCATTCTCAAACAAGATAACATGTAATACATCAACCTGGTCATTCACTAATTATCAAAGTATTAATTAAATCAAATAAAACCTATTATGCCAACTAAAGATAAAGTACTAATTTAGAATATATTACTATAGAAAGATGGATTAATAAGAGAAGAGCTTTTAGTTATTAAAACTCAAAAAATTAAGCAAAGACGAGAAGATCCACAAATAATATTTGAAAGATTAAAAATGATAAGATTACAAAACAAGGCTTAATTTGATAAATAACATTAATTGAGACTTAAAGCAAGTAAAAAAGTGATTAAGTTTTGATCTATAATAATAACTTAGATAATTAACATAGTACTTTAAAGAAGTTTTTTTTTTTTTTTTTTTTTTTTTTTTTTAATGTTGATTTGAACCATATATGATAACAACTATCCATCATAATATAATCTATTTACTACAAGAGGAGGATAGAAGGACGTTGAAAATATCAATTGCAAGGAAGCAAGTGAATTTATTCAAATAAAGATATATATAAATAAATATAAAAGATTAAAAAAATAATAAAAAATATAAATAAAGATATAAAAAGCATGATATAAATTCAAGAATAAGTTTTGAATTATTTGGCTATATTAGGAGATATATAAATTTAGATGAGGAAAATGTTGTATTATAATATGACTACATAATGAAATAGAAAGTATAAAAAAAAGATAATTTAATTAAAAAATGTTTTTATAAACAAGATATTAAAAAAAGAGAAGATGATTGAAGACATTGATAATTTTGGAATAAAATTTTATTTAGTTTCAGATCTTAACATTTTTTTTTTTTTTTTTTTTTTTGAAGAGCTTTATAAAGAAAAATGATTGGATATTGATTATTACTTAAATACTTTAATTAAAAAAATAAATTGATCCAAAAAAAGTTAATTTAAAAAAAATATATATATGGATTTTTCTTCTAGAAGGATTTTTATAGAAGAGACCAACATAAGAAATTGAGATACCATAATGAATGATAAGCAATAAAGAAGAATAAAAAAAATTACTAAAAGAATTTCATGACAATTTATGGGCAAGATACAGAAGAATTTAGACTACTTTTACTAAACTTAAAGAATCATATTAGTAAAAAAATATGTATTAAGATGTGCTTTTATTTATAGAATTATGTATAACTTATCAAACATATTCTAATATAAGACATTAAGATGGTTAACATCTAACATATATTTTAGCTATTCATTTTAAATGGGTTATTGATTTGGTTATTTTTCCAATTAGATTATGATAAATGAGCTATTTAATCTTGGCTTGTGAAGATTTATCAAAGCAAATAGAAGATAGAATATTAAAAATAAAGTCTATAAAAGAAATTCATAGATTTTTATTCAAAGATATTATTTGTTGCTATGAATGTGTGAGAAAAGACATTGCAAATTGTGGAGAATTAAATACACAAGAAGTTTTTGATTTCTTTAAAAAGTGTGGAATTAAATTATTATTGATTATTACTTATATTTTAGAAGAAAATAAAAAAATTAAACGTGGTCATCCACCAATTATAAAAGCATTAATTAAAATTTGTAATAAAAAGGTTAAAGAATGGTTTCAACTTTTGTTATTTGAATTGAGGATTGATTGGAAAGCTCATAATTCAATAACAAGATATATACCTATTAAGCCATGTCAAGTTAAAAACCTATTATTCCAATTGAAAAAAAAGTACTAACTTGGAATATATTACTATAAAAAAATGGATTAATAAGAAAGGAACCTTTAGCTATTTAGATCTAAAAACTTGAAAAAAGACCAAAAGATGTGCAAATAGCATTAAAAGGTTGAAAAAATCAAGGTTATAAAAGAAGTTTCAATTTGATAAATAACATTGATTCAAAGATTAGAATGAAGAAATAAAAAGCATAGTATGAATCAAATAAGATTTGGATTATTTGACACATATTTAGAAGTAAATTAAATGGTTAGATTGAAGAATATAGGAGTTTTATTGGATAAAGATCTTGAATATTTAAATATTAGGATTAGTGATGATTTTTGTAATCTTAAAAAATTTGCTAGTTTGATTGTTGTAAAAAATTATGAAATTTATATATATATATATATATATATATATATATATATATATTAATTTAGAGAGTAATTAGATAGTTCAAAAAGGAGCAATTGGAGCCAAAAGAATAACATCTAGATTAAAGAAAGAAGACAATTGATATCTAAGAATTTTAGAAGTTTTATTTATTTATTTATTTATTTATTTTTTCAATTGATAAGTTTAATTTTTTTCAAAAGTTACATACTTATTATTTGCATAAAAATTGATATATAAATAAAATTTTAATTTAAATCGTATATTTAATTAATAGCTATTGGGATTTTAAAACAATGATAAGAATTGGTTGAAATTTATTTAAAATTTATTTGAGTTTTTTTAAAATTTGCTTAGAGTTTTATTAGATTTTTTATAGAGTTGGTTAAAATTTTATTATAATTTTTGATATTTATTTTTTAATTATTTAGAATATGTTTGGATTTTATTCGAATTTCATTTGGATTTGTTTAGAATTTATTTTGGACTATATTAGGATTTTATTAGAATTACTTAAAATTTAGTCACGTTTTTTATTTTTAATATTTCTTTAAGATTATTTATTATTATTTAAGGTTCTTTGTATAAAGGACATGAATTTTAAAGAATAAAAGGATCAATATATTCTTGTATTACTCAAAAAAAAAAGATAATTACTCAAAGATTGATATAATATTGAAATAGAATTACTATTGCTGAAGAAAAAATAAAATCTCTTGAAATAAGATTAAAAAGAATAGATAAAACTTCACTCTTACCTCCATATATATTATCTAACTAAGAATGAGATAGCGATGACTGATAGGACCTCCAACATATATCCAACTTGCAAGAAAAGTTTCCTACATGTGTACCACATGATTAGCTTGTATCACAAGCTACTAACATATTGTTGTATAGTAACATGGCCAATAGGAAAAAGAAGAGAGAAAATATCTTATTATAGAGGTTTTTAAATAAAAATATTTTTAAAAAATTATCTTAAAAATATAGATAATAGAAAATAAGGTAGTAAAAATTAATAAATATTAATATTACCTTCTTGTAGAAGAAACTTATATTCACTTTATAGAGATATAAATAAATAAAATCAAAATAAATTAGATAGATAATTAATATAAAATTTTAAAAGAAGAAGTTGATAATAGGTTTTTAAAACAATTACCTTAAAATACTAAGAATTGATATTTAAAAAAAATTGGTTGTGAATCAAGATCAAAATCAAATTGTAGAGCACAAAATCATGCTGCTATGGCAACTCTAGGATTCTTTGGTTGATTAGAGAGTAGGCTTTGAGAACAAACTTATGAAAAGATTTTTAAAAGTTAACTTTATGTGATGTGATTTTATATTGAGGTTTTTAGAGCTTTTCAAAGTAAGAGTTATACTTAATAGGTTTTGATTTCAAGAAATAAAAAGAAGTTCACAAATTTGATGATTTTGTGAATGTCATAGTATATTTAGGGGTGAAAATCTGTCAATTTATCATTGTACTAAAATAAATGTATGTCAAGAATTTGATGTCAATCAAGTGATTAGATTAAAGGTAGTAAATTTTTTTGTGAATTAAGGTCTTAAATAATTAAAATTTAGAATCAATGAGGGTTTTTGTAATCTTACAACATCTGCTAATTCAATTGAAGCAAAAACTAGTAAAAAAAAAATTTAGACTTAAATATTGAATACCTAAATTCTTATACGTTAAGAATCTCAAGTATCCCTTGTAATAGGAATTATTCTTATATTTATCTTAATTCTCCATAGTTCTTATTCTAGCCATGGTCAACAATCCAATCTTAAGACTATCTTCAATTTATTTGTTGATTTTATTTGTCAATTTTATTTCACTTTTTTCAACATAATCTTTACAAATCCATATATTTATTAATTTCATCTTATTTTCTTCAACCTAATCCTCAACCATATATATCTTTATTGACTTCATCTTATCTTTGTCTTCAACATAGTCTTCAAACATCTATAACTTTATTTCATCTTGCAACTTTTATAACTCAATATTTGATCAAAAGTGTACGAAATGACATGCAAGCATATCAATTGTAATCTCTTTATTATATATTTTTTTGATAATAATAACATATATTTAAAATTATTTATAGATTTTTTATAGTAAATTTCTTCTATTATTAATTAAACATAGTAAAATTAATTTATTGATAACTACTATAACTATCAAAGGTGGTTTTAACCACCTTGTCTTTTAAATACATAGATAACTTACTTCTTCACCTTTTCACACTCTTGTATTTTTTTTAATCTTATTTATACTTGTTTCTATAAGTTGATTTTTTATACCAAATTTTATTCTTTCTTTTATACTAGTCTATTATCTTTCTATTTTTTTATAAAACATAAAATAATATCTTTATATTATTAATTTTAATTTCTAAGGTTAATAAATATCAATAAATTAGTCAATTTTTGGAGCAATTGATTAGTTTAGCAAGAAGAAATCTTTCTTAGAAAATTAACATTCAAGTTGGAAAAAGAGGGTGGCCAACATCTGAAAGGTTTTGAGAGCTTTTTTTTTCAATTGATAAGTTTGATTCTTTTCAAATTTTATGTAATTGTAAATTACTTATAATATATAATCTAGGTAAATTTTTAGTAAATATTAATAATTCAATTAATATTTATTGAGGTTTCAAAATAGCTATAGTAATTAATTAAGATTTATATAGAATTTGATTAGAATTTGGTTAAGATTTAGGATTTGATTAGGATTTGACTAGGATTTGATTAAGATTTAATTAAGATTTAAGATTTTATTAAGATTTGATTAGAGTTGATTTAGGATTTTATTAGGATTTAATCTAAGATTAGAATTTGATTAATATTTGATTAAGATTTAATTAAGATTTAGGATTTGATTAGGATTTGATCTAAACTTTAGAATTGAAGATTTTATTAAATTTATTAAGATTTAATTAGGAAAGATTTAGGATTTCATTAGGATTAGGTAAATATTTGTTTAAGATTTATTGAAGGTCATATTAAGAATTGATTAAGTTTATATTTGAATTTTTTTAAAATTTTTATTTTTTTAATATTTTTTAATATTTTTTATTATTTTTTTAATTATATATATTCCTTTAAGATTAATTTTTATTTATTTATTCATGATATTTTTATAAGTTCTTTAAGGATTATTTTGGAGTTTAATTAAAAAATTATTATTATTATTATAATTTAATTAGAATTCTTTTAAGATTTTATTAGAATTATTAGGATCTTGTGCAAGTTCCATTTTACCTTCTACAAGATGGTACCTAGTGCATTCTCAAGAAAATTTTATATAACAATATAATTTAGTAAATCCAATGTAAAAAGCTTAAGATAGAAGATATTTGGATTTTTTGGTTTATTTTAATTATGAAGAAAGAAGGTAAGAGAATAAAAGGAAGAACTTTGGATGGTACTTCAATTGATACTTCAAGTAGAATTAGAAGTAGAGCTATAAGTATGTATTTTTATCCTAAATCTATAAACATATTTGAGGCTTTTGCTTTATTTATACAATAATAACATATTAAAAATTTCAAAGAAAGCATAAAAAATAAGGCTTTATAAGTAATTATTGATAAAATTGATGAATTTGAAGGAAAAGATATTATAAGATATTTTAAGTATTATGTTAGAAAAATAAAATTGAAGCATGTTCTTGAGAATGAAATAATTAAATTATTTAAATTAGCTACTGCTCCAAAAATAATAAATCATACAAAGTCTATCATAAGATATTTTATAGGATTATAGAAGAAATTTTTTTAAGTATCAAAAGATGAATTTTTCTTAAAAGATAGTAACCAAATTATAAAAAAGTCATTTTTTGAGTGGATTGAAAGACCTAAGTAGGATCTTTAAGCAAAAAAATTATTGAGGGAATTTAAAAGTTGATATTTTTATTTATTAAAAAAAAAGATATAATTATTAGATGTAAGCAAAGTGGAGTTTTTTCTTCAAGCAACTAATGGAGAGTTGCAAGAGAAGTTGGAAATTTTTCTTGAAGATAAAAAAGAAGAAGGAAGAAGGATTGATAATAAATTGAAAGAAAGTAGAAGAGGCAATAGGATTGCTTGTAAAAAGAGAAAAGAGAATAGACGGGGTGGACATTCAAAGACCATTAAAAATATCTAAGGTAAAAGTGCCTATTAGCCATCTTTTGTCTATGATTCAACCTTCAATAGCTACACTAATAAAAGGAAAAATTGTCATTGATGAAATTATATGTGGGATGAGAGATTTGCTAATAAAATTTGTAAAATCCGAAGAAAATGATTAATTATTAAGAGTATCAATAAGACAAAAATTAGGACCAATAAAAGGTATAGTACATAGGTGCATGTGGTGTAATAGCATAGATCATTCAAGAAGAGAGTGTGAAGATTTTACAAAGATAATTTACAAAGGATTTTTTTTTTTTAAAGATGATATGATATATTGAAAGGAGAGTAAAAAAAAATTGAAAACAAACTTTGGTGAAGAGAGAATGAAGATGCTTACAAGAAAAGCATTTAAAGTCTTAAACAATAAATCATCAACATATTAGATAGGAGCAAATCCAAGCAAATGTCAAAGCATAAATCTTAAATATCCAAGAGAGTTTAGTTCTTTATGATCAAGTGCAATAAATTCTATTGAAAAAGAAAAATTTATAAGAAATGATTCAAAATATTTTGGAAAAAATATTTAAAAAATCATTGAGTGAAATGATATGGTAGATGATTTATCTATTTATGTATGTATTACAAAAAATTATCATGAAGCATTAATAGAAGAGAAGCAAAAGAGAGATGAAAATAATAAAGGACCATTAAAAAAGACTACAAGGGAAGAGAAAGCTTGACAACAAAAAAATCTTATGCATGAAGAAACAATAGAGAATGTTTTTAAAAAAATGAAGAGATTTTTAAAAGAAAAGAGAAATATTCCTATTTATAAATTACAATTGGATATTGAGGTTGCTATAGAATTGAAGAAGATATTAGAAGAACGGATTTTAGATAGAAAGATTGAATTTATAATTAGTGAAGTTTTAAGGATTGCAAAGCATGAATTTTATGAAGTTATTATTGATACAATAAAGAAAAAGAAACCTATAGGAGATACTATAACATCAAATTCACAAAAAATAATGCTAATGAGAAACAAAATAAATGAAAAGATTGAAATATAAATTATTAGAGATATTTCATGAGTTAGATTTACAAAAGAAGAAGATGTAATTTAAGATTTTAATCATTATTTTCGAAATCATTGGAAAAAGGCTACTAAAAAAAATTTAATAAAATTAAGAAAGTTAGAAGAATCAATTATAGCGTTAATTGATTATAATTCTAAAATTAATTTTATATCAAAAGAATTATATAAAAAGAAAAAATAGCCTATTAATACTAAACATGGGTAGATGATAAGATCACTAAATAATTCAAAAGGAGATTTATATAAGATTCACAAAAATATAAAGGTGATGATAAGAAATGTTATTGATGAGTAATATTTCTTTATATGTGATATGTCTACATATCCTATTATATTAGGGCAACCATATATTATTGCCTTACAAATAGAGACAAAGGTTATAGATGGTAGTTTAGCCTATACAAGAATAAGAAGCTAAGAAGGAAAAAAAGTAATTTAATTTTTAATTATTTACACCAATCATAACAAAACTGCAATAAGTTGAAAAAGAAGCCATTATCAAATGAGAATTTTAAAGACCTTGAGGACTTTCACCACATACAATTGTAAATTGAGATTACAATGGATTAAAAAAAGAAATGCTTTTAAACAATTTAAAAGAAAAGATATTATTTATTAGACTTATTGGATTGATATAAGATTTTTTATTATTAATTAATAATATTAAAAAGATGAAAAAGATGGACAAAAATTATATTAAAATATTAAAAAAGCTTTGAAAAAAATGGGAAATTGATTAAGAATGAATTTATTTTAGGAGCATTAGAAGAAGTAGGATTAATAATTATTATGAGAGAATTAAATTATTTATTGTAATATAAATCATAAAAATAAAATAAAGTTATTAATATATATTCTAAAGAATTTCATAATAAAATTTAAATATTTAGAGAAATTTATGTTGCCAAGAGGTATGTGTAGAAACGAAGTACAAATTAGTGAAAAAAAGGTTAAATTATTGGCTTTCTTATTACCATTAGATTGTGAAGAAAGGGTGAATAGAGCATCTATGAAAATAAATTTAAGAGATTCTAGGAGGATAAGATATGAATTTATAACTGCTACATTAAATGGATGAAAAGTTAGATGTAATGGATTTTTAATAGAATGTGAAGAAAAAATATTTAGAAACATATTTTCATGATATGGAAAGGCTTTTACATTTAAAGCACATAAAATTAGATGTATTAATCCAAGTATTATAGCACCTATGGTTATTTTTACTATTCCTCATGAACCATAGAATTTGTGACTAATTTTAGTATCAAAAATGTATTTATCCAAGTTATTAGATATATTCAATGAAAAGATTAAAATTAAGATTTGAAATATATCTATAGCCATTTTATTATAATCAATAATTTATAATACCAAAAAAATAGAACAATAAGATTTATACAAGATATGCAACTTTTAAATAAAGTAAATATTAAAAATATGGATTTAAGTCCAACCATGGATGAATATACAAAAATATTTGTTAGAAGAGAAATATATTTAATAAGTCATGTTTATTCTCAATATGATCAATTTCAACTGGCATCACAAAGTAGATATTTTATTATTATGAAAATTCCATTGAGTTTAGTAAGAATGTGTACATTGCTTCAAAAGGCTACTAATTCAATGGCTCATATAATCGATGGAATAAACAAGGTGTTGAAAGATTTTATACTAAAAAATATTATGCAATTTGTAGATGACATTCTAATTAAAATATGTGCAAAAGAAAAAAAATGAAATATTGGATCAAATGGATTTTTGAAGATTTTTTGCAAATCATATCATGTATTATAAGAAGTTTTTATCTCAATTAGAAGAAGTACATTGATCTTATGAAATATAAATTTTATTTTTGGAATAAATAAAATACTAATTGTATGATACATAAGTGGATCATATGGATGCAAAACCAAGTATGAAAAAGGTTGATATTATTAAAAAGATGAGAGAATATGCAAAAAATATAAAAATAAAAATATTTTTAGAAGCATATATTTTCTATCATATTTGAATAATTCATTTTGTATATGTAGCATATCTATTGTATGAGTTGTTAAGAAAGAATAAAAAATTTCAATAGAAAAAAGAACAAAAAAAAGTTATAAAAAAATTAAAGGAATTTTTTTTATTTCCAACTTTGAAGAAAATAAATTATGAGTGTCAAAGGCTAATGATATTAATAATTGATACAAGTCTAATTGGAATAGATTGGATAATTAGACAAGATGATGAATAAGAAAATAAATATTTAATAAGGATTGGAGTAAAGAATTTGAATACTAGACATAGGGCATATTAAAAGAAAATTATGGAATTTAGTAATAGCTATGAAAAAAAAAATTACCCTTGATTGGTGCATTGATAGTTATAAAAATATATTATCTATTTTTATTGGTTATGATTACAAATTGTTCAACTTTTGATATTGTTATACTAAAGTGGATAGCATATATCAAATTTAAAAATTTAGAATTTAAGTACATTATAGAAAAAAATAATTCAAGTATAGATATGTTATTAAAAGTAAGGTATTACAATGAAGAAGATATGATTGATTTGGAAGATGATATATGTACAAAATTTCATATTAGTGCATTATTAAAAAAAAATATATGTTTGAATACTCGATTATAAATATTTTTAAGAAATTTATATGAAAGTGAATAGAAAGATGTTGGAAATTATTTAAGCATATTAAAGTGACAAGCAGGTTTGGTAGATCAAGAATTCAAGTAAATTTGTAAAAAAGCCTAAGGATATTTTTTTTCCAATAGATATTTATGGAAGCATTCAAAGAAGAGAAATATCACAAGAAGTGGTATGTGGTTTAGAAGTTCAATAAAAGATTATTAAGAAATTCTATGAAAATTTATGAGCATGACATAAAAGAATTTGAATAATTTTTACTAAATCAAAAGAGAAGTATTAGTGGAAAGGCATGTATAGAGATGTGGCTGATTTTATAGAACATGTGAGATTTTTCAACTTTATTTTAGCATTATGCATCAAGATAGATCACATCTAACTTAACATCTAGTACTATATTATTAGTAGGTAGTGGATTTAGAGGAAATACCTATAAAACTTAAAAAATGAAGTGTTTGGTACTTTCATGTAAATATTTATCAAATGTAGTTTAAAAAAAGTATTAAGAATAAAAAGTACTGAAAGTATATGTTAATTTCTTTTAAAAGATATTATTTTTTGCTATGATTTTATTAGAAAAATCAATGCAAATAGAAATGAATTGGATGCAAAAGAAGTAAAAGAACTCTTTAATAGGATAGAAATTAGAGATTGAATAAGATTGAAGACACCTATAGCAAGAAAAGAAGTCAAATTATTTAGACAAAGAGGTGTATGCACATATTTTAATGAAGAAATTTACAAATTTGATGATTTTGTGAGTATTGTAGTATATTTATGAGTGAAAATTTGTCAATTTGTCATTATGCTTGTTGTAAATGTGTATAAAAAATTTGATATCAATTGAGTAATTATATTGAATATTGGAAGAGTTTTTATAAGCTAAGGTCTTGAATAATTGAAATTTAGGATGAATGAGGGTTTTTACAATCTTGATACATTTGCTAGTTCAATTAAAGCAAAAATATGAGAAATGAATTTGGACTTAAATATCAATATATCAGACAATTTTTGGAGCAATTGAATAGTTTAGTAAAGAGAAATCTTTGTTGGAAGATTAATATTCAAATTGGAGAAAGAAAACGGCCAACATCCAAGAAGTTTTTAGAATTTTTCTTTCAATTGATGATTTTGATTCTTCTCAAATTTTATGTGATTATAAATTTCTTGTGATATTAAGTTTAATTAAAATTTTAGTTAAGATAAAAAATTTAATTCATATTTATTGAGGTTTAAAAAAAGCTATAGTAATTGATTAAGATTTACTTAAGATTTTTTTAAAGTTTTTTAGGATTTATTTATAATTTTATTAGGATTTAAAATTTTATTAATATTTTATTAGGATTTAAAATTTGATTAGGATTTGACTAAGATTTAATTAGAATTTGATTTAAGATTTGTTAAAAATTTTATTTTGGATTTGATTAGAATTTGGTTTAGGATGTAGTTAGGATTTGGTTTCAGATTTGGTTAGGATTTTATTAGGATTTGTTAGAATTTGGTTAGGATTTTATTAGGATTTGTTAGAATTTATTTAGGATTTTATTAGGATTTTTTAGAATTTGATTAGGATTGATTTAGGATTTTATTAGGATTTATTTAGGATTTTTTAAGGATTATATTAGGTTTTGATTAGAATTCTATTAAGATTTTTTTAATATTTCTTTAAATTATTTTTTATATTTTTTAGGATATTTTCATTATATATATTCTTTTAAGATTAATTCATGATTTCTTTATGATTTTTTTGTAAGTTCTTTGAAACTTCTTTTAGGGTTTAATTAAAGATTGACCAGCATTATTTAAATTTAATTAGAGTTTTTCTAGAATTCTATTAAAGTTGTTAAGATCTTTGTATTGTAAGTTCTATTTTACCTTCTATTATAATGTGTTTGGTGCATTTTCAAGAAAAATTGAAAAAATACAAAAATTTACAATATATGGCTGATTTTTTGACTAATTTTTTAATCCACAAATTAATTACAAACATGCCTAAAATTAAATCAATAACTATAAAGCTTCTAAAAAGCTTTGCCACAAGATATTATAAAATCTACTTATATTTATCTTCTACTTTACACTTCTTATCTATGTAAATATATATGTCCATTATCATATTATTTGTATTCTTACTTGAATATACATCAGATATTTAGCTGTGGAAGGTTAGTAGAAATACAACAACAATCTTATCAAGTCTAATAGAATCTTAAATAAAATTTAAGTAATCTTTAATAATCTTAATCAAATTTTAATCAATCCAAGTAAATATAAAAGATTTTACTATAGAAATGCAAAAAAGTCATAAATTAATTTTAAAAGAATATAATAAAAAAATTCTAAAGAAATATAAAAATATAAAATTAAAAAAATAGTAAAAATCTTAAAGAAATATTATAAATAAAACTTTAAAGAAATAAAAAACCTTTAAAATATTAAAAATATAATCTTAAATAAATATTAATTAAAAATTAATTTAATCCTAATTAAAATTTTAATGAATCTTAATCAAATTTTAGATCAAATCCTAATTAAATCTTAATTAAATCCTAATTAAAATCCTAATGGATCTTAACAAAATCTTAGATTAAATCCTAATGATATCCTAAATCTTAATCAAATCCTAATAAAATGCAAGCAAAATTCTAAATCCTAAATTAAATCTAATAAAATCCTAGAAAAATCCTAAATCCAAACCAAATTCTGAATCAATCTTGAACAAAATCTAACCAAATCCTAAATCTTAAATAAATCCTTGACAAATTCTATAGCAGATTAAAAATTCAATATTTAATGATTAAACCATTAATTTTTTTGAAATTTGAAAAATTTATAAAAAATAAATCAGCAAGAAGAAAAAAAATATATATTAAAGAACATTGTACATAAAAAATAAGTAATAATCTCTAAACTTCACTCAGGTATTAGCTTGCCTCTTTCTTCAACCTTAATATTGATATTCCAAAGTCACAATCTCTTAATTTGTTATATTTTCAAGTCAACTACTATTGAATAAAATTATGTATCAATCCAATTAGTACATTGACAAATATCTTGGAAATCCTCATCAATCCTCTAAACCTCAATTTTTGAGACCATAATCCACAAAAATTCTTATACTCTTCAATCTAACTACTTGATTGACTTCAATTTTTTTACACTCATTTAAAACAAGCACAATGAAAAACTGCCAAATTTTCACTATTAAATATACCAAAAAACTCACAAAACTTTCAAACTTATAAACTTATTTTATTCCTCAAAATTTGAATCCATTGAGTAGATCACTTAATTTTAAAAATCTCTCAAAAACTCAATATTAATCCAAATGATATGAAACTAACTTTCAAAAATTTCTTCTCAAGTTTACTTTCAAAAATCTTTTCTTTTATTTGCAAAAGAATCCTAGAATTCTCATAGGTATGTGTTTTTGTGCCTTGGGGTCTGATTTTGATTGGGATTGACAATTGGTCTTCTTTGAGTATCAATTTTTGGTAATTTGAGGTAATTTTTGTTTAAACCTATTATTAATTCTTTTCTTTATATTTCTATATCATTTACTTATTTTATTTATTTTGATTTGAGACATTTATGTCTCTTAAAAATAAATAGAAGTTCTTTCTATAAAAAGAAATATTAAGACTAAAATTTTTACTATCTTTTTATAATTTATCTTTTATTTTTTACTACATCTTTTTATTAGGCTCTTCTAAAATTACATCCATATTTTTATTTTTTACCATATAGGCATGTTATTACATGATATCATGATATTTTTTTATTTCTTTAGAATTTTATTTTTAATATTTAAAAAAATTTAATTTATGATTTTTCATATTTTTATAATAATTTCTTTTAATTTTCTTTTGAATTTGATTAAATTTTGATTAGAATTTTTAATATTTAATTAAAATTTATTTAAGTTTCTATTAGATTTATTAAAACCTTGTAGTTTTAATTTATTATTTATCTTTCTTAGCTAGGTGCATAGTACATTCTTAAGCAAGAATTCATGTAATTTGACAATGCACTTTTTCATATTAGTACAAAGAAAATAATTCAAATATTCAACTAACAACATTAAAGATAATGTAAAGGTCTTTGAAAGATACAAATACATTTCTTGATAATTATGGAGGTATTAAACCAAAAATATTCATTAAATAATATCAAATATGAAAATCTTCTATTGATTAAATACCTCTGATTAGTTACATAATTTAAATTTTATGCTTGTATGTTATTTTTAATGTATTTTTTAATATTTATATGTAGAAGTTAGCATCAAACACCTCTTTTGCATATTTAAATTGCTCAAAGATAAGGTTAAATAGATACATTAATATTTGATTTATAATATTTCTAAAAAAAAAAAATAATATATTGATAACATATACAAGTTCTTTTTTAATTTTTTTATGCATTAGTCTCTCTTTTTGTATTTTAAAAAAATTAAAATAGAAATTTTTTTATCTTTCATAAATTCTTTGTAGAAATTTTAAACATGATTTGAGACGTCAATGTTGACCTTGAGTTTAAGATGTGGTTATACTTCCAAAATGAAGATAATTATTTGTCAAAGCTTTAATATATATATATATATATATATATATATATATATTTTCAATATCAAAGTATTTTGTAAATACTTAATAGTTGAATGGATGCTAGTAGGAGTATACTTGATGGAAAGAATAGCCCATTCTTGATTGTAAAATACCTCAAAAGAAGAATTTATCACATTGGTCCAATCTGCCATAAATGTAGATCAAATGCTTCTATCTTTGTAAAAAAAATACTTATTGTAATTCACTAAGATACTTTTTTGAATGTACCATATGCAAATTAAATCATTAAAAGTATAAAAAATATTTTTAATGATATTTATTAAAATCAAATATTAATCAAATCTAATGTATATATGTCGAATACTTTCATACAATTGCACAAATTGAGTCAAGGTTCAATAAAAAAAATACTTCTATGTTTATTAAAAAAAAATAACAACAATTTTGAAAGAAATATTAAAGGTGGTTATTCCTACTACATGTAACATAGGCATTTTAAATTGATTTTTTTTATAAGTAAAATCAATAACAATAGAAGAAATATATTTCTTTTCTAATTCAACACATTTTGTATGTACATAAAAAAAATATTACCTTGTTTTTTTATCACATTAATAAATAAATTGATATGCACCATCTTGTTAGGTTTTTATAAGTGAGACAATGTGAGCATGACCATCAAAAGTAATTTGATGCAATCTTTGATGCTCATTGTAAATAGTATATATAATAATTTGACTTCTAAGATTTCCCTCACATAGAATAGTCACAATTTTTTTTTGGTGGTACTCTTGTTGTAAGCATTTGAGTTGTCATTCTTTCTTTATTGGTTGGATTTTTTTATATAATTGAATGTTTTATAAGACATGATAAAGGACCATGATAGTATTTAATATTTTATATTATTAAATGCCATTGTGTAGTATCTTAGAGATATTATACATACAACACAAATGAACATCCAATCAATCAACTTACAATATTTTTTAAATAAACGAGATTAGTTTACTTAATATAAATTTATCCTCTATCACATTTAAAATAAATGTAATTTTTTTCAGACTCATACTTATATCCAGCATAATTATTAATATAGACAAATTATCAAAAATAAAAATTTGATAAAAGCAAACATACAAGTGAGACTTCCTTCAAACAAAACATTTGTAACACCATCAAAAGTTGTTTCTACTTCTAATAAAATCATCAAAAATCAAGACTCTTTTTTTAGATTGTGATATCAAAGGCGTTGTATCTTGCCATTTATTTGAAGAATAATATGTTGTTCTTGAAGTTCTTCATCTATATTACATCATCTTAAAGGTTATAATAATTACAATGTCTTGTCCAATAAGTGAGCAAATAATAGTTCTTGAGTTGAATCTATTGGCTTTTGGTTCTTCATCTTTTTAATACCACAATTATATAAAAAACTACAAATAATAATAGAAAGTAGGATATAATCTTTCTTCAATTGTGTTTTTTATATAAAAATTATTTGCTATCCTTCATCTTAGTTTTAATGAATGTTGTTAATGACCTTCTCTACTACATTTGTAAGATTTTATGCTCGCTCCCATGTACATTTGTTAATATCATATTTGATATTGTGTTGTAACATAATTATATGGTAAAAATATAATCAAAAATAAAATTATAATTAATATCTAATCATCTTAGTTCAATAATAATTCAAGACATTATGTCTTAATAGCTAATAGATCAAAGGTTGGTTAGTAATTTTACCTTTTGGACTGTGAAAATTCTTTTATTGCCTTAGAAAGGTCATAAATTGGTAAAAATAATATAAAAGAGATAAATAATTATTATGGTTGATGTTAAGATAAAGTTGAAGATAAAATTGGACTAAAACATTTCTAAGATAGGTTAGATTAATTTTCAAGGGTTGTTTGTTTGTGGGATAAGGTTGAAATCAGATTTTTAACTACTAAAATGATTGCCTAGGATAAAATATAGGAGAATTTTGAAATCAATAACTAAAATTGGAAAACTAGCTTTAAATTTATTCTAGAAGCATAAAGCTTGTTTTATAAGATTTAAAATAATTTTGCAATTGTTTTTCAAAGTCAAGATTTGTATTGGTGACTTTGAATTTTTGCAATATAATTAGGACTAGCATTCTTGGCTAGTTCATACAATTGGTGTCACCTCTATAATTCAAAATTTGATAATATTTTTTTAATTGGGTGTGCTAAGTGTGCATATAATTTCATAATAATCTAATAATGTGGTTGAAAGATATTTAGTTTTTAGTCCAAGAAAATATCAAAAGTTGGTAGTTTAGAATTGAATAGGATTTCTATAATTTTTGAAGATCTATTAGTCAAAATAAGATAAAATTTGGAATATTTTTAAAAGACTTAAAGATCAAGCTTTATACCAATTTAAAATTGAAATTAATGATTAAAATTGAAAAAATCTCTATTAGAATACCTACATCAACTTTTGAATTAGTGACTAAAAGACATTAATATAGTTTTTTGAATATTTTTTGATAATTTATAAGTTGAATTGGATTGAACTTTTTTATGCATATAAAAGACTTATTTTAGGATTTATGAATTTTTTTTTCACCAAGTAGATGGTTAGATTAGAAGTTACAACTTGTTGAAGCTCATTAATTAAGATTAGGACTTACAAAGAGAATCAAAATTACCTAATTATGAAAGTAACAAGATAATTAGAGTTTGTGTATGATTGAGATTACTAAAAAGAATATTTTTGAATACTTTGTATTATCTTTAAGTAATTTCGAATTAAAATTTTAATTACATTCTTCTTATATAGATAAAATCTATCAAGATTTCTTAGATACTTATAAAATACAACTTCACCTTTTATAGTAAGGTGCTTGATGCATTCCCAAAAAAGATAATATGCAATACAATACCATATCAATGAATAAGATATTTCAACTTAAGTTGATGCTACCTTGAGTCTAAGATATCTATTACATTAAATTCTTGATTATTATCTATTTCTACTAAAAGTAATGGTATTTACAAACTTTGATAGATATAATTGATAAGCCATTGGATTGACTTATTCGTAAATACAAAATGGTCAAAGTCTATGGTAATCCAACTTGTCATAAGAGCAAATAGTTTTAATATTATGATGAAGTAATTATATCTTATCACCAATGTAAAAATGAGGTTGTTACTTGTAATAGGCATCTATGTTGCTCTTTTGTTGTTTTAGTGCCTCTTTTAGTTGCATCTTCTTTGTTATATATAACAAATAAATAATTTGATAAATCTTTCACTATAAGATTATCAATTTTTGAAAAGTCAAGAATATCAAATTATAGATGATAACCATAATTAAAAAAAAAAGTTTTTTTTATATAGAAAAATATATTATATTCTTATAAGTAAACTTTGCTAATGGAAAAAAAATTATCCAATCATCTTATTAGTAGTTGATGGTATACCTCAAATACTAGTCTAAAATTTAATTTATATATTATATTTGTTAATTAATTTGAAGATAAAAAGCCAAAAATAATTTTATATCCATATTTAGAATCTTAAAAAGTATTTTCTAAATTCTTCATATAAATTGAGTTTTCTTCTTTGATATAATATTCTTAGATAATCCATGATAGTAATAGATATTGTCAAGGAAAAGCTTAGTTGTATCTTCACTTGTGATAGATTTTGTATATAGTAAAAAATGTGCTATCTTAATGGAATGATCTACTATCACAAATATAAAGTCATAAGAAATTGAGATTGAAAGATCCATTATAAAATCTATAGAAACAAAAGATCATTGTTGTTTGAAATGTATAATGGTTGAAGAAGTTTTAAAGTTGATGATGAGGATTTTTTGATCTCAAGCAAATATCACAAGATTGTACAAAATCTTTGATTGCCTTCTATATTTGGAACCACCAAAAATCTCTAGATATTAGCTCTAAAGTCTTATTATATCTAAAATATCTTATTGCTGAAAAGTCACTACGAATTTGAAAAATATATAATTAAGCTTCACCATCTAGAATATATAAGCATCCATAGAAATATAATAGATTGTTCTTGAAATTAAACTTAGAAGTATTATGAGACTTTGAAGGATTTTTTTTTAATATCACAAATAAAAAGATCAAATGACATATTTGATTAAACTTCTTTCATGAAAGTTAAATCAACAATTAGTATTGATTTCATTGCTCAAAAATGAAGGTACTCTAGTTTTAAGAATTTTTTTGTTATTGATCAATAGCAATAATTTCTTCTTTTTGTATAAGATAAGATTATCTAAAGAATGTATTTAACAAACTTTGTTTTTTTTCTAGTCAATAAGTGATCTTGAATTAAAATCTTTATAAAAACATGCTTCAAGGGCTTGGCAATGATTCAAAATATGTATTAATATAAAATATTTAAGATTTTTATCATTTATATATATATAATGATTGGATTAAAAGCATATTTTAGATAATAGCACCGTTCTTAAAACAAATTCATAATTGTAAGAAGTTCTTTGTCATGGATTTCACAATTGATCTCAATTGTTAATTTTTTTTTGAAATAAATAGCTACTAGATGAAGATTATTATCTATTCCTATTTGTGATAATACGATGTTGTATTGTAGCTTAGCTATCATGTAAATATAATATATATATATATATATATATCTAATATATAATTTACTATATAATATAGTAAAAGCCATGTTATTAGATTTTAATTGGTTACAAAATGTGATTAGATTACTACTTTGATATGGTTTATTTAGAAGGACTATTATTAAATTTGATTTTATATTAATATTAATTTTATATATTTACACCTATCTTCATTAGACATTAGTGACTCTTTGAATCTTGTTTTAATTCTTTTATTTAATGTTTAAGATATATATTATGTAAATCTCATGAAAGAAAAGATTGAAGAGAGATTTTGGTAGCAAAAAAAGTAGTTAGGATATCTTTATGAATGAATGGAAATAGATGATAAAAATCTCTATTTTTATTGACCAAAATTCATATCTAATGGAATTCAAGGAGGCTACTTGAGGCCTTATTAGAAATTAGGATTATCCTTTTGAAGGTATTCAAATTTGGGAGGCTAGAATCAAGAAGTTTAAAGTTTTGGCTATGGTTTTGGTGTAAATTTTTTGTGCTTTGTAGTATTAATGAAAGAAATATAAGCGCCCACAATTAAAATATTGATTTTGTACCTATTGTCACTCTTTTGGACATAATATATGTATATAAGGAGCAATAATGGATTAAAAACTGGGATTGAAGAAATAACTTTCTTAATTATATTTTTTATTTATATCTTGATGAATTCTAAGCTAAAGTAAAGGAGATATAGGAAGTTGAAGTTAACACTTATAATCTAAAGGTAGTAAGTGACTTGATTTACTAGTGGTTGTATTTTGAACTTTATCTTAAGTAATTTGACAAGATTTTGGCTCAAAATTTCCAAAAATGTATATTATCATGTTACCAAATTTTATATATAAATTTTGTAGAATTTGAAATTTGGATTTTTGAGATATAGAGAAAATAATACTCAAGTACTCATAAATTAAGGATTTAGAGCACTTGCTAGGATTTCTAAGATGCCAAGCAATTTTTAGTAGATTTATAGTTTATATTTTTATAAAAAAGATTTAAGAATAAGTTTTAAATCATCTAAAAATTTGAAAAAAATTGAATAGTTGGATCAAGAGATATGAATTTCTAAAGTTTGGAAGAAAAAAATCCTTTACGGAAGAAAAATATTTTAAAAGGATTTTGCTATAATTTGGACATTTTATACAAAATAAAAGAGGTTTTGGAAGCCAAGACTTTATATACATGTTAAAGATAGAGATATGGAGCTATGAAAAAATTATAGTATAAAGATGGATTTTGTAAGGAGATTATGGATTTTCTTTGAGCTTATTAGAAATGAAGCTTATTAGTGTCAAATGGCATGATTTCCAATCTAGAAATACACGAGATATCTAGATATAGAGAGTTTAATTTTAACTCATTGGCTAAGTTCTAATAAGTAATTTATTCCACTTTTAACTTATATACAAAGTCTTCGCTTCCAAAACCTCTTTACTTTATATAAAATATCCAAATTGTATGAAAAATCTTCAAAACATATTTTATTTGTATGAAATTTTTTCTTTTATAATTTTAAAATTTTATATTTCTTGATCCAATTGTTTAGTTTCTTTCAAATTTTTAGATTGTATGGTACTTATTCTTAAGCTTTACCACAAAAATAATGAATCATAAATTTGCTATCAAACTTTTGGCATCTTAGAAATCCTAGCAAGTGCTCTAAACCCTAATATACAAGCATTCAAGTATTATTTTCTTTGTATCTTAAAAACCCAAAACTCAAATACCACAAAATTCATGTATAAATTTTTATAACATATTTATATATATTTTTAGAAACTGTGAGTCAAAATCTCATCAAATTGATCAAGATATAGCTCAAAATACAACCACTAGTGAATAAGGTCACTTACTACCCTTAGATTTGAAGCACTAAATTCAACTTCTAATATCTCTTTTTTTTATAAACTTGAAATTCATCAAGCAGTATGCAAAAAATATAGTTAAAAAAGTGTTCTTTTCAACTCCAGTTGCTGATTCTTCATTGCTTTTTGTACACTTGCGTTATGTTCAAAAGAGTGACAGTAGGTACAAAATCATCACCTCAACTTTGAGTGCCCATATCTCTTTCATATAAACTCCAAATCATACAAAATTTGTACCAAAACCATAGCCAAAATCCTAAACTTGCTGATTCTAGCCTCAAAAGTTTGAATGGCCTCAAAAAAGTAACCCTAATTCCTAATAAGGCCTCAAGCAGCCTCCTTGAAGCACATTGGGCATGATTTTTGACTAATAGGAATAGAGATTTTCATCATCTATCTCCATTCATTCATATGGATGCCCTAACTTTTCTTTTTGCTACCAAAATTCCTCTCCAATCATTTTTTTAATAAGATTTATATAATATATGCCTTAAACATCAAATAAAAGAAATAAAATAAGACTTCAAGGATCACTAATGTCTAACAGAGGTGACTTTAAATATATAAAAGTTGTTATCAATCAAAATTAATCTAAAAAGCCACTATCAAAATAAAATAAAGTTATGTAAATTTTAATAGTAGTTCTTTTAAACAAACTTCTTTTAAAGTAGTAATCTAAATACATTCTAAAATCAATTAAAATCCACTAACATAGCTCTTACCATGTTATTTAGTAAATTATATATGAAACATATAAATACAATATTTTTACTTGGTAGCCAAACCAGAACACAACATCAAAAAATGATTTAGTTATATCTTGGTATAACAAAGGATGTTAAGATATTTCTAAATGCTTTAGAAAAACTTGTATATAAATCTTTTTAAATATAAAAAGGTTTGATTATAAGAATATCTTTTTTTTATTACTACATTTAATTATCTTTTATAATAGGAATAAATCATTTATTGGTCCTTAGCCAATAAATTAAAACTAAACTCTCTACAATAAATCATCCAATATAATTTTAAATAGAAATCTCGTCATACAGCAATGGCATCCAAAACAAAATCTAATGCATCTATTTTCATAAAAAATGGTTTAGAATAGTTAATGGAAAGCAATATTTTTAAAAAAATAAAAGCTATTTTTAAAGCTTCAAATGCTACTCTTATTTTTTGATTCTATTGAAGTTTGTCTTTACAAGTCAAATGTATAAATAGAATTGTAACTTGAAAAAAAAATTTGGTAGAGATTTAATAGTAGTTAACAAATTTTAAAATACATTAGATATTTCTTATCATTTTTAGGATATTTCAATCTATAATAGTTTGGAATTTTTTAAGATCCATCCTAAGTCTATTATTTAAAATTTTATATCCTAAAAAGTTAACTTGAGTAATATAAAACATATACTTTTTTTTATCTTAGTATATAGTCTTATAACTTTTAATTTTTATAATATACAAAAAATATAAAGTTCATATTTTTCTATATTTTTAGAATATATCAAGATGTTGTTTAGATAATATATAATAAAATTATCCAAAAAATCTCAAAAGACATCATTTATTAAATATAAAAAAATATTTGATACATTTGTAAGTCCAAAAGGCATGACATTATATTCTAAATATAAAATATCATATTATGTGTCTTTTTGTTTGAAAATGCATTGAACATGTATCTATAGAAGATAAAGTTGTATATTGTAATTATTTTTAAAATCTTAATAAATTTCAACCATTAAAAATTAAGAAATTTTAATTCCAATGTAAAAATATTTAAAGCCAATACAAAGTTCTCAAAAATATTCTTCTTAATTACTTCAAGCAAATACAAATCTTAATTATCTTGCTATTTGTCTTTTTTTTTTGCAACTTCCAAATTTCTCTTTAAATCCTAATTCTAGTTAGTGAGTTTTTATTAGCTATAATTCTTGACCTAATCGTCCAATTGGTAAAAAAATATGCATATTAGTCAAATAATATGTCTTCTATATGCTCAAAAATTTTTAATCCAATCTAACTTATAAATAATGAGAAAAATACAAGAGAACTATGTTGGTATTCCTTAGCTACCAACTTAAAGGTTGATGAAGAAGTTCAAGCAACAATTTTTTCATCTCCAATTATTAACTTCAGCTCCAAATTGGTGTATAGCTTAATATGTTAGTCTATTAAAATTACACCAAATTTCTCTTTATTCCAATAAGTTCATCTTCAGATATTACAAATAACTTGTTCAACTTTAAACTCACAAATTTTGGTATCTCCTTGCACTAATAACTAAATATCTCTCAATAACACCATTAAAATAATACAAAAGTTGATATAAAATTAGCACATCCATTTAATTATACATTGGAAAAATTTAAACTATAGATGTTGTATGCATCTCACAAACTAATTGATAGTGCTAGCCTTAATTTTATTATATAAATCTAAAGTCACCAATACAAACCTTGATTTTGTACAATCATTGCAAGGTCATTTCAAAATCTATAAAAATAAGTCTTACAATTTAAAACTTAGCTTAAAGCCAACTCTTTGATTTTATTCTTTGATCTCCAAAATTTCCTTATATTTCTATTTTAATAGCTAAAGGTCTAATTTTGATCTCAATCTAAAAACAATCATTTTGTAAATATCAATCTAATATTTTTTAAGAAATTTTTAGTACTATTCTATAGTAAATTTTATTTTAGAATTAACTATACTAAATATTTATTTAATATATTTTATTTTTATTAATTTAGAATCTTTTTAAAATAATAGAAGAATTTTTTATAACCTAAAAGATATATTTACTAATCAACCTATCAACAACACAAACTAGAAGAAGATACATAAATTCATGGAATTTGTGTCAAAAAAAAAGTGAAAAAATAGAAGAAAGTATGTATATTCAAGGAAGAACTGGAATGGCTATTGCCAAATACTAGAAAACATACGACTCTTAAAACTAGACTAAAAGTAAAAAAGGAATTGACAAGAGTAAAGAAAGCCTCACTCTTACCTCTATATATATTATTTAATTAAGAACTATATGGCAATATGCTATAGAACCTCTAATATACATCCAACTTGCATGACACATGTCTAATTTGTAAAGTAAGTTTCCTAGGTGTATGCCATATGTCCAACTTGTAGTACAAGTGGTCAACATGTCGACATGTGGCTTCTTTGTTGGCCAAATTTTCAACCTATCAATCACCTATAGATATGTGTAAAGGCAAAACAAAGTCTATAAAGCTTCTAAGAAGCTTTCCACAAGATATTATTATATTTATCTACTTTAACTTATTTCTATCTATTCTTATAATCTAAATAATTATCAAGATAAATATGTATATTCATGACATTATCCTCTATTCTAAGGACAAGTTCCATAAAGAGCAGTGATTACATGTTGATGAAGTCCAAGATACACCAAACTATATTTGTCACGTACTCTGATCTTTATTTCCTTTGAAGGTAATTGATAGGTCCTTTCAACCATCGATAATGTTTTATATTAGGGCAACAAGACTACTCTGATATTTGATCATTATTGAGGCCTTCATAACTTCTTTCAAATAAAATATTAGTAATACCATCAAGAATTGTTTCTATCTTTAAAAGTATTACTAAACATCAAGAGTTCCTTCCAAAGTCATGGAACCAAACTCATTGTATCTTGCCATCTATTTAAAGAAGAACATGTCATTTTTGAGAATCTTCATCTTGATTTTTTCATCTTGAAGATTGTAATAGTTGCAATGTCTCGTTTGGTAGCTTAACAAATAATAGTTCTTTAATTGAATGTGCTAGTTGTTGATTCTCCATCTCTTAAGCACTAAAAAATCCAAAAAAACAATGATACAAGATAGAATGAAATCTCCATTGGAATTGCTTTGCTTTATAGCAAAGAATTTCTTAATTCTTCATCTTGATTTTGATGGATGTCATTGATAAAAAGCTTTAATTTTAGATGATGGATTTGCTAGATTCTTAGATGGCTCCCATGTCTATTTATTAATGTCATATCTATGCCAATTTACTAAATATTCTAACCTATTTTAGCGTTACCTTGAATCTAAGACTTCTTCGACCTCAAATTTTTCATTATTGTCCACTTCTATAGGAGGTGGTGGTATTTGTCTCTTTCTTTGTATATCCAGTGTCTTGTATGGCTCAAGTAAAGATACAAAGAATATAAGATGGATTTTCATAGACTTTGATAGGTATAATTGATAAGCAATTGAATTGACTTGTTTATAAATGGAAAATGATCCAAGTCTATGATAATCCAGCTTATTACAATGACAAATAGTTTTAATATTATAATGAAGTATCCATACCTTATTTTCTACATGGAATTGAGATTGTTCTTTGAGATAGACATCTGCGTTGGCTCTTTGTCACTCTTGAACTTCTTTTAATTATGCCTTTATTGTTGCATGTAGCTCTGATAATTAATTTGTCACATCCTCTGCTACAGGATTATCAACTTTTAAAAAGTCAAAAGTATCAAATTATGGATGATAACTATAATTGGTAAAGAAATGTATTTGTTGAGTAGAAGAATATATCAAATTATTGTAAGCAAACTTTACCAATGGCAAAAGAGTTGTCCAATCATATTGTTGATAGTTGATGGTATACCTCAAATATTGTTCTAAAACTTGATTTATCTATTTTGTTTGTCCATCATTTTGAGTATAGAAAGCCGAAGATAGTTTTGTATCCACCTTCAATATCTTAAAAAGAGTTCTCCAAAATCTTGATAAAAATTATGTTCCTCTGTTTGATATAATATTCTTTGGTGATCTATGATAGTGATAGATATTATCAAGGAAGAGTTTAGCTGTTCCTTCACATGTGATAAGTTTTGTACATATTACAAAATGTACCATATTGGTGAAACAATCTACAATCACAAATATGGAATCATACAAACTTGAAATTGGAAGATCTGTGATAAAATATATAGAGACAAAAAACCATGGTTGTTCTGGTATAAACAATAGTTGGAAGAATCCATAACGTGAATGACAAGGAGTTTTTGATCTTGAACAAACATCATTTGTCTACACAAATTCTTTAACAGCCTTTTACATTTGAGGCTACCAAAAATCTTTAGATATAAGCTTCAAAGTCTTATTATATCCAAAATGTCCTATTGCAAGAAAATTATGACAAGCTTCAAGAGCATGTAATTGTGCTTCTCTTTTTAGAACATATAAGCATCCTTCAAAATACAATAGGTTCTTCTTAAATTAAAACTTGGAAGTATCTTGAGACTTAGAAGAATTATTTTTAATATCATGAATAAGAAGATCTAAGGACATACTTACTTATATCTACTTGAAAAAAGTCAAATCAATAGTCAATATTGATTTCATTACTTAAAGATGAAATTATTTTGACATTAGTAAAATTATCTTTTGTTGGTTAAAAACTTCTTTTCTTTCTTTTGGTATAAGAGAAGAATGTTTAGAAAGGGCATCAAACAAACGTTGTTGTTTTCTTGGTTGATAAGTGATATTGAACTCAAATCTTGACAAAGACATGCTCGAATAAGCGTGACAATAATTCAAAACATGCATTGATATGAATTACTTGATGTTCTTGTAATTCATATACACGGTGACTAAACTTGAAGTGTCTTCTAAATAATGATACCATTTTTGAAAAGAATCCATGATTATAAGTTCTTTATCATAGATTTCATAATTAATCTTGATTGTTGAAAATTTTCTTGAATAAAAAGCTACTGGATGAAGTTTTTTATCTGCTCTTATTTGTGATAAGACTATATCCAAGGCAAACTCAGATGCATATGTCTCCATAAAAAATACTTTGGAGAAGTGGACATGATGTAAGATTATTGCAAAAGTAAAAGCTTTCTTCAAAGTTTCAGATGATACTTCTACTTCTTTATTCTACTTGAGTTTGTTTTTACAAGTTAAGTGTGTAAGTGGCACTATAACTTGAAAAAAGTTCTTGATGAACATCCGATAGTAATTGGCAAATTTCAAAAAATATTATATATGTCTTATTATTTTTAGAATCTTTTAGTCCATGATTGTGTGAATTTTTTTAGGATCCATCATTAGACCATTGTTTGAAATGATGTATCTTAAGAAGTCAATTTGAGTAGTGTAGAATATACGTTTTTCTATCTTAGTGTACAATCTGACATTTCTAAGTTTTTGTAACACATAATGAACATGAACTTCATATTTTTTTATGTTCTTAGAGTAGATTAAAATATCATCTAAGTAATAGACAACAAAATCATCTAGAAACTCACAAAAAATATGATTCATAAGATGTTGAAAAGTAGCTGGTGCATTCGTAAGTCTAAAAGATATGACATTATATTCAAAGTGTCCATACCTTGCTCAAAATCTAGTCTTTCATTCATCTCTTTTTTAATGCGGACCAAATTATACGCTCTTCATAGATCTATTTTTATATAGATCTTAACTTGATTTAATTGATCAAGAAGTCCAAATATCAAACACAAAGGATATCTATTCTTAATGGTAATCTTGTTGAGTCCTCAATAATCCATACACATTTGCAATGATCTATCTTTTTTCTTCACAAATAAGATAGGAGCTCATGTAGGAGATTTTAAATGGCATATGAAACTCTTGGCCAAGTTCTCATCAATTTACTTCTTGAGTTCAACCAACTCATTTTGTGATAAATTATAGATTGGACCAAATAGCAGTGTCAGGGTAGAAAGAGTTTGCCTCAACAAAGCGCCGAGCTTCTGGCTGCCACTAAATGCTCAATCAAGTCTAAGATATAAAAATAATAAGTATATATATATAATATTTTCTCTTTTAGGGAAATTACATCAAAATACAAGCCCAAGTACCAAGAAAACACCCAAATGTATAATAAAGTATCTTAAAATTTTATATATCGTTATGAGAAATATTTTCCAAACTTCAACAACTCATATCTAAATTTAACATGAAGTACTGATATACTTTCCAAAACTACCACAAAAAATTCAACTACAAATTTGTTACAGATCTTGAGATGTCACCAAAATCCTAACAATAGCTTTTAATCCTAACTTACATACACCTGTGTGCTTTTCTTCATATCTCACAAAATAAGTATTCAAATACCATGCAACTTTGATCTATAGCTTTTTAACTTAATAATTCACTTATGAAAATTTTAAGGCAAAAATTCGTCCAGAAACTCAAGATATGGCTCCAATCATTACTATCAATAAAATGACTCACTTACTGCCTTTTAATTACATGTCTTAACTTTAATGCCCTATAACTCCTTCATCTAAACTTGGAATTTGTCAAAAAATATATGTAAAGTGTAGCTAAGAAAGTTTTCTCTTCAACTCCAATTGTCGATCTTTCATTGCTCTATGTATGCATATGTTATGCTTCAAAGAGTGATAGTAGGTACAAATTTAACATCTTAACTTTGAACACCTATATCTCCTTAAGAAAAACTCGAAATCACACAAATTATTCATCCAAATTATACCCAAAATCCTAAACTTGCTGATTCTAGCCTCCAAAGCTCAAATGACTTCGAAAGAAAAAACCCTAATTCCTAATAAGGCCTCGGGCAGCCTCCTTGAAGTCCATTGAGCATGGCCTTTGACCAATAGGAATGAAGTTTTCCATTCCTTGCCTTCATCCAACCATGCCTTGCTTTCATCACTTCCAATAAGCCTCCTACTAGTTAAGATTTTTTTCTTTAGGCTCTAATCTCCTCTCAAGGCTTTATACTAAATATTTAGGTCTTATGATTTTTTTTTTAAATGCTGTAATCAAAAAAGATAAAACTCAAAATAGATTTTCTTAAATCCACTCTCTTTAAATCAATCTATTAACCATTCTAACATACATCTAGATTTATTAACATATAATATATTTTAACTAATTTTTATATATTGTAAGCTTTTACAATATGATAGCAGTTAAGTTCTTTCTTTAGGATTGATTGAACAATCATGTAAATGATATTCTAAGAAAATATCTATATTCTTCTTCTCAAAAATATCTTCAAAATCTTAATATTGACTTGAAATTTCACTTAAAATCTTTCCATTATTTAAAATGGATGTGGCATAAATAACAAAAGACGATCATTTTTTTGTAATATGCAAAATTGCTTTTGTACCAACAAGTACAAGTTTGGATACACTAAACTCATAGCTTTCTATTAGATTAGAAAAACTCTTAGTAATGTTTGAAAAAAAGTCAAGTTTATGAGAAATCCAATCTATCACAAGATTATATATTTCTAGCCACAACAAATAATTAGTAATAATAATAATAATCAGCTTTGATAATAGTAAACAATAGCAGCAACCAATAATCAATAATAGTGACCAATAATCAATAGTAATAGCCAATAATTAGTAACAATAACCAATAACTAGTAGCGATAACCAAAAATTAATAGCAATACCTAATAGCAGTAGCCAATAACGAGTAGCAAAAATCAATATTCAGTAATAATAACCAATATCTAGTAGCAATAACCAATATCCAGTAATAAAAAGTAATATCTAGTAATAACAACTAATATCCAGTAGCAATAATTAATATCCAATAGTAACAACTAATATCTAGTAGTAAAATTATAGAATAGATATTAATTCATTTTTGAAAGATATTGGTAAAATATATTAATAGTCCATATAATAGAAAATTCAGGAGGACGGTGTCGTATTACGTGCTTTTCTGCTCCAAAACGAGCCGGGCGTCTGGCTGTAGAAGATAGTATAGAGATTCGCCAATAGTCAAGCAGTCTATCAGTTTTTGACTGTTGGAATATAAACGACTACAAGAATACACCGTAAATCTATACGGATGCCCTTCGACTGCTCGCCGAAGTCCTTTTTGTCCCAGTCGGTAGGTCTCTGGACGTTACAGAGAACCCTGAACAACCCAAACTGCTAATCTTCGACACCGCTTTATACTCACGATCTTGTATCCACTGACTGTCTCGTTAGATTAATCCAATAAATTTCATTCACTTCGCATACTCAATCCTATAGACACCCTTTTAATTCTTCATCACAGACGTAATTCGATTTCACAAAACAGTCAAGAGTAATCAAACCCACTTCATTAAAAATCTCGATTCACCATTACAACACTGACTTCAGCAACGATTACCTCAGTCTTCCTAAATCCTAAGAAGAAAAAAAACCCAATTCTCTGCCTTCTTTCCCCGCTCCGAAGCATGAAGCTAGCTCTCTCCCCACAAACCCTAATGAACCCAAACTAGTGACCTTGAAAAGAACTTGAAGCTAGCTCTTCGATCCAAAAAACCCCCATCTGAAAACCCCCCCCCCCCCTCAAAAACTTATTCTCTCTCCTAACCTTATCCTCTGAATTTTTTCAATCTTCCATCTTGGATCCGGAATTGGCTCCCATTCTTCAGAGCTTGGATCCAAAATTGGCTCTCGCCGTCAGAGCTTTTTTTCCCGTTTTTACCTTTAAGAGATCTTTTTACTGAAAACAACGTTTCCTAAAATGGCATAGAGAATAAGACAGCCTGAAACAAAATCGAAACCCCGTAATCGGGACCACATTGAGTCGCCTGACCAATTCAGGTTTCATATTGGCTAAGAGTCTAGTAGTAAGATCCGGATGTTCCCGAAATTGGATCAAATTGGTCCTTCGCGTCAGATTGGCTGAGGCCCGTAGTAAGACCTGGATTTTTCCGTAATTAGACTGCATTGGGTTGCCCGGCCAATTCAGGTCTCATATTGGGCAAGAGGACCCGGATTGGATTCTTGAAATTGGATCCAATTGGCTCTTCGAACCAAGCTCATCCGTCGTGTGAATTGGTCCTTTCTCTTCCTGCTGACTCCCGTTATTGGAATCGAAAGGAGCATTTCAGTATGCCTCGGCTGACTGTAACGGGGTGACTGAACCTTGCCACTCAGTATTTGCACTGGAGTTGGTCGTTGCTCCCAATATTCGAGGTAACTGAACATTAACAAAAGTCCCCTTTCTTTATATTTTCACGGTATACTCGTGTTACAACACGACATCCACCCTCTCTGAACCTGTGCATCCTCCGATATGCACCAATTTACCCAATTGCTGTTTGATTCAGAATATATCCTCTACGTCTTTGTCCAGTTTGTCTTTGTCACCTTCATTATCCAAATCACTTTCATCTTCTTGCTGCGGAATCTCTATACCTTCATTAAGGTCTTTCATATTCATCTCCGCATGTCTTCGTTTAAATATTTTTACTCGCTTCCCTGTAATTGGTATTTTCAATTTTGTACCATCTAACTCCCGTAATGAGTAAGTCGCATTATCATGAATAATTGTTACTACATATGGTCCAAACCAACATTTTGAAAATTTCCACAAAGTACTATGTTGATTATCTAGACTATTGTCATAAACAAGTACCCAGTCACCTTCCTCGATTGCTTTAGGTCTCAATCGATGTTGCTTATGGAATCGCACCTTGTTTTGTAACCTTGTTCTTCTTAACCTTCCCAATGCTATTTGGACATCTTCCGTTCTTTGCTCCAATTGTCGAATCCTAATAACCAGAAGTTCTTCTCTTGACAATCCATCTTCCCATGGTAGCATACTCCAAGTAAGTACCTTTTCTTCAATTGGCATAATTGGTTTTTGACTTGTCATAAGTTCTACAGGCATATATCCTGTCACCAAACTATGTGTTGTTCGATCAGTCCATAATGCAAATGACAAAAGTCGTGGCCACTCTTTAACTTTCCCATTACAAGCTTTAACTAATGCTTTTACAATCGGTGGGTGACCGCGTTCGCTTTTTGCATTCCCTTCTGGATTATAAGCAGTAGTCAATGATAGTTTAAATCCACATCTTTCAAAGAACTTACGAGCTTCTTGTACATTTAATTCTCCATGATCTGCAGTGATTTTTCCTACGCATCCGTAACGGCAAATGACATCTTCAAGCAAAAACCTACAAATCCCCTCTATAGATTTTGTCCTCAATGCTCTTCCTTCTACTTGATTTGATAAATCTTCACAAGTTAAAACCAAATATCTCATCTGCCATAACTCAACTGGCATAATAACCAAATCAACAACCCATTTAAAATAAATAGCCAGAGGATACGTAGGATGAAGACCATCTTGATGTTGGATATTAGAATACGATTGACAGATCTCACATGACTCTACAAATGAGATCACATCTCGATACATATTTTTCCACTAATATCGTTCCTTGAGTTTAGCAAAAGTAGCTCAGATTCTTGTATGCCTCTACCCATAAAATATCATGAAACTCCTTTAATAATTTTAGTTTTTCTTCCCTTTTGCCTATCACTCGTCGTGGCATCTCAATTCCTTTCTTCGATCTCTTCCATAAGAATCCATCTCGAAGTAAAAATCCATATGCTTTTTTTCTTATTTGTTTGAATTTTTCTGTAGATCAATTCCCCTGCTTAGTCAAGGTATTCAAGTAATGACCAATATTCAATAATTCTCCTTCATAAGATTCTTCAAGAAATAGCTTGTCTTCTCTGTTGAGATTTGATATTGAATAGAATTTCAATCCGACGTCATCAATATCTTCAAGATACGAGAATTGCTCGAGATAGCATGTCTAGTACTAAATTGTCCTTCCTAGTAACATGCTTAAATTTCGGATTTAGTGACTTAATATAAGCAATCCATCTCAAAATTGTAATATCTGGCGTTGATTAGTTAGTAGTCATTCCGAGCAATGGCAAGCAATCTATTTCAATTACTACTACTACGCCAATCAAATAGTCTTTTTTAGCTTTCATAGCCGAAACAACTCTCCAAAGTTCTCTTTTGACTTGCGAATATGCACGGTGACGAATACTTAAAACTTTAGTTCCAAATCGAACTGCAAATCTATTCCCACTTGAATCATCTTGACCCACAGCCATCCAATGGCAATTCGACTAGTATCCACAATAAGAATCATTGGTCTATTGCACTTATAATCAACCTTCCTCAATATTAGAGGTGACATCAATAATTTTTTCAATCTTTGCATTGCCTGAATATGCCTTTCTTCCCATTTAAATCAGTAATCCTTGCGTAACAGTTCATATAATGGATCCGCTATGTGAGCAAAATGAGGGATCCGGATTCGATAAAATACACATGCACCCAAAAACCTGCGAACCTCTGTTAAAGAATCACAATCCTCTTTCATCCTTCCAATTGCATTAACTTTAGTCGGATTTGGTTTTCTTCTGTAAGATCCACATAAATGTCCAACAATTACAACCTCTGGTACTCCAAATACGGACTTCATACCCGATAATGTAAGATGAACTTTTCCAAGCCGAGTTAAAATCTTTTCACAATCTTGTATATGATCAACAATATATCTGCGACACCCCCTCATATCTAAAGTTTCATCCTTGTCTCCTTCTCTGCACCCTTTTATAGGAACATCATCCAGAAAAAGCATAGTCTTTTTCGGAATAAAATCTCTCAATACCTTATTCATCCCATTCATCATATGCGCAACTGAGTTGGTCGCGCCTTGAGGAAGAGTGCACATTCTAACCAATCCAAGTGGTGTTCTCATCGTTGTCATATCTCTACTTCCTTCGGCAAGTTGAAATTGATCATAACCTGAATACAAGTCACCCATTGAATAGATCGCCCTTCCAGCAAACGCCTCAGCAAATTCATCCACAATAGGTCCAGTTCCTGCATTCCTGACAGTTACTGCATTCACCAGTTGCATATCTTGAATAAACCGTAGTGACCCATTTTTCTTAGGTACCGTAAACCATCGACTAGAATACGGCGCAAACAAGGGTTCCAATATTTTCATCTTTATCTTTTCTTTTAATAGCTCAACTAATTTAGGTAAATATTCCCTCAGTATTAGAATCGGTCTTAGATTCCAAGGTACATGCGGTACAGTGAAGATAACCATAGGTGTTATAATATTTGGATCCACACATCCAATTTCATGAGATTCGAAAGCAAATGATCTACCTTGTTTAGCCAATATCTTTTTGAAGCAAGTAATTTCCTCCGGCAATAAAGAACCATCAGAACCAATCTTCAATTCTTCAAAAGTCTCTTTAGTAAACTGATGTCCAATACTCATTGGATCTCTTAAACTTGCTTGTTTTGATGCTTCTCTCATTTGTTCTTTAGAATCTTCTGGTAATGGTTCGACAACAGGCTTTACCTTCTTATCTGCAGTTTTATATCTCGTTTCTACAGTGACTTCTAGTGCTTGAAAAGATTCAAGCATGGTATAAACTTCTCTCGAATGAATCTCAACAATCTAATCATTATCCCCTAACCCAATAGATGTAATCAATTCCAATTAATCTTCCAGTCCATTTTCTTCATAAACACCCAAAATCCTCTCATCATCTTGCAATGTATCTATCTTGCATAACTGTCCTTCAATATCATATAATCTTTTTCTTTCTTTTCTTTTAAAATCATCAACTTTCTTATACATAATATTTCTATTCTCCAATATACCAATAAAACTCGCATCAAAGGCACCTTCATCTCGCGAGAGTACCTCCTCTTTTGTACCTCTATAATCTCGCTTTACAGTGGTACCTCCCCAAAATCCTTAAATCCTTCAACAATCTTTAGCAATGGTTTCTCCCTCAACCTATCTCGATTCCGTTCATGGTTAGGAGGTACTGTTAGAAATTGTACAGCTTTCCTCCCATCTTCGCTCCGTACCCTTGCATAGGCAGAACCATCGTCAAGTACTTTTGTTTCCATCCGTGTTGCCGTAATATAAGGTTGTCCTAAAATCAACGAATAAGACGTTGTCGTATTACGTGCTTTCCTGCTCGAGAACGCGCCGGGCGTCTGGCTGTAGAAGGTAGTATGGAGATTCGCCGATAGTTAAGCAGTCTATCAGTTTTTGACTGCTGGAATATAAATGACTGCAATAATGTACCGTAAATCTATACGGATGCTCTTCGACTGCTTGTCGAAGTCTTTTTCTTTTGCCCCAGCCGATAGGTCTCTAGACATTACAGAGAACCCCGGACAACCCAAACTATTAATCTTCAATACCCCTTTGTACTTACGATCTTGTATCCACTGACTGTCCTGTTAGATTAACCCAATAAATTTCATTCACTCCGCATACTCAATCCTATAGACACCCCTTTAATCCTTCAATCACAGACATAACTCGATTTTACAAAAAAGTCAAGAGTATTCAAACCCACTTCATTTAAAAATCCCGATTCACCATTACAACACTGACTTCAGCAGCGATTGCCTCAGTCTTCCCAAAACTCTACGAAGAAGAAAAATCCAAATTCTATGTCTTTCCTTCCCCGACCCGAAGCATGAAGCTCCTCTCTCTAATTTCCTTGATCTTCAAAAACCTCCAATGAAACCCAAACTGGTAATCTTGCAAAAGCTTGAAAAACTCGCTCCCCCCCTCGATTCCCCTAACCTTATCCCCTGAATTTCTTCAATCTTCCATCTTAGATCCGGAATTGGCTCCCGCCGTCAAAGCTTAGATCCGAAATTGGCTCACGTCATCAAGGCCTTCTCCTCTGTTTTTACCTTTAAGAGATCCATTTACTGTAAACAACGTTCCCTGAAACGGCACAGAGAACAGGACAGCCCGAAACAGAATCGAAACCTCGTAATTGGGACCACATTGAGTCGCCCGACCAATTCAGGTCCCATATTGGGTAAGATGCCCGTAGTAACCTCGATGCTCACGTAATTGGGTCAAATTGGTCTTCGCGTCAGACTGGCTGAGGCCCGTAGTAAGACACGGATTTTCCCGTAACTAGACTGCATTGGGTTGCCCCACCAATACAGGTCTCATATTGGGTAAGAGGACCCGAATTGGATTCTCGAAATTGGATCCAATTGGCTCTTCAAACCCGTCGTGTGAATTGGTCCTTCTCATCCTACTAATTCCCGTTATTAGAATCGAACGGAGCATTTCAGTATGCCCCGGCTGACTGTAACGGGGTGACTGAACCTGACCACTCAATATTTGCGCTGGAGTTGGTCGATGCTCCCAATATTCGAGGTAACTGAATATTAATAAAATTCCCCCTTTTTTTTTTTATTTTCACTGTATACTCGTGTTACAACACGACATCCACCTCCTCTGAACCTGTGCATCCTCCGGTATGCACCAATTTACCCAATTACTGTTTGATTCAGAATATATCCCCTACGTCTTTGTCCAGTTCGTCTTCGTCACCTTCATTATCCAAATCACTTTCATCTTCTTGCTGCGGAATCTCTGTACCTTCATTAAGGTCTTCCATATTCATCTCTGCATGTCTTCGTTTAAATATTTTTACTCGCTTTCCTGCAATTGGTATTTTCAATTTTGTACCATCTAACTCCCGTAATGAGTAAGTCGCATTATCATGAATAGTTGTTACAATATATGGTCCAAACCAACGTTTTGAAAATTTCCGCAAAGTACTATGTTGATTATCCAGACTATTGTCATAAACAAGTACCCAGTCACCTTCCTCGATTGCTTTTGGTCTCAATCGATGTAGCTTATCGAATCGCGCCTTGTTTTGTAACCTTGTTCTTTATAACCTTTCCAATGCTATCTAGACATCTTCCGTTCTTTGCTCCAATTGTCGAATCCTAATAACCAGAAGTTCTTCTCTTGACAATCCATCTTCCCATGGTAGCATACTCCAAGTAAGTACCTTTTCTTCAATCGACATAATTGGTTTTTGACTTGTCATAAGTTCTACTGGCATATATCCTGTCACCGAACTATGTGTTGTTCGATCAGCCCATAATGCAAATGACAAAAGCCGTGGCCACTCTTTAACTTTCCCATTACAAGCTTTAACCAATGCTTTCACAATCGGTGGGTGACCGCGTTCGCTTTTCGCATTCCCTTCCGGATTATAAGCAGTAGTCAGTGATAGTTTAATTCCACATTTTTCAAAGAACTTACGAGCTTCTTGTGCATTTAATTCTCCACGATCTGCAGTGATTTTTCCTACACACCCGTAACGGCAAATGACATCTTCAAGCAAAAACCTACAAATCCCCTCTGTAGATTTTGTCCTCAATGCTCTTCCTTCTACTAGATTTGATAAATCTTCACGAGCTAAAACCAAATATTTCATCTGCCATAACCCAACCGGCATAATAACCAAATCAACAACCCATTTAAAATGAATAGCCAGAGGATACGTAGGATGAAGACCATCTCGATGTCAGATATTAGAATACGATTGACAGATTTTACATGACTCTACAAATGAGAGCACATCTCGATACATATTTTTCCACCAATATCGTTCCTTGAGTTTAGCAAAAGTAGCCCAGATTCCTCTATGCCGTGCCCATAAACTATCATGAAACTCCTTTAATAATTTTAGTTTTTCTTCCCTTTTGCCTATCACTCGTTGTGGCATCCCAATTCTTTTCTTCGGTCTCTTCCATAAGAATCCATCTCAAAGTAAAAATCCATATGCTTTTATTCTTATTTGTTTGAATTTTTCTGTAGACCAATTCCCCTGCTTAGACAAGGTATTCAAATAATGACCAATATCCAATAATTCTCTTTCATAAGATTCTTCAAGAAATAGCTTGTCTTCTCTGTTGAGATTTGATATTGAATAGAATTTCAATCCGACATCATCAATGTCTTCAACCATTTCGTCCTCCCTCTCGTATCTTGCTTGAGATAGCATGTCTGCTACTAAATTGTCCTTTCCAGTGATATGCTTAAATTCTAGATTTAGTGACTTAATATAAGCAATCCATCTCAACATTGCAATATCTGGCGTTGAACAGTTAATAATCATTCTAAGCAATGGCAAGCAATCTGTTTCAATTACTACTACTGCCCCAATCAAATAGTCCTTTTCAGCTTTCATAGCCGAAACGACTCCCCAAAGTTCTCTTTTGACTTGCGAATATGCACGCTAACGAATACTTAAAACTTTAGCCCCAAATCGAACTGCAAATCTACTCCCATTCGAATCATCTTGACCCACCGCCCATCCAACGGCAATTGGACTAGCGTCTACAGTAAGAATCACTGGTCTATTGCACTTATAATCAACCTTCCTCAATATTGGAGGTGACATCAATAATTTCTTCAATCTTTGCATTGCCTGAATATGCCTTTCTTCCCATTCAAATCGGTAACCCTTGCGTAACAGTTCATATAATGGATCCGCTATGTGAGCAAAATGAGGGATTCGGATTCGATAAAATACACATGCACCCAAAAACCTGCGAACCTCTGTTAAAGAACCACAATCCTCTTTCATCCTTCCAATTACATCAACTTTAGTCGGATCTGGTTTTCTTCCATAAGATCCGCATAAATGTCCAACAATTACAACCTCTCGCACTCCAAATACGGACTTCATACCCGATAATGTAAGATGAACTTTTCCAAGCCGAGTTAAAATCTTTTCACAATCTTGTATATGATCAACAATATATCTGCGACACCCCCTCATATCTAAAGTTTCATCCTTGTCTCCTTCTCTGCACCCTTTTATAGGAACATCATCCAGAAAAAGCATAGTCTTTTTCGGAATAAAATCTCTCAATACCTTATTCATCCCATTCATCATATGCGCAACTGAGTTGGTCGCGCCTTGAGGAAGAGTGCACATTCTAACCAATCCAAGTGGTGTTCTCATCGTTGTCATATCTCTACTTCCTTCGGCAAGTTGAAATTGATCATAACCTGAATACAAATCACCCATTGAATAGATCGCCCTTCCAGCAAACGCCTCAGCAAATTCATCCACAATAGGTCCAGTTCCTGCATTCCTGACAGTTACTGCATTCACCAGTTGCATATCTTGAATAAACCGTAGTGACCCATTTTTCTTAGGTACCGTAAACCATCGACTAGAATACGGCGCAAACAAGGGTTCCAATATTTTCATCTTTATCTTTTCTTTTAATAGCTCAACCAATTTAGGTAAATATTCCCTCAGTATTAGAATCGGTCTTAGATTCCAAGGTACATGCGGTACAGTGAAGATAACCATAGGTGTTATAATATTTGGATCCACACATCCAATTTCATGAGATTCGAAAGCAAATGATCTACCTTGTTTAGCCAATATCTTTTTGAAGCAAGTAATTTCCTCCGGCAATAAAGAACCATCAGAACCAATCTTCAATTCTTCAAAAGTCTCTTTAGTAAACTGATGTCCAATACTCATTGGATCTCTTAAACTTGCTTGTTTTGATGCTTCTCTCATTTGTTCTTTAGAATCTTCTGGTAATGGTTCGACAACAGGCTTTACCTTCTTATCTGCAGTTTTATATCTCGTTTCTACAGTGACTTCTAGTGCTTGAAAAGATTCAAGCATGGTATAAACTTCTCTCGAATGAATCTCAACAATCTAATCATTATCCCCTAACCCAATAGATGTAATCAATTCCAATTAATCTTCCAGTCCATTTTCTTCATAAACACCCAAAATCCTCTCATCATCTTGCAATGTATCTATCTTGCATAATTGTCCTTCAATATCATATAATCTTTTTCTTTCTTTTCTTTTAAAATCATCAACTTTCTTATACATAATATTTCTATTCTCCAATATACCAATAAAACTCGCATCAAAGGCACCTTCATCTCGCGAGAGTACCTCCTCTTTTGTACCTCTATAATCTCGCTTTACAGTGGTACCTCCCCAAAATCCTTAAATCCTTCAACAATCTTTAGCAATGGTTTCTCCCTCAACCTATCTCGATTCCGTTCATGGTTAGGAGGTACTGTTAGAAATTGTACAGCTTTCCTCCCATCTTCGCTCCGTACCCTTGCATAGGCAGAACCATCGTCAAGTACCTTTGTTTCCATCCGTGTTGCCGTGATATAAGGTTGTCCTAAAATCAACGGATAAGATGTTGTAACTTGAACGAAGAAATGTTGCTCCGTCTCAACATCCCCAATCCAAATTTTGACATCTGGACAAGCTCCATATAATAAGCCCTGTGTGTTATTAGCTGCTCGTATTGCCCATCCATGTTCCATATCAATTGGCCATTTTTGCTTCTTATAAAGATCTTTAGACATGAGATTTATTTCAGAACCATGGTCCACCAAAGCAACTATTGGTTCTTTTATATCTCCTACCTTCACCAATACATCAGTAGTTGCCCTTGCCCAATGCTTTCGAGTATAATGACTCAAAGTTTCTATTTCCTTGTCACTAGAATCTTCGAAACGTACTCGCTGATTATACCCATTCTTTTCATTTGTTGGTTGCTTGTAACCAATATCAACCTCTTCTTCATCTCTACATATTCTTGCATCAATAGCATGACTCATTCCAGTTTCGCTCATTAATTGCCTCTTTCGCTTAATGCTGTCAATGATAACATCATGAAACTTCTTCTTTGCAATTTCCAAGACTTCTTTCAATGTGAATTCCACCTTAGCGTTTAATATACGTTCTTCCAACATCCCTTTCAAATTTGTTGCCGCTTCAATGTCAGAAAGTAGCTTATAAGCAATTGATTTGCCCTTATCTTTTGTCTCCGTTGTTTTTTCTCCCAATGATACTGAGGTATCCTTTACAGGCAATTCTTGTGAAGCTGCCTCCCGAGCCTTGTCTCCTCGAGTTTGCCTCTTAAAAGAATTTCTTTGTCTAGCATCATCAAAATCTCCTCGTCTCTTTTCTTCCATCAAAGCTTCATGTTGGCTCTTAGCAATATATGCATGAATTGAAAGAGACTCAATAAGATCTCCTCAACCTGTTCTACCTCGTATTGTAGCTGCAGTCCTCAATAATGCTTCTCGAGGTAATTTTGCTTCTTGCATTGTAGAAACGGTAGAAGCCCAAAACTCACTAGTTTTCGTACTTCCACCAATTTCATCATCTACTCTAGCACCATAACTTGCACTTTCTCGTGCTGTTGTTTCATGCTCTTTTAGGTAATCTTGAATCAATGCTCTCATTCTTTCCTTGCCAAAATTGGTTTGAAGAAGATCATCCCTATCTTTCAATGCTATCTTCCTATCTTTTCAGCAAATAATTCTCTGCCGTATCATATTATTAAATTTATTGCAATCTTTTCTAGTGTGTGAAGCATCATCACACCAAATGCATCTTTGTACATATCCTTGTTTTGAAACATTCTTCGAATTGTTTATAGAAGTATTCTCTTTAAGTCTTGCCAATTTGATTTGAAGATCTTGCATTCCTCGTATAATTTCTTCCATATTCATATCTGCTTTCTTGGACAAGGATGTCGAAGGTTGAACTGTAGGCATTGTCGGTGGTGTTGTACGTATTGGAGCTTTGGGTGCTTGTACGATTTTCTGAATATTGCTCTTATCCTTCCTCCTTTCTCTTTTTGTAAGCAACCCCACCGCATCTTCAACATTCTTCGACTTCGTTGTCAATCCTTCATCTTCTTCTTTGTCTTCAAGAAGGGGTTCTAATTTCTCTTGCAATTCTCCATCAACAGCGTGAAGAAATAGATCAAGTTTGTTCGGCTCTAATGTCAATTTTTCTACCTTCGATAATTGAGAGTACTGCCTCTCAAATTCCCTTAGTAGCTCTGTTGCTTGCAAATTCTTATTGGGCCGTTCAATCCATCCGAGAAACAGCTTCTTAGTAACGCGATCAACATCTTTCAAGAAATATTCGTCTTTCAATGCATGTGAAAAATCCTCCCATGAATTCCCACAACGATCCGTAATCGATGTAATGTGGTCCCTTATCTCCGGTATCGTGGCAAGTCCAAATAGTGCAACCATTTTCTTCTTAGAAATCCGATTTAATTCCATTTCACGAACATAACATCTTAAATACCTTGAAATATTCCTTCTATCAAATTGATCAATTTTATTGACCACTGTTTGCAATGCTTTGGTTGCCAAAGCTTCCTTTCGATCATTGCTTTGCTGTTGCTGCATTGAGAATGAGAAGGCTTGAAACAAACTAGCAATAGACGGATCCATGTGCATACCTTGTCCTTTAGAAGACTCCCTATCAGAAACTTCTCCCAAAAATCCTTCAAAATTTTTATTTTCGTTTTCCATAATAATAAAGATAAAATCAACCGAAATCCAATACCTTCCACCTCAAGCTTTCACGTCGGGTTCACCACTTATGTCGTATTACATGCTTTTCTGCTCGAGAACGCGCCAAGCGTCTGGCTGTAGAAGATAGTATGGAGATTCGCCAATAGTCAAGCAGTCTATCAGTTTTTGACTGTTGGAATATAAACGACTACAAGAATACACCATAAATCTATACAGATGCCCTTCAACTACTTGTCGAAATCCTTTTTGTCCCAGCCGGTAGGTCTCTAGACGTTACAGAGAATCTCGAACAACCCAAACTGCTAATCTTCGATACCGCTTTATACTCACGATCTTGTATCCACTGACTGTCTTGTTAGATTAACCCAATAAATTTCATTCACTCCGCATACTCAATCCTATAGACACCCCTTTAATCCTTCAATCACAGACATAACTCGATTTTACAAAAAAGTCAAGAGTATTCAAACCCACTTCATTTAAAAATCCTGATTCACCATTACAACACTGACTTCAGCAGCGATTGCCTCAGTCTTCCCAAAACTCTACGAAGAAGAAAAATCCAAATTCTATGTCTTTCCTTCCCCGACCCGAAGCATGAAGCTCATCTCTCTAATTTCCTTGATCTTCAAAAACCTCCAATGAAACCCGAACTGGTAACCTTGCAAAAGCTTGAAAAACTCGCTCCCCCCCTCGATTCCCTTAACCTTATCCCCTGAATTTCTTCAATCTTCCATCTTAGATCCGAAATTGGCTCCCGCCGTCAGAGCTTAGATCCAAAATTGGCTCACGTCATCAAGGCCTTCTCCTCCGTTTTTACCTTTAAGAGATTCATTTACCGTAAACAACGTTCCTTGAAACGGCATAGAGAACAGGACAGCCCGAAACAGAATCGAAACCTCGTAATCGGGACCATATTGAGTTGCCCGACCAATTCAGGTCCCATATTGGGTAAGATGCCCGTAGTAACTTGGATGCTCACGTAATTGGGTCAAATTGGTCTTCGCGTCAGACTGGCTGAGGCCCGTAGTAAGACACGGATTTTCCCGTAACTAGACTGCATTGGGTTGCCCCACCAATACAAGTCTCATATTGGGTAAGAGGACCCGGATTGGATTCTCGAAATTGGATCCAATTGGCTCTTCAAACCCGTCGTGTGAATTGGTCCTTCTCATCCTACTAACTCCCGTTATTAGAATCGAATGGAGCATTTCAGTATGCCCCGGCTGACTGTAACGGGGTGACTGAACCTGACCACTCAGTATTTGCGCTGGAGTAGGTCGATGCTCCCAATATTCGAGGTAACTGAATATTAATGAAATTTCCCTTCTTTTTTTTATTTTCACTGTATACTCGTGTTACAATACGACAACGTTGTATCTTGAACAAAGAAATGTTGCTCCGTCGCAACATCCCCAATCCAAATTTTGACATCTGGACAAGCTCCATATAATAAGCCCCGTGTGTTATTAGTTGCTCGAATTGCCCATCCATGTTCCATATCAATTGGCCATTTTTGCTTCTCATAAAGATCTTTAGACATGAGATTTATTTCAGAACCATGGTTGACTAAAGCAACAATTGGTTCTTCTATATCTCCTACTTTCACCAATACATCAATAGTTGCCCTTGCCCAATGCTTTCGAGTATAATGGCTCAAAGTTTCCATTTCCTTGTCACTATAATCTTCAAAATGTACTCATTGATTATATCCATTCTTTTCATTTGTTGGTTGCTTGTAACCAATATCAACCTCTTCTTCATCTCTATATATTCTTGCATCAATAGCATGACTCATTCCAGTTTCGCTCATTAATTGCCTCTTTCGCTTAATGCTGTCAATGATAACATCATGAAACTCCTTCTTTGCAATTTCCAAGACTTCTTTCAATGTGAATTCCACCTTAGCGTTTAATATACGTTCTTCCAACACCCCTTTCAAATTTGTTGCCGCTTCAATGTCAGAAAGTAACTTATAAGCAATTGATTTGCCCTTATCTTTTGTCTCCGTTGTTTTTTCTCCCAATGATACTGAGGTATCCTTTACAGGCAATTCTTGTGAAGCTGCCTCCCGAGCCTTGTCTCCTCGAGTTTGCCTCTTAAAAGAATTTCTTTGTCTAGCATCATCAAAATCTCCTCGTCTCTTTTCTTCCATCAAAGCTTCATGTTGGCTCTTAGCAATATATGCATGAATTGAAAGAGACTCAATAAGATCTCCTCAACCTGTTCTACCTCGTATTGTAGCTGCAGTCCTCAATAATGCTTCTCGAGGTAATTTTGCTTCTTGCATTGTAGAAACGGTAGAAGCCCAAAACTCACTAGTTTTCGTACTTCCACCAATTTCATCATCTACTCTAGCACCATAACTTGCACTTTCTCGTGCTGTTGTTTCATGCTCTTTTAGGTAATCTTGAATCAATGCTCTCATTCTTTCCTTGCCAAAATTGGTTTGAAGAAGATCATCCCTATCTTTCAATGCTATCTTCCTATCTTTTCAGCAAATAATTCTCTGCCGTATCATATTATTAAATTTATTGCAATCTTTTCTAGTGTGTGAAGCATCATCACACCAAATGCATCTTTGTACATATCCTTGTTTTGAAACATTCTTCGAATTGTTTATAGAAGTATTCTCTTTAAGTCTTGCCAATTTGATTTGAAGTTCTCGCATTCCTCGTATAATTTCTTTCATCCCTATATCTGCTTTCTTTGATAAGGATGTCGAAGGTTGAACTGTAGGCATTGTTGGTGGTGTTGTACGTATTGGAGCTTTGGGTGCTTGTACGATTTTCTGAATATTGCTCTTATCCTTCCTCCTTTCTCTTTTTGTAAGCAACCCCACTGCATCTTCAACGTTCTTCTACGTTGTTGTCAATCCTTCAACTTCTTCTTTGTCTTCAAGAAGGAGTTCTAATTTCCCTTGCAATTCTCCATCAGCAGCTTGAAGAAATACATCAACTTTGTTCGGCTCTAATGTCAATTTTTCTACCTTTGACAGTTGAGAGTACTGCCTCTCAAATTCCCTTAGTAGCTCTGTTGCTTGTAAATTCTTATTAGGCTGTTCAATCCATTCCAGAAACAGCTTCTTAGTAACGCGATCAGCATCTTCCAAGAAATATTCGTCTTTCAATGCATGTGAAAAATCCTCCCATGAATTCCCACAACGATCCATAATCGATGTAATGTGGTCCCTTATCTCCGGTATCGTGGCAAGTCCAAATAGTGCAACCATTTTCTTCTTAGAAACCCGATTTAATTCCATTTCACGAACATAACATCTTAAATACCTTGAAATATTCCTCCCATCAAATTGATCAATTTTATTGACCACTGCTTGCAATGCTTTGGTTGCCAAAGCTTCCTTTCGATCATTGCTTTGCTGTTGCTACATTGATAATGAGAAGGCTTGAAACATACTAGCAATAGACGGATCCATGTGCATACCTTGTCCTTTAGAAGAATCCCTACCAGAAACTCCTCCCAAAAATCCTTCAAAATTTTTATTTTTTTTTCCATAAAATAAAGATAAAATCAATCAAAATCCAATACCTTCCACCTCAAGCTTTCACGTCGGGTTCACCACTTATGTCGTATTACATGCTTTCCTGCTCGAGAACGCGCCAAGCGTCTGGCTGTAGAAGATAGTATAGAGATTCGCCAATAGTCAAGCAGTCTATCAGTTTTTGACTGTTGGAATATAAACGACTACAAGAATACACCATAAATCTATACAGATGCCCTTCAACTACTTGTCGAAATCCTTTTTGTCCCAGCCGGTAGGTCTCTAGACGTTACAGAGAATCTCGAACAACCCAAACTGCTAATCTTCGATACCGCTTTATACTCACGATCTTGTATCCACTGACTATCTCATTAGATTAATCCAATAAATTTCATTCACTCCGCATACTCAATCCTATAGACACCCTTTTAATTCTTCAATCTCAGACGTAACTCGATTTCACAAAACAGTCAAGAGTAATCAAATCCACTTCATTAAAAATCCCGATTCACCATTACAACACTGACTTCAGCAACGATTGCCTCAGTCTTCCCAAACCCTATAAAGAAAAAAAATCCAATTCTCTGTCTTCTTTCCCCGCTCCGAAGCATGAAGCTAGCTCTCTCCCCACAAATCCTAATGAACCCAAACTAGTGACCTTGAAAAGAACTTGAAGCTAGCTCTTCGATCCAAAAAACCCCCATCTGAAACCCCCCCCCCTCTCAAAAACTTATTCTCTCTCCTAACCTTATCCTCTGAATTTTTTCAATCTTCCATCTTGGATCCGGAATTGGCTCCCATTCTTCAGAGCTTGGATCCAAAATTGGCTCTCGCCGTCAGAGCTTTTTTCCCCATTTTTACCTTTAAGAGATCTTTTTACTGATAACAACGTTTCCTAAAATGGCATAGAGAATAAGATAGCCTGAAACAAAATCGAAACCCCGTAATCGGGACCACATTGAGTCGCCTGACCAATTCAGGTTTCATATTGGCTAAGAGTCCAGTAGTAAGATCCGGATGTTCCCAAAATTGGATCAAATTGGTCCTTCGCGTCAGATTGGCTGAGGCCCGTAGTAAGACCTGGATTTTCCCGTAATTAGACTGCATTGGGTTGCCCGGCCAATTCAAGTCTCATATTGGGCAAGAGGACCCGGATTGGATTCTTGAAATTGGATCCAATTGACTCTTCGAACCAAGCTCACTCGTCGTGTGAATTGGTCCTTTCTCTTCCTGCTGACTCCTGTTATTGGAATCGAAAGGAGCATTTCAGTATGCCTCGGCTGACTGTAACGGGGTGACTGAACCTGGCCACTCAGTATTTGCACTGGAGTTGGTCGTTGCTCCCAATATTCGAGGTAACTGAACATTAATAAAAGTCCCCTTTCTTTATATTTTCACGGTATACTCGTATTACAACACGACAACGGATGAGTGATTTAGTTATTAAAAGTGATTAATTATAGAATTTCGGTTAGAATCTGGAAAATCAAAGAAAGTATATAGGAGTTGTAGAAGATAATTAAGGTACCTGACTGTGATAGTCATGAGCCGAGGGCTATCACTGTGATAGTTGTGAGCGAGGGTAAGCTTGGTGCTACCTCTTTTCTTTTGTTTGTTATTTTCTTTGAATAAGAGGATTGAGAATTTTTGTATATTGTGAAGTGAATTATGGAATGGAAATGTGATTGATATTTGTGATTGCTCGTTTTACTTATTCTGGAAGAAACCTCCCAGTACAAACCCATATAGGGAGATCCGAACACGGGGAATGACCATGTATATGAGCTCCAATTGTTAGGGTCACACAATTAACCGCTACTGGTGAATGCTTATCATACCGAAGAACACTTAACTTTTCTTCCTATTGTCCACTCTCTCATATCAATGCAATAACATCTACGACAACGATTTCAGTACCCTGTGTAATTCATGAACTCACAAGCATATCCCGAACCCTAGAACGAATAACTTCCAATCCACAGAATCTAATCAAGATAATTCCTTCGATTACAATTTCTCTTTACTAAACTTACAACCTTGCAATAAACAGTGACTGGAAACTTCCATACATCTTCAACCTTTCACAACAATTGATAAATAGTGATCCATAAATAACTTCGTAAATCAAACATGAATTCATTAAATCGATTTTCTTTACTAGAATCAACACTAACACAAAAGAAACAAGAAAACTAAAAAGAAGAGATAGTACCAAGCTTATCTCCGGCTCAGTACTATCGCAGTTTGGCCCTCGACTCACAACTCTCATAGTCTGGCATTTTTCTTCCCCTCTCCCATCCTCCTTATATTACTCCAAGATACCAATTCCTATACTACAGATGATAACTACTTTTCCTGACTATTCATCCATTCTACCTTCTGAACTACCTTTTCAACAGTTATCTATCCTTGTTTACATTATACACTAGATATCTACATTCTAAAAATAATTACTTATTCTATATAGCCCCACTCCTAACTGTGCAGCGTCTTTGCAAACACTCAATTGATACCTATCTAAAAATTATCTAACAAAACTCTACAAAAATTGTGATCCCTCTAGCCTATCTAATTAATTAATTGCCGCAGTATCTGTTATTGGTTCTACCGATTCCGGTTCCAACTACAAATCTTCATCCTCCTCCAATTCTTCCATCGGCTCTTGCCTCAACTCAGCTGAAAGATCTTCATTGTACTCACCCAGTTCACGGACTTGAGCTTCCAATTTCAGGATCTGGACATCTCTCAATTCCAACTGGTGCTGAAAGTGACTCCTCTCTTCTAGAACTTTGGGAATTGGCAACGTTGATACTTGTGCTTGACCAATATTGACTAAATCCTCTGTCAATTTTGTCACCTCGGCATTCAAGGCCTCAATTTCAGCCCTTAATCGCTCCGTTTCACATCTGTATTAGTCACTCAATACCAATTTCTCTTGTGCCAATAATTTGGTCTTTTCTCGTTCCATTACCAACTGACCCTTTGCTTTTTCTAATTCCAAAATTGAATGACTACGAGCCCGAAATAGTTCTTGCTTGTGGGTCTCCACCATGCGCTCTCTTTCATGTAACTAGCCCCTCACTGTTAATTCTTAACTGGAACTACTACTCTCGAAAACACAAGAAATACAAGCAAATGGCACTCCAGTCAACCCAAAACAACACCACAGAATGACTTTAACTTGTGCTCCACTCCTATTCTTTTACTACCTGGTGATAATACCAATGTGTTACCCATACTGTCCATGAAAGGTAATGAGAAGTAATCTTTCTTGGTGGCTGCATTAAGTTTCTAGAAATCCTGACAAATTCGAATTTTTCCATTCTTCTTCGGTACCATCATGATTGGCGACACCCATGTACTATTTGGTACTGGGTAAATAAAACCAACCGCAAGAAGCTTGTCCAATTCCTCCTTCACCATAAGGGAATATTTAGGATTAAGGCGATGTTGCCTCTGCCATACCGGTTTAGCGTTCTCCTCTAAAATGATATGATGCTCACAGACTTCAACGGGAATACCTTTTAAATCATCATAAGTCCAAGCAAAAGCGGATTTATGATGCAAGAAAAATTTGGTCCAGCAGGTCAACTCTTATTCTTTAATACCTTCATAGACTTTAATCGTCTGAGGTTCTACTGTGGTCGCCAAGTTGATAGTTTGACATAAAGGTACAACAGCAATGTTCTGTTTCAACCCTCGCACTGGTTTAAAGTTAGTCGATAAGTTCGACATGTATGAAGTACTGAATCCTGTGTCAAGGGCACTAACATGGTGCACATCATACTTGGTCATCCAATTAGTACTAACATAATCCTAGTTTTTCGAGTCCGTCGGATATATCAAGTACTCCCTTGGACCTCCACATTGATACACCACTCCAAGGTATAGTGCTGTCTCTACGGGCACCTCCGTAATTAGTGCTACTACATCGTCATCGGAGCTAAGCTCATCGCCCGATGTTAATTCAGATGCTGGCAATTGAGACTCTCCATGATATTGTACTGGATATATCTGTAACACCATTTTGTCTCTGCCCTTGTCAATTGTCAAAGTACCCCGATCCCAATTGTTCTTGGCCTTTGTTTGATAAAGCCAGGGTCGTCCCAATAAAATTGAATATAATAAAGTCAAACATTGTAACCGAAAGACGATATAATCGATTTCATATGCAATACCGACAATCATAGTTTGAACATTCCATAAGATACCCATTGATTTAACCCGGCTATGATCTGCCATCCGTAATACCAATGTTGTGGGTACTAAGTGTTTCAAATCTAAAGTATCCATTGTATCAGCGTTCATTAAATTCACACTAGAGCCATCATCGACTTGTACCTCTGGAATTAAAACGCCATCGATTGATACATCGATTATGGCTGCTCCCTGATCTGGATTTAAGCTAACTTCATGAATTTCTTTAGTGTGGGATCTTCATCGTATAAGCACTGAATTCAATGTAGATCAACATTCCAGTACTACAGCCAAAAGTTGCTTCATTGTAATTGAAGGTTGAATAACATCCAAATCCTTCAGAATATCGTAGGATTCCATATTGAGAGTATTTTCCAATACTCTTTTGTATTTTATTGGTTTCAATTTTACTCCGTGAAGTAAGATATTCTTCTGCCCTAGACTCAAAATTGGAACAGCAGCTAGGGCTTCCTTGGAATTTCCGCCCCCAACAAGATCTTTCAACAGATAGGACATTTCTCGAAACTGCGTAGAGATCGGAACTGCGTAGAGATCGGAACTGCTTGGATGAAACTGAAGCCTCCATAATTTGGACCTCATTGGATTGTGCCACCGATTCAGGTCTCATATTAGGTATCGAGCTTGTAATAGGACTTGGATTGGATGGTCCCGGCAAATTGGCACGTGGAACCGAATTGAGTTCCTCAGTTTGTTGAAGTTTCAATATTGAGATACGTCCCAATACTGATATTGGTTCGTTTAGCCCCATGGACGGCGCTACTTGCTCTCCTGCGATTGGTTCATCTATGTCCTGAATTGGATTCTTGTCTTTTTGTTGGCCTCTGGTAAGCACTGCGTTCACCACCTCAATATAATGTATTGGTGAGTCTCGTTAAACAGGGCCTTTGTCCTCCGCCAATTGGCTTGTTTGCATTTGCTGCTCTCGGTTATTATAATTAAAGGGCACATTGCACTGCTGATAAGTGTGACCAGACTGCTTACAATTTCCACATATTGGAGCATAGTCATCATTGGCCCTTGGATTAGGACATTCACTCGCATGATGTTCGATTTGTCTGCAATGATAGCAACAAAGTGGTCTCCTACTAACTCCTTCAGGGATAATGGGTGTCTCTACTAGTATATAACGGCTAGGTCTGTTCCATGTCGGATGAATAAATGATCTTGATTGATCCATTGTTATTGTAGACTCTTGCATTGGCTTCATTATCGATAAATATTGATGGTATCCTGGTTGGTTCATTACCAATCTGTGAGTATTGGATACACCTTCTTAGTGAAATTCAGAGTTTAAAAAATTGGAATAATTTTGTTTTGTTTATTCGCTTGATTTCCATTCCAGCCAAACCTATTATTTGTTTGTACTTGATTGACATCTCACAAAGTTGGTTGAGTCATTATCTGGTTATTGAATTGTTGTTGCTTCCATAAATTCCAACAGTTGGTAGTAATATGCTTGCCTCCACAAAAGGTACATTGTACAGTCATTTGAGGTGGCAAAGGACATTCTGTTACTAAATGACCTTGCCCCTTACAATTGCTGCACCAGACATTGAGACGCATATTGGTTGGTTTATGCCTTTTTTCTTTATCCTTGGCAAGATTCACAGCCAATTCATCCATTTTTTTCGTCAATGTTAATAGCAATGACTCATTGGGATCCCTTGATACCAATGCATTTGGCAATTTTTTTGTAGATATTGATTTTTGATACATGGAATAAGGTGCATAAGAGTGTGATGATGATGGTGGTACAGCTTGCAATGGAACGACATCCACTATTCCCTGTGGAATTGTACCATACTCATTCCTTCCCAGATAACTTCTCGATGCGTCATTCCAATTTGTCATTTGATAACCTCCTTGAGATGGAATCATCATGGCTCCAACTATTAAGTTCTGGTCATAGTGACATTCCTCCCATACTTTTGCTCGCTCAAGAGATGATGTAATGGTGGCTGATTGGGCCTCTTTTACAAACATCTTCAATTCTAGTGGATGTAATCCATTAACCAATATGGACAACACAAACGATTTCGGCATTTGGTTATTTGGCCATTTTTGAAGTATATTTGCTACGCGACCATAATATGACTATACCGCTTCTTCTGGTATCATATTGCTATTTATTAATTTTTCTCTAAGACGTTCTTTAAAACCAATTGATAAAAAATGGGCTAAAAATGTATTTTTTAATGCCTCCCAATTGATAAATTGTCCCACAGGTTGGCGGTTATACCACTCAAATGTTGTGTCTTTCAATATCATTGATAGCTATTGCAACCAAATATCTTCAGTTTTGCCATTATTAGCTACACACACTGTAAGAAACTGAGACAAATATTGATTGGGATCCACACCCAGAAATCCCCAAAAAGTAGGTAGTAGCACAACACGAGTCATTCGATCACCCATTGCATCCATTTGAACAACAATTGGAACTGCTAGTCTTCCAGACGTCATTAAAGATATTGATATTCTACTCAATTTCTTATTAAAATAAAAATTATTTCCCGTAAAAGTTTTTTTCGGACTTCCAGGCCTTCTTGATTGACTATTATTATCCCTAAATAATTTTACTAGTTGAATATGAGGTAAAAATGACAGGTTTTGATATACTTTGAATTGGTCTTTATTGGCAAGTGATTTATGCCGATCTTTAGAACCAGTCTTGTTAAGATCGGACATATTTCCAATTGAGAAGATACCCAGTGAGGTACCTAATTCCTCTGTGCCTTCCTCGTTTTATGTTAATGGCTTCGAGAGATTTGCTAGACTATTAGCAGCACTCTTCGCGAGTACTCTTGGTAATTTCTTTAATGGTTTGTACTTGTGAAATATTAGAGGTCGATCGTCTTTTGGGTACAATCAAATATGCCGACAAGCATGTAACCATGGCTCAATCCAACTTTGTCGATGCTTCTTTTTCAATTTGTGATCTCGCTCATTACGCAACAAATTTCTTGCTTGCGATCTCTCTATTCTTTCTTTTGATTGCTTTATTCTCTTTACTGTTAAATTCTTATTCTTGATAACCATACTCTTTCATTATTTCTACAGAGTTTGCTTCCTAATCTCCTTTACTGCTTCGACAGTTAATTCCTAATACTCAATAATGTTGTCAATCCTTGGCAGCGGCACCAAAATGTGATTGCTCGTTTTACTTATTCGAGAAGAAACCTCCCAACATAAACCCATATAGGGGGATTCGAATACGGGGAATGACCATGTATATGAGCTCCAATTGTTAGGGTCACATAATTAACCGCTACTGCTGAATGCTTACCATACCGAAGAACACTTAACTTTTTCTCCTACTATCTACTCTCTCATATCAATACAATAACATCCACGACAACGATTTCAGTACCGTGTGTAATTCACAAACACACAAGCATATCCCGAACCCTGGAACGAACAACTTCCAATCCACAGAATCTAATCAAGACAATTCCTTCCATTACAATTCCTCTCCACTAAACTTACAACCTTGTAATAAACAGTGACTGGAAACTTCCATATGTCCTCAATCTTTTACAACAATTGATAAACAGGGATCCATAAACAACTTTGTAAATCAAACATTAATTCATTAAATCAATTCTCTTCACTAGAATCAACACTAACACAAAAGAAACAAGAAAACTAAGAAGAAGAGATAGCACCAAGCTTATCCCCGGCTCAGTACTATCACAGTCTGGCCCTCGGCTCACAACTCTCACGATCTGGCATTTTTCTTCCCCTCTCCCATCCTCCTTATACTACCCCGAGATACCAATTCCTATACTACAGATGATAACTACTTTTTCTGACTATTCATCCATTCTACCTGCTGAACCATCTTTTCAGCAGTTATCTATCCATGTTTACACTATACACTAGGTATCTACATTCTGAAAATAACTACTTATTCTAAAGTATTATTTAAAAAGAAGAAAGATTGAATGCTGAAATCTGATTGTAGTTCAGCAGAGAGAATGAGTCTGTGTTTGTGTGAAACATCGTAATGTAAATGGCAGTTTTGTGTGAAAAATTCCAATGATTGAAATGATGGTAATTATGTGGTGAAAGCTGTGAGGACGCAGTATTACAGTTGGAGATTATGAGGGTGAAAATATTGATGGAAATAGTAGTTATTGGTATGACTGAATTGCTATAAGAAGGAGACCGATAAGGTGAAGGAGGAGATTATAGTTTCCTTGTGTGTTCAGATTTTGGAAATAGAGACAATACATTCAGGAGGTAATTGATTGTATGACCCTAACGTGAACGATTAAGCAACTAGTCATTCCCCGTGTTCGAATCTCCCTATACGTATTTATTCTGGGAGGTTTCTTTTGGAATAAGTAAAATGAGCAAACATATTTTGGCGCCACTGTCGAGGAGTGATAATACCTTTGAGTATTAGGAATTAATTACCAAACGTGTGAAAAAATTGGCTATGGAAGACGATTTTAGAAGTGTTTGAAGAAAGAATATAGTTATTAAGAATGAGAATTTAACAACAAAGAGAATAAAGCAATCAAAAGAAAGAACAGAGAGATTGCAAGCAAGAAATTTATTGTATAATGAGCGAGATCACAAATTGAAAAAGAAGCATCGATAAAGTTGGATTAAGCCATGGTTGCATGCTTGTCAGCATATTCGATCGTACCCAGAAGACGATCGACCTCTAATATTTCAGAAGTACATACCATTAAAGAAATTGCCAAGAGTACTCATGGAGAGCGCTGCTAATAGTCCAGCAAACCTCTCGAAGCCATTAACATAAAACGAGGAAGGCACAGAGGAATTAGGTACCTTACTAGGTATCTTTTCAATTAGAAATACGTCCGATCTTAATAAGACTGGTTCTAAAGATCAGCATAAATCACTTGCCAATAAAGACCAATTCAAAGTATATCAAAACCTGTCGTTTTCACCTCATATTCAACTAGTAAAATTATGTGGAGATAATAATAGTCAATCGGGAAGGCCTGGAAGTCCGAAAAAGACTTTTACGGGAGACAATTTTTATTTTAATAAGAAATTGAGTAGAATATCAGCATCTTTAATGATGTCTGGAAGACCAGCAGTTCCAATTGTAGTTCAAATGGATGCAATGGGCGATCGAACGACTAGTGTTGTGCTACTACTTACTTTTTGGAGATTTCTGGGTGCGGATCTCGATCCATATTTGTCTCAGTTTCTTAGAGTATGTGAAGCTAATAATGGCAAAACTGAAGATATTTGGTTGCAATAGCTACCAATGATATTGAAAGACATAACATTTGAGTGGTATAACCGCCAACCTATGGGACAATTTATCAATTAGGAGGCATTAAAAAATACATTTTTAGTCCATTTTTTATCAATTGGTTTTAAAGAACGTCTTAGAGAAAAATTAATAAATAGCAATATGGTACCAGAAGAAGCGGTACAGTCATATTATGGTCGCGTAGCAAATATACTTCAAAAATGGCCAAATAACCAAATGCCGAAATCGTTTGTGTTGTCCATATTGGTTAATGGATTACATCCACTAGAATTGAAGATGTTTGTAAAAGAGGCCCAATCAGCCACCATTGCATCATCTCTTGAGCGAGCAAAAGTATGGGAGGAATGTCACTATGACCAGAACTTAATAGTTGGAGCCATGATGATTCCATCTCAAGGAGGTTATCAAATGACAAATTGGAATGACGCATCGAGAAGTTATCTGGGAAGGAATGAGTATGGTACAATTCCACAGGGAATAGTGGATGTCGTTCCATTGCAAGCTGTACCACCATCATCATCACACTCTTATGCACCTTATTCCATGTATCAAAAATCAATATCTACAAAAAAATTACCAAATGCATTGGTATCAAGGAATCCCAATGAGTCATTGCTATTAACATTGACGAAAAAAATGGATGAATTGGCTGTGAATCTTGCCAAGGATAAAGAAAAAAGGCATAAACCAACCAATATGCGTCTCAATGTCTGGTGCAGCAATTGTAAGGGGCAAGGTCATTTAGTAACAGAATGTCCTTTGCCACCTCAAATGACTGTACAATGTACCTTTTGTGGAGGCAAGCATATTACTACCAACTGTTGGAATTTATGGAAGCAACAACAATTCAATAACCAGATAATGACTCAACCAACTTTGTGAGATGTCAATCAAGTACAAACAAATAATAGGTTTGGCTGGAATGGAAATCAAGCGAATAAACAAAACAAAATTATTCTAATTTTTTAAACTCTGAATTTCACTAAGAAGGTGTATCCAATACTCACAGATTGGTAATGAACCAACCAGGATACCATCAATATTTATCGATAATGAAGCCAATGCAAAAGTCTACAATAACAATGGATCAATCAAGATCATTTATTCATCCGACATGGAACAGACCTAGCCGTTATATACTAGTAGAGACACCCATTATCCCTGAAGGAGTTGGCATGAGACCACTTTGTTGCTATTGTTGTCGTATTACGTGCTTTCTTGCTTGAGAATACGTCGGGCGTCTGGCTGTAGAAGGTAGTATGAAGATTCGCTAATATTCAAGCAGTCTATCAGTTTTTGACTGTTGGAATATAAACAATTGTAAGAATATATCATAAACCTATACAGATGTCCTTCGACTGCTCCCCAAAATCCTTTTCGTCCCAGCCGGTAGGTCTCTAGACGTTACGGAGAACCCTGAACAATCCAAACTGCTAATCTTCGATACCGCTTTATACTCACGATCTTGTATCCACTAACTGTCTTGTTAGATTAACCCAATAAATTTCATTCACTCCGCGAACTCAATCCTATAGACACCCTTTTAATTCTTCATCACAGACGTAACTCGATTTCACAAAACAGTCAAGAGTAATCACATCTTCTTCATTAAAATCCCGATTTACCAGTACAACACTGACTTCAGCAACGATTACTTCAGTCTTTCCAAAAACTTATGAAGAAAAATAATCCAATTCTCTGTCTTTTTTCTCCGCTCCGAAGCATGAAGTTAGCTCTCCGATCCTTCTAAAAAACTTATTTTCTCTCCTTCCATTTCTTAACCTATCCTCCCCTTTAATCCTAATTCTCCCCTCTCTCAAACCCTAGCCTCTGAATTTCTTCAATCTTTCGTCTTATATCTGGAATTGACTCTGCCGTCAGAGCTTTCTCCTCCATTTTTATTTTTAAGAGATCCTTTTATCCAAAGGACGTTCTCAGAATGGCACAAAGGACGGAACAGCCTGAAACAGAATCGGAGCCTCGTAATCGGGACCACATTGAGTCGCCTGATCAATTCAGGTCTCATATTGGCTAAGAGGCCCGTAGTAAGACCTAGATGTTCCCATAATTGGACCACATTGGGTTGCCCGATCAAGTCAGGTCTCATGTTGTCCGAACAAGTCAGGTCTCATATTAGGTAAGAGGCCCGTAATAGGACCTGGATTGGATGTCTTGAAATAAGATCTAATTGGCTCTTCCAACCAGGCTCACTCGTTGTTGAATTGGTCCTTTCCCTTCCTGCTGACTCCCGTTATTGGAATCGAAAGGAGCATTTCAGTATGCCCCGGCTGATTGTAACGGGGTGATTGAACCTGGCTACTTAGTATTTGCACTGGAATTGGTCGTTACTCCCAATATTTGAAGTAACTGAATATTAATAAAAGTCCTCTTTCTTTATATTTTCACGGTATATTCGTGTTACAACACGACATCCACCCCCTCTAAACCTGTGCATCCTCCGATATGCACCAATTTATCCAATTGCTGTTTGATTCAGAATATATCCTCTACATCTTTGTCCAGTTCGTCTTCGTCACCTTCATTATCCAAATCACTTTCATCTTCTTGCTGCGGAATCTCTATACCTTCATTAAGGTCTTTCATATTCATCTCCGCATGTCTTCGTTTAAATATTTTTACTCGCTTCCCTGCAATTGATATTTTCAATTTTGTACCATCTAACTCCCGTAATGAGTAAGTCGCATTATCATGAACAGTTTTTACTACATATGGTCTAAACCAACGTTTTGAAAATTTTCGTAAAATACTATATTGATTATCTAGACTATTGTCATAAACAAGTACCCGGTCATCTTCCTTGATTGCTTTAGGTCTCAATCGATGTTGCTTATCGAATCGCGCCTTATTTTGTAACCTTGTTCTTTTTAACCTTTCCAATACTATTTGCACATCTTCCGATCTTTGCTCCAATTGTCGAATCCTAATAGCAAGAAGTTCTTCTCTTGTCAATCTATCTTCCTATGGTAGCATATTCCAAGTAAGTACCTTTTCTTCAATCGGCATAATTGGTTTTCGACCTGTCATAAGTTCTACTGGCATATATCCTGTCACCGAACTATGTGTTGTTCGATCAGCCCATAATGCAAATAACAAAAGCCGTGGCCACTCTTTAACTTTCCCATTACAAGCTTTAACTAATGCTTTTACAATCGGTGGGTGACCGCGTTCGCTTTTTGCATTCCCTTCTGGATTATAAGCAGTAGTCAGTGATAGTTTAAATCCACATCTTTCAAAGAACTTACGAGCTTCTTGTGCATTTAATTCTCCACGATCTGCAGTGATTTTTCCTACGCATCCGTAGTGGCAAATGACATCTTCAAGCAAAAACCTACAAATCCCCTCTGTAGATTTTGTCCTCAATGCTCTTCCTTCTACTTCATTTGATAAATCTTCACGAGCTAAAATCAAATATCTCATCTGCCATAACCCAACTGGCATAATAACCAAATCAACAACCCATTTAAAATAAATAGCCTGAGGATACGTAGGATGAAGATCATCTCGATGTCGGATATTAGAATATGATTAACAGATTTCACATGACTCTACAAATGAGATCACATCTCGATACAAATTTTTCAACCAATATCGTTCCTTGAATTTAGCAAAAGTAGCCCAGATTCCTCTATGCCCTGCCCATAAAATATCATGGAACTCCTTTAATAATTTTAGTTTTTCTTCTTTTTTGCCTATCACTCGTTGTGGCATCCCAATTCCTTTCTTCGGTCTCTTCCATAAGAATCCATTTCGAAGCAAAAATTCATATGCTTTTTTTCTTATTTGTTTGAATTTTTCTGTAGACCAATTCCTCTGCTTAGTCAAGGTATTCAAGTAATGACTAATATTCAATAATTCTCCTTCATAAGATTCTTTAAGAAATAGCTTATCTTCTCTGTTGAGATTTGATATTGAATAGAATTTTAATCCAACGTCATCAATGTCTTCAACCATTTCGTCCTCCCTCTCGTATCTTGCTCGAGATAGCTTGTCTGCTACTAAATTGTCCTTCCCAGTAACATGCTTAAATTCCGAATTTAGTGACTTAATATAAGCAATCCATCTCAACATTGCAATATCTGGCGTTGATTAGTTAGTAGTCATTCCGAGCAATGGCAAGCAATCTGTTTCAATTACTATTACTGCCCCAATCAAATAGTCTTTTTTAGCTTTCATAGCCGAAACAACTCCCCAAAGTTCTCTTTTGACTTACGAATATGCACGCTGACAAATACTTAAAACTTTAGTTCCTAATCGAACTGCAAATCTATTCCCACTTGAATCATCTTGATCCACAGCCCATCCAATGGCAATTCGACTAGTATCCACAATAAGAATCACTGGTCTATTGCACTTATAATCAACCTTCTTCAATATTGGAGGTGACATCAATAATTTCTTCAATCTTTGCATTGCCTGAATATGCCTTTCTTCCCATTTAAATCAGTAACCCTTGCGTAACAGTTCATATAATGGATCCGCTATGTGAGCAAAATGAGGGATCCAGATTCGATAAAATACACATGCACCCAAAAACCTGCGAACCTCTATTAAAGAATCACAATCCACTTTCATCCTTCCAATTGCATCAACTTTATTCGGATTTGGTTTTCTTTCGTAAGATCCACATAAATGTCCAACAATCACAACCTCTCGTATTCCAAATACTGACTTCATACTCGATAATGTAAGTTAAACTTCTCCAAGCCGAGTTAAAATCTTTTCACAATCTTGTATATGATCAACAACATATTTACGACACCTCCTCTTATCTAAAGTTTCATCCTTGTCTCCTTCTCTACACCCTTTTATAGGAACATCATTTAGAAAAGGCATAGTCTTTTCCGGAATAAAATCTCTCAATACCTTATTCATTCCATTCATCATATGCGCAACTGAGTTGGTCGTGCCTTGAGGAAGAGTACACATTCTAACCAATCCAAGTGGTGTCCTCATTGTTGTCATATCTTTACTTCCTTCGACAAGTTGAAATTGATCATAACCTGAATACAAGTCACCCATTGAATAGATCGCCCTTCCAGCAAACGCCTCAGCAAATTCATCCACAATAGGTCCAATTCTTGCATTCCTGACAGTTACTGTATTCACCAGTTGTATATCTTGAATAAACCGTTGTCGTATGGCGTGATTTGCTATTTGGGAATACACTGGATATCTAGCTGTAGAGAGTGTACCTTAAACCTTTATATGATTCTTTTCTTGGCTTCCAAAACTCCTTTATTTTTGTATAAAACTCCAAATATAACAAAATCCCTTCAAAAGATATTTTTTCCGCGAAGGATTTTCTCGCCGGGAATTTTAGAAAATCATAACTATTAATCTAACCATTCAGTTTTTTTCAAATTTACAAGATAGGTAGAATTTACTCTTAACTTGTACCACAAAAAAAAGCCAACTGCAAATTGACTTCCGATCTTCTGGCATCTAAGAAACGCTAGCAGACACTTTAAACCCTAATTTACAAGCATCCGAAAACTATTTTCCTTATATCTCAAAAACCCGAACTCCAAATGTCATAAAACTTATGCAAAAAGTTTACTAACATGAAATTACACATTCCTTGAAATTTTGAGCCAAAACCTCACAAAATTGCTCAAGATATAGCTCAAGAGACAAACACTAGTAATTCGGTTTACTTACTAATCTTAGATTGCATATGCTGACTTCAAAATCCAATAACTCCTTTATCCGAACTTAGAATCTAGTAAGCAGTATGCAAAAAGTATTGTTGCAAAAGTGCTCTCTCCAATCGCGGTCGCCGATCCTCAATTGCCGTCCGTAAGCGTGCATTATGCCCCAAAGAGTGACAGTAGGTCCAAAACTAACACCTTAACTTTGAGCGCCTATAACTTCTTCAAAAAAACCCCAAATGACACAAAAATTGTACCAAAATCTTAATCAAAAACCTAAACCTTCTAACCCTAGCCTTCAAAGTTCGAATGGCCTCGAGAAACTAACCCTAATCCCTAATATGGCCTCGGGCAGCCTCCTCAAAGCCCATTGGTCATGATTTTTGACCAATAGGAATGGAGATTTTCATCATTCATCTCCATTCATCTATATTGGTGCCCTAATTACCCCCTTTGCTACCAAAATCCTTCTTCAATCCTTTTTCTTATAAGATTTACATAATGTATGCTCTAAACACCAAATACAAGAACCAAAATAGTTTTTTAAATGTCACCAATGTCTAACAAAGGTGATTCTAAATATTTAGAAGTTACTATCAACCAAAACCAATCTTAAAAGCCACTATCAAAAGAAATTAAAGTTATAAAAATTCTATAGTAATCTTTTTAAACAACCTCTTCTCAAGTTATAATCAAAGTATATGCTATAACCAACTAAAATCTACTAACATGGCTCTTATCATGTTACTTAATAAATTATATATTAAGTACATAATTACATTATTTTCATATAGTAGCCGAACCACAACACGACATCGTAGTAATCCATTCTTCTTAGGTACCGTAAACCATCGACTAGAATACGGCGCAAATGAGGGTTCTAATATTTTCATCTTTATCTTTTCTTTTAATAGTTCCACCAATTTAGGTAAATGTATCCTCCGTACTGGAATCGGTCTTAGATTCCAAGGAATATGCGGTACAATGAAGATAACCATAGGTGTTATAATATTTGGATCCACACACCCAATTTCATGAGATTCGAAGACAAACGATCTACCTTGTTTAGCCAACATCTTTTTGAAGCAAGTAATTTCCTCCGGCAATAAAGAACCATCAAAACCAATCTTCAATTCTTCAAAAGTTTCTTTAGTAAATTGATGTCCAATACTCATTGGATTTCTTAAACTTGCTTCTTTTGATGCTTCTCCCATTTGTTCTTTAGAATCTTCTAGTAATGGTCTAGCAACAGGCTTTATCTTCATATCTGTCGTTTTATATCTCGTTTGTACAGTGACTACTTGTGCTTGAAAAGATTCAAGTATGGTATAAACCTCTCTTGAATGAATCTCAATAATCTTATCATTATCCCCTAACCCAATAGATGTAATCAATTCCAATGAATCTTCCAGTCCATTTTCTTCATAAACACCTAAAATCCTCTCATCATCTTGCAATGTACCTAACTTGCGTAATTCTCCTTCAATATTATATAATCTTTTTCTTTCTTTTCTTTTAAAATCATCAACTTTCTTATACATAATATTCCATTCTCCAAAATACCAATAAAACTCGCATCAAAGGCACCTTCATCTCGCGAGAGTACCTCCTCTTTTGTACCTCTATAATCTTGTTTTATAGTGGTACCTCTTGAAAATCCTTAAATCTTTCAACAATCTTTGGCAATGGTTTCTCCCCAAACCTATCTCGATTTTGTTCATGGTTAGGAGGTACTGTTAGAAATTATACAGCTTTCCTTCCATCTTTGCTACATATCCTTGCATAAGCAGAACCATCGTCAAGTACTTTTATTTCCATCCGTGTTGCCGAAATATAAGGTTGTCCTAAAATCAACGGATAAGACGTTGTATCTTAAACAAAGAAATGTCACTCCGTCGCAACATCCCCAATCCGAATTTTGACATCTGGACAAGCTCCATATAATAAGCCCTGTGTGTTATTAGCTGCTCGTATTGCCCATCCATGTTCCATATCAATTGGCCATTTTTGCTTCTTATAAAGATCTTTAGACATGAGATTTATTTCAGAACCATGGTCGACTAAAGCAACAATTGGTTCTTCTATATCTCCTACTTTCACCAATACGTCAGTAGTTGCCCTTGCCCAATGCTTTCGAGTATAGTGGCTCAAAGTTTCCATTTCCTTGTCACTATAATCTTCAAAATGTACTCATTGATTATATCCATTCTTTTCATTTATTGGTTGCTTGTAACCAATATCAACCTCTTCTTCATCTCTACATATTCTTGCATCAATAGCATGACTCATTCCAGTTTCGCCCATTAATTGCCTCTTTCGCTTAATGCTGTCAATGATAACATCATGAAACTCCTTCTTTGTAATTTTCAAGACTTCTTTCAATGTGAATTCCATCTTAGCGTTTAATATACGTTCTTCCAACACCCCTTTCAAATTTGTTGCCGCTTCAATGTCAGAAAGTAGCTTATAAGCAATTGATTTGCCCTTATCTTTTGTCTCCGTTGTTTTTTCTCCCAATGATACTGAGGTATCCTTTACAGGCAATTCTTGTGAAGCTGCCTCTCGAGCCTTGTCTCCTCGAGTTTGCCTCTTAGAAGAATTTCCTTCTCTAGTATCATCAAAATTTCCTCGTCTTTTTTCTTCCATCAAAGCTTCATTTTGGCTCTTAGCAATATATGCATGAACTGAAAGAGACTCAACAGGATCCTCCTAACCTGTTCTACCTCGTATTGTAGCTGCAGTCCTCAATAATGCTTCTCGAGGTAATTTCGCTTCTTGCATTGTAGAAACGGCAGAAGCCCAAAACTCACTAGTTTCCGTACTTCCACCAATTTCATCATCTACTCTAGCACCATAACTTGCACTTTCTCGTGCTATTGTTTCATGCTCTTTTAAGTAATCTTGAACCAATGCTCTCATTCCTCCCTTGCCAAAATTGGTTTAAAGAAGATCCTCCTTATCTTTTAATGCTATCTTCTCATCTTTCCAGCAAATAATTCCTTGTCATATCATATTATTAAATTTATTGCAATCTTTTCTAGTGTGTGAAGCATCATCACACCAAATGCATCTTTGTACATATCCTTGTTTTGAAACATTCTTCGAATTATTTATAGAAGTATTCTCTTCAAGTCTTGCCAATTTGATTTGAAGATCTTGCATTCCTCGTATAATTTCTTCCATACTCATATCTGCTTTCTTTGACAAGGATGTCGAAGGTTGAACTGTAGGCATTGTCGGTGGTGCTGTACGTACTGGAGTTTTGGGTGCTTGTACTGTTTTCGGAATATAGCTCCTATTTTTCCTCCTTTCTTTTTTTGTAAGCAACTCCACCGCATCTTCAACATTCTTCGACTTCGTTGTCAATCCTTCATCTTCTTCTTTGTCTTCAAGAAGGGGTTCTAATTTCTCTTGCAATTCTCCATCAACAGCGTGAAGAAATAGATCAAGTTTGTTCGGCTCCAATGTCAATTTTTCTACCTTCGATAATTGAGAGTACTGCCTCTCAAATTCCCTTAGTAGCTCTGTTGCTTGCAAATTCTTATTAGGCTGTTCAATCCATTCCAGAAACAGCTTCTTAGTAATGCTATCAGCATCTTCCAAGAAATATTCGTCTTTCAATGCATGTGAAAAAACTTCCCATGAATTCCCATAATGATCCGTAATCGATGTAATATGGTCTCTTATCTTCGATATTGTGGCAAGTCCAAATAATTCAACCATTTTCTTCTCAGAAATCCGATTTAATTCCATTTCACGAACATAACATCTTAAATACCTTGAAATATTCCTTCTATCAAATTGATCAATTTTATTGACCACTGCTTGCAATGCTTTGATTGCCAAAGCTTCCTTTCGATCATTGCTTTATTGTTGTTGCATTGATAATGAGAAGGCTTGAAACATACTAGCAATAGACAGATCCATGTGCATACCTTGTCCTTTAGAAGAATCCCCACCGGAAACTCCTCCCAAAGATCCTTCAAAATTTTTATTTTCGTTCTCCATAAAAACAAAAATAAAACCAAATGAAATCCAATACCTTCCACCTCAAGCTTTCACGTCGAGTTCACCACTTTTTATCGTATTACGTACTTTCTTGCTCGAAAATGCACTGGGCGTCTGGCTGTAGAAGGTAGTATGGAGATTTGCTAATATTCAAGCAGTCTATCGGTTTTTGACTGTTGGAATATAAACAACTATAAGCATATACCATAAACCTATACGGATGTCCTTCGACTGCTCCCCGAAATCCTTTTCGTCCCAGCCGACAGGTCCTTAGACGTTATAGAGAACCTCAAATAATCCAAACTGCTAATCTTTGATACCTCTTTATACTCACAATCTTGTATGCACTAACTGTCTCATTAGATTAACTCAATAAATTTCATTCACTCCGCATACTCAATCCTATAGACACCCTTTTAATTCTTCATTACAGACGTAACTTGATTTCACAAAACAATCAAGAGTAATCACACCAACTTCATTAAAATCTCGATTCATCAATACAACACTGACTTCAACAACGATTGCCTCAGTCTTCCCAAAACCCTATGAAGAAAAAAAACCCAATTCTCTGACTTTTTTCCCCGCTCCAAAGCATGAAGTTAGCTCTCCGATCCTTCTAAAAAACTTATTTTCTCCCCTTCCATTTCTTAACCTATCCTCCCCTTTAATCCTAATTCTCTCCTCTCTCAAATCCTAGCCTCTGAATTTCTTCAATCTTCCATCTTGGATCTAGAATTGGCTCCGTTGTCGTGTTGTCACATGAGTATACAGTGAAAATAAAAAGAAAGGGGGATTTTATTAATATTCAATTACCTCGAATATTGGGAGCATCGACCAACTCCTGTACAAATACTGAGTGGCCAGGTTCAGCCACCCCGTTATAGTCATTCGGGGCATACTAAAATGCTCCATTCAATTCCAATAATGGGAGTCAGCAGGAAGAGAAGAACCAATTTACATGACGGGTTCGAAGAGCCAATTGGATCCAATTTCGAGAAACCAATCCGGGTCCTCTTATCCAATATGAGACCTGAATTGGCCGGGCATACCAATGCAGACCCAATTACGGGAACATCCAGGTTATTACGGGCATCTTACCCAATATGAAATATGAATTGGTCGGGCGACTCAATGTGGTCCCAATTACGGGGTTTCGATTCTGTTTCGGGCTGTCCTGTTCTCTGTGCCGTTTAAGGGAACGTTGTTTTTGGTAAATAGATTTCTTAAGGGTAAAAACGGAGGAGAAAGCTCTGATGGCGAGAGCCAATTTTGGATCCAAGCTTGACGGTGGGAGCCAATTCCGGATCTAAGACGAAAGATTGAAGAAATTCAGAGGATAAGGTTAGGGGGGATATAATTTTGAAGAGAGGTTTTTTTTTTTTTTTTTTTTTTTTTTCTCTAGGAATCGGGGGGAGCTAGTTTCAAGCTTTTGCAAGGTTACTAGTTCGGTTTTCATTGGAGGTTTTTGAAGATCAAGGGGATTAGAGAAATGGAGCTTCATGCTTCGGGTCAGAGAAGGAAAGACAGAGAATTTGGATTTTTCTTCTTCGTAGAGTTTTGGAAAGACTAAGGCAATCGCTGCTGAAGTCAGTATTGTAATGGTGAATTGGAATTTTTAATGAAGTGGGTTTGAATACTCTTGACTGTTTTGTGAAATCGAGTTATATCTGTGATTGAAGGATTAAAAGGGCGTCTATAGGATTGAGTATGCAGAGTGAATGAAATTTATTGGGTTAATCTAACAAGACAGTCAGTGGATACAAGATCGTAAGTACAAAGCGGTATTGAAGATTAACAGTTTGGGTTGTTCGGGGTTCTCTGTAACGTCTAGAGACCTACCGGCTGGGGCAAAAAGGACTTCGACAAGCAGTCGAAGAGCATCCGTATAGATTTACGGTATATTTTTGCAGTCGTTTATATTCCAGCAGTCAAAACTGATAGACTGCTTGACTATCGACGAATCTCCATACTACCTTCTATAGCCAGACCCCGGCGCGTTCTCGAGCAGGAAAGCATGTAATACGATAAAAAGTGGTGAACCCGACGTGAAAGCTTGAGGTAGAAGGTATTGGATTTCGGTTGATTTTATCTTTATTTTTATGGAAACAAAAATAAAAATTTTGAAGGATTTTTGGGAGGAGTTTCTGGTGGGGAGTCTTCTAAAGGACAAGGTATGCACATGGATCCGTCTATTGCTAGTATGTTTCAATCCTTCTCATTGTCACTGCAGCAACAGCAAAGCAATGATCGAAAGGAAGCTTTGGCAACCAAAGCATTGCAAGCAGTGGTCAATAAAATTGATCAATTTGATGGGAGGAATATTTCAAGGTATTTAAGATGTTATGTTCGTGAAATGGAATTAAATCGGGTTTCTAAGAAGAAAATGGTTGCGCTATTTGGACTTGCTACGATACCAGAGATAAGGAACCACATTACATCGATTACGGATTGTTATGGGAATTCATGGGAAGTTTTTTCACATGCATTGAAAGACAAATATTTCTTGGAAGATGCTGATCACGTTACTAAGAAGCTGTTTCTGGGATGGATTGAACGGCCTAATAAGAATTTGCAAGCAACAGAGCTACTAAGGGAATTTGAGAGGCAGTACTCTCAATTATCGAAGGTAGAAAAATTGACATTGGAGCCGAACAAAGTTGATCTATTTCTTCAAGCTGCTGATGGAGAATTGTAAGAGAAATTAAAACCCCTTCTTGAAGACAAAGAAGAAGATGAAAGATTGACAACAAAGTGGAAGAACATTAAAGATGCGGTGGGGTTGCTTACAAAAAAAAGAAAGGAGGAAGGATAGGAGCAATATTCCGAAAACAGTACAAGCACCCAAAGCTCAAGTACGTACAACACCACCAACAATGCCTACAGTTCAACCTTCGATATCCTTGTCAAAGAAAGCAGATATGGGTATGGAAGAAATTATACGAGGAATGCGAGATCTTCAAATCAAATTGGCAAGACTTGAAGAGAATACTTCTATAAACAATTCGAAGAATGTTTCAAAATACGTTTCGAAGATTCTAGTGATAAGGAAATGGAAACTTTAAGCCATTATACTCGAAAGCATTGGACAAGAGCAACTACTGAGGTATTGGTGAAGGTAGGAGATATAGATGAACCAATAGTTGCTTTGGTGGACCATGGTTCTGAAATAAATCTCATGTCTAAATATCTTTATAAGAAGCAAAAATGGCCAATTGATATGGAACATGGATGGGCAATACGAGCAGCTAATAACACACAAGGCTTATTATATGGAGCTTGTCTAGATGTCAAAATTTGGATTGGGGATGTTGCGACGGAGCAACATTTCTTCGTTCAAGATACAACATCTTATCCGTTGATTTTAGGACGACCTTATATCACGGCAACATGGATGGAAACAAAAGTACTTGACGATGGTTCTGCTTATGCAAGGGTACGGAGCGAAGATGGGAGGAAAGCTGTACAATTTCTAACAGTACCTCCTAACCATGAACGGAATCGAGATAGGTTGAGGGAGAAACCATTGCCAAAGATTGTTGAAGGATTTAAGGATTTTGGGGAGGTTCCACTGTAAAGCGAGATTATGGAGGTACAAAAGAGGAGGTACTCTCGCTAGATGAAGGTGCCTTTGATGTGAGTTTTATTGGTATATTGGAGAATGGAAATATTATGTATAAGAAAGTTGATGATTTTAAAAGAAAAGAAAGAAAAAGATTATATAATATTGAAGGAGAATTACGCTAGTTAGGTACATTGCAAGATGATGAGAGGATTTTGGGTGTTTATGAAGAAAATGGACTGAAAGATTCATTGGAATTGATTACATCTATTGGGTTAGGGGATAATGATAAGATTGTTGAGATTCATTCGAGAGAAGTTTATACCATGCTTGAATCTTTTCAAGCACCAGAAATCACAGTAGAGACGAGATATAAAATGGCAGATAAGAAAGTAAAGCCTATTGCCGGACCATTATCAAAGGATTCTATAGAACAAATGGGAGAAGCATCAAAAGAAGCAAGTTTAAGAGATCCAATGAGTATTGGACATCACTTTACTGAAGAGACTTTTGAAGAATTGGAGATTGGTTCTGATGGTTCTTTATTGCCGGAGAAAATTACTTGCTTCAAAAAGATGTTAGCTAAACAAGGTAGATCGTTTGCCTTCCAATCTCATGAAATTGGATGTGTGGGTCCAAATATTATAACACCTATGGTTATCTTCATTGTACCGCATATTCTTTGGAATCTAAGACCGATTCTAGTATGGAGGATACATTTACCTAAATTAGTGGAACTATTAAAAGAAAAGATAAAGATGAAAATATTAGAACCCTCATTTGTGCCATATTCTAGTCGATGGTTTACGGTACCTAAGAAGAATGGGTCACTACGATTTATTCAAGATATGCAGCCGGTGAATGTAGTAACTGTCAGGAATGCAGGAATTGGACCTATTGTGGATGAATTTGCTGAGGCGTTTGCTGGAAGGGCGATCTATTCAATGGGTGATTTCTATTCAGGTTATGATCAATTTCAACTTGCCGAAGGAAGTATAGATATGACAACGATGAGGACACCGCTTGGATTGGTTAGAATGTGTACTCTTCCTCAAGGTGCGACCAATTCAGTTGCGCATATGTAGAATGGGATGAATAAGGTATTGAGAGATTTTATTCCGGAAAAGACTATGCTTTTTCTGGATGATGTTCCTATAAAAGGGTGCAGAGAAGGAGACAAGGATGAAACTTTAGATATGAGGGGGTGTCGCAGATATATTGTTGATCATATACAAGATTGTGAAAAGATTTTAACTCGGCTTGGAAAAGTTCATCTTACATTATCGGGTATGAAGTCCGTATTTGGAGTGCGAGAGGTTGTAATTGTTGGACATTTATGTGGATCCTACGGAAGAAAACCAGATCCGACTAAAGTTGATGCAATTGGAAGGATAAAAGAGGATTGTAATTCTTTAACAGAGGTTCGCAGGTTTTTGGGTGCATGTGTATTTTATCGAATCTGGATCCCTCATTTTGCTCACATAGCAGATCCATTATATGAACTGTTACACAAGGGTTACCGATTTAAATGGGAAGAAAGGCATATTCAGGCAATACAAAGATTGAAGAAATTATTGATGTCACCTCCAATATTGAGGAAGGTTGATTATAAGTGCAATAGACCAGTGATTCTTACTGGAGACGCTGGTCCAATTGCCATTGGATGGGCTGTGGGTCAAGATGATTCGAATGGGAGTAGATTTGCAGTTCGATTTGGGGCTAAAGTTTTAAGTATTCGTCAGCGTGCATATTCGCAAGTCAAAAGAGAACTTTGGGGAGTCGTTTCGGCTATGAAAGCTGAAAAGGACTATTTGATTGGGACAGTAGTAGTAATTGAAACAGATTGCTTGCCATTGCTTGGAATGATTATTAACTGTTCAACGCCAGATATTGCAATGTTGAGATGGATTGCTTATATTAAGTCACTAAATCCGGAATTTAAGCATGTTACTGGGAAGGACAATTTAGTAGCAGACATGCTATCTCGAGCAAGATACAAGAGGGAGGACGAAATGGTTGAAGACATTGATGATGTCGGATTGAAATTCTATTCAATATCAAATCTCAACAGAGAAGACAAGCTATTTCTTGAAGAATCTTATGAAGGAGAATTATTGGATATTGGTCATTATTTGAATACCTTGACTAAGCATGGGAATTGGTCTATAGAAAAATTCAAACAAATAAGAATAAAAGCATATGGATTTTTACTTTGAGATGGATTCTTATAGAAGAGACCGAAGAAAGGAATTGGGATGCCACAACGAGTGATAGGCAAAAGGGAAGAAAAACTAAAATTATTAAAGGAGTTTCATGATAGTTTATGGGCACGGCATAGAGGAATCTGGGCTACTTTTGCGTAATTCAAGGAACGATATTGGTGGAAAAATATGTATCAAGATGTGCTCTCATTTGTAGAGTCATGTGAAATCTGTCAATCGTATTCTAATATCCGACACCGAGATGGTCTTCATCCTACATATCCTCTGGCTATTCATTTTAAATGGGCTGTTGATTTGGTTATTATGCCGGTTGGGTTATGGAAGATGAGATATTTGGTTTTAGCTCGTGAAGATTTATCAAATCAAGTAGAAGGAAGAGCATTGATTACAAAATCTTTAGAGGAGATTTGTAGGTTTTTGCTTGAAGATGTCATTTGCCGTTACGGGTGCGTAGGAAAAATCACTGCAGATCGTGGAGAATTAAATGCAGAAGAAGCTCGTAAGTTCTTTGAAAGATGTGGAGTTAAACTATCACTGACTACTGCTTATAATCTGAAAGGGAATGCAAAAAGCGAACGCGGTCACCCACCGATTGTGAAAGCATTGGTTAAAGCTTGTAATGGGAAAGTTAACGAGTGGCCACGGCTATTGTCATTTACATTATGGGCTGATCGAACAACACATAGTTCGGTGATAGGATATATGCCAGTAGAACTTATGACAGGTCAAAAACAAATTATGCCGATTGAAGAAAAGGTACTTACTTGGAGTATGCTACCATGGGAAGATGGATTGACAAGAGAAGAACTTCTGGCTATTAGGATTCGACAATTGGAGCAAAGAACGGAAGATGTCTAGATAGCATTGGGAAGGTTATAAAGAGCAAGGTTACAAAACAAGGCGCGATTCGATAAGCAACATTGATTGAGACCAAAAGCAATCGAGGAAGGTGACTGGGTACTTGTTTATGACAATAGTCTGGATAATCAACATAGTACTTTGCGGAAATTTTCAAAACGTTGGTTTGGACCATATGTGGTAACAACTGTTCATGATAATGCGACTTACTCATTACGGGAGTTAGATGGTACAAAATTGAAAATATCAATTGCAGGGAAGCGAGTAAAAATATTTAAACGAAGACATGCAGAGATGAATATGGAAGACCTTAATGAAGGTATAGAGATTCCGCAGCAAGAAGATGAAAGTGATTTGGATAATGAAGGTGACAAAGACGAACTGGACAAAGACGTAGAGGATATATTCTGAATCAAACAGCAATTGGGTAACTTGGTGCATATCGGAGGATGCATAGGTTCAGAGGGGGTGGATGTCGTGTTGTAACCCGAGTATACAGTGAAAATAAAAAAAAAAGGGAATTTTATTAATATTCAATTACCTCGAATATTGGGAGCATCGACCAACTCTTGTACAAATACTGAGTGGCCAAGTTCAGTCACCCCGTTATAGTCATTCGGGGCATACTGAAATGCTCCATTCAATTCCAATAACGGGAGTCAACAGGAAGAGAAGGACCAATTCACTCGACGAGTTCGAAGAGCTAATTGGATCCAATTTCGAGAATCCAATCCGGGTCCTCTTATCCAATATGAGACCTGAATTTGCCGGGCATACCAATGCAGACCCAATTACGGGAACATCCAGGTTATTACGGACATCTTATCCAATATGGAACTTGAATTGGTCGGGCGACTCAATGTAGTCCCAATTACGGGGTTTCGATTCTGTTTTGGGCTGTCCTGTTCTCTGTGCCGTTTCAGGGAACGTTGTTTTTGGTAAATGGATTTCTTAAAGGTAAAAACGGAAGAGAAAGCTCTGACGGCGAGAGCTAATTTCGGATCCAAGCTTGACGGTGGAAGCCAATTCCGGATCTAAGACGGAAGATTGAAGAAATTCAGAGGATAAGGTTAGGGGGGATATAGTTTTGAAGAGGGGTTTTTTTTTTTTTTTTTTTTTTTTTTTTTTTCTCTGGGAATCGGGGGGAGCTAGTTTCAAGCTTTTGCAAGGTTACTAGTTCGGGTTTCATTGGAGGTTTTTGAAGATCAAGGGGATTAGAGAAATGGAGCTTCATGCTTCGGGTCGGGGAAGGAAAGACAGAGAATTTGGATTTTTCTTCTTCGTAGAGTTTTGGGAAGACTGAGGCAATCGCTGCTGAAGTCAGTATTGTAATGGTGAATCGGGATTTTTAATGAAGTGGGTTTGAATACTCTTGACTGTTTTGTGAAATCGAGTTACGTCTGTGATTGAAGGATTAAAAGGGCGTCTATAGGATTGAGTATGCGGAGTGAATGAAATTTATTGGGTTAATCTAACAAGACAGTCAGTGGATACAAGATCGTAAGTACAAAGCGGTATTGAAGATTAACAGTTTGAGTTGTTCGGGATTCTCTGTAACATCTAGAGACCTACCGACTGGGGCAAAAAGGACTTCGTCAAGCAGTCGAAGAGCATCCGTATAGATTTACGGTACATTGTTGTAGTCATTTATATTCCAGCAGTCAAAACTGATAGACTGCTTGACTATCGATGAATCTCCATACTACCTTCTATAACTGATGCCGGGCGCGTTCTCGAGCAGGAAAGCACATAATACGACACCACCGTCAGAGCTTTCTCCTCTGTTTTTACCTATAAGAGACCTTTTTACCGAAAGGACGTTCTCGGAATGGCACAAATGATAGAACAATCTGAAACAGAAACGGAGCCCCGTAATCAGGACTACATTGAGTCGCCTGACCAATTCAGGACTCGTATTGGCTAAGAGGCCTGTAGTAGGACCTGAATGTTTCCGTAATTGGACCGCATTGGATTGCCTGATCAAGTCAAGTCCCATGTTGCCTGACCAAGTCAAGTCTCATATTGGGTAAGAGGCCTGTAATAGGACCTGGATTGGATGTCTTGAAATTGGATCCAATTGGCTCTTCGAAGGAGGCTCATCCATCGTTGAATTGGTCCTTTTCTTTTCTGCTTACTTCCGTTGTTGGAATCGAACGGAGCATTTCATTATGCCTCGATTGACTGTAACGGGGTGACTGAACTTGGCCACTCAGTATTTGCACTGGAATTGGTCGTTGCTCCCAATATTTGAGGTAACTGAATATTAATAAAAGTCCCCTTTCTTTATATTTTTACGGTATATTCGTGTTACAACACGACATCATTCCAGATAAATCGGACATTATGCGAGTGAATGTCCTAATCCAAGGGCCAGTGATGACTATGCTTCAATATGTGGAAATTGTAAGCAGTCTGGTCACACTTATCAGCAATGCAATGTGCCCTTTAATTATAATAACCGAGACCAACAAATGCAAACAAGCCAACCGACGGAGGACAAAGGCCCTGTTCAACGAGACTCACGAGTACATCGTATCGGGGTGGTGAACGCAGTGCTTACCAGAGGCCAATAAAAAGACAAGAATCTAATTCAAGACATGGATGAGCCAATTGTAGGAGAGTAAGTAGCGCCGTCCACGGGGCTAAATGAACCAATATCAGTATTGGGATGTATTTCAATATTGAGACCTCATCAGACTGAGGAACTCAATTCGGTTCCACGTGCCAATTTGCCAGGACCATCCAATCTAAGTCCTATTATGGGCTCGATATCCAGTATGAGACCTGAATTGGTAGCACAATCCAATGACGTCCCAATTACGGAGGCTTCAGTTTCGTTCCAAGTAGTTTCGATCTCTACGCAGTTCCAAGAAACATCCTATCCGTTGAAAGATCCTCTCGAGGGCGAGAATTCCAGGGAAGCCTCGACTACTGTTCCAATTTGGAGTCCAAGGCGAAAGAATATCTTACCTCAAAGAGTTAAATTTAAACCAATGAAAAGAAAGAGGATATTGGAAATTACTCTCAATATGGAACCCTATGACATTCTGAAGGATTTGGATGTTATTCAACCTTCAATTACAATAAAGCAACTTTTGGCTGTAGAACCGGAATGTTGATCTACATTGAATTCAGTGCTAATACAACGAAGATCCTACACTAAAGAAATTCATGAAGTTAGCTTAAACCCAGATCCAGAAGCACCAACAATCGATGTATCAATCGATGGTGCTTTAATTCAAGGGATACAAGTCGACGGTGGCTCCAGTGTGAATTTAATGAACGTGGATACAATAGAGGACTTGGATCTAAAGCAATTGCTACCTATGACATTGGTCTTGCAAATGACAGATCATAGTTGGGTAAAGCCAATGGGAATCTTACAAAATATTGCCACTTAAATCATGAGATTGACATACAAAATCAATTATATTGTATTTTGATTACAGAGTTTTACGTTATCGTATCCCATTTTATTGGGCAGACCTTGGCTTTATCAAGCCAAAGCTAAGAACGATTGGGGCCGAGGCACATTGATAATTGAAAAAGGCCATGACCAGATTGTTTTACAAATGTACCCGATACAATATCATGGAGAATCTCAATTTCCAGAATCAAAATTTACATCAGACAACAAGAGTCAATCGATTGAGGCAAATGATGATGCTATAGGTTCACCGCAATTTGAAGAAGGACAAAACACTTCAACAACAAAGACAGGAATCTACTAATGTGGAGGTCCCGGCAAATATTTACTGCATTAGGAAGATGCGACTAACTCGGATCATGCTATTGTCAAATGAATGAACAATTTCGCAATTAATAGAGTTAGCACATTGGAACCAGAATTAGATGGTTCCCATATGTCGAATAATTCAAGATATTCGGATCAGGAGAAGATAATTAAATCAGAGGTTGTTGAAGACCTTGTGTATCAATCCATTAACTTGGGCACCAACGAAATGCCACAGCTAATTAAAATGTATGGTGGTATTATAGGTACAGAATTGGATGCTTGGAAACAGTTTTTCGTCCATCACAAATCTGCCTTTGCATGGTCGTATGCGGATTTGAAAGGGATTCCAATTGACGTGTGTGAGTACAAGATTATTTTGGAGGAGGTGTTACGCTAGTTCATCAAAGACAACATATCACGGCCATAATCATGTAAGCTAATAATTACATATAGAAATAGGTAGAAGTAAGTAAAAGTAGATAAAAGTAAGTTAATTCTATAATATTTAATATAGAAGCTTCCTAGAAACTTCTTAGACACTGCTTTGACTTCATAGGTGTCTTTAATTGACTTTTTGGATTAGAAACGTGGTCAACAAGTTGGCCATGTGCCACACATGTTGTTAGCTTGAAGATCAAGCTAACTATGTGGCCCACACGTAGAAAAATTTGCCTTGTAAGTCAAGGCATGTATCCTACAAAGTCAACACATATTAGAGGTCCTATAGAACGTCGCCACGTAGCTCCTAGTTAGATAGTATATATACTGACAAGAGTGAAGGCTTCTTCACTCTTGTCAACTCCTTTCTTGCTTCCAGTCCAGGTTCAAGAGTCTTTAGTTTCTTGTCTTGTGGCAATAGCCATTCCAGTTTCCTTTTAATATACCTACTTATTTATATTTTGACTTATTATATCGAGATAGCCTTTTTGTGTATATTTTCCCTCATCGAGTCTTTGTCCTTGACACAACACCGACTTAATCTAAAATATTCTCTTTTAGTGAAAGAGGAATTAGATAAACTTCTCGACATGGATTTTATTTATCCTGTTCCGCATAGTGCATGGGTGTCACCAATCGTGATGATATCAAAAAAGAATAGGAAAATCTGAATTTGTCAAGATTTTTGGAAACTTAATGTGGCCACCAAGAAAGATTACTTCCCATTACCTTTTACGGACAGTATGGATAACATGTTGTCATTATGACCAAGTAGTAAAAGAACAGGAAGGGGCCCTAGTTAAAGTCATTTTGTAGTGTTGTTTTGGATTGGCTAGAGTGCCATTTTCTTATATTTCTTGTGTTTTCGAGAGTAGTAGTTTCAGTTAAGAGTTAACAGTGAGGAGCCGGTCACAAGTATCGATTGAAGATATTCCAGAATGGATGAGTCAGCAGCAACAACAATTGGAACTTTCGGATGTCCAGATCTTGAAATTGGATGCTCAAGTCCATGAACGGGGTGAGTATAATGAAGATCTATGAAACCAGTTGAGGAAGGAGTTGATAGATTGAAAGAAGAAGAAGAAGATTTGCAATTTGAACCAGATTTGGTAGAACCTACATTCGATAATGTAGCAAATGATTAATTAGGTGGGCCAAAGGAATTAGTAACTTTGTGGAGATTTGTTAAGTAGTTTTTAGATAGGTATCAAATGAGTGTTTACGAGGACGCTGTACAGATAGGAGTGGGGTTATGTAGAATAGATATTAATTCATTTTTGAAAGATATTAATAAAATATATTAATAATCCATATTATAAGAAATTTAGGAGGACGGATGAGTGATTTAATTATTAAAAGTAATTAATTACAGAATTACGGTTAGAATTTGGAAAATCAAGAGAAAGTATATAGGAGTTGTAGAAGATAATTAAGGTGCCAAATTGTGATAGTCATGAGCAGAGGGCCATCACTATGATAGTTGTGAGCTGGGGTAAGCTTGGTGCTACCTCTTTTCTTTTGTTTGTTATTTTCTTTGAATATGAGAATTGAGAGTTTTTGAATATTGTAAAGTGAATTATGGAATGGAAATGTGATTGGTATTATTTGAGAAGAAGAAAGATTGAATGCTGAAATTTGATTGTAGTTCAGCAAAGAGAATGAGTTTGTGTTTGTATGAAATACCGTAATGTGAATGGCAGTTCTGTGTGAAGAAATCCAGTGATTGGAATGAGGATAATTGTGTGCTAAAAGCTGTACAGGCGGAGTATTACAGTTGGAGATTATGAAGGTGAATATATTCGTAGAAATATAAATTATTGATATGACTGAATTACTGTAAGGAAGAGACCAATAAGGTGAAGGAGGAGATTATAGTTTTCTTATGTATTCAGATATTGGAAATAGAGACAATATATTCAAGTGGTAATTGATTGTGTGACCCTAACGTGAATGCTTAAGCAACTAGTCATTCCCCGTATTTGAATCCCTCTATATGGGTTTATTCTATGAGGTTTCTTCCAAAATAAGTAAAATGAGCAATCACAAAAATCCAATATCCAGTAGCAATAACCAATAGCAATAGCCAATAACTAGTAATAGTAGCTTATAATCAGTAGTGGTAAGCAAAAATCAATAGCAAAAACTAATATCCAATAGTAGTAGCCAATATCTAGTAGTAAAAATCAGTTATAATAATCAATATCCAATAGCAATAGCCAATAATCAGTAATAGTAACCAATAACCAGTAGCAGTAACTAAAAATCAATAGCAATGACTAATATCCAGTAGCAAAACTAATTTCGAATAGCAATAACCAATATCCTTCAAAATACAAAACTTTAGCACTCCATTTCTTCCAATCCAACTATTGGATTGAGTTCATAATTTTTGAGGAGCAAGATAATATTCTTAGCTTCAAATGGATGATAATCACAAAAATGTGCTCGGGTGTGAACTGGCCTTCTTCTCCAATCTGAATGCTGAATTTCTAGTGCCAATATTTTTCTTATTAAACCATTTAATCAATCTTAAAATTCTCACATACAAAAATAAAACCAGTCTACTATCCTAATACATAACTTTCACTTCAATCCAATAAGTAGATTGTAAGAAATCTTAAAAATCCTCATTGGACCTAAAATTCTACTTTTTGAGACCTTGACCTTCTTAAACCTCAATAATCTTCATTTCAATTATTGGACCTAGCTAAAATTTACAACACATATTAAGCACAACTATAACCATTAACCTACAAAATTTCATCTATAGATCTATTACAAAACTCTTGAAATTGCTCAAAATATCAATCCTATTTTATTTCACAAAATCCAAGTCATCTGAAAATAAACTTAACTTTCTAAAGCTCTTACAAAATTATTACAAATCCAAATCACAAAAAAATAATGCCTATAGAAATTCTATCTAGTTTGCTATCAAATCTTCATTCTTTGATCTACAAAAGAACTCTCGAGTTACTATAGGTGTTCGATTTTGTATTTGGGGGTTTGATTTTGACCTAGGTTGATAATTGGCACTCATTGGATATCAAAATTTGTGTGTTTTGAGTAAACTTTTGTTAAAATCAACTCCTAACTTCTTCTTATAAATGTTCATATTCTTTATTTTCCTAATCAATTTTATTTTTCCTTATTTATGGTCCAATAAAGTAAGTAGAAGGCCATTTTGTAAAAAGAAATATTGGTAATTTTTAGTTTTACTATCCTTTTGACTATTAACTATCTCTCTAAGATACTTTGCTCTAATACTTTGAACTAAGATCTCCTATATTATAATAATTTTTACACTCTTGTACCTATAAGTTATCTTTTATTTTGATAACGGATTTAGTTTTTTGTACTAATTATATATTATGACTTTTAATAAATTCTTCATCTAAAAGATAAGCTAAGGCTCTTAAATCTATTAAGATAGAGTCTTTGTGTCAAGGACATACTCATAACTACATATACAAATATATAGAAGTAGGTAAAAGTAGATAAAAGTAAATTAATTCTATAGTATTTGATATGGAAGCTTCTTAGAAGCTTAATAGATGCTACTTTGACTTCATAGGTATCTTTAATTGACTTTTTGGATTAAAAACGTGGTCAATAAGTTGGCCATGTGCCACACATGTTGTTAGCTTGAAGATCAAGCTAACTATGTAGCCCACACATAGAAAAACTTGTCTTGTAAGTCAAGGCATGTGTTCTACAAAGTCAACACATATTGGAGGTCCTATAGAACGTCGCCACATAGCCATTAGTTAGATAGTATATATAGAGACAAGAGTGAAGCCTTCTTCACTCTTGTCAACTCCTTTCTTGCTTCCAGTTTAGTTTCAAGGATCTCTAATTTCTTTGTCTTTTGGCAATAGCCATTCTAGTTTCTCTTTCAATATACATATTTGTTTATTTATATTTTGTTACCTTTCTTTGAGTGAAGGCACACTTAGCTGAATTATTTTTTCATCGAGTTTTTATCCTTGACAGATTGACAAGAGTACACCTACAATATTAGAGATTTATCTAATCTTGATTAAGAGTGGATTACCCCTTTTTTTTGATATAAGTTGCAGATTATCCTCTTCTAAACTGATATTGTCCTTAGTATTTTCTTTGTTTTCAAGTCTTCTCTTCTATTTGTCTTGAGCGATATTAGACATCTTCTCTTTTTTAAGTGTTATCATCGTAGAAATTATTGAAATGAAGAGTGCAATGGCACAAACACAAGAACAATTGAGGGAATTAATGCTTGCAATGCATCAACTCAATTTACCACTACAAGGAGCAATAAGATTGGCAGGAAGTGAAGATATAGAAATGGTTGGAGCTGCTTCAACATCTGTACCAAATCATATCCTTTCTCCTACGATGGAATGCCCTTCCAATATTAGAGAACCAAGAATTGTCCTACTTGAGAAGTTTGATATCACCAGATCCAAGTTTTGAGGATTTATCAAGCAAGTGTAACTTATGATTGAACTTCAATCCCAAAGCTATTCAACTTCAGGATCGCAAGTTAGATTCATTGGTACGCTTCTTTCAGGTTCAACACTATTGTGATTTTCATCTTTTCTTGAATGACGAGATCCAATATTAGATAATCTAGAGGCTTTTTTGGCAGAGTTTCAATCCATGTATGGAGAACATGATGTAATTTGTGTTGCAACCAATAAGATCCATATTTTATGACAAAGAAATCGATTAATAATGTTGTATGCTTCACAATTTTGACAACTTACAACTGATATCAAGTGGGATGATGTTGCACTTATTAGCCAATTTCTCTATGGATTACAATATGAGGTAAAAAAATTAATGCTTAACTTACCTGATCCTCAAACATTGAGTCAAGTAATTGACTTTGCTGTGAAGTACGACAATCGCCTTTTTGAATTTCGATCTGAGAACCGTATAAATGAACCTCAACATTATTATAATTCAATGGCAATACCAACATCTCTTCAATACATACATTCAGAAGTAGAGGATATGCAAATTGATGTAGTACATTTCAAACCTCTTACTGAATAAGAAAAGATTCGTCGTCGTCATCAAGAAGGATTATGTTTATATTGTGGAGAACCAAAACACACTGCTTAACATTGTCCAAAGAAACGACGCAACCACAAAATGAGGAATATGGCTGTGAAAAAAGACAATATGTCAAAAAATGAGTTAATATAGCTACAATAGGGACCGTGCGGTTGAAACTTTGCACAACATCTAGTAAAGGTCCTATTCTCTCCTCACAGCCCTCTTGTTATTTTACATTAAATTTTATTTTAGGACCTAAATATTACAAAGCCTCTGCCTTGTTAGATTCAAGAGCCTCGGCGTGTTTCTTAGATGAAGAATTTATCAAAAGACATAGCATATCTTTAGTAAAGAAAACTCAACCTATTCATATAGAAGTCATAGATGGTCATCTATTATCTTCTGGAGATATTACTCACAAAATTCTTCTTATAGAAGTAAAATCAATGGTCATAATAGCTTTGTAGTATTTAATATCATTAGATCTCCCTCTAATCCAATCATTTCAGGTTTATCGTGGTTAGAAAAATACAACCCTCAAATAGATTGGATTTCCCAAACTCTTACTTTTTCTAAAAGTATAACTAATAGTGTAGTTAATCAAGTAGAGTGTCATAAGTCCCATTCAATTAAATCCGTATTATTAGGTGTAAAAGCTTTCTTGCATACTGCTATGAAAGAATCACCATATATTATTTATGCTACACCTGTTTCTACTGGTGAAAAGACTTCAAGTGGTATTCCAAGCCAATATCAAGAATTTCAAGATGTATTCAAAACAAAAGATTGTAAATACACTCCCGGAACATCGTCTCTATGATTGTTCAATTGATCTTCAAGAAGGAGCACAACCGCCATTTGGACCAATGTATAGTTTATCACAAAATGAGTTGACTGAACTCAAGGAATATATTGAAGAAAATCTAGCCAAGAATTTCATATGCCATTCTAAATCTTCAGCAGGAGCTCAAATTCTATTTGTGAAGAAAAAAGATGGATCATTGTGGATATGTGTTGATTATTGAGGAATCAACAAGATTACCATTAATAATAGGTATCCACTACCTTTAATATCTGGACTTCTTGATCAGTTGAATCAAGCTAAGATCTATATAAAAATAGATCTCTGGGGAGCATACAATCTAGTATGTATTAAAGAACGAGATGTATGCAAGACTGCGTTTCGAATTAGGTATGGATATTTTGAATACAATGTCATGCCTTTTGGACTTACAAATGCACCAGCAACTTTTCAACATCTAATGAATGATGTTTTTCGAGAGTTTTTTGGACGATTTTGTGGTCTATTATCTAGACGACATCTTTGCCAATATAAAAAAGTGTATATTTTATACTACTCAAGTTGATTTTTTAGGTTACATCATTTCAAATGATGGACTTATGATGGATCTTAAGAAAATTCAAACTATTATAAATTGGAAGATCTCAAAAATGATAAGAGATGTCTAATGTTTTTTGGAATTTGCTAACTACTATCGGATCTTCATCAAAGACTTCTCTCAAGTTGTAGCTCCACTAACAAGTTTCATTGTAAAGATAAATTCCAATGGAATCAAGAAGCAGAAGTTGCTTTTGAATCTTTGAAGACAGCGTTTGTTTTTGCACCAATCTTGTATCGTGTTGATTTTTTCAAAGAATTCTTTATGGAAACAGATGCATCAGACTTTGCTTTGGGTGTGGTTTTATCACAAATGGGAACAGATAACAAACTTCATCCAGTAGCCTTTCATTCAAGAAAATTTTCAACAGTAGAAATCAATAATGAGATCCATGACAAAGAACTTCTTGCAATTGTGGATTTTTTTTAAGAATGGCATCATTATCTAGAAGGCGCTTCCAGTCCAGTCATCATGTATACGGATCACAAGAACCTTGAGAATTTCATGTCAACATGCATATTACATCATCGTCGAGCTCGTTGGAGCATGTCTTTATCAAGATTCGAGTTCATCATCACTTATCGGCCAGGAAAATAATAAGGTTTATCCGATGCCTTGTCTAGATGTTATCGGGGTAGAGAGAGTTTGCATCAAGAAAATGCTGGGCTTCTGGCTGTCACTAATTATTCAATCAAGATTGAAAAAAAAGAAAGCCCTAAGTTTATATATAATTTTTCTCTTTTTGAGTAATTACACCAAATACACAATCCTCAAGTAACCCACAACTTCCAAAATATGATAAAATCTTCTAAATCCTTGTTTATTCTTATGTGGAGATTCTTCCGAACTTCAACACCTTATATCTCTTAATCCGACCGTCCAAACAAACTCAAATTTTACATGAGGTACTAATGTATTTTTATTAACTTCTACAACAATTTTCAACCGCAAATTCATTGCAGATCTTGAGATATCTTGAAATCTCTAACAGTCGCTTCAAACCCTTGTCTTTATACATCCGCGTGCAATTTTCTTTATATCTCACAAAATATAAGCTCAATTGCTACGAAATTTGTATGTATAGCTTTTTAACACAAAATTTTACATTCTCTAAAAAGTTGAACCCAAAAATTCGTTCGAAAACTCAAGTTATGGCTCCAACCATTACTACAAACAAACCGGCTTACTTACTGCTTTTGATTTGGAAGTGTCGCCTTCAACTCCTTATAACTCCTTCATGTGAACTCCAAAAGCAATAATTCTTTCATGAAAGATGTAGACCTTGAAATCGCCGTTCCAATAGCCCCTTCCGATCTTCAAAAGCTGCTGTAAAACTCCTAGTATTTTCAAAAGAGTAACAGTATGTCTTAAATAAATACCCTAACTTCAAACGGTTCTAACTTTTTCACCTTAACTCCAAATCCTTTAATTTTTATACACAAATTGTTCTTCAAATCCTAAACTTTACAACTCTAGCTGTTAAGCTCCGAATGCCTCCTTTAAAGTCGCAGAAACCCTTCTTAAGGTCGCAGGCAGCCTCCTCAAAGCCCATTGGGCATGGTATTCGACCAATAGGGATGAATTTCTCCATTCCTTGCCTTCATCCGACCATGCCTTGCTTTCATCCCTTCCTATTAGCTTCCTATTAGTTTAGATTTTCATTCTTAGGTTTTCACCTTTTTCCAAGGTTTCATACTAAACATTTAGGTCCTATATATATATATATATATATACATATATAAATGTCAAAATGAAAAGAAATAAAGAAACAAAGTAAAGTTTCTTATACCAACTCCTTTTCATTTAATCTACTAGCCACTCTAACATACATCTAGATTTATCAACATATAATATGTTTTAGCTTATTTTTACATATTGTAAGCATTTATTGTACGACAACATTTTTATCTTGCACCAAAAGAAAGAGATGCAGCTTTTGAGCAACAAAGAACGGTTCTCTTGAAGTCAAAGCAATTTCATCTTCGAGCAATAAAATCAACATTGACTATTGATTTAACTTTTAACAAGCAAGTTCAGTTTAGTATGTCTTCAGACCCTCTTCTTCATGATATCAAGAATAATTCTTCTAAATCTCATGATCCCTCTAAATTTGAATTCAAGAACAACCTACTCTATTTCGAAGGACACCTATATGTTTTGAAAGGAGAAGCACGTTTACATATTCTTCAAGCTCGTCACGACTTCCAACAGCAGGATATTTTGGATACAACAAGACTTTGGAGCTGATATCTAGGGATTTTTGGTAGCCTCAAATGTGGAAGGCAATCAAATATTTTGTACAATCATGTGATGTTTGCTCAAGATCAAAAACTCCTCGTCATCGACTTTTTGGACTTTTTCAGCCATTATCCATTCCAAAACAACCATGGTCTTCTATTTCTATAGACTTCATCATGAATCTTCCAATCTCAGGTTCTTATGATTCTATATTTGTGATAGTAGATTGTTTTACCAAGATGGCACATTTTGTACCATGTACAAAATTAATCACAGGTGAAGAAACAGCTAAGCTCTTTCTTGACAATATCTATCGCTATCATGGATTACTCAAGGATATTATATCAGATAGGAGAACTCAGTTTGTATTAAGATTTTGGCAGACTCTTTTCAAGATTCTAAAAATAGATATAAAACTATCTTCGGCATTCCATCCTCAAACTGATGGACAAATAGAGCATGTTAATCAAGTTTTGGAGCAATATTAAAGATGTACCACCAACTACCAACAAGATGATTGGACAACTCTTTTGCCATTGGCAGAGTTTGCTTATAATAATACGGTACATTCTTCTACAAAATAAACACCTTTCTTTGCTAATTATGGTTATCATCCATGACTTGATATTTTTGACTTTTCAAAAGTTGATAATCTTACTGCGAATGATTTGGCAACTCATTTGTTAGAGCTACCTGCAACAATGAAGGCACAATTAAAAGAGACTCAAGAACAAGAAAAGGTCAATGTGGATGTCTATCAAAAGGAACAACCACCATTCCACTTAGGTGATAAAGAATGGCTACTTGGTCGTAATATCAAGACCACTCATCCTTGTGATAAGTTGAACTATCGAAGGCTGGGACTATTTTCTATTTCTGTACAAATCAATCTAGTTATATATTGTTTACATCTATCTGATTCAATAAAAATCCATCTTGTATTCCACGTATCCCTTCTTGAACCATACAAGATAGTGGACATACCAAGAAGACGACAAGCTCCACTTCCTCCTATAGAGGTGGACAATAATAAAGAATTTGAAGTAGAAGAAGTCTTAGATTCAAAGCGACGCTTAAATAAATTAGAATATCTTGTCCATTGGCACGGATATGATATTAGTGAATGCACATAGGAGCCAATAAAGAATCTTATAAATGCAACAAAGGCGGTGGAGGCTTTTCATCTATGATATCCATCAAAATCAAGATGAAAATCTTTTTTATAAAAGAAACAACATCTACGCAAGATAACATTCTATTTTCAATCCTTGTTTGTAGCTTCTTTATAGTTATGACGCTCAAGAGATGGAGAACCAAAAACCAGTGGATTTGACTAAAGAACCTTTATTTGTTGACCTACCAGATGAGATATTATGATTGTCACAATCTTCAAAACGACGCAATCGAGATGAAGATCTTCAAGAATGACATGTTCTTCTTTGAATAGATGACGAGATACAACACATTTGGTATCACGACTTAGGAAGGGACTCTCGATGTTTGGTGATTTTGCTAGAGATAGGAACAACTCCTGATGGTGTTCCAAATATTCTTTTTGAAAGAAGTTATGAAAGCCTCAACAATGATCAAATAATTGAGTGGTCTTCCCGCCCTGGTATGGGACACTACCGATGATTGAAAGGCCCTATCAATCATCTTCAAAGAGAACAAAGATCACAGTATGTAGCTAATATAATTTGTCGCATCATAGATTTTTTTAACATATGATGACCGCTCCTCGTGGAACTCATCCCTAGAAGGGAGGGTAATATCACAGACATACTCATAATTACATATACAAATAGGTGGAAGTAAGTAAAAATAAGTAAAAGTAAGTTAATTCTATAGTATTTGATATGAAAGCTTCTTAGAAGCTTCATAGACACTACTTTGACTTCATAGGTGTCTTTAATTGACTTTTTGGATTAAAAACGTGGTCAATAAGTTGGCCATGTGCCACACATGTTGTTAGCTTGAAGATCAAGCTAACTATGTAGCCCACATGTAGAAAAACTTGTCTTGTAAGTCAAGGCATGTGTTCTACAAAGTCAACACATATTGGAGGTCCTATAGAACGTCGCCACATAGCCATTAGTTAGATAGTATATATAGAGAGAAGAGTGAAGCCTTCTTCACTCTTGTCAACTCCTTTCTTGCTTCCAGTCTAGTTTCAAGGGTCTCTAGTTTCTTTATCTTTTGGCAATAGCCATTCTAGTTTCTCTTTCAATATATATACATGTTTATATATATATATATATATATATATATATATATATATTTTGTTACCTTTCTTTGAGTGAAGGCACACTTGGCTGAATTGTTTTTTCATCGAGTTCTTATTTTTGACACTTTGTGATTATTAGAACTTAAATACACATCTATTATAAAATAAGGAGAGGATTTTGAAGAAAGAAAAGGACCTTTATTAGGAATTATACAAGATTTAGCCACAGGGTCCCTATTGTAGTTGGACAAATTTATTTTTTGACATCTTTTCATCTTTGATAGCAGCACTCCTTATTTTGTAGTTTCATCATTGCTTTGGACAATATTAATTAGTATGCTTAGCTTCTCCATAATATAAACATAGTCTTTTTTGATGATGTTGAATCTTTTCTTATTTGGTAAGAGATTTAAAATGTATTATATCAATTTACATGTCTTCTACTTCAAAATGTTTAGATTGAGAAGTTATTTTTGTTTTCATTGAATTATAATAACATTGAGGTTTTTTTGTACCATTCTGACATTGAAATTCAAAAATTTAATTATTATATTTCACAATAAAGTCAATTTCTTGACTCAATGTCTGAGGATCAAGTAAATTGAATATCCATTTTTTTACTTCATATTGAAATCCATAGAAAAATTGATTGATGAGTGTTGCATTATCCCACTTGATATATTTCACTAATTATCAAAATTGTAAAATATATAATGTTATTGATCAATTGCCTTGTCGTAAGATACAAATCTTATTAATTGCAATATGGATTGCATCATATTCTTTATACATAGATCAAAACTCCATTGAGAATGCTTCTAAATTATCCAATATTGGATCATGTTGTTCAAGAAATGATAAAAACTATAATAAAGTAGAACTTGAAAGCACTATTCCAATAAACCTGACTTGTGATCCTTGAGTTGGATAACTTTGAGGTTGTAGTTCAATCACCAATTGTACCTGATTGATGAATCTTCAAAACCTAGATCTTATACCATCAAACTCCTCAAGCAATCTAATTTTTGGTTCTTTGAAACTTAAACAATGTTCCATTGTAGGAGCAATAGTATAGCTTGGTGTAGATATTGAAGCAACTCCAATCATCTCTATATCTTTATTGCTTGATAATCTTCTTGCTTTGTATAGTGGTAAACTTAGTTGATGCATTGTAAGGATTAATTCTCTCATTTGCTCTTGTATTTGAACCATTGCATATTTTATTTCAACAAGCTTTGCTATGCTATCATAATAAAAAGAAAGGTGTCTATTTTTATAAAATATAATATTCAAGAATCAAAAAAAAAAATTCTAGAAACAATGTTAGTTTAGAAGAGGGTAATTAGTAACTTCTAATATGCTAATATCTTATCAAGAAAAAGAAATAATCCACTTTTAATCAAAAAAGCACAAAGCTCTCATATTATATGTATACTCTTGTCAATTTTTCAATGACACAAACTAAAAGAAGATACATAAACTTGTGGAATTTGTGCCAAAAAGAAAGTAAAAAAATAAAAGAAAGTATATATATTCAAGGAAGAACTCGAATGGCTATTGCTAAAGATTAGAAAACATAAGACTCTTAAAACTAGACTAAAAGTAAGAAAGGAGTTGACAAGAGTAAAGAAGGCCTCATTTTTGCCTCCATATATAGTATTTAAATAAGAACTATGTGGCAACATACTATAGGACCTCTAATATGCATTCAACTTGCATGATATATGTGTAATTTGAAAGGCAAGTTTCCTAGGTGTGTGCCATATGTCCAACTTATACTACAAGTGGTCAACATGTCAACATGTGGCCTCTTTGTTGGCCAAGTTTTCAACCTATCAATCACCTATAGACATGTATAAAAGCAAAGCAGCATCTATGAAGCTTCTAAAAATCTATCCACAAGATATTATCATATTTATCTACTTTGACTTATTTCTACCTATTCTTGTTATCTAGATAATTATCAGGGCAAATATGTATGTCTCTGACACAACTTCTAATCTACTACCTATTCAAACAAGAAAATAAACTAAATTTTTTTTATAAAAGCCTTATTTAAATATTTAGAATTATGATTAGATCAAGATAATAGAGTATAAATAAGAATATCATTTTTATTTATATTTTTATTATATAGTCATGTTATAACACAATATCCACTACTTTTAAACTTCTACATCCTCTAGTATGAGCCAATAGAACTATTGAATTTAGCTCGCATCATACCACCTCTTTAATTGTAATTCTCATGATCGACTTATAAATCCCTGAAGATTGAATCCAATAGTCCAAAAATTTCTATTATCTTGCTTTATAATTGTGAGTTTTCAATTATGCTCTAAAATTTAAATTTTTGTTATTTTCTTATTTTATGATAATTGAGCATGTTAGATTAGGATTTATATAAGTGGAATTTAGTTTTATAGAAATTTTAGGATTACAATCTTTGATGGTATAAATTATAGTCTAATTCTTTGAATTAGGTTAATTAAGATTAAAATAGCAAGAATTAGAAAATTAGAATAGTAACTTAGTTAGTTTTAATAATTTAGATTTTATTAGTCATTACTATGAGGGTTGATTAAAAGCCTATGAGTGCATCTATAATCATTTCACATAATTTAGAATGAGTTAGAATTATAATTCTTTAAAAGTTTTAATGAAGTTTAATGATGATAGTTTTGAGCTTTCCTCCAAATTCAACAAATTCAAGAAGTATAGTAGTTCTTCTAATTAATAGGAGTCTTTTTAATGCAATAATGGCACCGGATTCATCCCATGGAGTGAAGAAAATAAGATCAGCACCCTCTCCTTCAAAAATACAAGTGAAGCAATAAAATTCTCATTTTGAAGAATATTACAAAAAATTGCCAAGTTCCTTGTAAGTAAAAACTTCCATGAAAATTGCAATTGAGCATGAATCGAGGCATGTGAATAGTCGACTTGAGCATAAAAAGTTGTTTTGAACACATTTGTGAAGTTAGATTTATCAAAAATTTCTTTCTTGACTACTTACAAGAGCGATCAACCTTAGTAACGAAATTGGCTCTTAGATGAATGAGAGCCGTAGATCTACATTAGAGATCTTAGAGATCAAGGGTGGAGATGTAACCACCTTTCTACAAGCCACCACTCAATTGTATAAAAGTGGCTTGGTCCTCCAAGTCCTCTGTCTCTCTTCTTTTGATGAAGGATGAAGCAATGCCAAAATTTGGCTAAAATCCTAATCTTAATTTCATTTAGATTTTTAAAACTCATTGTGAACTTTTTAGGTAGGTGTACATAAATTTTAGTTGTGAATGATAGTTATTGGGTTTTAAAACATACTTCATTGTGGTAGATAGCTCCCTTGGCCTTCCAAATACTCTAAGGATTTCAAAAGCTATGAATTTCCTTCAATCAATCTTTCAAATTTTTTTAGTTTTAATATAAAATTCCTTATAGTTGTAGTTTTTAATGTTGGGTTTTCAAAAAAGTAAGGCTTGCTCAATTTAGAGTTGAATTGAATTTTTGGTGAAATTTTGAGTAGGAGGGAGTCGATTGCCTTTGCAGTTTGGAATAATCGAGTTTGGATAGGCATTTTTCAGTGCCTTATAATTGGATTCAATTTAAATTTTGGAAGAATTGAGCTTTATAAGCTAAGATTTGAAAGGCAGAAGTTTTCTTAGATTTGAAGAAACTTTGGATTTTTAGAAAATTTCTAAGTGAAAGAGGCTGGTCATCATGGCAGTTTGGATCACTTCACTTCAAAGGAGCAATTCTTACGATTAAATTAATAGATTACAACGAAATTTAATGAAGCAAGATCATCTTTAAGTTAATCTTGCAAAAAACTAAGAATCATTCAATTTGAAGCTATTTACAATTTTTGGCAAATTTTGGAGTGGAAGGGATTTGCTGGCTTCAATCTTTGGACGTTGTCAAGGTACCTTTGTTTTTACCTCTCTTATTTTATTTTTACTTTTATCATCATAGTGATTCGTAATCTCCACATTTAAATTTTTGGCTAATAAATTTTAATTTTTAATTTTTAATTTTTAACCTTTAATATTCTCACTTTAACTTTTAATTTTAACTTTTAATTTTAACTTTTAATTTTAACTTTAACTTTTAACTTTTAAAGTTAATAGTAATAACTTAATTAATTATTTTTATCATTTTTTCATAGTGAATTTCATTTAATATTTTAATTTAATATTGGTAACCATTGCTTAGAAGGCATTAATTTTAATTAAACTACAAACATTTACATTTAAATTAATTTGACAATTTTACAATTGGGAGTTCTTCCATTCTACTTCTTGAGTTTGTTGTGTAGTACTAATTCCATAGAGTGGTGGATTTTAGGCTCACAGATGGATTTTTATAAAAACATCCAAAGCAAAGGATTGGAATGCTACAACGGATTATACTTGACTATGGTACTTGACAAAATATCATTAAAAAAATTCATAAAAGTTGATGGGCTGGACATTGACACATTTGAACAACATTTATAAAGGTAAAAAAAAAAATATTGGTAGAATAGTATGTATAAAGTTGTAGCAGATTTTTTAAGATTGTATGAGACTTTTTAAATACATTCAAATATTTGTCATCAGGATAGATTACATCCAACATATCCACTATTAATTTATTATAAATAGGTGATTGATTTAATTGCAATGCCAATGAAATTTGGACAAAAAAAATATTTAGTACTTACTTGAGAAGATCTGATAAATCAAATAGAGAGGAGAGCACTTCAAACAAAGACTATGGAAGATGTATGTTGGTTTATATTGGAGGAAATTATTTGTCAGTATAGTGTCAAAGACATATATATTTATCTCAATAGTTACTTATATGATTAAGTAGAAGTAGATAAATATAGAATAATTTCATAAAGTCTTCAAAAGAAGCGTCATAGACGTAGTTTTGACTTTAGATGTGTTTATAGGTTAGAAACTTGGCCAAAAAGCTAACCATATATTGGTAGGTTGTGGAACAAGTTATCTCTGTATAGTAGCTTATTGAACAAGCTAACTACATGGCACATACATAGTTAACTTGCCTTGCAAGATAAGACATGTAGCTAACAAAGTCAACACATGTTGGAGGTCTTATAGGACATTGCCACATAGCTCTTAATTAGATAGTATATGTAGAGGCAAGAGTGAAGCCTTCTTCATTCTTGTTAACGCCTTTCTAATCTTAGTCTTCTTTCAAGACTTTCTAGTCTTATTATTTTTGGCAATAGCCATTCTAATTAATATTATATCACCTTTTGAATGACTTTCTAGTTCTTTTCAGTGATAGAAGAGTGCATTGAGGATTTTTTTTCTTCAAGATTCATATCTTTGACAGTTTGATAAGATTGCTAACATATTGTTTCTCTCTTGTTTTAGAAGTGAGTGCATTATTTCACTTCTGTTGTTGTGTTTTAAAAGTTGTGGACTATCCATCTTTAAATAAAAAAATCTTTTTTTCTAACACTGATCTTTTTCTTAAAGAAAGTAGATTATCCCTCTTTGTGGGATTTCTTTTTAGAGGTTGCAGATTATCCTCCTCTAATTTAACTTTTGAATTCATTTGAGTTATCTATGGAAGGAAAGTTTATGGATGCTACTCTCAAGAGAAGTGAAAATAGATTTGTAACTATGATAGATCTTCATGAGCTTATCAATACTCTAAGAGTAGAAATCTCACATATTTTCAACGTAAATCATGGAAGCACTATGCCTACACCTATAGAAGAAGTTTAGAATTTGTGACAAGAAGTTGTGTAGTTGAAAGAAGCAAGTAGATCAACGTCACAATCAAATCCAAGGAGTTTTGCTTCTACGAGTATGATTGAAACAATGAATAGTATGCCTGAGAAGTTTGATGGAACAAGATCAAAATTTCAAGGATTTTTGCAACAAGTCAAGCTCTATCTAAGGTATATGCTACCAAATTCCAAAACCTCGCTTACGATGTGGATTGGAACAACAAAGCATTTATCAACCAATTTCGATATGAGTTGAAAGATAGTGTCAAAGATTTGTTATTAACAATGTCAAAAGTAGAATCTTTGAAATAATTTACTACTTGAGCAATTACATGCGACAATTGTTTATTTGAAAGGCATCAAGAATAAAGATTTGGTTGGAGAGAAATAAGTCAAGTAATGGCAACAGCTTCCAATTTTTCTAAAACGTATTCATCAAAGCTAAAACCAATGCAAATTCATATGATACATTTGAAATCTCTCACGAAGCAGGAAAAGACTCAATGTTACCTAGAGGAATTGTATTTATATTGTAGAGAAGCTAAGCATACTACTCAACATTATCCAAAGAAGCAACACAATTACAAAATGAGGAGCACAATTACCAAAGAAGACAATGTGTCAAAAAACGAGTTTCTCCAGCTACAATAGGGACTATGCAATTGGAATCATGTGCAACACCTAGTAAAGGTCCTATCCTCTCCTCAGTCCCCTCACTTTATTTTATAATAGAAGTATATTTAAGACCTAATAATTATAAACTCTTTGCCTTATTAGACTCAGAAGCCTCAGCAAGTTTTATAGACAAAGATTTTGCCAAAAATCAAAAAATACCTTTAGTGAAGAAAATTAAATCCGTACATGTAGAAACCATAGATGGTCATTCGTTGTCTTTGGTAAATGTTATCCATGAAACTATTTCTTTAGATGTAGCAATTAAAAATCATAACAGTGTAATAGTATTTAATATAATAAAATCTCCATCTAATGTAGTTATTTTAGGATTATCATGGCTAGAAAAATATAACCCTCAAATAGATTAGATTTTTCATAATCTTAACTTTTTTGATAGTATAATCCAAGATCGCATTAATAAAGTAGAAGTACATAAGTCCATTACATCCAAACCTTTATTAATAAGTGCAAAAGCTTTCATGCATGCTACAAAAGAAGAATCACCTTTTGCTATATATACTACACCTATTTCTAATAGTGAAACAACGTCGAGTAGTATTCCTAAGCAATATCAAGAATTCTAAGATGCTTTTGAAAAGAAAAATACAGATATTCTTCCCAAGCATTGACTTTACGATTGTTCAATTGATTTGTAAGAACAAGCTCAACCACCATTCGGACCAATCTATAGCTTATCGCAGAATGAGTTGGCTACATTAAAGGAGTAAATTGATGAGAATTTGGCAAAGAACTTCATAAGCCGTTCTAAATCTCTAACTAAGGCTCCTATCTTATTTGTAAAGAAGAAAGACAAATCTCTGCAAATGTATGTAGATTATTAAGGATTCAACAAGATCACCATCAAAAATAGGTATCCTTTGCCTTTGATTTTAGGACTTCTTGACCAACTCAATTAAGCAAAGATCTATACCAAAATAGGTCTACGAGGATGTTAGGGACATATTCCTTAGAACTTTCTAGAGAGAAGTTTCTAGAACCTTCTAGAAAACAAGCCTCTGGAACCTTCTAGAAGAGAAGCCTCTGGAACCTTTTAGAGAGAAGTTTCTAGAAGCTTCTAGAAAGGAAGTCTCTGGAACCTTCTAGAAGAGAAGTTTCTAGAAGCTTCTAGAAAGGAAGCCTCTAGAACCTTCTAGAAGCTTCCTAGTTAATAGAAGTAGCTCGAGAAGTTTCCTAAGTAGGAGTATATATAGGGATCGAGGCTAAAGAGTTCTTCAGTCTCGACAACACATCTCTTGGAGTTCTAGCTCACTTTTCTGGTGTTGTTCTTATACTCATCTGTTTAATCTAGTTCTGCCACTTCTTCTTGAACTTCTTGTTAGATTTCAAGTCTGTATTTTGTGTCCGTGACAGTTTGTCGAGACTACACTAACTTGAGATATCAGAGCTAGTTCTTTCTTAGTAGAGTGTGGATTACCCCTCTACTTGAAGGTATACTAGCATTTTTTAGAGGTTGCAGATTACCCTCCTCTAAACTGATACTTCTTCTGTTACAATATTGGAGTCTTATTCTTCTTGGAGAGAGTGGATTACCCCTCTTCTTGAAATTCTTAAGGCATTTTATAGGTTGTGGATTACCCTCCTATAAACCAATATTGCCTCTTATAGGGTCATTTTTGTCCTTCTTTTAGAATGGCCGGAGGTCAAGACATTAGTATGACAGAAAGTTTGGAGTCTAAGTTAGATGCTATTATGAATGCCCTTGCTACGTTATCACAAAGAACTGCAGAGATTGAAGGAGTGGTGGCAAGGCTTCATAATGATGGAGTATCTGGGATAGCACAATCTAAACTACACCAGCCTCAAATTTTGGCACTTGGAGAAACAACTTTACCTCAGGTTCGACAAGAACCACTAGTTCTACAACATAAGGAGCCTTGAGTTAGCCTTCCGGATAAATTTGATGGAACACGTTCCAAGTTTCGAGGATTCGTCAATCAAATCAGGTTGATAACAGTTTTACAGCCCGAACGATATCCAACGGAGGAGTCACGTGTTGGGCTTGTTGGAACCTTACTTACGAGATAAGCTCTATCATGGTTTGCTCCTTTGTTTGAGAAACGATCATCCATATTAAACAACTTCGAAACCTTTTTGGAAGCATTTGCGGAAGCATTTGGTGAACACGATAAGGTTCGATGGACTACAACAAAGATCCGGTCGCTACGACAGGGGATGCGTTCTACATCAGTCTATGCTTCGGATTTCAGGCAATTAGTATGCGACATCAATTGGGATGAAGAAGCGTTGATGAGTCAATTCTATTGGGGTTTAAGAGATGATGTGAAGGATTTGCTATTAACTCTTCCTGATCCACGAACGCTCAATGAAGCCATTAGCCAAGCTATGAAGTGCGATAATCGCCTATTCCAACGTCGCCAAGACCAACGCTCAAGACAACATACAATTCGCCATGCTCCAACTATGTCGGCAAGCAGTGTGAATTCGCATTCAGAGGTGGAAGACATGCAAATTGATGTGGTACATATCAAATCTCTTACTATAGAAGAACAAAAGCGACGTATGGAGGAAAATTTATGCTTGTATTGTGGTGGAGAAGGCCACAAAGTTGGAAACTGCCCCAAAAAGCAAAATCGAGGCATAGTCAAGATTAGGGGAGTATTTGTTCAGGAAAACGAGGATGCCCAACCACAGTAAGAACAGTGCGCCTGGACAATGAAATATCCCAACAACAATCAGGTTCCTTTCTTTCTGCCCAATCTGCACTTTGTTTTACAATCTCTCTGTTTATCGGCCCTCAAAAACTGAAAACCTTAGCACTACTAGACTCAAGAGCATCTACTTGTTTTTTAGACGAAGAATTTGCAAAGCGTCATAAGATCCCTTTAGTACAAAAATCAAAACCTGTTCATGTTGAGGTCATAGCTGGGCAACCTTTATTGTCTGGTAGCATCACCCATGAATCAAAACCTATAGAAGTAACATTTAAAGATCATAGTAGTCATATTATTTTTAATATTATTAGAACCCCATCAAATCCTATTATTCTTGGTCTTTCTTGGTTGGAAAAACATAATCCATTGATAGATTGGAGGTTGCGGAAGATGACTTTTCCCACAAAACCACCCAAAAAAAAACCTAGTAAAAAACCTCGAAAAAAGAAATCCTTATTCATTGGAGCAAGAGCGTTTATAAGATCATCTAAGAAAGGCACTCCATTTGTCATTTATGCGGCTCCAACTACCAAGGAGAAGATCTCAACAGCAAGTATATTGGAGCGATATAAAGATTTTGAAGACGTGTTTCAAAAGAAGAACACCGACATACTACCGGGACACGGACCATATGATTGTGCCATAGATTTGCAAGAAGGAGCACAACCACCTTTTGGCCCAATCTATAATCTATCGCAAACGGAGTTGACAGAGTTACAAAAGTACATCGACGAGAATCTAGCCAAGAACTTCATTCATCATTCAAAATCATCAGCTAGAGCACCCATCTTATTTGTGAAGAAGAAAGATGGATCATTACGGATGTGTGTGGACTATCGAGGCCTCAACAAGGTAACAAAGAAAAATCGTTATCCATTACCCTTGATTTTTAGTCTCTTCGAACAACTTGGACGTGCGAAGATCTTTACAAAAATTGATCTAAGGAGAGCTTATAATCTCGTACGAATCAAGGAAGGAGATGAGTGGAAGGCAGCATTCCGTACAAGGTATGGTCATTTCGAATATAATGTCATGCCTTTTGGTCTTACCAATGCTCCAGCGGTTTTCCAACATATGATGAATGACATCTTTCGAGAACACCTCGATGATTTTGTTATCATCTACTTGGACGATATTCTAATATTCTCTAAAAACGAAGAAGAGCATGAGGAGCATGTTCGTTTGGTCTTGGAGAAACTACGCAAGCGAGGATTATATGCCAAATTAGAAAAGTATTTATTTCACCAGACGGAGATGGAATTTTTGGAGTTTATTGCGACTACAGAAGGTTTGAAGATGGACCCCAAGAAAGTAGAAGCAATCATGTCTTGGACGGTTCCGAAGACGGTTAGAGACGTACAATGCTTTCTTGGTTTTGCTAACTTCTATCGGATCTTCATCAAGAATTATTCTCAAGTTGCTGCTCCTCTCACTTGATTAACATGCAAAGATAAGTTGGAATGGAGACCTTTGGCGGAGAAGGTGTTTCAAGATTTGAAGACAGCATTTACTACAGCTCCAATTTTGGTACATCCAGACTTTACAAAGGCCTTCTATTTAGAAACTGATGCTTCAGATTTTGCTTTGGGAGCTGTGCTTTCACAAATGAGTGAAGATAAGAAGCTCCATCCAGTTGCATTCTATTCTCGGAAGTTCTCTGCTACTGAAATCAATTATGAGATCTACGATAAGGAACTTCTTGCTATAGTGGATTCTTTCGAAGAATGGCATCACTTTCTTGAAGGAGCTGTACATCCAGTAATCGTATATACGGATCACAAGAATTTGGAATATTTCATGACGGCTCGAGTTTTAAATCGGCATCAAGCTCGGTGGAATATGTCGTTATCTAGATTTGATTTTGTTATCACTTATCGACCTGGAAGGCAGCAAGGACTATCCGATGCTTTATCAAGAAGATCGTATCTTGCACCAAAGGTTGGAGAAGCAGCGTTTGATCAACAATGTACAACGTTATTGAAGCCAGAGAGATTTCAACTTTGTGCTACTATTGTATCATTTGATGCTGACTTCCTAAACCAGGTACGTGTTATGACCATTAAAGATTCAGTAGCCATTGATATCAAGCAACGTACCAATGACGACAAGTTCAAGGTGGAGGGAGATCTTTTATACTTTGAAGAGCGATTGTACATTCCAAAAACACTAGCACGACTTTGAGTTCTTCAATCTCGCCATGATTTTCCAACTGCGGGACATTTTGGATTCAATAAGACCTTGGAGCTTATTTCCCGAGATTTTTGGTGGCCCCAAATGTGGAAGGATGTGAAAGATTTTGTCCTCTCTTGTGACATCTGTTCAAGATCTAAGAATCCTCGGCATCGCCCTTATGGACTTCTACAGCCATTGCCAATTCCACGTCGACCATGGTCTTCAATTTCTATGGACTTCATCAAGAACTTGCCATCATCAAACTCATTTGACAGCATCTTTGTCGTGGTAGATCGGCTTACGAAGATGGCACACTTTGTTCCTTGTAAGAAGACATCGTCCAGTGAAGTCACAGCAAGACTCTTTCTCGATAATGTGTATCGATATCATGGACTACCAGATGATATCATATCAGATCGAGGTACCCAGTTCGTGTCAAAGTTTTGGAGATCTCTCTTTGGGATATTGAAGGTGGATATCAAGCTTTCTTCAGCTTTTCATCCTTAAACTGATGGCCAAACAAAACGGGTGAACCAAGTCTTGGAGCAGTACTTACGATGCAGCATCAACTATCAGCAAGACGATTGGACTGCATATCTATCACTAGGCGAGTTTGCATATAACAACACCTTCCATGCGTCGACTCAACAAACACCATTCTTTTCCAACTATGGATATCATCCGAAGCTTGATTTATTGAGTCCGTCAACAAATAACAATCCAGCAGCTGAAGGATTTGTGAAGCAACTATCAGAGCTTCAAACTATGTTGAAGCTTCAATTACAATCCGCTCAAGAATCCTATAAGACGTCTGTAGATAGATTTCGGAATCCAGCACCTACTTTCAAAGTTGGAGACAAAGCCTGGCTTCTTTGACGAAATATCAAGACCAAGCGACCATGTGATAAATTGGACTATCGAAGATTGGGACCATTTATCATCCAAAAGCAAATCAATCTAGTGGCATACTGGCTGGAGTTACCGGCTTCTATGAAGGTACATCCAGTCTTTCATATTTCTCTGTTGGAACCTTATCGAGAGTCATCTTTTCCTGGAAGAGTGCAATGTCCGCTACCTAGTATTGAAATCGAGAACCACGAAGAATACGAGGTTGAAAAGGTATTGGATTCACGGCAAAGGTGGGGAAAGTTAGAATATCTTGTTCATTGGTGCGGCTATGACATTAATGAGCGAACGTGGGAGCCAGCTAAAAATCTTACGAATGCGCCACAAAAGGTACAGGATTTTCATCAACGACATCCCGATAAACCTAAATCAATTCGATGATAGCTTCTTTCTGAAGCTTGTTCTCCCAACAATATAAGAAAAAGAGAGAGCACCAGCAAAATTCATAGTTGATGTAGTTATTTTCTCCAAGATAGATCGTAGTTTGGTCTTTTGATATGGATAGCTAAGAGATAGATAGTATGCCAGTCAGAGTATCGCAACCGAGTAGCTCACGAAGGCGACCCCGAGATGAAGAACTACATGTACCACGACGACGACGGAGGATATCGAGTAACCGATTACTAGTGATCGTATTTGAGATCGAGCCTGCTTACGATGGTCAACCAGAAGGCGTGTTTGTAGGACAATTTCACAATGAGAACATGGAAGTTCATGCTTGGTCAGAAGTCGAAGGCGTGGGCCACTACCGTTGGCTTCAAGGGTCGATGAACCACTTGCCTCGTGAACAACAGTTGGAGTTCATAGTAGAAGTTATGCGACAGATCTTCATTTTCTTGCGTTGGTACTGATCAACAACATTGCTTCTCAGAGACCTCGAAGCTAAAGGAGGGGATGATGTTAGGGACATATTCTTTAGAACTTTCTAGAGAGAAGTTTCTAGAACCTTCTAGAAAACAAGCCTCTGGAACCTTCTAGAAGAGAAGCCTCTGGAACCTTTTAGAGAGAAGTTTCTAAAAGCTTCTAGAAAAGAAGTCTCTAGAACCTTCTAGAAGAGAAGCTTCTAGAAGCTTCTAGAAAGGAATCCCCTGAAACTTTCTAGAAGCTTTTTAGTTAATAAAAGTAGCTCGAGAAGTTTCTAGAACCTTCTAAAAAGGAAGCCTCTGGAACCTTCTAGAAGCTTCCTAGTTAATAGAAGTAGCTCGAGAAGCTTCCTAAGTAGGAGTATATATAGGGATCGAGGCTGAAGAGTTCTTCAGTCTCGGCAACACATCTCTTGGAGTTCTAGCTCACCTTTCTGGTGTTGTTCTTGTACTCATCTGTTTAATCTAGTTCTGCCACTTCTTCTTGAACTTCTTGTTAGATTTCAAGTCTGTATTTTGTGTCCGTGATAGAGGAGCATACAACTTAGTTCGTATCAAAGAAGGAGATGAATGGAAGATTGCTTTTTAAACTAGATATGGATATTTTGAATATAATGTCATGTCTTTTGAATTCACGAATGCATTGGCTACTTTTCAATATCTTATGAATGATATTTTTTGTGAGTTTTTAGATGATTTCATTGTTTGTTATTTAAACGACATTCTAATCTATTCTAGGAACACAAAAAAATATGAGCTTCATGTTTGTCGCGTATTACAAAAACTTAGAAATCCAAGATTATATGCCAAGTTGAAAAAGTATGTATTCCATACTACTCAAGTTGACTTTTTAGGGTACATCATTTCCAACAAAGGCCTTATGATGGATCCCAAGAAGGTTCAAACTATTATAGATTGAAAGATTCGAAGAACAGTATGAGATGTGCAATACTTTTTGGGCTTTGTTAATTACTATAAAATCTTCATCAAGAATTTTTCTCAAATTGTAGCTCCACTTATACGTTTGACTTGTAAAGACAAAATTTAGTGGAATAAAGAAATAGAAGCATCATTTGATACTTTAAAAAAAGACTTTATTTCTACACCAATCTTATATTGCATTGACTTTTCCAAGGCATTTTTTATGGAAACAGACACGTTATATTTTGCTATAGGTGCCGTGTTGTCACAAATGGGAATAGATGACAAACTCCATCCAATAGCTTTCTATTTGAGGAAATTTTCAACAACCAAGATTAATTATGAGATCTATGACAAAGAGCTTTCTGCAATCATGGATTCATTTCAAGAATGGCGTTATTATCTAAAAGGCACCTCAAGTCTAGTTACCGTGTATGTAAACCATAAGAACTTCAAGTACTTCATGTCAACACGTATCTTGAATCATTGTCAAGCCCGTGGAAGTATTTCATTATCTAGATTCAATTTCAAGTTCACTTATTGACCCGAAAAATAACAAGGACTATCAGACGCTCTTTCTAGTTGTTCTTATCTTATATCAAAAGAAAGAGATTCATCTTTTGATCAACAAAGATCAATTCTCTTGAGGCCCGAGTATTTTCATCTTTGAGCTATAAAATCAATATTGACTGTTGATTCAATATTTATGAAGTAAATTCAATCAAGCATGTCCTTTGATCCTCTTGTTCATGATATCAATGATACTTCCTCTAAGTCCCATGATATTTCCAAGTTTGAATTCAAAAATAATCTATTGTATTTCAAAGAATACCTATATATTTTAGAAGCTAAAGCTTGATTACGTGTTTTTCAAGCTCTTCATGACTTTTCAGCAGTATGACATTTTTGGTACAATAAAACTTTAGAACTAATATCTAAGGATTTTTGGTGGATGCAAATATAAAAGGCAGTTAAAGATTTTGTACAAACTTGTGATGTTTGCTCAAGATCAAAAACTCCTTATCATTGACCCTACAGACTTCTTCAGCCGTTATTTATTCTAGAATAACCACGGTCTTTTATTTCTATGGATTTCATCACAGATCTTCCAATCTGAGGTTCTTATGTTTCTATATTCATGATAGTAGATTGTTTTACTAAAATGGCACATTTTTTACCATATACAAAATCTATCACAAGTGAAGAAACAGCTAAGCTTTTCATATCTATTGCTATCATGGATTGCCAAAGGATATTATATTGGATAGTATAATACGACATTGCTATCATACTGTAAATGCTTATGGTATGTAAAAATTATTTAGAACATATAATATGTTTATAAGTCTTGGTGTGTATTAGAATGGTTAATAGATTAATTTAAAGAGAGTGGATTTAGGAAACTTTATTTTGAATTTTATCTTTTTTGCTTATAGCATTTAAAAAAAATTATAAGACCTAAATATTTAGTATAAAGCCTTGACAGGAGATTAGAGCCTAAAGAAGAAAATCTTAACTAATAGGAGGCTTATTGGGAGGGATGAAAGCAAGGCATGGTTGGATGAAGGCAAGGAATGGAAAACTTCATTTCAATTGGTCGAAGGCCATGTCCAATGGGCTTCAAGGAGGCTGCCCGAGGTCTTATTAGGAATTAGGGTTTTTCTTTCAAGAGCATTTGAGCTTTGGAAGCTAGAATGAGCAAGTTCAAGATTTTGGATATAATTTGGATGAAGAGTTTGTGTGATTTCGAGTTTTTATGAAGGAGATATAAGTGTTCAAAGTCAAGGTGTCAAATTTGTACCTACTGTCACTCTTTGAAACATAATATATGCGTATATAGAGCAATGAAAGATCGGCGATTAGAATTAGTGAGAACACTTTCTTCGCTATACTTTACATATATTTTTTAATGAATTCTAAGTTTAGATGAAGGCGTTATAGGGCATTGAAGACAACACATATAATTCAAAGGCAGTAAGTGAGTTATTTTGTTGATAGTAATGGTTGAAGCCATATCTTCAGAGTCTAGATGAATGTTTAGCTCTATTTTTTTGTAAATGTGACATATAAAGCTAAAAAGCTATAGATCAAAGTTTTATGGTATTTGAGTACTTATTTTTTGAGATATGAAGAAAATAGCACACAAGTATATGTAAGCTAGCATTTAAAGCTACTATTAGGATTTTGGTGATATCTCAAGATTTATAACGAATTTATGGTTGAATATTTTTGTAATAGTTTTTGAAAGTATATCAGTACTTTCTATAAAATTTTAGGTTGTTTGGATAGTCCGATCATGAGATATGAGGTGTTGAATTTTGAAAAATATTCTTCATAAGGATATATAAGGTTTTAAGATACTTTATCATATAATAGAATGTATTTTTTTTTTTTGGCACTTGGACTTATGTATTGATGTAATTCTCCTTAAAAGAAAAATATTATATATAAAAACTTGATACTTTTATATCTTAGACTTGATTGAGCATTTAGTGGCAGTATAGAATAAGTAAAAAAAAAATTTGTGGTAAGATACTGGTTGATTATTGACAACCTTGAGAATTAGACTAATGGTTAGGTAGTTTAGTTGGTAACAATAGGTTGTTAGTAGAATAAATGGTTAAGAATTCAAAGAGTCATAACCTTTGGAATCCGCTGGCCGACGGATCATCTTTTTGGTAGGATAAATAGGTTGAAGAAAGAAAGTTGAGAGCCAGACTGTGAGAGTCGTAAGCCGAAGTAAGCTTGGTACTACCTCTTTGTTTTCTTTGCTTTTATTATTTTCTTATGAAGAATTTTGATTGAGAGAAGTATTGTTGAATTGATAGTCATAGAATAGATTATGTATTAAATCAAGATGGAAGTAGTGAGCCTTGGTGTTTTGTAGTTTGATAATTGATTTCAGATAGCCAGAGTACAGTCAATTGTGATGCTAAGAAACCCAATTCATATAACCAATCTTTTCCCATGTTTGAACCCACCTCTATTAGTTCAATTGCTTTGGTATATCAAAGCTTGAACACAACGAGAACAACATTTTGGCACTGTTGCCAGAGAAATGATAATAATATGAAATATTAGAAATTGATTGTCTGAAAAGAATGAAAGATTATGAATAATAAATATGAAAGGGAGGATTATCAAAGAATTAATTGACAAGCGAAAGAAAGACAAGAACAATTATGCATAAGAAATATCCAATGGGAATGACAAAAAGGAATTATAGATCCAAGTAAAACCAAAAGAAGAAAAATTCAAATTCAAATAGCAAGGAGACCAATGATAACACCAATCGCCACAGGAGTGCCAGAAGTACCAATTGCAGTACAAATGAGAGCAGTAGGAGATCGAACTACAAGTGTGGCACTATTATATACTTTTAGTGGTTGGTTGGGCTCTAATTCCAATTACCATATATCTCAATTTTTGATAGCCTGCATGGTGAATAATGGTAAAACTGAAGACATTTGGTTGAGATGGTTGCTAATAACTTTAAAAGATACAGCTTTTGAATGGTATATTTGGCAATCAATGGGTAGATTTCTCAATTGGGAGGCCTTCAGGAATGCCTTCTTAACTCATTTTAGACCAATTAGCTTTGAAGATCGGCTTCGAGAAAGTTTTATGAATAGCAGGACGTTTACGAGGGAATCTGTAGAATCGTATTATGGCCGGATCATAGATATACTTTATAAATGGTCAAATAATCAAATGCCACATGTGTTTATATTGTCGATATTAATCAATGGTTTGTATCCACCAGAATTAAATATGTTTGTAAAAGAAACTTGACCAGCTATGATAGAGGCATCGTTGGCACGAGCAAAGGTGTGGGAAGAATGTCATTGTGACCAATTATTAATAATCGGGGCCACGATGATTCGAAGTTCAGGAAGCCAACAAATATAACTAGAAAATGTGTCGATAGGTAATTATCCACAAATGGCTACCTCCAATGTGAAGAATGTTATGTTGCAACAATCAATTAATACTACATTACTTTAAGTAATAGGATCAATAATGATGACACCTTATTTTACATTGCCAACCTATCAACAACCGGAGTTGTTCACAAATAAGATTGTTAAAGATCCAAATGAAGCCTTGTTATTAAATCTAACAAAGAAGATGGAAGAATTGGCCATGAATTTGACTAAAGATAAAGAAAAACGATATAAGCCTTCTAATACGAGACCTAATGTATGGTGTGATAATTATAAGAGACAAGGTCATTTTGATACAAAATATCCATTACCTAGACAAACGAGTGTTCAATGTATATTTTGCGGAGGAAAGCACCTTACCCAAAACTGTTGGTATTTACAAAGGTAATAACAATTCAATAATCAAACCATGATCTCACCAACTCAGTAGGAAGTCAATCAAGTTCAAACGGAAAATACGTATGGATGGAATGGAAATCGATCTAATTGACAAAATCAAACATTCAATAACTTTCAAAGTTCCAATTTTAATCAAGGGTCTGCATCAAATCCTCAGAACTATAGGAAGGAGCAGCAGAGGTATCAGCAATATGCTCTATCGGCGTCATTGAATCAAGTACCCTCCGTACCAATGGACAACCAGGATCATTTTTTAATCCTTCATGGAACAAGCTTAGTAGGTATATATCGATGGAGACACCTAATATGCCGGATGGGGGTACAAGAAGACCATTTTGTTATTTTTATTGTAGATAGATTGATCATTATGCCAGTAAATGTCTCAATCCTACAGCCAGTGACGATTATGCGCCAGTGTGTACAAATTGGAAGTAGTTGGATCATACTTATCAGCAATGTAATGCTCTGTTCAATTTCAATAATTGAGATCAACAGATCCAAAGCCAAGGAAAAATGGAGGAGATAAATCAAGGTCGTCAAGATTCACCAGTTCATCGGGTAGAAGTAGTCCAAGCTGTATATACAAGAAGTCAGCAAAAGTGCAAAAGACCAATTCAACATTTGAGTGATCCTGAAGCAAAGGGCCAATTAAATCCAATTACGGGGATATCCAATCTAGGTCTTAATATGGGCCTCTTACTCTATATAAGACCTGAATCGGTTGTGCACTCTAATGAGGTACCAATTATAGAGGCCTCAGTTTCGTGTCGAGCTATTCCTTTCTATACACAATTTCGGAAAACATCCTATCCGTTGAAAGATCTTCTAAGAGGCGTGAATTCCAACGAACCAATATCAGTCCAATTGGGAGAAAAATCTTATCCGTTGAAAAAACCGACTTTACAAGCTTTGTCAAATTCAGTTCCAGTAGCTCTACCAATTTTTAATATAGAGAAAACCAATTTACCTGCGTCGGTGTCTAGGATTGGGAAGAAGAAACGGACATTGAGAATTACTACTAATACAGAATCATATGATATTCTAAAAGATTTGGGTACCATACAATCCATGATCTCTATGAAGCAACTATTGGTGGTAGGACTTGAGTGCCGAACTATCTTGAATTCCTCATTAATTTGTCGCAGATCTCAAAATAAAGAAATCCGAGAAGTAAGTTTGAATCCTGATCCAGGTCCACCTACGATTGATGTCTCAATTGATGGAGTATTATTATCACGAGTACAAGTAGACGGAGGATCTAGTGTAAATCATATGAATGTCGCTATTATTGAGGAACTCGGTTTGGATCACTTATTGTCTATTACAGTGGTTTTGAGAATGGCTGACTCCAATCGAATTAAACCTATGGATATTTTACAAAGTATTGATACAATAATTACTGGAATTATCTACAAAATTGATTGTATTGTTTTTCGATTGCAAAGCTCTATATTATCATATCCAATTTTATTGGAGCAACCATAGTAGTATCAAACTAAAGCTCAAAATGACTGTGGCCGTGGTTCATTGACAATTGAGAAAGGTAATGATAAAATTGTGCTTCAAATGTATCCTATCCAATATCATGGAGAAACTCAAGTTGTGAGTTCAAAATTCACGTCGGATTGTGAAGATGAGTCTATCGAAGAAGAAATTGGTGCACTTGACTCAATTTATGCTCATACAAGGTAAGTTTTCAAGCACACTAGAATGACCTACCAATGCAGGGGACCAGAAGAGTATTTAGTTCTTCTAGATGTTATTGACGATTCTGATCATATGATTGTATATTGGATGAATAGACGGGATATTAATCACATTAGTGCTATGGAACTTGAGTTGAAAAGTTCTAATGTGTCGGATTTTATGAAAGATTCTGGAATTCAGTAGAACATTATTTTAGGGACTCCTAAAATTCCATGATGTCAACCAATTAATTTAAGTATAGGAGAAGCTACTCAAATCATTCAGATTTACGATGGTATAAAAGGCAAAGAGAAAGAAATTTGGGTGGATTACTTTTTAATGCATAAAATTATTTTTGCATGGTCGTATACAGATTTGAAAGGAATTCCAGCTGAAGTTTGTGAACATCGAATTATATTGGAGGAGAATGCTATATCAGTACGCCAAAGATAATATTGACTTAATCCAAAATACTCACTTATGGTAAAAAAAGAAATGAATAAACTCTTGGAGGTTGGATTTATCTATCCAATTTCTTTCAGAGAATGGGCTTCACCGATTGTTATGGTATTTAAAAAGAATGAAAAAATTCATATCTATCAAGATTTCTACAAATTAAATGCGGCTAGTAAAAAGGATTATTTTTCTTTACCATTCACCGATAGTATATTAGATGCCATCGCTGGACATGAATGTTATTCATTTCTTGATGGATTCTTTGGTTATAATCAAGTTAAAATTGCAAAAGAAGACTAGTTAAAAACTACTTTTACTACGGATTAAGGGACCTTTGCTTATAAGGTTATGCCGTTTGGGCTTTGTAATGCACTAGCTACATTTCAAAGGATAATGATGCAAGCGTTCCAAGATTATCTACGAATTTTAATGGAAATATTTCTAGATGATTTTTGTACATTTAGTACAAGAGCCAAGCATTTAAAATATCTAGGTCAATGTTTGAATCAATGTACTAAATATGGAATTTCTTTAAATTTGAAAAAATATCAATTTGGTGTATTTTTTGGTAAATTGTTGGGTCATATAGTTTTGATGGCAGGCATTGCTACAGATCCGATTAAAATAAAGATTATAGTAGAATTAAAACAACCAGATACTGTTACGGATGTTCAAGCATTTGTTGGCCATATCAGTTATTATCAGTGATTTATCTATCTATTCGCAATTATATGCCTTCTCTTGACAAATCTCTTGAAGAAACCACCAATCGATGGCACCAGTCCATTTTGGACAAAAGAATGTACAATTGCATTCAAAACATTGAAACAAAAATTGATTTCAGCACCAATATTGGTAGCATCTTATTGAACAAAACCATTCCAAGTTTATGTGGATGCATCTAATGTCGCGATTGGTTCTGTGCTAAGTCAAAAAGATAATTGGGATTTTGATCACCCTATTTATTATGTAAATCATCAATTGGTAGCAAGTGAAAGAAATTATACAACAACCGAAAGAGAAGCATTGGAGATGATTTATTCCATACAAAAGTTTCGACATTATCTTCTTGGTTATAAATTTGTTTTCCATGTCGATCATGATGCTTTGAAATATATGATTAATAAGCCTCAATTAAGTGATTGTATTGCATGATGGATTCTACTCTTGTAGGAATTTGACTTTACTATTCAGGTAAGACTAAGAAAATCACATTCCAATGCAAATCATTTATCTCGATTATCCAATATATTGAGTAATGAATCCATTAATGATGCACTAACCAATGCAGAACTGTTTGCGGTAGATGTAATTACTTCGGAGTATAATAAAATAATTTAATACTTGACATTTCAAAACTTTCCACCTAATTTTAATGAAAAGCTTAAACGACTCTTAACATTAAAATAAGAACCTTATATGATGATTGATGAAGCTCTATATAAATAAGACAAGGATGGAATTTTGCAATGCTGTATTTATTAGACTGAAGTGTGTACTATATTAGAAGGTTGCTACTTGGACAATTGTGGTGGACATTTTGTGAGGGACAGCATGGCTCATAAAGCTTTATAGGCTGGTTATTGGTGGCCAACATTGTTTGCACATGCCTACCAATTCGTCTGACATTGTGATCCATGTTAGAGAACGGATCGACCTACTAAAACTTCAGCAATGCCATTGGTATCAATTCTGGCTCAAGCACCTTTTGAAAAATGGAGAATTGATTTTGTGGGACCAATTGCACCAGCCTTGAGAAATAGACAAAAACAGTATATATTGGTAGCAACGGATTACGTACCAAAATGGACTAAAGTAATAGCTACAAAAACCGATAGTACAAGTACAGTAGCAACTTTTTGTATGAAAATATTATTACACGGTTCGGTTGTCCATGAGAATTGGTTAGTGATCGAGGAACTCATTTTATAAATAGTACAATCGAAGCACTCACGGCTAAATATGAGATAAAACATCATAAGACTACACCATATCATCCTAGAACCAATGGACAAACGGAAAAGATTAATGGAATTTTATGTAAAATCTTAACAAAAACAATTTCAAGAGTGGGAATAGATTGGGACACTAAGTTGTTCGCAGCTTTGTGGACATACTGTACTACATATAAAGTTACTACCAATGCTATCCCTTTCGAATTGGTTTATGGCCAAGAAGCAATCTTATCTATTGAATTTGGAAGTCCAAAGTTTATAAATTACTATAGATACTAGATTGAGAGATCAAGATTCATTATGGCACCATTTAGAAGAATTGAAAAAATTAGATGAAACTAGAGCCAATGCATTAATGATAATAAAAACTACACAAAAATGAAGGAAGACTTATTATGATAGTAAGCTTAGACCAAAGGCTTTTATGCCAAATGATTTGGTACTACTTTATGATAGTCGATTTAAAAAAAATTTAGAAAAATTTCAAGTTCGATGGCATGGGCCATATCGAGTTATTGACGCATTTCCAAATGGTTCAATACAATTGGAAGATTTTATGGGTACTAAATTTATGACATGGATCAATAGTAATTGGCTTAAATTTTACTATCTATAAATCCGGGATGGATTTTGTGTTACAAAAGCGGAAGTCGATCCAATTGATTGGACCATAGTAAGAAGTAGGAAGGAGGTTCTTGACAAGCATCATGTTTTCTTTTGTGGTTAAGGAGAAGTGGATGGCAGAAAAAGAGAAGATGGCGAACATGGTGTCTGAGAAAGCTAGGATGGAGACCGATTGGAAGGAATGGCAAGAGCGGCTGCAGGTAGAGGTTGCGATGTTACAGACTAAACTAGCCACATTAGCAAAAGAGGCCAATAATTTAGTGCAGATCAATATACCAGTTTCAGTAACAACACCTTCGGAGATACCTTTGAAAGTGACAAAAGAATGACAGGAGTTGTTCGAGGAATGTGATAACCAAATTGCACGACTTGAGCCTCAGGAACAAGAATTGGATTTGTTGAATGAAGATCTGATGGCACGTTTGGATGAAAAACCATTGAATATCAAGGTAGATGATGAAGATGTGAAGAAGAGAAGGTCACCAATTCAAAGGATGGTAAGCCAACGCCATTGACTGAAGAAGCCAACGCTACTACGTCTTTATAAGTTGAGGCTAAATAATGTTTACGAGGATGCTGCACAATTACGAGTGGAGCTATGTAGAATAGGTAAAATAAACTTACACAATTATTGAATTGATAGTCGTAGAATGGATTATGTATTGAATCAAGATGGAAGTAGTAAGCCTTGGTATTTTGTAGTTTGATAATTGATTTCAGATAGCCAGAGTACAGTCAATTGTGATACTAACAAACCTAATTCATATAACCAATCTTTTCCCATATTCGAACCCATGTCTATTAGTTCAATTGCTTTGGTATATCGAAGCTTGAACCCAATGAAAACAACATGTAGCTAGAAGCTTAGCGCTTTCTTTAGGCAAATGCTCTCTACCCCAACATTGCTATGTTTGGCCATGACTTTGAAGGTGGAAGGTAGAAGAAAGGTTTATATCAACTTTAAAAATCTTAAATATTGCCTTCAAAAACCTTGATTTAAATTATGATCCATGATCAAAGATAATGTCGTATGACAATTGGTAGTAATAATAGACATTGTTAATAAAGAATCTTGTCATCTCTTTATTAATAATTAATTTCTTGCAAAGTATAAAATGTATCATCTTAGTTGATCAATCAACAACTTTGAAGATAGTGCCAAATAAGCTTGATGGTCAAAGATTTGTAATAAAATCCATAAAAATAAATGAACATGGTTGTCTTAGAATAGGAAGGGATTGAAGAAATCTATAAAGTCGATATCAAGGATTTTTTGATCTTGAACAAGTATCACATGATAATACAAATTCATTAGCATCCTTTCATATTTTAGGCCACTAAAAGTCTCTAAATAGAAGTTACAAGGTCTTATTGAATCTAAAATATTTGGCTGCAAAGAAGTCATGGCATGTTTGAAGAACACGCAAGTAAGTTGGTCCTTTAAGAATGAACAAACATTCTTCAAAAAAGAAGAGTTTGTCTTCAATCTTAAATTTAGAAGATTCTTCAAGAAGATTATTGGCAAGATGCTTGATATTGAAAACAAGAAGGTCTATGATTGAGGCTTTACAAACTTGATCAAGAAATGATAAATCCATAGGTATTGATACATTGGTTGCTCAAAGATACAATTGCTCATGCTTTAATAAGGTTGCCCATTATTGATCATATGCTGCCCCACCTTCTTTTGGTTCAAGGTAAGAAAGTCTTGATAATGTATTTGATAATCTTTGTTGGCTCTAGGATCGATACGTCATACAAAAGTCAAATCATGATAAAGATATACTTTAACATATTTGGTGATGATTCAAGACTTAGTCTGATATAAAAAATTCAAGATTCTTATCATCTATATATATAGTCATTTGATGAGAGGCACCTTTTAGAAAGTGGTGCCTTTCTTAAAAAGAATCCACAATGACAAGCAACTCTTTATTGTGGATTTTGTAGTTGATTTTTGCAGTTGAAAATTTTTTAGAATGGAATGCAATTAGGTAAAGTTTTTCATTTTTTCTATATTGTGACAAGACTACTCATAATGCAAAGTCTGAGGTATCAATCTTAATAAAGTAGGTGTGAGCATAATTAAAAGCTCCAATGGTTAGTTATAATTCTTTTTGTAATTTTTAACATATTTTTACTAATTTTAATACTAATATAACTAATTAATAGATCCAAATTATTTTTTTAGTTAATTATGACTTTCATCATATCTTTAGGTTGTTAATTAGATGGATACTTCTAATTAATAGATTGATTGACTATTTTAAAACTCAAAAGAAAAAATATTAAATTTAAAAGGTCTATGATTTTTTTTTTCTTGAATTACTTTAAATCTTTTTTTTAATAATAAAATTATAATTTTAGTAGAATTATTCTTCTAATTCTTAGGAATTATATCTTAAATTAATCCAAAATCTTAATTTTCAATCCAAAAGCTAATTTCTAATTTGACTATGGTTAGAAAGTCCCTTAAACCTAATTGCTCTATCTTCTTAATTAATTTTGAAGCTTTTTAAGCTTAAATTTTATTTTATAATTTAATTGAATTAAAAATATGAAGTCTAATTATTAAAATAATGATGATCTTAAAAAGATGGAGATAAGCTAAATTTTTGGTGGAGTTTCCTCTCATAGTGATTTTAATCACTACTTGAAGTTGAAAAAAAAAAGAAAAAATTGGAAAAAATCACAAATTCAAGGCAAATTTGCAATTAGGTTTTGGATTTGCCAAGAGGTCATGCTTAAGGGAGTTTAAATTGAAGAATGGTGATTATAAAGGATTTGATGGCAAGAATACTTGCTGATTTCTAAGTAAGCTAATTAGAATTAGAATTGTAGTTGAAATTTACAACTAAATTAGCAAATTAATTAATTCTTATGATTTAGAACTCAGATTTGGGCTTATGAATAGTTGATCTTAGGATAAAAATATGTTTTAGAAACATTGGTGGTGTTGGTTTTACCAAAAAGATGTTATTTTTTGAGTTCTAGGCATTTCTAGCCTTGAAATCGGATTTGGGCTAAGAATTAATGAGGACCCTTGATCGTGGTTAGGGATTTTCTGATTTTGATTGTGGAGATGTGTCTACTACTTTTGGACCTCCTCCTACCTAGTTAAGAGGGCTTGGGTGACTGAACTCCCTCTCTCTCCATCTTCTTGTGGCAAAGCCATGGCAAAATGTTCCCCCATCATGTGAATGCAAATCTTCTTCTTTAAACTTGTATGGCCTTAGTTTTAACTCGCTCAGTCTAACTTTTTTTATTCTTTTTGTGAAACTTTGTAAGAAAATCCTACTCACCTTTAGCTTTATAACGACATAAGGCACGCCTTGTTTGAAGTTGTGACGAATTTTTTGCGAGTTTTCAAGGTGGCAGGGATCTTCTTCCTTGGCAGTGTAGGAGCATCGGCTTAAAAAATCTATAATTCGGTGACCTCCAAGTCAAATCAGGTGTGGATTGTTGAAATGAATTCACTCTAAAGCTTAGTTTCCTAAAAAATTTAAATCACTAATTTCCACTCTATAACAAATTTTTAATGAATTTTTAAATGCAAAGGGATCTACTACCTTGGTAGTGTTGAACAATTAGTTTTGAAACATTTTATCTTAGTACTTACTTACATTTTTTTGCTGGAATTCGTTGGAAAAGGAACTCTACTAAGTATATTTTTAGGAAAAATTATACTTATCAATTTTAAACTATTAACTGATTTTTAGTGAATTTTTAAATAGAAGGGGGTCTGCTACCTAGGCAGCTCAAGTCGATTTGCTTTGAAAATACACATCTCGGATGTCAAACCCCGGATCACCATGAAATTTCGTAGATAGGAGCAACTCTAAGTCAACCTCAACTACAAAAAATTTGAAATACATAAGAGCTGTGTGGAATTTTTAGCAATTTTTTTAATTTATACAGTTATTCTATCAAATTTATACTTATTCTATCAAACTTAAACTGATAATTTATACTTATTCTATCAAATTTAAATTGATAGAATAAGTCTTAGAAGGCACTTAAATAAATGAACTATAAATGCTAAAAATTAAATTATAAAAAAATATAACTAACTTGTTGTGTTGTTGAATTAATCTTGATTATTACTTCATTTTGGTTTTCCTATCTTATAGATGATTTGCATCTCCAAATTAATTAGTGTTAGGCTCAAATATAAGTTATAATCTAATTAAATCAAATTTAAGTGAGGGGAAAAAAATCCACTCATAGTAAGACTTATTAAAATTTAGATATATCAAAATTGGAGCTATTGAAAAAGTACCTTTTAAGCTTTCAAAAGCTTTCTCTGCTTCAGTGCTCCAGTCCAGCTTGTCCTTACATATCAACCGTATAAATAGAGTAGTGATCTCAAAGTAATTCCTAACAAAAATCATATAGAAGTTTGTAAATCCAAGGAAGCATTGGACATCACACATAGTTTTTGGCTTTGCTCAATCAATGATTTCTTGTACCTTCTTTGGATCCATATAAAGGCCTTTGTTGAAAATAATATATCCAATAAATTTGACTTGAGGTGCATGAAATACTCACTTTTTCAGTTTTGCATATAGCCTAGTATTTTGTAGCTTTTCAAACATAAGGCAGACATATTTTTTGTGGTCTTTTGGTGTCATATTGTGTGATTTGCTATTTGAAAATACACTCGGTACCTAGTTGTAGAGAGTTTAGTATAAACTTTTATATATATCTTGTCTTAGCTTCCAAAACTCTTTTATTTTGCATAAAATTCAAAATATAGCAAAATCTCTTCAAAACATATTTTTCTTGCGAAGGATTTTTTCTTTCCAAACTTTAAAAATTCATAACTCTTGATCTAACTATTCAATTTATCCCAAATTTATAGAGTACATAAAATTCACCCTTAAGTTTTACCACAAAAAAAACTAATTGCAAATTCATTCCCGATCTTTTGGCATCTAAGAAACCCTAGCAAATGCTCTTAATCCTAATTTATAATTATCCAAGTACTATTTTCTTAATATCTCAAGAATCAAATGTTTAAATCCCATTAAAATTATGTAAAATTTTTATTAACATGAAAATACACATTCCAAGAAATTTTGAATCAAAACCTTATTAAATTGCTCAAGATATAGCTCAAGATACAACCACTAGTTAATCAGATCACTTACTATCTTTAAATTATACATGTTGATTTCAAAATCCAATATCTCCTTTATTTTATCTTGAAATCGAGCAAGTAGTATACAAAAATTATAGCTATAAAAGTGTTCTCTCTAATCATAGTTGCAAATTCTCAATTGCTCTCTACACTCGTGCAATATGTCAAAAAGAGTGATAATAGCTTCCAAATCAACACCTTAAGTTTGAGTGCCTATGTCTCCTTCATATAAACTCCAAATCATACAAAATTTGTACCAAAATCATAGCCAAAAACCTAAGCTCTTTAAGTCTAGTCTTTAAAGTTCAAATTGCTTAAAAAAAACTAACTCTAATCTCTAATATGGCCTCAAGCAGCCTCATTTAAGTCCATTGGACATGATTTTTAGCCAATAGAAATAGAGATTTATATCATCTATCTTTATTCATCCATATCAGTGCCCTAATTACTCCTTTTGTTATCAAAAGGCATGACATTGTATTTAAAATGTCTATACTTGGTGTAAAATGTTATCTTCTATTTATCTCCCTTTTTAATGCATATCAAGTTATACATGCCTTGTAAATTAATTGTTGTAAAGATCTTTACTTGACTAAGTTGATCAAGAAGTCCGAATATCAATAGTAATAAATATCAATTTTTTACTATGATTTTATTTAAACCATAATAATTGATAAATATTTGTAAAGATCCATCTTTCTTCTTTACAAATAATATCAAAGCACCAACTGGTGACTTGGAATATCAAATAAAATTCTTAGCCATATTTTCATCAATGTACTCCTTTAAAGTTGCAAGCTCATTTTGGGATAAATTGTAGATAGGTCTAAATGGTGGTTGAGTACCTTCTTGAAGGTCAATCGTACAATTGTAAAGGTGATGCTTTGACAGGATGTCTACATTTTTTTTTTCAAATACATCTACAAAATCCTTATACATCTCTGAAATTATTATTGTAGAAACCATAAGTTTTAATTATGGATTTGCATAGACAAAAAATATAGTGCCTTGTTTAGTCTCCTTTACAAATGTTCTAGCTCCAATAAATAAATATTGTTTAAGTTGTAGTTTGTCAAGTATTAGAAGTTTTTTCATAGATCTGAGGATTCTATAATCTATTAGAAGAAATTCTAAATTTTGAGACATCCAATCTATTTGTGGATTGTAGTTTTTAAGCCATGAGAGTCCTAAAATGATTGGACTTGATGGTAATTAAATGACATTGAATACTACTTAGCTGCTATGATTTTTAAAGATTAATTTTAATGGAAGCATCTCATGAGTGACATCTTCAAAGAATAAAAGCCAACTATCTATTACTTCTACATGTACAACTTTTGATTTTTTGACCATACAAATTTTGTGTAATCTAAAAAATTCTTTATCAATAAAATATATAGAGGCTCCTGAGTCAAGTAATGCATGATATTTTAGTTTTGTAACTCTTAATTATATAGGTATAGTAAAACAATAGGAAGGATTGGCAGAGAGTATAAGACCTTTTTTGGTTTATAATAGTAAAGAATCCAGTTGCACAGTCTCTACTATGGCTTGACGCCCTCATTTTTTTGCAAAGCTTTTAATGATGTAGCCACACTCCTCATTTAATATGTATGATGGTATTTCTTTAAACAATTATCAATCTTATGGCCAAATTTTTCATAATATAAGCATAGGCGAAGTTTCCTTTGACACTTTTTTTTTTGCTCAAAAAGAGGTTTGAAGTGAATTGCATCAATTTGCATATCTTCTACTTTCAAATGCTTATTAAAATTGAACGGTGAAGAAGCTGCAGAATAATTGGTGTATTCATTTGACGTGATTGAAGAATGTTTATCTTGTTGTTGTTGAAATAAACAATTATTGCACTTCATAGCTTAACTAATGGCTTTATTGAGTATTTGAAGATTTGACATAGACAACAATAAGTCCTTGACATCATCTATTAATTTCCAATGAAATTGGTTTATTAATGCATCTTCTCTTCAATTTATATCACATACTAATTATTAAAAATGTGAGGCATACATTGATGCAGAACACATTCTTTATCGAAGGCTTCAAATTTTAGTTGTTGAAAAATGAACCTTATCATATTTACTAAATTTTTTTACAAATATTACCAAAAATTCTTCAAAATTATATAATGTAAGAGAATTTTTTTTAAATAATGAAACAAATCAAGATAAAGCTTGACTTCAGAACAAAGTTCCAACCAAACCAACACAAGATGCTTTAGTGGAATATCATTGAGGTTGAGGCAGGGTGATTAATCGTACTTAATTTACAAAGCCACAAAATTTTAAGCAGGTACTATTGAACTGTTTGAGAAGTTTGATCCTTAGTTCTTTTGTTGTTATTGTTGTCAAATCATTGCCTTGAGTGGATGCATCTCCTATGTTTCTTGAATCAGATATAGTTGTTTGAGAATTTGAAAATTATATTATCATTTGATATAGTGGTTGAGGCACTCCGGCTTCTTGACCATTATATATGGTCATATATAATTTTTTATTTTGCTTCAACAAAGTCTTTGTCTTGATCTTCAATGCTTCAAGAGCATTAAGAATAGAATTTAACTTGATCTCTTTGGAGTCTATCATATTGACTTTTCTACCTTCTGCCATAGAAAATCAGAGAAACAGATGCATTCAAAAGAAAGAAAAAAAAAAAAAAAAAAAAAAAAAACTTGATCGATGGTATAAAGAAAAAAATTAGAAGAATATTAAGAAAAGAAAAATATTAGTCTAGAAAAGAATAATCCGTTGTTAGGGTAGAGAGAATTTGCTTCAAGGGAGCGTTAGGCTTCTAGCTACCATTAAATGCTCAATCAAGTTTAAAATATAAAAACATCAAGTTTATATATATAATATTTTTTCTTTTAGGACAATTACATCAATACATAAGCCAAGTACCAAAAAAAAAAAACACCCAAATGTATGATAAAGTATCTTAAAACCTTGTATATCTTTATGAAAAATGTTACAAAAGCCTTGTATATCTTTCAAAAACTATCACAAAAAAATTCAACAGCAAATTCATTACGAATCTTGAGATATCACCAAAATCCTAACAGAAGCTTTAAACCGTAGCTTATATATATCCATGTGCTAATTTCTTCATATCTCACAAAATAAATACTCAAATACTATAAAACTTTGATCTATAGCTTTTTAACTTAATACCTTATATTTACAAAAATTTAAAGCTAAAAATTCATTGGAAAACTGAAGATATGGCTTCAACCATTACTATCAACAAAATGACTCACTTATTGCCTTTGAATTATATGTGCTGTCTTCAATGCCCTATAATGCCTTCATCTAGATTTTGAATTTATCAAATAATATATTTAAAGTATAGCCAAGAAAATTTGATCTCTAAGTCTAGTTGTCAAACTTTCATTGCTCTTTGTACGCATATGTTATGCTTCAAAGAGTGATAGTAGGTACAAATTTGATACCTTAACTTTGAATACTTATATTTCTTTCACAAAAACTCCAAATCACACAAACTCTTCATTAAAATTATATTCAAAATCCTAAACTTATTGGCTTAAGCTTCTAAAGCTCAAATGCCTTTGAAAGAGAAATCCTAATTCCTAATAAGGCCTCAAGCAGCCTCCTTGAAGTCCATTGGGCATGACATTCGACCAATAGAGATGAAGGTCTTCACCCTCTGCCTTCATCCAACCATACCTTGCTTTCATCCTTTTCAATAAGCCTCCTAATAGTTTAGATGTTTATCTTTCAATTCCAACCTTCTCTTAAGCTTTATACTAAATATCTAAATCTTAAATAATATAAATAATATAATAAAAATAGATAAATCTCCAAATAAATTTTCTTATATCTATTCTCTTTAAATTTATTTACTAACCACTCTAATCTATATCAAGACTTACAAATATATTATATGTCTTAATTAATTTTTATATACTATAAGCAATTACAATATGACACCGCAACCTACAGAATGCTATAATACTTCCAAAAAGAGAGGTAATCCACTCTATGTTAAGAAAGACCAAGTTTTTAATATTATTTTATAGCAGTCTTGATAAATTATTAGAGACCGTATACAAGACAAGGATTCAATATTAAGAAATGGAATTAACTCAATATTATAACAATAAGTGAATACAAGGCAAGAAAATCCTGGCTAGACTACAAGAAGTGAATTGTCAAGATTGAGGATCCTCTCAGCCTTAATTCCTATATGTATTAGGTCCTAGAAAGCTTCTTGAGAAGTTTCCATGAGGCTTGAGAAGAAAGCAAGCCTAAGATCCTTCTTCAACAATTTCTTAGAAACTTCTAGGATCTCCTATGACCTTCTAGAACTTTTTTAGAATCTACTAGAACCTTTTAGAACCTTATTAAAACATATTAGAACCTTTAGAAATCTTCTAGGATCTATAAGAATCTTCTTAGAACCTTCTAAAATTTCTTAAAACCTTTTCAAACTTTCTTCAGTTGTATGTAGATGATAGCTTATGTCTTATCAAAAGAAAGAGATAATTCACTCTTAATTAAAAAAAATCAAAGCTTTGATATTATAAGTATGTTCTTCTCAATCTTCTAAGGATAAGAATTTGATGAAATCAATTAAACAAGTAAGGCTTTTTCAAAGAATTATAACAAAATAGGAATAAAGAAGTATGTATATTAAAAAGAAACTAAAATAGTTATTGTTATCAGATAAAAAAACTATAGACTTCTTGGAATTAGATTAAAAGCAAAAAAATAATTAATAAGAGTGAAGAAGAATTCACTCTTGCCTCTATATATACTATCTACCTAGGAACTGCATGGCAACATCATTTAGGACCTCCAAAATATATTGACTTTGTACAACATGTATCTTAATTTATAAAGCAAGTTTTTTATATGAGTACTATATATTTAGCTTATTTCATAAGCTATCAATACATGTAATATGTGATTAACTTATTAATCAAATTTTTAACCTATCAATAAATTACAAAGATATATAAAATAAAAGTAGTGTCTATAAAACTTTGAAGAAGCTTTTTTAGAAGATATTATGAAATTAATCTATTTTTATCTACTTCTACCTATTCATATTACCTAAGTAATAATTACAATAAATATATGTTTGTGACATAAATTCATCTACACTCTCTTTTATATCTTCAAAAATATAAAAAAATTCCTTAGAGGAGATATATGCAACATAATATCTATTACAAAATCCAAATAGCTTAAAAATAGATCTTCTTCTTTTTTTTTGAATACTAAATTTAATATTAAATATATTATAATAATATAATATAAATTAAGTAGCAAACTATTTTAATAAATAAAACAAATATATAATTTTGATATTATAGGGTAAATAGAAGATATTGTTAAATATAATTCTTGATGATTAGTTGTTATTACCTATCATATAGCTATCATTAAATCAATTCTATTTTAAAAAATTTATTATTATATCAATCCAAATATGGGTTTGAATAATAATGATGCAAATGAAGCCAATATTTTATATACTTTGTGATGATAGATGGATTGATTTAATAAAATCTTTAATCATTTTAATATTTTTTAATATATATATATATATATATATATATATATATTACCAAATATATTTTAAAATAAAATATTAAAAGAAATATTCAAAAAAATAAAATTAAAAGAAAAATAGAACTTCTTAGAGTAACAAAAATAAAATGTAAATGTAAATTTGTTCCCACAAGAGCAAAACTAATGCTACCACAAAACCAAAAAAATACAAGAATATGAAAATATCATTATAGTACTTGGAAAGCAAATAAATAAATAATGATTTAAATATTTACTCATTCATGTGTAAGGGACAAAAAGTTTGACCTTTGTACTTGCGAGTCTAGAAAGTAAATGAGCCTAAGCGATCTCCATGCCCATGAGAGTGCTGCAGTAATGTGGCAAAGGAGTAGTTGGACAAGCGACCTCCTTCACACCGAAAGATCATACTCTGTGGAGGTACAATATGATGTAAAGGATTTTATGAAGATTCCCAATTGAGTCTTGGATGCCTCAAAGGAGGTCTTGAGGGCTTAGCTGAATTAAGAAATAAGAAGGACTATCCATAGTGCATCGAATGGTATGGTCACCATGTCTTAAAATTCCTAATCACCATGTACCACACTATGGATTTGCATCACAAATAAGTGTCTAAAAGGCTTGACAGTGTGGACGATCTATTAAAGATGGAAAAAGATTATGATACAAATACTAATAAATTACTTGGTAGTTGTATTTTAGGTATGAATAAGGTGAATTCTAAGAGAGCCATTACATGTGGTATCAAAGTCTTAGAGGATTGGGATTGAGAAGTGGACTTTCGAAGAAAATTTCTAAGACCAATTCTAACTAAGACAATAAAGCATCAACCAACATAGTAAAGAAAATTACTAAGGCTGTTTCTCAACAATTCGACAAGGATGAGGTCGTTGAGACTAAGGCATAAGAGATATAAGTGGATCAAGAGATATCTAAGCCAAAAAAGAGATTTGTGAAGAAGAAATCCTTACTTGAAGAAGAGCCCTCTCTTATCCATGAATTAAAAAGTAAACAAGAGGTCCAAGAAGAGCAAGAGGAACCCAATGAGAGTTTACAAGAAACTTAGGAACTTCATAGTGATGACTAAGAAAGTGATAAGGAGAAAAGGAATCCTAGATCATAAAGACCTATCTCTTCAAAAACTTCTAAAGATTCAATAAAAGGTTCAAGAGTGGAACAATAAAGTATTATTCTATCACGGACATACTCATGTAAGCTAGTAATTACATATACAAATAGGTGGAAGTAAGTAAAAATAAATAAAAGTAAGTTAATTCTATAGTATTTAATATGGAAGCTTTTTAGAAGCTTTATAGATGCTGCTTTGACTTCATAGGTGTCTTTAATTGACTTTTTGGATAAGAAACGTGGTCAACAAGTTGGCCATGTGCCACACATGTTGTGAACTATGTGGCCCACATGTAGAAAAACTTGCCTTGTAAGTCAAGGCATGTATCCTATAAAATCAACACATATTGGAGGTCCTATAGAACGTCACCACGTAGCCCCTAGTTAGATAGTGTATATAGAGACAAGAAAGAAGCCTTCTTCACTCTTCTCAACTCCTTTCTTACTTCCAGTCTAGTTTCAAGGGACTCTAGTTTTCTTGTCTTTTGGCAATAGCCATTCCAGTTTCTCTTTCAATATATATATACTTCTTTATATATATTTTGTTACCTTTCTTTGAATGAAGGCTCACTTGTTTGAATTATTTTTTTAACGAGTTCTTGTCCTTGACAGATTGACAAGAGTACACTTATAATATCAGAGCTTTGTCTAATCTTGATTAAGAGTGGATTACTCCTTTTTCTTGATAAAATATAAGCATATTAGAAGTTGTGGATTACCCTCTTCTAAATTGATATTGTCCTTAGTATTTTTTTTGTTCTCAAGTTCTCTCTTCTATTTGTCTTCAGTGATATTAGACATCTTCTCTTTTCCAAAGGTTATCATGGTAGAAATTGTTAAAATGAAGAGTGCAATGGCACAAATACAAGAGCAATTATGGGAGTTAATGCTTGCGATGCATCAACTCAATTTACCACCACAAGGAACAACAAGATTGGCAGAAAGTGAAGATATAGAAATGATTGGAGCTGCTTCAACATCTGCACCAAACCATGTCGTTTCTCCTTTGGTAGAACGCCCTTTCAGTATTAGAGAACTAAAAATTATCCTATCCGAGAAGTTTGATGGCACCAAATCCAAGTTTCGAGGATTTATCAATCAAGTGCAACTTGTGATTGAACTTCAACCCCAAAGCTATTCAACTCTAGGATTGCAAGTTAGATTCATTAGTATGCTTCTTTCAAGTTCAGCACTATCGTGGTTTTTATCTTTTTTTGAATGACGAGATCCAATATTGGATAATCTAGAGGCTTTTTTGGCAGAGTTTCAATCCATGTATGGAGAACATGATGTAATTTGTGTTGCAACCAATAAGATCCATATTTTATGACAAAGCAATCGATCAGTAATATTGTATACTTCACAATTTTGATAACTTACAACTGATATCAAGTGGGATGATACTGCACTTATTAGCCAATTTCTCTACGGATTACAATATGAGGTAAAAAAATTAATACTCAACTTACTTGATCCTCAAACATTGAGTCAAGGAATTAACTTTGCTAACAAGTGCAACAATCATCTTTTTGAATTTTGATCTGAGAACCATACAAGTAGACCTCAACGTTACTATAATTCAATGGCAACACCAACACCTCTTCAACACATACATTCGAAAGTAGAGGATATGTAAATTGATGCAGTATGTTTCAAACCTCTTACTGAATAAAAAAAGACTTATCGTCGTCAAGAAGGATTATGTTTATATTGTGGAGAACCAAAGCACACTGCTCAACATTGTCCAAAGAAATGACGCATTCACAAAATGAGGAGTATGGCTGTCAAAAAAGACAATATGTTGAAAAATGAGTTTGTCCAGCTACAATAGGGACCGTGCGGTTGGAACCTTGTACAACTTCTAGTAAAGGTCCTATTCTCTCCTCAGAGCCCTCTCCTTGTTTTACATTAAATGTTATTTTAGGACCTAAATATTACAAAGCCTTTGCCTTGTTAGATTCAGGAGCCTTGGCGTGTTTCTTAGATGAAGAATTTACTAAAAGACATAGCATATCTTTAGTAAAGAAAACTAAACTTGTTCATGTAGAAGTCATAGATGGTCGTCCATTATCTTCTAGAGATATTACTCACAAAATCCTTCCTATAGAAGTAATAATCAATGGTCATAATAGTTTTGTAGTATTTAATATCATTAGATCTCCCTCTAATCCAGTTATTTTAGGTTTATCGTGGTTAGAAAAATACAACCCTCAAATAGATTGGATTTCTCGAAGTCTTACTTTCTCTAAAAATATAACTAACAGTGTTGTTAATGAAGTAGAGAGTCATAAGTCCAATTCAATTAAACCCGTATTTATAGGTGCAAAAGCTTTCTTGCATGCTGCTATGAAAGAATTACCATACATTATTTATATTACACCCGTTTCTACTAGTGAAAAGACTTCAAGTGGCATTCCAAACCAATATCAAGAATTTCAAGATGTATTTGAAAAAAAGAGTGCAGATACACTCCCGGAACATCGTCTCTATGATTGCTCAATTGACCTTCAAGAATGAACACAACCGCCATTTGGACCAATCTATAGTTTATAACAAAATGAGTTGGCTGAACTCAAGGAGTATATTGAAGAAAATCTAGCCAAGAATTTCATACGCCATTCTAAATCTTCGGCAGGAGCTCCAATTCTATTTGTGAAGAAAAAAGATGGATCATTGTGGATGTGTGTTGATTATCGAGGACTCAACAAGATTACCATCAAAAACAGGTATCCACTATCTTTAATATCCGGACTTCTTAATCAGCTGAATCAAGCTAAGATCTATACAAAAATAGATCTCCAGGGAGCGTACAATCTAGTACACATCAAAGAAGGAGATGAATAGAAGACTACGTTTCAAACTAGGTATGGACATTTTGAATACAATGTCATGCCTTTTGGACTTACAAATGCACCAGCAGCTTTTTAACATCTAATGAATGATATTTTTCGAGAGTTTTTGGACAATTTTGTGGTCTGTTATCTAGACGACATCTTAATCTATTCTAAGAATCCAGAAGAACATGAACTTCATGTTCGTCGTGTGTTACAAAAATTAAGAAATAGAAGACTCTATGCCAAAATAGAAAAGTATGTATTCCAAAGTACTCAAGTCGATTTCTTAGGTTATATAATTTCAAATGATGGACTTATGATGGATCCTAAGAAAGTTCAAACTATTATAGATTGGAAGATCTGAAAAACGATAAGAGATGTCTAATGTTTTTTGGGATTTGCCAACTACTATCGGATCTTCATCAAAGACTTCTCTTGAGTTGTAGCTCCACTTACATGTTTGACTTGTAAAGACAAACTCCAATGGAATCAAGAAGCGGAAGTTGTTTTTGAATCTTTGAAGACAGCGTTTGTTTCTGCACCAATCTTGTATCATATTGATTTTTCCAAAGCATTCTTTACGGAAACAGATGCATCAAACTTTGCTCTGGGTGCGGTTTTATCACAAATGGGAACAGATGACAAACTTCATCTAGTAGCCTTTCATTCAAGAAAATTCTCAGTAGCAGAAATCAATTATGAGATCCATGACAAAAAACTTCTTGCAATTGTAGATTCTTTTTAAGAATGGCATCATTATCTAGAAGGTGCTTCCAGTCCAGTCACCGTCTATATGGATCACAATAACCTCGAGTATTTTATGTCAATACGCGTATTAAATCATGGTCAAGCTCGTTAGAACATTTTTTTATCAAGATTCGAGTTCATCATCACTTATTGGCCAGGAAAACAACAAGGTTTATCTGGTGCCTTATCTAGACATTCTTATCTTGCACCAAAAGAAAGAGATGCAGCTTTTCAGCAACAAAGACCGGTTCTGTTGAAGTCGGAGCAATTTCATCTTCGAGCAATAAAATCAACATTGACTGTTGATTTAACTTTTATCAAGCAAGTCCAGTTAAGTATGTCTTCAGACCTTCTTGTTCATGATATCAAGAATAATTCTTCTAAATCTCATGATCCCTCTAAATTTGAATTCAAGAATAAACTACTCTATTTCAAAGGATGCCTATATGTTCCAAAAGAAGTAACACTTTTACGTATTCTTCAAGCTCGTCACAACTTCTTAGGAGCAGGACATTTTGGATATAATAAGATTTTGGAGCTAATATCTAGGGATTTTTGGTGGCCTCAAATGTGGAAGGTAGTCAAAGATTTTGTACAATCATGTGATGTTTGCTCAAGATCAAAAACTCCTCGTCATCGACCTTTTGGACTTCTTCAGCCATTATTCATTCCAAAACAACCATGGTCTTCTATTTCTATGGACTTCATCACGGATCTTCCAATCTCATATTCTTATGATTCTATATTCGTGATAGTAGATCGTTTTATCAAGATGGTTTATTTTTTACCATGTACAAAATCTATCACAGGTAAAGAAACAACTAAGCTCCTTCTTGACAATATCTATCGCTATCATGGATTATCTAAGGATATTATATCAGATAAGAGAACTCAGTTTGTATCAAGATTTTGGCGGACTCTTTTCAAGATTCTAAAAGTCGATATAAAACTACCTTCGATATTCTATCCTCAAACTGATCGACAAACGGAGCGTGTTAATCAAGTTTTGGAGCAATATTTAAGATGTACCATTAACTACCAATAAGATGATTAGACAACTCTTTTGCCATTGGCAGAATTTGCTTACAATAACATGATACATTCTTCTACAAAACAAACATCTTTCTTTGCTAATTATGGTTATCATCTATGACTTGATACTTTTGACTTTTCAAAAGTTGATTATCATGCTGCAAAAGATTTGGCAATTCATTTATTAGAGCTACATGCAACGATGAAGGCACAGTTAAAAGAGGCTCAAGAACAACAAAAAGTCAATGTAGATGTCTATCGAAAGGAACAACCACCATTCCTCTTGGGTGATAAGGTATGGCTACTTTGTCATAATATCAAGACCACTCGTCCTTGTGATAAGTTGGACTATCAAAGGCTGGGACCATTTTCTATTTCTACACAAATCAATCCAGTTGCATATCGTTTACATCTACCGGAGTCAATAAAAATCCATCTTGTATTCCACGTGTCTCTTCTTGAACCACACAAGACAATGGACATACCAAGAAGACAACAAGCTCCACCTCCTCCTATAGAAGTAGACAATAATAAAGAGTTTGAAATAGAAGAAGTCTTAGATTCAAGGCGGTGCCGAAATAAATTGGAATATCTTGTCCATTGATGCAGATATGATATTAGTGAATGCACATGGGAGCCAATAAAGAATCTTGCAAATGCAGCAAAGGTGGTGGAGGCTTTTCATTGACAACATCCATCAAAATCAAGATGAAAACCTTCTTTATAAAAAAAATAAAATCTATGCAAGATAACATTCTATTTTCAATCCTTGTTTGTAGCTTCTTTGTAGTTGTGATGCTCAGGAGATGGAGAACCAACAACCAGTGGATTCGACTTAATAGCCTTCATTTGCTGACGTGCCGGACGAGACATTACAATTATCACAACCTTCAAGATGACGAAATCGAGATGAAGATCTTTAAGAATGACATGTTCTTCCTCGCATAGATGGCGAGATATAATGCATTTGGTATCATGATTTGGGAAGGGACTCCCGATGTTTGGTGATTTTGCTAGAGGTAGGAACAATTCTTGATGGTGTTCCAAATGTTCTATTCGAAAGAAGTTATGAAGGCCTCAACAATGATCAAATAACTAGGTGGTCTTTCCATTGTCATACTGTAAATGCTTACAGTATGTAAAAATTAGCTAAAACATATTATATGTTGATAAATCTAGATGTATGTTAGAGTGACTAGTAGATTAAATTAAAAGGATTTGGTATAAAAAACTTTACTTCGTTTCTTTACTTCTTTTGATTTTGATATATATATATATATATATATATATATATAAGACCTAAATGTTTAGTATGAAGCCTTGGGAGAAGGTGAAAACCTAAGGATGAAAATCTAAACTAGTAGGAGGCTAATTGAAAGGGATGAAAGCAAGGCATGGTCGGATGAAGGCAAGGAATGGAGAAATTCATCCCTATTGGTCGAATACCATGCCCAATAGGCTTCAAGGAGGCTGCTCGAGGCCTTATTAGAGATTACGGTTCCTCTTTCGAGGGCATTTGGAGATTAGAAGCTAAGGTTGTAAATTTTAGGATTTGGAGAACAATTTTTGTATAAAAATTAAAGGATCTGGAGTTAGGGTGAAAAAGTTATAACCGTTTGAAGTTAAGGTGTTTATTTAAGACATACTATTACTCTTTTGAGAATACGAGGAGTTTTGTAGCAGCTTTTGAAGATCGGAAGAGGCTACTGAAACGAAAATTTTAAGGCCTACATCTTTCACGAAAGAATTATTGCTTTTGGAGTTCACATGAAGGAGTTGTAAGGAGTTGAAGAGGATGCTTCTAAATCAAAAGCAGTAAGTAAGCGGGTTTATTTGTAGTAATGGTTGGAGCCATAACTTGAGTTTTCGAACAAATTTTTAGTTCCAACTTTTTGGAGAATGTAAAATTTTGTGTTAAAAAGCTATACATACAAATTTCGTGGCATTTGAGCTTATATTTTGTGAGATATGAAGAAAATTGCACGCAGATGTATAAAGACAAGGGTTTGAAGTGACTGTTAGAGATTTCAAGATATCTCAAGATCTACAATGAATTTCCGGTTGAAAATTGTTGTAGAAGTTAATAACAATACATCAGTACCTCATGTAAAATTTGAGTTTGTTTGGACGGTCGGATTAAGAGATATGAGGTGTTGAATTTCGGAAAAATCTCCACATAAGAATAAACAAGGATTTAGAAGATTTTATCATATTTTGGAAGTTGTGGATTACTTGAGGATTGTGTATTTGGTGTAATTACTCAAAAAGAGAAAAATTATATATAAACTTAGGGCTTCCCTTATTTTCAAGCTTGATTGAATAATTAGTGACAGCCAGAAGCCTAGTGTTTTCTTGAGGCAAACTCTCTCTACTCCGACACCGCCCTAGTAATTCCACGATGGTTGAGAGGCCCTATTAATCATCTTCGAAGAGAACAAAGATCAGAGTATGTGGCAAATACAATTCATCGCATCATATATTTCTTCAACATATGATGACCGCTCTTCATGGAATTCATTTCTAGAAGAGAAGATAATGTCACGGACATACTCATGTAAGCTAGTAATTACATATACAAATAGGTGGAAGTAAGTAAAAATAGGTAAAAATAAGTTAATTCTATAGTATTTAATATGGAAGCTTTCTAGAAGCTTGTATACTCTCAAAGGTTACCCTCCACATGAATTCCAATGGATAAATGAAAGGAACTTACGACATGTGCAAGGATTAGTCACAGCTTTTAACAAGAAAGTTGATAACTATAAAAGACCTAGAAACACAAGGAAGTAGATCAAAAATCACTTAAGGATAAGTTGATTAATTGATAACTAAGTGTGGGGAGAGATTATTGACAAAAGTGATCAAGAAGATAAGGACATCTTCACTCCAAAGTGGAGGAAGGTCACAAGGTTATGTGACTTGTAAGGAAATATATATATATATATATATATATATATATATATCCACGAGCTAAGATATAAGGAGAGATTAAAAACTTAAAAAAAATAGATGGTAGAAGTTTTCAAAAGATATAAGGTTTTGAAAGGATTCCAACCCAAGGGGACTCTGTAGAAAGAAACCTTAAGTAGCTTATATGAGGCGGATATAAGACTCTAAGCAATTAGATCTAAACGGTTGGCCTTTTCTAAATGGATTTCTCATTGAGTGATAGCAAGTTACTTCCACAAGGTAAGGAAGGGTACTAAGGTGAGGCGGATCTTAGTTAAGGAGTTCTATGGTTGAAGCTAAGTCTAAATAGAAAGTAATATTTTTACCATTCACATTGGGAAGTGTAAACTTTCAAAATACATGGAATTGAGAAAACTTAAGGAAGTTGAAGGCAAAAGGAAAGTTGCACAAGAGATGTGAGAAGGAAGTAGCATCCCATGTCAATAGGAAAAAAAAAAAAAAAAAAAAAAAAAATCCTCTACTCCAAAACATCTGAAGGACTATAAGGAATAAATTGAGGCTAAAGAAAAGAAGCCTTCAAGCTACTTAGAAGTAAATAGGATGTAGTCCAAAACATCCACTATATAAATCCTCTTAAAATAAGACTCATATCCTTTTATGTCAATGAGGACATTGACTCTCCAAAGAGGAGGAGGATGTAGGGGTCGAAAAGTTTGACCCTTGCACTTGCAAGTCTAAGAGGTAAGTGAGCCTAGGCGATCTCCATGCCCATAGAAGTGCTGTGGCAAGATGGCAAAGGAATGGTTGGGCAGGCCACCTCCCTCAACACCGAGGGATCACACTGTCCTGGGGCACACTGCGGTATGAAGGATTTTATGAGGATTCCCAGCAGAATCCTAAGTGCCTCAGAGGAGGTCCTGAGGACTTATCCGAATTAGGAAGTAAGAAGGATGAACTAATGGTGGTTGTGTTTTAGGTGTCAACAAGGTGACTAAATAAGAGAACCATTACATCATGCAGCAGTGCTGTAGATGATAAGGCACCACTTTTGACCTGATAATCCATGTTTGACTTATTCTGTTGCATTCATCTGACTTTTTATTTTCTGGACTCATTAGTCGTACCAATGCGGGATCCAAAAAGGAAAGGATGACGACTGAAAAAGATGCCAAGTAGGCTGTTTGTCGAGCCTCATCTGGTCACGAAATGATCATCGATGCACAGTCTCGGAGTCTCTGGGATCTAGACCCTCTAGGCATCGATCACCTGTAGCTGGCATCGTGATTCAATTGTGACTAAACTGCAGAAACGTTGCCAAAAACATGAAAACACACACTCAGAAAAACAAATCATATCAGATTTCGAGCTGCAAAGGGGCGGGAGGAATTCCATACTAATGGCAGGACTTTCAAAGAGAATCGCGGTGGTAAGATTCCCAGATCGCAGAGTGCCCACGCCTATTTTGAACAATGGGGTAATGTGGGCCCGCTTCTGGACAATCGTCTTGCTTCCGCGGATCCCAGCTCGCGACAGATACCCTTTGCTTCCTTCGAAGGAAACTGCTTGAGACGTGACGATTGGTTCGTTCTGGCTTGTGGTGCAGGTGGGTCTGTGTGTGATTGCGAGCGAGTGTGTGTGAGTGTTCGTTTGTTTCAGTGTTAGATTCGATTTGGATCATCGGAATAGTCTGTTTTTCTATAAATTGGGGCGGAAGTGGATGATCGGTGTGTCGTTCGTAGGGTATGAGAGGGAGGGACAATACGGGGTTTTAGTGTCTGACCAGCAGAAACATTACTGTTGAGAGTATTTTGAGGTTGTTCGAGAGTTGGGGTTGAGTTTGTCTGTTTGAATGATAGCACCAGCACTTCTGCTTAGTTTGTGGAGTGTTCCTCACTAGCAAGAGGGATACCGTATGAGCGAGATTTTGTCGTTGGATGATTTTGCTCGTGTGTGGAGAATGACGCGTCGCTACGTGTTCTAGTGTGGCAGAGCGGGGGGAAGAAGTTGGAAGTCGGTGCGTCGTCTGCAGCAGGTGCCATAAGCAGTGGCTCAAGAGAGATAGTATCTGACGAAGGAGCGACACTGGTGCTGTAGCCGGACCAATAGGGCATTTGTGAGGGGCGGTGTCACTGAACATGGCGAAACAGGAGACGCCTATGCCGACGTTGAAACTCAACAACGGTGGAACAATGCCTGCTATCGGGTTGGGCACCATCAGTTTCAACGAATCTGACGAGAAGATAAAATTCGCCACCCTGACTGCCATTAGGGTAACAACTCAACTTAGCTTACCGACTCCCTCTCAAAGTCTTTTTTGCTGCAATCAACCGTCTCGTCTCCCCGAGCAGATTTTATTCGGTTTCATTTCAGGAGTTTTAACATCAATGAAATCTCTCAGACGTCTTTGTAATAATAATGTGAATTCCGCTCGCTGATAGTTCAAAGTTAAGAATCAATAATGCAGGCTTCTATAGGAGTTTGGATCTCGACCAAGCAAGTCTTCCTCTTCGACACGTAGACCTGTAGCCAGATGTAACAATTTTGTCATCACTGCAAAGATTTATTAATTTTTGTTTATTTGTTTATTTGTTTTGTTTCAGTTTGTCGGTTTTTATGCGTCTCATCGATGCAAACTAGGTGAAAACTAGGTGCATCGTCATTTATGTCTTCCAAAGCGAAGTATTTTACGTCGCTTTTGATGCTTTGATTCTCTGCGTGATCGTTTAGCTTTATTGTCTGAAGAATTAATTATTGACCATAACTCATTCTATTCTGAGTGAGAATGCCACACAACCCGGAACTGATTTCGCTGACCGGGAAGACCGATCGGCATTTTCGTTTTGAAATTCAAGGAATAAGATCAATTCTTAGAACACCGCTAGCATTAAAAATGTTGAAACTGCGTGTTAATTATTCGAGTGTTGTTAAACTCTGAAGATGGGATATCGGCATGTGGATACGGCCAGCGGTTACCACACTGAGGTATTGCTAGGTGAAGCCCTCCAGGAGGCTATGAAGCTGAATCTTGTGACGAGGGAGGACATGTTTGTGACCACAAAACTTGCTCCTGACGAAGTGGATCCTCGAGACATCGTCCCCTCTCTTCGAAACAGTCTCAGGTATCGTCTCCCCGCCTCCGTCCCCAAAGTTCCCGATCCAGATTGCTTATGAATGTGGACATCCTTCTAGCGGAAATGGTCATTGTTGTCGGATTCAAACACTATCTTCATGAAGCTGTCTCCTTCTGGAAGAATTGGACCTTGTAAATCCTGTTCAGACCTAAGTTTTGTCTGGAGGAGACCCTCTTATGGTGATCTTTGCCACTTGGTGTAATGGCTGCAGCAAGTTGCAACTGGAGTATGTGGACCTGTTGATGATCCATTGGCCTCTCCAACTGAAGAAGGGCGCCAAGATGCCGCCACGGGAAGGTGATTTCTTACCCTTCGACCTACGGGCCACATGGGCGACGCTGGAGCAATGTGTGGAGAAGGGACTAACGAAGTCCATTGGAGTCAGCAACTTCAATGTAAAGATTCTCAATGAGCTTATGTCGTTCGCCAAAATACCACCAGTTGTGAACCAGGTAAACCGATTCAATCGAAACGAGTCAATGTTGGGGTTCAACGTTGCCGCTAGGAGTCAACGAACTTACCCTCTTGAACGCATTCGCATCATTCTCTTCGCAGAAATCATATCACAATGTCTTAGGTTCTGAAAAACTATTTTTTTTTGTGGGGGCAGGTGGAGTTGCATCCTCGGTGGCAGCAGAAAAGGATGAGGGAATATTGTGCAAGTGTGGGCATCATTGTCGAAGCTTGGTCACCACTCGGAGCTCCTGGTCAGAAGTACGGAACCCACGATTTACTTGCCAACTCCACTCTTCAGCAAATTGCTCAAAAGCATCAGAAGACTACTGCTCAGGTGTGTAGGGGGGAAAATAACATAACATAACATAAAATAAGGTTACACAACCCCATTGGTTTCAGGCTCTTACTGTGCTTACCTGTGAAAAACTATGTGGTCCATCTTCGTTGGGTTTATTACCCTTTCTACTCTCCTACAACCCGAGATTGCGTGCATTTCGATGCAGGTGTGTTTGCGCTGGATCTTCGAGTGTGGGTGCAGTTCCGTGCCGAAGAGCTTCAACAGGCTGCGGATGTCGCAGAACTTCGCCATTTTTGACTGGCAGCTGGACGAGGAAGACCACAAGTGGATCGACGCCATCCCTCAGAACAAGTACTTCCTGGCGGCCTTCTTGTGCAACAAGACCACCAGCCCTTTCAGGTCTGTTGACGAGCTTTGGGACGGGGATTGCTGAGTCAACAGGAAGGTTAATCAAGGTTAACCTACTTCGTTTCCAGCTTCACCACCGCACAATGACTTCGTTGCACACACATACACACTCACACACATAAACATACACACTCTCTCTTTCTCTCTCTCTCGCTCTCGGCTAAGCAAGTGGTACAACTTCGAATGAAGAAAACAGCAACATATATGCGTGATTTCCAATACATCGGGCTTCACGTTCTATGAAGATGTACACCTTTCACTGCACCTTAGGACATGCGTTTTTAAGGATAGGAAGTATATACAAAGGGATAATCTATTGTGGCTGTGTCTGGTTGTCTTTTGTGAGCTCTCCGACTTTCGTCGTAGCGTTTGGGGAGTTTAATTTGCAAGCTGAATGTGGAAGGAATATTTGTATTTTTTTTAAAACAGTATGGTTGTTTTTATATCAGAAACTCTAGTGATCATCTACTTCGATGTATGAGCTTCTGATTTTAGGTTTCTTCGTGCCAGCGTTTGCATTGCGAAGTTCTGCATGATCATCCATCGTCGAAGTGATATAATGTCCAGTGAGATGTACACCAGTCCGCGCAAATCTAGGAATATTCCGATCAATTATAGGATTGTTATGCTTGTTTCTACGACATTGGCCCAGATCTACTGGATTATGGCAATTGATGATGATGATGATGATGAAATGTCTTTGGGCTACCAAGTCGTCAAATTCGGATCTGAAATCTATGATTTTCTTAGCTCCGGTTCGCATCAAGAGAATAATTCATCGTGATCGGATCCTCGTTATGATTACCCAGTCACAGAAATTCTTGTCCTTCAAGAAATCGGAGTATGGGCAAATACACATCATTTACTCGGTTAACACTGTAACTCAAGTCGTAGTGAGCGTAATTGGTCAAATTGAGAAGCAGGGCTGGCATCTGCAACATCTGCATGAAAGTTAGTGTGCCTGAGGGAGGAGCTGTCCAATCCCGACCAGCGGCAATAACAAACACAGGCATTCTTCTTGGGATCTGTGCTAGATTGTAATTAGGCGCTGTAGGTTGGCCGTATGTAGCATAGTTGCTTGCGGCACTGCCGTAGTCGTATCGAGCGAACCTGTTTGTCCTTATTCCTGTATGTGCAATTGCGGCATAAGCTTCAAAGAATTTCTTAGAAAATTTCGAATATTTTGCAACTTTCATGTCACGATCCTCATTGCAAATGTAACTGAGCAGTCAAAAGCTCTTTACTTGGTGATTGTGTTTTCACACCTTGTTGCCATTGCAGAAGATTTTTAAAAGAGGTCGTGCCATCCCAACTCATTTTGAGCTCAATACTCGCTGTACCCAGGCAGCAGTTTGGCCCTGCAGAAAACCGAAAAAATGGTGGTGATTCTGATTCATGTGTGATCTAGTGGCTGCGTGTTAACATGATTTGAAAGTTTGCTGGTGGGAGAATAACATGATCTCCTTGACAGTAAATGTGACCTGAGCACGTGGGTGACGGTAAGCAGGGTGATACTGAGAGTATATTGCCCTAACAATATACATCAGATGAAATATTTCGTCAACAGGGATCTTTACCTGTAAGCAAGCTAAGTACAACACCAGTTGTTCCTGTGACGGAAATATTCGAGCTGGACCCCGGAAATTCTCTGTTACATAATCAATGTGAGGATGTTCCCGAGTGCTAGACTATCCATAAGTTGAAGCGTATGAAGACATTTAAGAAAAACTCGACTGTCCTGACTGTATCAGTGGAATTACGATATAGTCATGAACCTAAAATGATGCAATTAGCGATGTTTTTATTTATAAAATTTGCAGTAATTCACAATGATAAAAGATAATCATAAATGGAATCGAAAAAATACATTCGCCGTTGAGGCATTTCTACACTTAGAATTTTATGGTTCAGTGATACTGACGATGAAAAGTTGAACGCTCCATTTTGATACCCTGTTGAATAGTAATTCTGTTCATCAACAGATGAGAACGAAAATTCCAATTAGTTGACCAACAAGGAAATAAATTCCTGCTTTCATTATCTGTCTGCTGCAATCTAACCTGGACATGACTTTGGACGTCTGTTGTGACCTCGAAATCCATCCTAGAGCTTGCTAAATTCTTTGTAGCAGCATGTTATGTTATTAGGCCATATAAGTTTCGCACCGAATCAATCTGTGCTCCAAAATAATACGCCCATGCATCCAAGAGAATGGAATTCGTGTTTCCGCGATAAGCAGTAGGGCCAATGAGTGTTAGGCTCCTAATCATCTGCGCCGTTTCTTGATTGGTTGCGCCTGCAGCTCCTAATGTCGCGGACTGCATCATCGATTTTTAATCGAAAAGGAAATACGTAGACATCGGTTACTATTTTAAATCACAGCGAAAAAACTACCTCAGTGGCTCATCTAATTATAATACCTGTGACACACCAATGACATGAACAGGCTGATTTGTCTGGGCCGAAATTAAGCGCAGCTGCGCAGGAAAGTCATAATCTGCATGTTGATCCCAAGTCCAGTTCCAGTATTCCTGAAATTAAGCAGAAATATTCAACCTTAAGCAGAAAATTACGTAAACCAATTGCGAACCACAAACCGAACTTAGTTCTCAAATGTATTTGTCATAATTTGCTAGCGTAACTAATGATTCCCTAGAGTCATGGCGGACAGCAACAGAATTTTCCGCATGTGACCATGCAAATGTACCATGTTTTAGAAATAACATTTTACCAAATGTATGACGAGGGGATTGAAATTATCATATGAAGATGGGAGATACGACCAGGACACTGAGTGGCTTGAGTTACCCGATCTGTTTTCTTTAGATGAACATGACCATGTCCCCAGTACGTTGCACGCTGATGACCTATCCAAACGTCAAAACCGTCATCGACAAGCATGAAGGGCAGCAAACGATCCGAGTGTGAGCTATCAACATACTGGAACCAGGAATCGCCATTGAGAAACTCTTGATGCATGATCAGTACAGGTGCGTTCTTTCCAGCCTGCAAAGAAGGCCATTCGATTCCATAAACATGAAATTGGTGCTTATTTCCACTATCAAAAGCTTAGTGACACTATGGACATTGGTAAAGTCGTCTCCACTCTTCGAACACAAGTCATAAAATACTAAAGCCTTGAAAGCACTATCGCTACGATCTGTGCCAATCTGCGTGGAAAGTTTGTTGAGCTGTGCACAGAACTAGCCATGGAAGATTACGCCAGGGTTCACCTGATTAGAGAGTGAACAAACCATCAGATTATGGTTCTTATTCAAGTGAAAGGAAATATTGAAAGATTATTACCTCTGGATGCAATGTGTAATTAGCATCTGAACTAGAGGCGGGAGTGGTTGTACGAGAAGGTATCGAAATTGTTCCATTCCTCGTAGGACTTGAATGACGGGGAGCTGGTGCTCTGGAACGCCGTCTGGAACGCTTCCTCTCAGTGGGGTTCAAGTGATTGTTTGAAGAGATAGATCGGCTTGGTGCTGCAGAATTGTTTCCAAGAGGAGCTGGTTCCCTTTTACCTTCAACTGAACGGTTCATCAAGTACGAATGTACGGGTGCTTGAATTGAGCTATCTCTGAGATGTTTTGGAGCTAGAACTTCATGCGCCTGTTGCGAAACTGTCTTTCTCTTCACATGTTTGTTTGGAGTCCCGGATGATTTTGTGGCATTGTTGGCACGGCCACTTGCCGAAGGTGGCCAAGACATTCGGCTTAAACGATGAAGCACTAGAACGAAGCCATCATCTGTTTGGACCTGTAGAACTCCGCAGAATCGGGTTTCATGCATTCAACTTGATTCATTCAATAGAGTGATTGATGCAGCCGGATAGAAAAATGGTTGATAGGCACATCTAAGCATTTTTAGAGCACAGGTAAGCATTATGAAGGTATTTCTAAGGTCGAAAGTTAATGGTTATAGCTATCTTAAAATATTGGCAGATCTCAGGGACTTTCGCAGAAATCTTGGCATGTAAGCATATCCACGTAGCTAACGAGTCTTCGTATTTAGAAATACACTCTAGCGTTAAGAAATACTCCTGACAGTCTTAGCAGTCTACAATCTTCCAATATGTCGAATACGGTTTTGCTATGTCTTGAAACTGTGAGCAAAATACTCCATAAAATTGAATAAATTATCATATGATTCCTAATAAAATGAAGTTACACACAACTAATCAAAATTACACTTATTAGTTTGTCATTGGTTACAGTCCCGCTTTAGTTACGTGTAGCAACGTTGGTTCGAGAGATTATAAAGCACAGATCTTATCATAATCGCATCATCATGCCTACTACATCACCAGCGGCAGTATCGATTTGTGGCATGAAGAAGTCAAGAAAGCAGTCCACACGTTAGAATGGTAGTATCTTATCTGCAGATTGCTTACTGTGAATTCTTCGCAATCGTAAAGTCCAAGAGGTTCCACTACTTGCTTGCAAAATGCTGTGGCGCCCTCCACTCTACCAGAAACCGTAAACAGCAGTAAGCACAGCAGCAACAAATTCCGTTCTCCCATCACAAATGGCATTTCCTCTCACACGCGCCGATTCCGTAAATTTCAGGTGCACAGTGCGTCTCGCTTAACAACTGACAACAAGCTCCCTCGAAAGAAGCTCAAAACATAATGGCGAGATTCCTTTCGTCTCCCTACTGTGCGCGCTAAAATTCACCCTCGGCCCGCCACACTTCGAAATTCGAATGAGCGATCGATAAAAGGTGCGGGTATAGAATCCCAAGATGCATACCCGAAAGTATCTATGCCCGTGGAAGGTCTGAAATTCCCATTTCATGCTCTCGTAGAGTGGCAACTAAAAACATCGAACACCATAGTCTCTAACAAAGTAGGAGTTTGAGTGTAGGTATTGTAAAATTCTTCGTGCATAATAAGAGAGTTATCTTTATTCACATTGGGGTAATTATATATACACTTCAAACGCAATATGTTTGAGGAGATCAACATGCTTTCTATTTTCAATAAATGTGTTTAAACTATGAGTCAACATTGATCGTATCTGACTCATATTCTAATTGAGATGAATACTGATGCGTATCATATTCATCCATGTATAACCTAGGTATTGGCTTGGTATTGGCCAAGTATGAGGACGGAAATCCTCGGCACAATTTTTGCCGATACTTCCTCTTGCTTAGTTTTTTTTTATTTTTTTATTTTTACATTTTCACATTTTCAATATGGGTGCTCGGTTTTTGCTGTGATGTTGAACTTCACTATGTTGGTGTTCGATACTCAAGTTGATCATCTCTAGTTGGTGAGTTGATGCTGTACTTTTTTTTTCTTGTTTTTTTTTGTTGGTGTTTTAATTGTGATCACTTGTACTTGCACATTTTACTGTGAAGTGTTGTTAATAAGTCTTTGGCTTCTGGTCACGATTTTAAGAAGATGCTACAATGTTGTAATTTTTTACAACTATCAATTATTATGCAAGTCCCTTAAGAGGTTTGAGGATCCGGTACTTGAGGTTGAGTAAAATGCAGACTGCAGTATAGGTTCTGAACATAAAACATCGTATGAAGTTCTTCCTCTAGATAGTGTAAGTTCTCTTTGTTCTAGGTCATTTAATGTATTGTTCTCTCAATTGCAGCTTGATATCAATTTTGTAAGAAGGGAAATAATAAATAGAGTGTTAAATATAAATAATTTTTTTCTTCTTATAAGACTACAGGGTTTGAGTAGAGACTTCAGAAGAGAGATAATATCTAGTATACATTGAAGTATTCTAATGTTTGTAAAGGTTAATATACTTGGCTATCAATACGACATTATAGCTAAAGATATTGCTAAAGATATCAAACCTAAAGACTTATTCTATAGGGATAGAGATGAGTATTTGTTTTTTATAACAATGTATAGTGAAAGTGTAGAAGAACTTACCATGTGAATATTATATAGAAATGTAGGTTTGAATTCTAATGTGCAACTAATATAGAATTAAGGAAGAAGTTGAATTAATTCCATCTCCTTCTTTACTTTAAAGTATTGCATTTTATTGCTTAATTTTGTTAGCATATCAGACAATTATTTTTTTGTATATATATATATATATATATATATAAACTTGAACTTTACGAAGTTGAATCTTTTTTAATTGAAATAAAAATATATTTTGATATGATTAGTTCTTGTACATAATAATAGATTAGCTACCAATTTTATACATCCTTGATTATTGTTCATAGTTGGTGTTGTTTTATTGATTTAAATATATAGATCTTTGGATAGTCTTTGAAACCATGTGATATCTTATTTTCTTTCAAATAATACTTTATATTTTGCCTTAAGAATACACAAAGCAACAATACTTTATAATTTTGAATTCTAATTAAATAAAGAATTTTTAATTATATATATATACTCAAAAATAGATTTACATGAATCTATCTCTACTCTAATCTACATCAATATAATCTATCAACTTTTATGTATATTTTTTATTTTTATATATTTTTTAAATAATGGATTCTAAGATTTTTGTACCTTTTAAATAATTTAGAATGTACATTCTAACTTTCCAAGGTGATGTACAATATTTGAATGTAAAACTAATATTTGATCATCCAACCTTTGATAGGTATAGAAGGCTTCCAATAAGCCTTATATTTTATATTGTCAACCAACTTGTCATCCATATTGCTTTGTAGTTTGGTTCTTTTATTCATTGGAGTTGAATTGGAGTTACAATCTAGCATGCCAAATTTATCAAGTGCAATATGAACATAATTTATTTGATGAAGAATTATATTACTTTTGGAGTGCTTGAACTCAACTCAAAAGTAAGTTTGAATAAGTTCTATATTAGTAATTTCAAATTAAGATAATATTTTATTTTTTATTTTTTTATTTTTTATTATCACTTATAGTTATCAAATCATCTATATATAATAATATGAATCTATATTCATCTTTATAATATTAAATATAGAGATTGAAGTCTACATATTATTTTTTTAATCTACTTTTTATAAATATTCATGAATTTTCATATACCAAGCTCAAAAAAATTAATAAAGATCATATATTTAAATTTACATATATTTTTTTTATTACTTCCATGTCCTTTGAAGTAAGGTGAGATAATCATGTATATATCTTTTTTTTAATATTTTAATTATGAATATTATTTTAATATTATATTATTTCATTTTTTATTGATAAAAGGTTGCTAATGCAATAATGATTTTGATAGTCTTCTATTATATAACATGAAAAAATATTTCAAAAAAGTCTTTTCTCTCTTGTTGCTCAAATTATTATGCCACAACTTGAGCTTTGTGTTTTTCAATGGTTTTTGTAGCTTTGATTTTTATTTTGAAAATCCACTTGGCTATGATAGGCTTTTTTTCAAATAATTTATTACAATTTTTTTATATATTTTTTTTAAACTCTAAACTTCATGATTAATGGCTTCTTTCTATTTTCTATCTTTAATTGCTTCAAAATAATCAATAGGATCAAATTCAGCATATATACTTAATAACTTACTATTTTTAATATTTACTAAAAGTTGTCTATATTTGTCATTTTTTTTTGTATTTTCATGTAATATGGCATTGAGTACCAAAGCCTATGTGAGTGTAAATTTCACTCCTCAGCCCCAATTAGAAGATGGCCTAAATTAAGAGTTGTTTGAAATTGGTGGTATGAAGTGAAGTAAGCAATTGGCAAAAGACCAAGGAGGAACAACCACAATACAAGTAAAAGAGATGAAATCAAGTAATTACAACATCCAAAACGAAGTCACAGTCCGTTCACTAGATTTTCACCCAGTAAAAAGTAAAAGTAAAAATTAAAAAGTATATTTTTAAATAGATAATTTCTTTATCTTTCCAATGACATAAAAATCATGTAATTCCAAGTTACTATGATTAAGTTATGATAGATAAAAGATAGAATGTAAATAATAGAAAAGTTAAGTGAATAATTTTTACCTCAAGGATAACTTGCTTAAGAAATCAGGAGTTCGAGCCTCACCAAGGCTCACAAGTAGTGTATATCCCCCCCCTCAAGAGGCCTTGAGGCCTTAGTCTTATCTTCCTACCTTACCCAAGGTGCTACAACCCATATGGGAATTGTGCACCTCTCTTCTTACAAGGACTACACTAGTTGCTGGTCCTCCTATTTTCTATTAGTAAAACTACTTTTTTTGCATTTTTGACCACACCATGGTGTTCAAAAAAACCCAATTAGCCTCGAAACTTTGCATAGTCTTCAAATCTTGCTTCATTTCTTCATAATGGCTCTCAAGGTGATAAAACTCAATTTTATGAAAGTCTTAAAATTTTCTCTAAAAATTCTAAATAAATTCTAAATAAATTCTAAAAAATCCTATAATATTTCTATAATACTAATATCTATATGAAGCTATATTTTCCTATCTTGATGATTTTTTATAGTAATAAAATAAATTTAAATCCACTAAAAATCCTATTTTTTATATAATTAATTAAAAAGACATGAAGCTCTTTTTCATGCTTCTTCTAACTACTAACTAATCATTGATAGGATTTTATAAGTAATACATGTAGATAGGAGCCAATGAAGATATTGGTTTCAATAACTAACTCTTAATACTTAACAATAAAAAAAATACTAAACTAACTAAGATAATTGCCTCCAAGACTTACTAAGACTTCATTTTTATAACTTTTCTTCTAATAACACTTTTGCCACTTATAAATACTTCTAAATTATAATAAATACTCAAATAGTCAAAAAAAACTCTCTACTCTTAACATTTGTATAATTGAATGACTTAAAATTATATTTTTAACTAATCCACTAATTAAGATTAATTTGTGGGACTCACATCCTATCAAATATATGTAATTTAATTTGGTTAGTGGTTTTTTTATCTATTGATAGTTTTTTCATTAATTGACTTTATTCATATCAAGTAGGATTTGAATACTTAAATAAAAAAAATCCTTGATTTGAAATCTTATCAAGCCAAATCTTATGAATGATTTTAAAAATGAGAGAACTTATTGTAAGGATTTTCTTGATTATAGTGATTTAGCCATTTTAATAAAGCTTTAGGATTTTTCTTATTTTTATAGTTGTACTCTTGGATTCTTTTTTTGTAGTATAAAAGATAACTTGACTTAATTTGGTATAGATTTCTAATCTTTTCTTTGATAAAAATCTCTCCTTTTCTTCAATTTGTAGTATAACAGAGTAGTTTTTATAATTATAGACTCATTGCATGGTCATAAGATATTTAAAATAAAATAAAATAAAATATACATATCTAAAATTTTTAAATGTCAAATTTGGAAGCTCTTTCTAAATATATATGAAGTCCAAATTTGATTATTTTTGAGTCAATTTTATATAGAAAAGATTTAAGGAGTATATTAGCATACTTAGTTTTAGAAGTAGAGGTCATTTGAAGGATTGAATTGACATTTATTAAATATTGATTGCTTTTTAAGTGAGTTTTTGATTTTTTTCTGACTTCTCTATATTTCATTTTATTACAATTATTTTTTTATTATTACATGTTATGTAATTTGTAACCATCAACCATAGGATAGTGCTAGTTGCTGTGATTCACTTTTGATTTTTGCTTATATATTATTGGAGATGAAGATCTAAGATAGATTTATGGATTTTTTTTTGTACCTTTCTCTAGTTGCAGATATTGTTCTAAAAGGTTTTCCATGGTTATTCCATTTTGTATTTGTTCTATTTTGTATTGATAGCCATACCATAGGAATGAAGTTAGACTGATGGTCAATAAGATCATTTTTTTTGTGGATATATTAGACATATAATGATCCAAAAGTGATTGCCAATGAATTGCAAAGATTGGAAGTTTTGTAAATGCAAGTTGTCTTTTTAGCTTTTAAATAGTTGTAGGTAGTCAAATAGTCTTTTTTATAGTGCATGCTAGGAGTAAACATTATCAATCTCCTTTACTAAACTACTTGAATAGTGACCACACTAAAGACTTAGAATCAAAGATGGATATTTACATGGCTTTTCAGCTTGTTTTAGTGTTGGATACGACTTCAAGGCTTTGAATCTTGGAGGCATATACATTTTATGACATAGAGGACAATCCTTGCATCATGGTGAGGAATAGATTCTCAAGAAGAGTTGAAGATATTTCTTTACTAGATTGGAGAGTTAGGTTTCAAATGTGGATGAAAGAGAAGTATCAAAGATCTCTCACTTTCAATGAATAATATGCCTTAGAGCTCTTATCACAATATTTGGAGCATGAAGCACTCCAAACCTTTAGAAAATGGTATAAAAAATATTCACATGAATTATTTAAAGTGGAACATTATTGAAAGATATATATTGAATTTATTTCAATTCTTAGAGAAGATACTATATCAAACTTAATACCTATAATAAAGAAAGAAGATCCAATCCAAGGAGAAGTTGATACATCTTTAAAAGATATCAAGAAAAAAAGAATAGTTACTTCCTAAACTAATACTCTAATTACTTTGTCTTATATAGTTTAAGAAATGAAGGTAGCTTTGTTTGCAATGGGAGAGCCCCTATTATTTGAACCTTTCTAAATGTTTATTAAACACTTAAAGCATGAATATGGAGGTTTTTGGCATAATCAATTGCAATGCATTTAAGACTTTTGCTATAAAAAAGAAGATACTCTACATACCATGAATACTTGTTTGATTTGATTTAGAATAGAGTCAGAGGGTATATTTGTTGGGAGTCAACTTATTAAGATTTTTTTATCTAAGAATGATAAGAGTCTCTTAGATTTAACTATATTAAGAATTATTCTCAAATAAGATAATAAGGCAACATTGGCACAAGCGTTTGCTGGAGTTGAGAAATAAAATAAGATACTTTGTCAACATGATGCTACTAATATAATAGCTTAGATGATAGTATCATGTTATAACATGACTATATGATAAAAATTTAATCAAAATTTAATTTTTAATTAATATTTAATCATCTTGGTTTAATAAAAATTTAAGATATTTAAACATGGCTTTTATAAAAGTCTCTTAGTTTATTTTCTTATCTTAATAGCTAGTAGATTAAAGATTGGTTAGTAATTTTATCTTCTAGGCTATAAAGACTCTATTATTACCTTAAAAAAGCCATAAATTAGTAAAATCAGATTAAAAGAGATAAATAATTAGCATAATTAATATTAGGATTAAATTGAGGATAAGATTGGACTAAAAAAATCCTAAGTTAGATTAGATTGATATCCAAGTATCAACTATTTGTGGAATAGGATTGAAATCAAATCTCCAGCCACTAAAATAATTACCTATGGCAAAATAGGAAGACATTTGAAGATTGGCAATTAAAATTTTTGAGCTAGCTTTAAGCTTATTTCAAAGATGTAAGATTGGTTTTTTTAGGATTTGGAATGACTTAGAAACTTTAATTCAAAGTCAAGGTTTGTATTGGAGACTTGAGATTTATGCAATATAATAAGGGCTAGTACTGCTGGCTAGTTTATATAGTTGGTGTCAGACTTGTAGTTCAAAATTTGATGGTGCTTATTTGATTGAGTGTAATAAGTGCATGTAAAACTTTATATTAATCTAAAAATTTCATTGAGAGATATCTAGGTTTTGGTACAAGAAGATATTAGAAGTTGGCAGTTTGAGATCAAGTAGGGTTTCTATGATATTTAAAGATCTACTAATTGAATCAAGATAAAATTTGGCATGATATTAGAAGACTTCAATATCAAGCTACATATCAATTTTGAGTTGAAGTTAATGGTTAGAGAAGGAGAAATTGCTATTGGAATATTTGCATCAACTTTTAAGTTGGTAGCTAAGTAACATTAGTGCGGTTTTTGGGCTTTTTCTTACAATCCATAAGTTGGATTGGATTAAATTTTTTTTGAGTATATAGAAAATTTATAGACACATTTATAAAAATATTTTTACATCAAGTGAATAGTCAAATTAAGAATTATAGCTTGCCAAAACTCACTAACAAGGATTAGGACTTGCAAAGAGAAATCAAAATTGCTTAATTATAAAAGTAATAAGAAAATTGGATTTATGTATGCTTGAGATTATTAAGAAGAGTATTTTTGAGTACTTTGTATTTACTTTAAGTACTTTTGAATTAAAATTGGAATTATATTCTTTTTATATGGATGGAACCTATTATATTTTTTTGGATATTTATAAAATATAACTTTACCTTCCACAACCAAGTGCCTCATACATTTCCAAATAAGACAATGTATATTATAACAATAGATATGTTGAAACTCAATAACATTTTAAGTACCACAAGTAGCTTGGTAGAACCTCAAACTTAAAAGATTGTATATTGTTGGGAGTATGTTGAATTTCATTACACAAAGAATGATTTCAACTATCTCAAGAAAAAAAAAAGAAAAAAAAAAAAAAAAAACACTACACTTAGAAAAGTCTAAGCCAAAGGTGAGATGGCTAAAGTAAGAAATAAATCTAAAAAGAAGAAGTTAAAGTATATATATTGTAGTAAATTTAACTATAATGAAGATAATTACTTTATATTATATCTATATAAATAACATGCTTTAGATAAGAAAAATACCTTAAAAGCCAAAATTGCTAAGCTAAAGAAGAGATTTAATAGTGTGGCATTATTAAATCAAGTCACCATATTTTATATGACTTCTAAAAGTAGAACAAGTTCTTCTTCTCTAGAAAATTATATATTTAATGCATTGAGACAAATGGTAGTTGCAGCTACTAGACATGCTCAAACAATATCTAAAAATATGGCACCTACAACAAAAGAGGTACTAAAATCTTTGTTTGGCCATCTATGCAATCATAGAAATTTTAATATTCATGTATAGTTGTCTTTATTATTTGGCCATGAGATGTCATGTTGTGGTTTGGCTACCATATAAAAATATTGTATTTATATGTTTGATATATAATTTACTAAGTAACAGGATAAAAGCTATGTGAAAGGATTTTAATTGGTTGTAGAATGTATTTAGATTATGATTTTAAAAGAAGGTTGTTTAAAAGAACTACTATTAGAATTTATATAACTTTATTTTCTTTTAGTAGTGGCTTTTCAGATTAATTTTGGTTGATAATAACTTTTATATATTAAAAGTTAATTTTGTTAGATATTGGTGATCCTTAAAGTTATATATATATATATATATTTTTTATTTGATATTTAGGGCATATATTATATAAGTCTTATTAGAGAAAATATTGAAGAAGAATCTTTGTAACAAAAAAAAAAGTTAAAGCATCCATATGGATAAATGGAGATAGATGATGAAAATCTCTATTCCTATTGGCCAAAAATCATACCCAATAGACTTTAAGGAGGCTGCTTGAGGCCTTATTAGAGATTATGGTTATTCTTTTGAGGTCATATGAACTTTGGATGCTAAGATTAAGAAGTTTAGGATTTGGCTATAATTTTGGTGAAAATTTTAAGCAATGTGGAGTTTTTTTTTAAGGAGATTGTAGAATGGGTAGAAATTTGTTTTTATAAGATATAAATAAAGTAGATTAATCAGTCCTAGGATTGTCAATTCAGTAGGTTGAATGATTGAATTAATTGTGAAAAAAAGTTAAGGAGGGAATGACGGTTAAAATCTAGAATTTCAGAAGTAAAGCATAAGTAAATTGAAGAAGATATTAGAGGGGACAAATTGTGATAGTCAAGAGTTGGAGTAAGCTTGGTGCTACCTCTTTGTTCTCTTTGTTTTTTTTGTAGTTGAAGAATAATGGATAGTTTTTGAATATTGTGAAGTGAATTTGTAGAATAAATCAGAGATTGATTTATGAGATATTGAGTTTGTAATTGGAGTATTGTGTAATTGAATTATTATGAGAAGATATTTGAAGTTTGTTATCAGATTTTGTGGAAGATTAATTCTGAATGAAAGTTTATAATTGTTATTAATTGAGAGTTGTGTGTGTTTCGATAGAAGAAATCTATGATTATGGAAATTATATGAAGCAAGATTGGTTGGAGTGGAAGACTGTTATTTCTGGTATTGGATGGAATTTGTGTATTTTGAGCAGCCTTTTGAAAGTGCAGGATTGCACATTATTGTTATCAGTTGATGAAGGAGTATTATTAGTAAGAGAAAGCATTGTAGTATTCTTTGGTATTTTAGTGGTTTGTAATATAATTAATTGTGTGATCCTAATGTGTAAATTCATGCAATTATTCTTTTTCTGTATTCAAATCCCCCTCTATAGGTTTATTCTAAAAAAAATTTATAAAATAAATAAAATGACAACTACATTTTGGCGCTGTCATACTGTAATTGCTTTTAGTATGTAAAAATTAATTAAAATATATAATATGTTTGTAAGTCTTGATATAGATTAGAGTGGTTAGTAAATAAATTTAAAGAGAATTGATATAAGGAAATTTATTTGGAGATTTATCTATTTGGATTATAGTATTTATATTATGTAGAGTTTAGATATTTAGTATAAAGCTTAAGAGAAGGTTGGAGCCTAAAGAAGAAAATCTTAACTAATGGGAGGCTTATTGGAAGAGATGAAAGCAAGGTATGGTTGGATGAAGGCAAAGGATGAGAAACTTCATTCCTATTGGTCGAAGGCCATGTCCAATGGGCTTCAAGGAGGCTACCTGAGGCCTTATTAGGGATTAGGGTTTTTCTTTCGAAGGAATTCGAGCTTTCAAGGCTAGAATCAGCAAGTTCAAGATTTTGGGTATAATTTAGGTAAAGAGTTTGTATGATTTGGAGTTTTTGTAAAGGAGATATAGATGTTCAAAGTTAAGAAGTCAAATTTGTACCTACTGTCACTCTTTGAAGCATAACATTTGCATACATAGAGCAATTAAATATCGGCGACTAGAAATGGAGAAGATACTTTCTTGGCTATACTTTAAATATATTGTTTGATGAATTTCAAGTCTAGATAAAGGAGTTATAGACATTTGAAGATAGCACATGTAATTCAAAGGTAGTAAGTAAGTCATTTTATTGATAGTAATGGTTGGAGCCATATCTTAAGTTCTTAGGCGAATTTTTAGCTCAAAATTTCTATAAGTGTGAGTTATTAAGTTAAAAAGCTATAGATCAAAGTTTCATAGTATTTGAGTACTTTTTTTGTGAGATATGAAGAAATTAGCACATGGATGTATGTAAGCTAGGGTTTAAAGCTACCATTAGGGTTTTGGCAATATCTCAAGATCCATAACGAATTTACAGTTGAATTCTTTTAGAAAAGTTTTTGAAAATATATCAGTACTTCATGTGAAATTTAGGATTCTTTGAACAATCCAATCGTGAGATATGAGCTGTTGAAGTTTGAAAAACATCTTTCATAAGGATATATAAGGTTTTAAGTTCTTTATCATATATTTGGATATTTTCTTGGTATTTGGGCTTGTGTTTTGATGTAATTGCCTAAAAAGAGAAAATATTATATATATAAATTTGGTATTTTATATCTTAGACTTGATTGAGTATTTAATGGCAATTAGAAGCCCAGCGCTTTCTTGAGGCAAACTCTCTTTATCCAAATAGCGCCACTATTGGAGATTGATAATAATATTGAGTATTAGGAATTAGCTATCAAACGAGTAATTTTGGATGTTGCAGAAAGAAGTTATAAAATTAAAATTGGTTTAAAAGTGAAAAAAAAGGATAGTTGGATGGAAATTAGAAAGAAAATTCAACAGTATATATTGAAAGATTATGGTTATTAAGAATGAGAACATTGTAATAAAGAAAATACGCTAGTCGAAAGAAAGACAAGAGAGAATGCTAGCAAGAAAATTGTTACAAAATGAGCAAGAATACAAGTTTAAAAGGAAGCATTGACAAAGGTAGATTAAGCCATGATTGTATGCATGTCAGCATATCTGAGCATATCCAAAAGCTGATCAACCTCTAATATTTTAGACATATATACCATTAAAAAAATTACCAAGAGCATTTGCGAGAAATTTTTTCAATAGTCCACATATCTCTTGAGATTGTTAACTGTAAGTAGAGTAAACAAAAAAGAATTGGGTATTCCATTGGATACTTTCATAATAGCAAAAACTGCCAATTCTGTCAAAATTAGTTCTGTAGAGTAGCATAAATTGCTTGTTAATAAGGACTAATTTAGCGTATTTTAAAATCCATCATTTTTACCTTCAATTCAATAAATATACTTATTTAAGGATAATAATAGTAAATTGAGGAGGTTAAAAAGTTTAAAAAAGATATTTGTAAAAAGTAGTGGTTATTTTAATAAGAGATTAAGCGACACATTATTTTCTTCAATGATAATGAATAGTTCAACAATTCCAATAGTGGTCCAAATAGGTGATGTGAGTGATTACTCAACTAGTGTGGCTCCATTACTTACTTTTAGGAGCTTGCTAGGTACAAATTCAGATCAACACTTGTCTTAGTTACTAATTGCATATATAGCCAATAATGGTAGAATTGAAGATATTTGGTTGCGATGGCTGCTAGTGTTCTTAAAAGACATGACGTTTGAATGGTATAACTGCCAACCCATGGATCAATTTTCTAATTGGGAGGCATTGAAGAATGCATTTTTAATCCATTTTTGCTCAATTGGTTTTGAGGATCAACTTTAAGAAAGATTAATGAATAGCAAAATGAGTCCAAGAGAGGCAGTTGAATTATACTATGGTCATGTGGCAGATATACTCCGTAAGTAGTCAAATCATCAAATGCTAGAGGCTTTTATATTGTCCATATTAATCAACAGATTGCATCCACCCAAACTAAAAATGTTTATAAAAGAGGCTCAATCAAACACGATAACTGCATCTCTTAATCAAGCCAAGATTTGAAAAGAATGACATTATGACCAATTTTTAACTAAAAGAGCTACTATGATTCCAGTTCAAGGAGGTTATCAAATCCTAGCATGAAATAGAGCAGTAGTTAGTTATTCCAAAATGTTCAATACAGGTGCTAATTCAAGTGTCAATACATAGGGAACAGTTAATGTCATCCTATTGCAAGCTATACCACCAAATATGACAACATCCTAGTCTCCATACTTCTCTTATCAGCAACAATCATTGACTATAACAGAGTTGTAAATAGTATCAGCTCCGAAGGATTCTAAGAAAACCTTTTTGTTAAATTTGACTAAAAAAAAAGAAGAAATGGTAGTTAATATGACAAAGAATAAAGAGTAGAAGTAAAAACCAATTAATACTAGGTCCAATGTATGGTACAGTAATTATAAGGGCTAAGGTCATTTGGTAATAAAATGCCCTTCTCCTCAACAAATGATGGTGCAATGTACATTCTATGGAGGAAAGCATTTTACAACTAATTATTGGAATTGAAAAAAACAAAAATAGTTTGGTAATCAAACCATGATTCCACCTACTCAATGGAATGTCAATCAAGTTCAAATAGAAAATATATTTGGCTAGAACAGAAATCGTTCAAATAGGCAAAATTGAGCCTTTAATAACTTTTAAGGTCCAAATTATAATCTGGGTTCTACATCGAACTTCCATAAATATGTGAAGGAACAACTGAGATATCAGTAATATTTTCCATCACTGCAATTGATTCCAATTACTTCCATACCAACAAGAAAACTATGATCATTTACCAATTCAACTTAAAATAGGCCTAACCGATATATACTAGTGCAGATACCTAATATGCTTGATGGAAGTAGAAGAAGACCACTTTATTATTCTTATTGCAGGCAGATTGATCATTATGCTAGTGAATGTCCTAATCTAAGAGCTAATGATGACTATGCTCTAGTTTGTGGAAATTATAAAGAGTAAAGGCATACATATCAGCAGTGTAATGCTCCATTCAATTTCAACAATTGTGATCAATAGATCCAGCTACAAAGTAAGATCGGGGATAATAATCAAGGTTTCCAAAATTCTCAAATAAATTGGGTAGAATATATTCAAGCAGTACATATTAAGAGCCAGTAAAAAGAAAAAGGACCAATTCAACACTTTGGTGAACTTGCTGCAAAGAACTAATTCAAGTCAATTATAAAAATGTCAAATCCAATTTTGGGCATCTTACCGATGATGAGACCGAGCCCGTCTATACAAACCAATGAGGTTCCAATGATCGAGGTCTTGGCTCAACCTACACCAGTTTTGTTCTCTGTGCAGTTCCAAGAGACGTCTTATCCATTAAAAGATCTTTTTGTGGACAGACATTCTGAGAAAGCTCCTCCAGCTATTCAAAGTCTGAGTCTAAGAAAGAAAAATATATTACGTCAAGGAATAAAGCTGAAAGAAATAAAAAGAAAGAAGGCATTGAAAATTTCTTTAAGCATGGAGCCTTATGACACTCTAAAAGATTTGGATGCTATTCAGCCTTTTATTTCAATGAAGTAACTTCTAGTAGTTGCATTGCACTATTAATCTATATTGAATTTATTGTTAACACAGCATAGGCAATACAAAAAAGAAGTTCTTCAGGTCAATTTGAACCCTAATCCAAATGCGCCAACCATCAATATTGTCGTAATACGTGAAGTCTTGCTTGAGAATACTTTGGGCACCTGACTGTGGAAGGAAGAATAGAAATTACAATAACAAAATCCTAATTCTAATAGAATACTAACAATGCTCTAATTAGACCATAATAATGCTAAGCAATCTTAATCAAATTCAAAAAAAATCTCAAAGAAATTTCTAAAAAATAATAAGAATTCTTAAAGAAATATTAAAAGAATCATAATTATCACTCAAATACATCTCAATTCAATCTTAATTTAATTCTAGCTAAAATTCTATTGAACTTCATTCAAACTTTAGGCCAAACCTAATTAAATCTTAAATCCTAATAAAATCCTAAATCCTAAATCAAACCATAAATAAATCTTAAACCAAATCCCAACAAAATCCTAAACCAAATCCTAAATCAAATCCTAACCAAATCCTAAACCAAATCCTAAATCCTAAATCAAACCCTAAGTAAATCCTAATCTAAATTCCAAACACTAAACCAAATCCTAATCCAAAATTTAAATAAAACTCTAATAAAATCCTAATATAAATCCTAATATAAATCCTAAATCCTAAACCAAATCCTAACCAAATTCTAATACAAATCCTAAATCCTAAACCAAACCCTAACCAAATCCTAAATCCTAAATCAAACCCTAACCAAATCCTAATAATTCCTATACTAGATTTAAACCTCAATAACTAATGAAAAAACCGTTGTTCTTAACTCAGAATTTACACACTTCTAAAAACATAAGTTAAAAATAAGTGCAAAAAAATGAAAAGGATCGGAGTTACCAAATTGATGATAACCTCAAAAATGTACTTAGGTATTGGTTGACATCCTTCTTGAATCTTGATGTTAATCTTTCAAAGCCAATATCTCTCCTTTGCACCATTGTTGTGTTGTAACACGACTATATGGTGAAAGATGATAATATGGATCTTATTATAGAAGTGCCAACTTAAAAAAAAAAAAAGGTAGAAAAATATGGATAAAAGATAGAAAGGTAATAAAACTTTTAGTAGTAATGCTGCCCTTTTATAAAAAATAGCTTCTACTTATTTTGTAGGGCCAAAAATAAGGCAAAATAAAGTATATTGAAAAAATAAATGATATAGACATCTTTAGGAGGAAGTTAAGAGTAAATTCTAGTAAAAATTACTTAAAAAAACTAGATGTTGATACCCAAAGAGGGCCGGTTATGAACCAAGATCGAAATCAGACCTTGAGGCACAAAGCCGAGTCTTGACGACGACTCCAGGATTCTTTGGCAGATCGGAGAGTGAGAATTGATAGAAGATTAAAAAAGTTTCTATGGGTATTGGTTTTGGATGATTTGGATTTGTATTGACTTTGTAATAGCTTTGCAAAGTCAAGGTTTGTTTCGGATGACTTGGGTTTTATGAAATAAAATAGGGTTTATATTTTGGATGATTTCGAGAGTTTTGTAGGAGATCTTCGAATGATATTTTGTGGGTTTATGTTTATAATTGTGTTCAATATGTGCTGTGAATTTAAGCTCAATCTAATAGTTGAATTGAAGGATATTGAGGTTTAAGTGGGTCAAGGTCTCAAAAAGAAGTATTTTAGGTCTAGTGAGGATTTTTAAGTTTCCTTGCAATCTACTAGTTGGATTGGAAAGAAACTTGCTCGAGAGGATATTAGACTTGTTTTTCTATGCGTATGAGAATTTTGAGATCAATCGAACGGTGCAAAGGAGAGATATTGGCTCTGGAAGATTAGCATCAAGATTGGAGAAGTAGGCCGGCTAATACACGAGCACATTTTTGAAGATATCGTCAATTTGGTAATTTCGATCCTTATCAACTTTTTTTGTACTTGGTTTTAACTTATTTTTTTAGAAGTGTGCAAAATTTAAGTTAAGATCAACGGTTTATTCATTAGTTATTGAGGTTTAAATCTATTGTAGAAATTATTAGGATTTGGTTTAGGATTTGGTTAGGATTTGGTTTCGGGTTTAGGATTTGGATTAGGGTTTGATTTAGGATTTAGGGTTTGGTTAGGGTTTGGTTTAGGATTTGGGATTTGGATTAGGATTTAGGATTTGGATAGGATTTGATTTAGGGTTTAGGGTTTGATTAGGATTTGGTTTAGGATTTAGATTAGGGTTTGGTTTAGGATTTGGTTTAGGATTTAGTTTAGGATTTAGGGTTTGGATTAGGGTTTGATTTAGAATTTGGTTTAGGATTTGGTTTAGGATTTAGTATTTGGATTAGGATTTGGTTTAGAATTTGGTTTAGGGTTTGGTTAAGGGTTTAGGGTTTGGATTAGGATTTGATTTAAGGTTTGGTTAGAGTTTGATTTAGGATTTAGGATTTGGTTAGGATTTGATTTAGGGTTTAGGATTTTATTAGGATTTAAGATTCAATTAGTTTGGCTTAAAATTTGAATGAATTTCAATAGGATTTTAATTAGAATTAAATTAAGATTGAATTGAGATGTATTTGAATGACATTTGTGTTCTTTCTAATGTTTCTTTAAAAATTCTTATTATTTTTTTGAAATTTCTTTGAGGTTTTTTTAAATTTGATTAAGCTTGTTTAATATTATTATAGTCTAATTAGAGTATTGTTAGTATTCTATTAGAATTAGGGTTTTGTTATTGTAATTTCCATTATTCCTTCTACAGCCAAGTGCTCAGTGTATTCTCAAGCAAGACTTCACGTAATACGACACCTTTCGATTGATCTCAAAATTCTCATACACATAGAAAAACAAGTCTCATATCCTCTCACGTAAGTTTCACTCTAATCCAACTAGTAGATTGCAAGAAATCTTAAAAATCCCTACTAGACCTAAAATTCTACTTTCTGAGTCCTTGACCCACTTAAACCTCAATATTCCTCAATTCAACTATTAGATCAAGCTCAAATTTACGACACATATTAAACAAAACTATAACCATAAATCCACAAAATTTCATCTATAGATCTATTACAAAACTCTTGAAATCACCCAAAACGTAAACCCTATTTTATTTCATAAAACCCAAGTCATTTGAAACAAACCTTGATTTTGCAAAGCTCTTACAAAGTCATATCAACTCCAAATCATCCAAAATCAATGCTTATAGAAATCCTATCCAATCTGCTATCAATGGTCATTCTTTGATCTACCAAAGAGTTCCAAAGTCGTCATCGAAACTCAATTTTGTGCCCCAAGGTCTGATTTCGACCCTGGTTCATAATGGCCCTTTCCATGTATCAATATCTAGTTTTTCTAAGTAATTATTTTCTAGAATTTACTCTTAATTTTTTTCTAAAGATGTCTATATTATTTATTTTTCCAATCTACTTTGATTTGTCTTACTTATGGTGCTACAAAGTAAGTAGAAGTCACCTTTTTAAAAGGCAGTATTGGTACCTTTTAATTTTTCTAGCCCTTTGACTATTAATTATATTTTTAAGATAATTTATTCTAATATTTTGAACTAAGATCTCCTAAATTATAATAATCTCTATATTCTTTTACCTATTAATCATGTTACATCACGACAACGTATCAATAGACAACGTAATGATTTTTGGAGTCCAAGTAGATGGTAGCTTCAGCATCAATTTAATGAACGCAGATACAATAGATGCTTTAGACTTAATACATTTAGTACCCACAACATTAGTATTACAAATGGCAGATCATAGCTGGGTTAAATCAATGCATATCTTATAAAATATTCAAACCATAATTATTGGTATTGAATACAAAATAAACTATATTATTTTTTGGTTACAACATTCAACTTTATCATATCCAATTTTATTGAGATGACCATGGCTTTATCAAGCAAAAGCTAAGAACAATTAGGGTTGTGGTACTTTGACAATTAGGAGAGGCGGGGAGAAGATGGTGTTACAAATGTATCTAATATACTATCATGGAGAATCTCAAATGCTAGCATCTGAATTGACGTTTGACAATGAGCTCAGTTCTGATGAAGATGCCATCGTACTAAAGAAAAGAGTGTCCTTCTAGACAACTCACTACCATGGGATAGTATATCAATGTGGAGGATCGGGAGAATATTTGATATATCCACCGGATATGAAAAATTCTAATCATGTTATTATAGATTGGATAAACAAATATAATGTGTACCAAATTAGTGCACTAGAATCAAAATTGAGTACCTCCAATATGTTGGACTTGACAAATAGATCAAAATTAGGAAGGGAGTTGAAACAAGAAAAGGCAACTAAACCTTTATGTCAAATTATTAACTTGGCAATAAATGAAATATCTCAGATAATTAAAATTTACAAAGGTATTCAAGATAAAGAGTTAAAATATTGGAAAAAAAAATTCATTCACCATAAATCCACTTTTGTTTGGACTTATGTTGATTTGAAAGGTATCCATGTGGAAGTTTGCGAGTATTAGATCATTTTGGAAGAGGATGCTAAACCTATCCATCAAAGGTAACATCGACTTAATCTAAAATATTTCTCAATAGTGAAGGAGAAATTAGACAAGCGTATTGAGGTTGGTTTTATTTATTCAGTACCAAACAGTGAGTGGATTTTTTCAATCGTGATGGTGCCGAAGAAGAATGGAAAAATCAGAATTTGTCATGACTTCCGAAAACTAAATGCGGCTGCGAAGAACAATTACTTTCCATTATCTTTTATGAAAAGTATATTGGATACTATAGCAAGGCATGAATGTTATTCTTTCTTAGATGGATTTTTCGGTCATAATCAAGTTAAAATTATAAAAGAAGATCAACTAAAGACTACTTTTACTAGAGACTAGGGAATACTTGCTTATTATATTATGCCATTTGGATTATGTAATGCTTGAGCCACGTTTTAGAGGGAGATGACTTAGGCATTTTAGAATTGCTTATAAATATTTATGGAAATATTTTTAGATGACTTTTGTACTTTCGGCATAAAATAGGATCATCAAAAATACCTAAGCAAATATTTGGATCAATGTGCTACATATGAAATATTATTGAAATCTGATAAATGCCAATTTGGTATTTTGACTGAAAAATTCTTAGGAGACATAGTCTCCAGACACAGTATTGCCACTGATCCAGATAAAGTTCAATATATAATAAACCTACCAAGACAAGAGACAGTGTTGGATGTTTGTGATTTTGTTGACCATGCCAGTTATTTATGGCCGATTTATTCATTTGTTTGCAGTCATCTGTCAACCTCTGACAAATCATTTAAAGAAACCTGTGTTAGATGAGATCAGTCTAGTTTGGATCAAAGAGTGTACAGTGGTGTTTGAAGAATTAAAGCAAAAATTAGTATTTACTCCAGTATTAATGGCCCTTTGTTGGACAAAGCCATTTCATGTATATGTTGATGCATCTTTTTTGCTATTGGATCTATGTTAAGTCAAAAGGATGAAAAGCGCTTCGATCATCTAATATATTATGCCAGTCAATAATTGGTGGCTACCAAACAAAATTATACTACTATTGAATGGAAAGCTTTGGGTATGATATATTCAGTTCAAAAATTTTGGCATTATTTGTTGGATTATCCATTTGTATTTTATATGAATCATGATGTCCTAAAATACATGATTAATAAGCCTAAATTGAGTAGACACATTACCAGATAGATATTACTACTACAAAAATTTAATTTTACTAATATTATAAGACCTAGGAAGAATCATATAAATGATGACTATTTATCTAGGATGTCCAATATCTTGGTAATAGTACTGCTCGAAAAACTTTAATGGCACGATATTCGTCGCCAACAATGTTTTTAGATGCACACCAATATATTTGCTAATGTGATCCATGTCAAAGAATTGGTCAAGCAACTGACACTTCTGCCATGCTATTAATACTAATTTTGGCCTAAGTACAATTTAAAAAATAAAAAATTGATTTTGTTGGACCAATTACATGAGTCTTGAGACATAAAAAGAAGCAATATATTTTAGTCACCACAGACTATATAACCAAATGGGTAGAGGCTGTTGCAATCCGACATGATAATACAAACACTGTTGCCATATTTCTATATGAGAATATTATCACTTAGTTTGGATGTTCTAAAAAATTGATAAGTAATTGCAAAATCTATTTCATTAATTCTACAATTGTAGCTTTGACGGACATATATGAGATCCAGCATAGGAAAACAACTCCATATCATCATAGAGCCAATGGACAAACAAAAAAGACTAATGGTACTTTATACAAGATATTAACTAAGACTATTTTGGAAGTGGGTATAGATTGGGATACCAAATTATTTGCAGCCTTAGGGGCATATCGTACAGCATATAAAATGACAACAAATTCCATCTTGTTCAAATTGGTTTACGGACAAGAAGTGATCTTACCTATCAAATTGGAAGTCTAGAGTTTATAGATCGTAGTGGATGAATGAATGAGTGATAAACAGTCTGCACATTACTAGTTGGCAAAATCTGTGGTATCGCATTTTGTTGTTATTTTTCTATGTTATAATTTCTTGTGTTTTGGGAGTATTGGAGACTAGAATTGATAGTTAGAGCTTGGAAGGATGTGCGACATGGCAATTGAAAGTACAAAGCAAACTACAAACAAAGAAGAAAGTAGACAAAATATGAAAGCTAAATATAATTTGGAACTACCATCCATAGTAATCGTTACTAATATGGAGCTTATGAAATTAAAGATCTGCTGGATGCCAAGAAAAATATGAGATTTTTGAAATATATAAATGTTTCAATTCTTGTGAGGGTCAGATAGCTTGCCATCAATTAATGTGGCATTAGTGGAAGAATACATCACGAACTATGACCTAAAGGATGGATCGAGCGTAGTACAAGGGTACATTATTGATATTGATGAAAAGATCTTAGAAAAGGTGTTGTATCTTCTAATTCCATAGCTTGCAGTTAGGGTCAAAGAATCAAGCGATTTCAGCCTAGGAAATTTTTTCAAAGGTAGAATGTCATCATTTGAGAAGAACCAAGGTTAGCAGACAGCTGAGGCAATTACACCAAAGCTTATGGAATAGTTGTGCTTTGTACTGAGGCATTTAGGCTTGTATTAATATACCATGTATATGTTAAGATGGTTATTGTTTGCAACGGTAGGAATGCTTGAGGAGATGGTGTTCAATTGGGCAGCTTATATAGCAACCCGTATTCATGCGATAATAGGAGCCAAGTGCAAAATAGGAAAGTTTATAGTATTACTTTGTTCCAATTATGTGTATATGGTGATTGCATCTACATTAAGTCAAGCAATATCAATAGCAGAGAGAAATGTATCCTTGTCAATACCTCAATAAGGTGAACAAAATTTATTAGCATTAACTGCCAGTTCAGGAGATGTAGTACATGAAATTGGAGAATCTAGTCGTACATTGGCACATGAAGTAATTCCAAAAGTTGCACTAGAACCGGCTTTGACTCATATGGCAATAGAAGAGGAGAATGAAGTTCCGATTTTATTAGATATCAATCAGCTGGCATTTCTACAAGGCCAACTATCAGAAGACATATATCTTAAGAATACTTTATTGAAGTATGTTTTGCAAATACATTGTAAGGTACGAGTATTAGATATAGAAGGTAGTATCAAATAGGAATTGGAGGCAAGTAAAAAGGTGATATCAAAGCAAAACCAAAGAATTACAAAGAAAGAATGGATCATCCAAGAGAATACATAGTCTAAGTTGACATTAGAGTGGAGATTTTTACAGAAATAGGAAGCTTGGACGAAAGAAAAAGAATGCATCTTACAAATTATGGAAGGTCAATGAAAAGAATTACTCCAAAATTGCCAAACATGGAATTTGAAATAAGAGAAAGTCAAGTGCTTATTGTGATATTTAATTTTATTATCTTTCCAATGACATAAAAAACATGTATATCCGAATTATTTTGAATAAGTTATGAAGTTTTAAAGATATGAAGTAAATAATTGAAAAGTGAAGTGAAAATATTTTATCTCAAAGGTAACTTACTTATAGGTCAAGGATTCGAGCCTCACTAAGGCTCACATATAGTATATAATGGTATTTTAGAGAGGCCACAAAGCCTTAGTCTTATCTTCCTAACTACTTTCAAGGTGCTACAATCTATATGGAACTTGTGCACTCTCCTTCCTACAAGGATTATACTAGTTGCTGATCCTCCTATTTTTTACTAGAAGGACCAATATTTTTGCAATTTTGACCTCACCATGGTATTCAAAAACACCCAATTAGCCCAGGTGCCAAGAGTGGACCTCTAATCTTGCTCCATTTCTTCATAAAGGCTCCCAAAGTGGTAAAACTCATTTTTACCAAGGTCTTAAAAATTGCTCTACAAATTCCTAAAAAATTCTAAATAAATACTAAATAAAATTTGAAAAATTCTATAATATTTTTATAATGCTAATATCCATCTAAGGCTATATTTTCCTACCTTGGTGATTTTGAATAATAATAAAAATCAATTTAAATCCACTATAAATCCTATTTTTTATACCAAAAACTAAAATGAAATGAGGTTCTTTTTCATGCTTCTTCTAAATACTAACATTTATAAATTTTATAAGTAGTACATATAGATAGAAGACCAATATAAATATTGGTCTGAATAAATAATTCTTACTATTCAACAATGAATAAAGATACTAAACCAACGAAGATAATTGCCTCCAAGTCTTACTAAGACTCCATTTCCACCACTAACATTCTAATTTTCTATTTTTCTAAGGATTTCTACACCACTCACTATATCTTGTGACTTAAAGAATTCTAAATACATATTTTTATCCTAAAACAATAAGTAAGTAAATTTGATGATTCACAATAAGAAAACAAAGTCTTCTATTATCTTCTATATTTGAAGCTATTAAAAATCTCAAGAAATAAGCTTTAATTTTTTGTTAAATTCAAAATATTGTGCAATTAAAAAATCATGATAAGATTGAAAAATATGAAGTTAGATTAGTCCTTTTAGAATATAGAAGAGTAATCCTATAATAATGATTTCCAGATTCTAACCGTAATCCTACAATTGCAAGAAGTCTTTTATAATAAATCTCATAATTGATCTGTGTAGCTAAATAATTTTTAGAATAAAATACAATTAGGTGGAACTTTCTAATATTTTCTATTTGTGATAATATAGCTCTTTATACAAAGTCAAAAGCATCAATTTCTAAATAAAAAGCTTTTATAAAATCTAGATACAATAAGATTGCAGCTATAATAAAATTTGCCTTTAAATCTTAAAAAGCTCTTTATACTTGAAGTTCCAATTCTAATTTGCCTTTGGATGTCAATTGAGTAAAAAAGCAGCAACTTGGAAGTAATTCTTAATAAATATTCAATAAAAATTATCAAATCCAAGGAAATATTGTACAACTTATATTATCTTTGAAGTTACTCACTCCATAACAACTTGAATATTCTTTAAGTCCATCAACAAGCCTTCACTAAATATAATATATCCAAAAAATTCTACTTTTGATTAATGGAATATATATTTTTCTAATTTGGCATATAATCTTACATCTCGTAATTTTTGTAAGACTAATCTTACATGTTTTTTTATATTCTTTAGGAGTCTTTGAATAGATTAACCATCATCAAAATAATAGACAATAAACTTATCCTAGAATTTTTACAAAATATTATTCATCAAATATTAGAATATAGCTAAAATATTTATGAATCTAAAAGGCATAACATTATATTCAAAATGTTCATACTTTGTCTAAAATGCTAACTTCTATTTATTTCTTTTCTTAATCCATACCAAATTGTACTCTCCATGGAGATCTTTTTTGGTGTAGATCTTTGCTTGATTGAGTTGCTTCAAAAGCCTTCATATCAATGGTAATGAATAATGATTCTTCACCATTATTTTATTGAAGCTATAATAATCAATACACATTTGTAAAGATCTATCTTTTTTCTTCATGAAAAATATTGATGCATTAACTAAAGATTTGAAATGTTGAATAAATATTTTTGTAAGATTTTTATTGATGTAATCTTTCAATACCAAAAGCTTATTTTGTGATATATTGTAGATTGGGCTAAATAGTCATTATAGAATAGATATTAGTTTGTTTTTGTAAGATATTGATAAAATAGATTAATAGTCCATAGAATAGTCAATTTAGGAGGACGGATGATTGATTCAGTTATTAAAAGCGGTTATTATAGGATTACGGTTAGAATCTAGAAATTAGTAGCAATTATATAGGAGTTGTAGAAGTTTTTTGGGGGGCCAAACTATAATAGTCATTAGCCGGGGTTAAGTTTGGTGCTTCCTCTTTTTTTCTTTTATTTTCTTTGTTGTTGAAGAATAATGGATAGTTTTTGAATACTGAGAAGTGAGTTTGTGGAATAAATCAAAGATTGATTTATGAGTTATTGATTATGTAACTGAAATACTGAGTGATTGAATTATATGAGAAGTTATTGGAAGTTTGATTATGGATGGAAGATTATGATTGTTGTTTATTGAGAGTTATATGTATGTGTTTTGACAAAGGAAGTCTGTGATTACAGGAATTCTGTGAATTCAGATTGGTTGAAGTGAAGTCTGTTATTCTTGGTGTTGGATGGAATTTATTGAATTTTGAGTGGACTTTTGAGAGTGCAGGGTCGCACATTGTGGTTATCAATTGATGAAGGAGTATTGTTACTAGGAGGAAGCATTGTAGTGTTTCTTAGTGTTTTAGTGGTTCGAAAACAGTTAATTGTGTGATCCTAACAAGTGAAACTCATGTGCTTAGTCTTTCCTTGTGTTCGAATTCTCCTATACAGGTTTATTCTGGAAGGAATTATAGAATAAATAAAATGACAATCACATTTTTGGCACCACTGTCGGGAATTGACAATAGCATTGAATATTAAGAATTAATTATCAGATGAATAGATGGGAAATAGGAAGCAAATTTAGTAGTATATAATGAAAGATTATGGTTATTAAGAATGAGAATATTGCAGTAAAGAAAACACGCTAGTTGAAAGAAAGACAAGAGAGAGCGCAAGCAAGAGAATCATTACGAAACGAGCAAGAATGTAAGTTAAAAAGGAAGTGTCAATAAAGTTGGATTAAGCCATGGTTGCATGCCTGTCGGCATATCCGAGCATATCCAGAATCTGACCGTTCTCTAATATTTTAGACATATATACCATTAAAAAAATTACCAAGAGCACTCACGGAAAATTTTGTCAACAATCTAACATATCTCTTGAGCTCGTTAATTACAAGTGGAGGAAACAAAAAAGAATTGGGTACTCCATTGGGTACCTTCTCAATAGCAGAAACTACCAATTCTGTAAAAACTGGTTCCATAAAATGGCATAAATTGCTTACCAATAAAGGCCAATTCAGCGTATTTCAAAATCCATCATTTTCACCTCCAATTCAACCAATAAACTTATTCAGGGATAATAATAACATATTGAGGAGGTTGAAAAGTCTGGAAAAGATAATTGGAGAAGTCAGTGGTAATTTTAATAAGAGATTAAGCAATACATTATCTTCTTCAATGGCGACGGGTTATCCAGCAGTTCCAATAGCAGTATAAATGGGTGACATGAACGATCGCATAATGAGCGTGGCTCCATTACATACTTTTAGGGGCTTTTTTGATGCAGATTTTGATCAATATTTGTCTCAATTTTTGATAGTATGTGTAGCCAATAATGGAAGAACCGAAGATATTTGGTTGCGATGGTTGCCAGCAACTTTAAAGGACACGACATTTGAATGGTACAACCGCCAACCAATGGGTCAATTTTTGAATTGGGAAGCTTTGAAGAATGCATTTTTAACCTATTTTCAGCCAATAGGTTTTGAGGATCGTCTTCGAGAGAGGTTAATGAACAACAAAATGATCTTAGGAGAGGTGGTGGAATCGTATTATGGTCGGGTGGCTGATATACTCAGTAAGTGGCCAAATCACCAAATATCGGAGGCATTTATCTTATCTATATTAATCAATGGTTTGCAACCACCAGAGTTAAAAATGTTTGTGAAGGAAGCTCAATCCATTACGGTGTCTGCATCCCTTAATAGAGCCAAGGTTTAGGAGGAATGCCATTATGATCAATTTTTAACTGCGGGAGCTATGTTCATTCCAGTTCAAGGCAGTTATTAAAATCCGACTTGGAACAGATCAGTGGATGCTTATCCATGGATGTTAGATACAAGGGCCAATTCTAGTGCCAATATTCAGGGGCCAGTTAATGTCACCCTATTGCAAGCTATACCACCGAATATGACAAAAACATATGCTCCCTATTTTTTGTATCAACAACAAGTATTAACTGCGGTAGAGTTATCAATAATACCAACCCCAAAAGATTTGAATGAAGCCTTGTTGTTGAACCTGATGAAGAAAATGGAAGAAATGGCCGTCAATATGGCAAAGGATAAGGAGAAGAGGCAAAAGCCTACTAATACTAGAACCAATGTTTGGTGCAGTAATTGTAAGGGCCACAATCATTTGATAACAGAATGCCCTTCACCCTCACAAATGATAGGTCAATGTACATTTTGCGGAGGAAAGCATTAATAGCTAATTGTTGGAATTTACAAAGGCAACAACAATTCAGTCGTAAGACCATGCTCCCACCAACTCACTGAGACATCAATCAAGTTCAATCGAGAAATATATTTGGGTGGAATGGAAATCGATCTAATCGACAAAATTGAGCATTCAATAACTTTCAAAGTTCCAATTTTAATCAAGGATCTACATGAAACCCCTAGAATTACAAAAAAGATCAGTAGAGGTATCAACAATATACTCCATCGGCATTATCGAACCAAGTTCCTTCCATTCCAATGACACAATTAAGATCATTTTCTAACCCTACATGGAACAAGCCTAGTAGGTATATACTAGTGGAAACACCCAATATGCCCGATGGGAGTACAAGAAGACCACTTTGTTGTTTCCGTTGCAGACAGATTGGCTATTATGTCAGTGAATGTTCCAATCCTAGAGCCAATGACAATTATTCGCCACTTTGTGGAAATTGCAAGTAGTCGGGGCATACTTATCAGCAATGTAATGCTCTATTCAATTTCAATAATCGAGATCAGCAGATCAATAATCAAGGAAAAATAGAAGAGATAAATCAATGGCCTCAAGATTCTCTGGTAAATCGAGTGGAATGTGTCTAAGCCATTCTTACCAGGAGTCAGCAAAAAGGGAAAGGACCAATTCAATATTTGGGTGATCTTGAAGTGAATGGCCAATGTGACTCAATTATAGAGACATCCAATCCAGGTCCTATTACGGGCCTCTTATCTAGTATGTGACCTGATTTGGTAAGGCTACCCAATAAGCTATCGATTACAGAGGCTTCGGATCTGTTTCAAGGTGTTCCGTTCTTGATGCCGTTTCAAAAAATGTCATGTCTATTAAAAGGTTCTCTAGGAGGCTTGACTTCCAAGGAAGCTATGTCTGCTGTTCCAATTCCGAGTCTAAGGCAGAAGAATTTCTTACTTCAAGGAGTTAAATTCCATTCAATGAAAAGAAAGAGGGCATTGGACATTACCCTAAATATGGAATCCTATGACATATTGAAGGATCTGGATGCTATTTGACATTCTATTTCTATGAAGCAACTTCTAGTGGTTGCACCAAAGTGTCGTTCTACATTAAATTCATCGTTAACATGGCATCAACAATGTAATAAAGAAGTTTGTAAAGTCAATTTGAACCCTAACCTACGTACACCAACCATCGATGTTTCGATTGACGGTGTTATGATCTCGGGTATTCAAGTAGATGGTCATTCCAGTGTCAATTTAATGAACATTGATACAATGGATGTGTCATGGACATACACCTGTAAGCCAGTAATTACATGTATAAATAGGTAGAAGTAAATAAAATTAGATAAAAATAAGTTAATTCTATAGTATTTAATATAGAAGCTTCTTAGAAGCTTCATAGATGTTGCTTTGACTTCATAGGTGTCTTTAATTGACTTTTTGGATTAGAAACGTGGTCAACAAGTTGGCCATGTGCCACACATGTTGTTAGCTTGAAGATCAAGCTAACTATGTGGCCTATACGTAGAAAAACTTGTCTTGTAAGTCAAGGCATATGTCCTACAAAGTCAACACATATTAGAGGTCCTTTAGAACATCACCACATAGCCCGTAGTTAGATAGTATACATAGAGACAAGAGTGAAGCCTTCTTCACTCTTGTCAACTCCTTTCTTGCTTCAAGTCTAGTTTCAAGGATCTCTAGTTTTCTTGTCTTTTGGCAATAGCCATTTTAGTTTCTCTTTCTATATACATACTTATTTATTTATATTTTGTTATCTTTCTTTGAGTGAAGGCTCACTTGTCTGAATTGCTTTTTCATCGAGTTCTTGTCTTTGACAAGATGCTTTTGATTTGGAACACTTAATACCCACAATATTGGTATTACGGATGGTAGATCATATTCGGATTAAACCAATGGATATTTTACAAAGTGTTCAAACTATAATTATTGGTATTGCATATGTAATTGACTATATCATCTTTCGGCTATAATGTTCGACTTTATCATATCCAATTTTATTGGGACGACCCTGGCTTTATCAAGCAAAGGCTAAGAATGATTGGAGTCGGGATACTTTGACAATTGGCAAGGGCGACGAAAAAATGGTATTACAAATGTACTCAGTACGCTATCACGGGGAATCTCAATTACTAGCATCTGAATTGACATCGGATGATGAGCTTAGCTCCAATGATGATGCAGTCGTATCAATCACGGAGGCGTCCGTGGAGGCAGCGCAACATCCTGGAGTGGTGTATCAATGTGGAGGTTCGGGAGAGTACTTGATATACCCGACGGATTCAAAAAACTCTGAGTATGTTAGTATTGATTGGATGACCAAGTATGATGTGCACCATGTTAGTGCCCTGGACATAGGATTCAGTACTTCGCACATGTCAGACTTATCGACTGATTTTTAACCATCGCGAGTGTTGAAACAAAACATTGCCGTTGCAGTTTTATGTCAAACTATTAACTTGGCGACCACAACAGAGCTACAGACAATTAAGATCTATAAAGGTATTAAGGACCAAGAATTGACCTGTTGGACAGAATTTTTCTTAAATTACAAGTCCACTTTTTCTTGGACTTACACTGATTTAAAGGATATTCCTACTGACGTCTATGAGCATCGTATCATTTTAGAGGAGAACACTAAACCGGTGCGGCAAAGATAACATCACCTTAATCCTAATTATTTTGTCATGGTAAAGGAGGAATTGGACAAGTTTCTTGTGGTTGATTTCATTTATCCGATACCAAATAGCAAGTGGATTTCTCCAATCGTCATGGTGCTGAAAAAGAATGGAAAAATCCGCATTTGTCAAGATTTTCAGAAACTTAATGCGGCCACCAAGAAGGATTACTTTCCGTTTCCTTTCACAGATAATATATTGGATGCTGTAGTCAATCACAAATGTTATTCATTCCTCGATGGATTTTTCAGATATAATCAAGTTCAAATTGCAATAGAAGACCAGCTTAAGACGACCTTTACCACGGATTGGAGCATAATTGCTTAACGCATGATGCCTTTTGGATTATATAACGCCCCAGCCATGTTTCAAAGAGTAATGACTCAGGCCTTCCAAGTCTATCTTTGACTATTTCTGGAAATCTTTTTAGATGACTTTTGTACATTCAGTACAAAACATGATCATCTTAATTGTTTGGGCAAATGTTTGGCTCGGTGCGTTAAGTTTGGAATATTGTTGAACTCGGAGAAGTGTCAATTTGGTATTCCATCCGGTAAATTATTGAGACATATCATTGTCATGTTCTAACATGACTATATGGTGAAAGATGATAATATGGATCTTATTAATGAAGAGCCAAGTTAATAGAAAAGGTAGAAAAATATGGATAAAAGATAAGAAGGTAGTAAAACTTTTAGTAGTAATGTTGTCTTTTTAGAAAAAATAGCTTCTACTTACTATATAGGGCCAAAAATAAGGCAAAATAAGGTAGATTGGAAAAATAACTGATATAGACATCTTTAGGAGGAAGTTAAGAGTAAATTCTAGTAAAAATTACTTAAAAAAAACTAGATGTTGATACCTGGAGAGGGCCGGTTATGAACTAGGATCAAAATCAGACCCTAAGGTACAAAACCGAGTCTCGACAATGACTTTAGTACTCTATGGCACATCAGAGAAAGGAATTTGATAGCTGATTGAATAAGATTTCTATAGGTGTTGATTTTGGATGATTCAGAGTTGTTATGACTTTGTAAGAGCTTTGCAAAGTCAAGGTTAATTTCGGATGACTTGGATTTTATGAAATAAAATAGGATTTATATTTTGGATGATTTAGGAGTTTTGTAGGAGATCTATAGGTGAAATTTTGTGGATTTATGATTATAGTTGTGTTCAATATGTGTTGTGAATTTGAGCTCGATCTAATAGTTGAATTGAAGGATATTGAGGTTTAAGTTGATCAAGGTCTTAGAAAGTAGAATTTTAGGTCCAGGGAGGGTTTTTAAGATTTCTTGCAATCTACTACTTGGATTGGAGTGAAACTTGCATGAGAGGATATTAGACTTATTTTCCTATATGCATGAGAATTTTGAGATCAATCGAATGGTGAAAAGGAGAGATATTGGCTCTAGAAGATTGACATCAAGATTGGAGAAAGAAGCTGGCTAATACCCAAGTACATTATTGAAGTTATCATCAATTTGCCAAGTGCCCGGAGCATTCTCAAGCAAGACTTTATATATTATGACATATTTGGTGAACACGACGTGAAATGTTTGAGATAGAAGGAATTTAGTTTTCTTGGATTATTTAAATTTTATAGAAGAAAGATAAGAAAGTTGGAAGAAGAGCTTTGGATGATATGTGAATTGGAGCTTTTGAATTCTTGGAGCTTTTGATACTATCTTAAAATATAATGGCAATATTTAGATTATCATGGAATATTATAAGACTTTATAGATATATTAGAGCATTGTGAAGTATCATAAGGTATTTATTGGAGCATTTTGATGTACCATTTGGAGCATTTCAAGGAACATTTTTGATCATTGTAGAACAAAATAGAAGATGTATTATCAAGGTTTTTGGATATGCCGAATATTATGGATGGATCAAATATTAGTGAATTTTTTAAAGCTTTCTATACATTCATGGAGGAGCAATAAAGAATGCAAGCAATTGAAAAAGATATCACAAGGACATTACAAGGAGTCATCAACAAATTTGGGAGGTTTGAGGGATGCAACATCACTAAGTTTTTGCAAGTTTATACATGTGAGATGGAGACATACTAAATCCCTGAGGCAAAGATGATCTCAAACTTATATTTAGCTATTGAATCTAGGTTTCAAGAAAAGATGAAGGGATTGCTTGAAGGAGGTATAAAAATATGGTCAAAATTTCAAGAACTTTTGAAGAAAGAATTTATTGATGGATATGAAGATAGGATTACTAAGCAAAAGTTTTTGAATTGGATAGAATTTCAATCAGGAAAGAATATTGATCTTTATGAATTCTTAGAAGAATTTGATAGGAGATGTTATCAACTGTCACCCTCAGAGAGACGATCATTAGATATTTTAAAGATAGATTTATTTTTAAATAGTCTTGATGATGCCTTGGGAGATGAGCTTTTCAAGCTTCTTGTAGATGAGTCTACAAGGAATGATTTGTACCAATAATTGGGACAAATTGAAGGAAGTAGTAGTTGATTTAGCAAGGCAGTAAGAAGCAAAAGCTAAAGAAGTTACAATATGGCCTAAGAAATATTCTACTTTGGCTTTTATGCCATCTTTATCAATATAAGAGACTAATCTTTAAAAAAAAAAAATGAAAGAGGAAGTGGGAGATTTTAATAGAGAAGCCAAATTTTTATAGATGAAAGAAATTGAATCTTATAGCAAGGATAGTAAAGAAGAGAACAAAGATTCTTTTCAAACTATTACTATGGAAGGCCAAGGTATCCAAAAATTTGAAGGTAATATGAAGATCAAGGATTTGAAAACTAATGACAATGTGGTTGAAAGTTATGGCTATTTTATATTGAATAAGTTTTGTCTAGCTTGTCATTTACTAGGTATTATATTATTAGGTATATAGTTTTAAGGTTAAATCAAAAAACTTCTTTAAAATGATAAGTACATAAAGAACTTGGATATTTTGAGGTATATAAGATATATTTTATATTACATAATTAATATTAATAGAGTATTATATATCAAAGAGTGGCCTTATATGTTTTTCAATGTGATGTGTGGAGATTAAATTAGATCAAGTTTTAATATCTTATTACCTTAACTAAAAGTATTGTCATGATATAAAATAGCTAATAGGTAAAAAGGTAAAAAAAAATATCATATTTTTGAAGATCTTATTTTAAAAATATTGTTACAAATTATCTTAAAAAAATAGATAATAGTCAAGGGGTAAAAAAATTAAAGGTACTAATGTTGTTTTTTTTACAAAATAGACTTCTATTCACTTTGTAGGACCACAAATAGAGTAAAATAACATAGATTAGAAAAATAAATAATTTAATTACCTTTGAAAAGAAGTTAAGAGTATTTTATAGCAAAATTTACCTTAGAAATCTAAGAATTGATACCCGGAGAGGACTGGTTATGAACCTAAATCAAAATCAAACCCCACAACAGAAAATCGAGCTCATATAATAGTTTAGGAATTCTTTTGAAGACCAGAGAGTGGGATTTGGGAGCAAACTTGATAGGATTTTTTTAAGCATTAAATTTGAATGTTTTTAATATATATTGACTTTGTAAGAGCTTTGCAAAGTTAGAATTTGTTTTGGATGACTCTGGATTTGTAAAATAAAATAGATGATATTTTTTGGAGAATTTTGTAAGTTTGGCAATAGATCTACAAGTCAAATTTTAAGAGTTTGTAGATACATATGTATTCAATATATATTATAAGTTTGAGCTTAATCAGACAATTGAATTGACAATCATTGAATTTCAAGTAGGTTAAAATCTCAAAAATTGAACTTTGAGAGGTAGTTAGAATTTCTAAGATTTTTAGCAACTTACTAGTTGAATTGAAATAAAATTTATTTATGATGGTAGTAGACTTAATATGCTACACATATATGAAATTTAAAAATAGTTAGATAATTAAAAAATAGAGATTTTGGTGCTGAAATTTCATCATTTAGATTTGAGTAGGAGGGTAGCTAATAATTGAGCAGATTTTAGGGCCGATCTTCTCATGGATGAATTCGATCTTCTTCAAAAAAAATTTGCTTATTGTTAACTTAATTATTAAGAGGTATAAAAATTTTGAGTAAAAATCAATGGTTCATTCATTAGTTATTGAGGTTTAAATCCATTGTAGGAATTACTTGAAATTGATTAGAGTTTGGTTAGATTTTGGTTAGGATTTGGTTAGGGTTTAGGATTTGGTTAGGATTTAGGATTTGATTAGGATTTTTTTAGGATTTAAAATTTGATTTAGGATTAAGATTAGGATTTTGATTTGATTTAAGCTTGACTAGGATTTGACTAGGATTTGTCTAGGATTTGCTTAGGACTTATTTAGGATTTGTTTAGGATTTGACTAAAGTTTATTTAAGGAGTGACTAGGATTTATTTAGGATTTGACTAGGATTTATTTAAGATTTGATTAAGATTTATTTAAGATCTATCTAGGATTTATTTAGGATTTGATTAGAATTTGGTTAAGATTTTTTTAAGATTTGATTAGAATTCAATTAGGATTTGATAAAGATTTGTCTTAGATTTGATTAGGGCATATTTAGGATTTTTTTAATATTTGATTAGGATTTATTTAGGATTTGATTAAGATTTTTTAAAAATTTGATTAGGATTTGATAATAATTTGATTAGGATTTTATTAGAATTTATTTAGGATTTGATTAAGATTTGTCTAGAATTTGGTTAGAATTTCTTTAGGATTTCTTTAGGATTTGATTAAGGTTTGACTAAGGATTGACTAAGATTTGACCAAGATTTGATTAAATTTTAAGTAAAATTTAATTAAGATTTTTATTTTAATATTTTATTAAGATTTCTATTTTAATATTTTATTAAGATTTCTATTTTAATATATTTTTTTGAATTTCTATATTATTTCTTTATGATTTCTTTAAAGGATTTCTAGAAATTCTTTGTGTTTTTTTTAAAATTCTTTTAAAATTTTAATTAAATTTGATTGATGTTTGATTATATTTGCTAATCTTTAATTATAATTTATTTAAGAATCTATTAGAGTTTTTAAGACTTGTTGTTGCAATTTTCTTTTTATCATCCATAACCATGTATCCAGTACATTCTCAAGCCAAACTTCACATAATACATGATATTTGGTGAATCCAATGTATAAAGCTTGAAGTAGAAGGTATTTGGTTATCTTGGATTATTTGAATTATGAAGAAGAAAGGCAAGAGAGTTGAAAGAGGAGCTATGGGTGGTGTGTCAATTGTAGCTACAAGTAGAAAAATTAGTAGAGGATAAAGTATATATTTTGATCCCAACTCTGCAAGTATGTTTAAAGCTTCTGTCTTATTCATGTAACAGCAACAAGTTAAAGTTCACAAAGAAGGCATGGCAAAAAAAAACATTACAAGCCGTTGTCGTTATACGTGCAGTCTTGCTTGAGAATGCTCTGGGCACCTGACTGTGGAAGGAAGAATGGAAATTGTAATAACAAAATCATAATTCTAATAGAATACTAAAAATGCTCTAATTAGATCATAATAATGATAAGAAAGCTTAATCAAATTCAAATAAACCTCAGAGAAATTTCAAACAAATAATAAGAATTCTTAAAGAAATATTAGAAGGATTACAAATATCACTCAAATACATCTCAATTCAAACTTAATTTAATTCTAATTAAAATCCTATTGAACTTCATTCAAACTTTAGGCCAAAATTAATTGAATCTTAATTCCTAATAAAATCCTAAATCCTAAATCAAATCCTAAACAAACCTTAAATAAAATTCCAACCAAATCCTAAATCAAATCCTAAATCAAACCCTAATCCAATCCTAATCCAAATCCTAAACCCTAAATCAAACTCTAATCTAAATCCTAAACCCTAAACCAAATCCTAACTAAACCCTAAATCCTAAATCAAATCCTAATCAAACCCTAAATCCTAAATCAAATCCTAAACCAAATCTTAATCCAAATCCTAATCAAATCCTAAATCCTAAATCAAACCGTAATCCAAACCCTAAACCCTAAACCAAACCCTAACCAAACCCTAAATTAAACCCTAGTAATTCCTATAACAGATTTAAACCTCAATAACTAATGAAAAAACTGTTGATCTTAATTCAGATTTTGTACACTTCTTAAAAAATAATTTAAAAATAAGCACAAAGAAATTGAAAAGGATCGGAGTTACCAAATTGACGATAACTTCAAAAATGTGCTTGGGTATTGACCGACCTCCTTCTCCAATCTTGATGCCAATCTTTCAGAGCCAATATCTCTTCTTTGCACCGTTCGATTGATCTTCAAATTCTTGTACACATAGCAAATCAAGTCAAATATCCTCTCACATAAGTTTTACTCCAATCCAACTAGTAGATTGCAAGAAATCTTAAAAATTCCCACTAGACCTAAAATTCTACTTTCTGAGACCTTGATCCACTTAAACCTCAATATTCCTCAATTCAACCATTAGATCGAGTTTAAATTCACAATACATATTGAACACAACTATTACCATAAACCCACAAAATTTCACCCATAGATCTATTACAAAACTCTTGAAATCACCCAAAACGTAAACCCTATTTTATTTCATAAAATCCAAGTCATCTGAAACAAACCTTGACTTTACAAAGCTCTTACAAAGTCATAACAACTCCAAATCACCCAAAATTAACACCTATAAAAATCTTATTTAATCTACTATCAAATCTCTTTCTCCGATTTGCCATAGAGTCCTAGAGTCGTTGTAGAGACTCGGTTTTGTGCCTCAGGGTCTGATTTCAATCTTGATTCATAATTGGCCCTCTCCGGGTATCAACATCTAGTTTTTTTAAGTAATTTTTACTAGAATTTACTCTTAAGTTTCTTCTAAAGATTTTTATATCATTTATTTTTTCAATGTACCTTATTTTGCCTTATTTTTGGCCCTACAAAGTAGGTAGAAGCTATTTTTTTTAAAAGGGCAGCATTACTACTAAAAGTTTTACTACCTTCCTATCTTTTATCTATATTTTTCTACCTTTTCTTTTAAATTTGCTCTTCAATAGTAAGATCCATATTAACATCTTTCACCATATAGTCATGTTACAACATGACAACGTTGTAGACAAGATCGATCAATTTGAAGGAAAGGATATTACAAAGTATCTAAAGTATTATGTAAAGGAAATAGAATTGAAGTGTGTTTCAAAAAGGAGATGGTTTAATTATTTGAACTATCTATTGCACCAAAAATAAGAAATTATGTGAAGTCCATTATAGGACAATTTAGAGGTTCATGGAAAAATTTATCTCAAACATTAAAAGATGAGTATTTTTTTGAAGATAGTAACAAGATTACAAAGGAGCTATTTTTTGAGTAGATTGAAAGATCTAAGAAGGATTTCTAAGCAACAAAATTATTGAGGAAGTTTGAAAAGTAATATTCCTATTCATCAAAGAAGAAAAGATAATTATTAGATCCAAGCAAAGTGGAGTTATTTCTTCAAGCAACTAATAAAAAATTATAAGAGAAGTTGAAAATTTTTCTTGAAGATAAAGAAGAAGAAGAAGAACAAGAAGAAGAAGGATTTAGAATAAATTGAAAAAAAGTAGAAGAAGCAATAGGATTTTTTAAAAAAAGAGAAAGGAAAAAGTACAAGCTGGGTATTCAAAAATCATTATAAGCAACTAAGGCAAAAATACCTTCTATTCATCTTACATCTATGATTCAACCCTTAATATCTATATCAAAGAAAGAAGAAATAAGCATAGATGAAATCATACATGGAATGAGAGATTTACAAATTAAATTTGAAAAACTTGAGGAAAAGGATCAAATATGAAGAATGTCAACAAGACAAAAATTGGAACTAATAGAAGGTGTAGTACATAGGTGCATGTAGTATGATAGAACAGATCATTCAAGAAGAAAATGTGAGGATTTTATAAAAGTGCTATGTAAAAGAGTTATTTTTTTTTAAGATGGTATGATACTCTTAAAAGAAAGTGGAAAAAAATTAGAGACAAATTTTGATAAAGAAAGAATAAAGGTATTTGTAAAAGATACTTTTAAAATGAATACAATTTCAAGCAATGAAATATCAATATTTTAGGTAGGAGCAAATTTAAGCAAATATTTAAGTATAAATTTTGATTATCAAGGGAAATCTAGTTCTTTGTATTCAAGTGCAATGAGTTATTGTCACGGACATACATATAATTACCTATATGAATAGATAAAAGTATGTAAAAGTAGATAAAAGTAGGTTAATTGTGTAATATCTTCTAGAGAAGCTTCTTAGAAGCTTCATAGACGCTGCTTTGACTTTATAGGAGTCTATAGTTGACTTTTAGGTTAGAAACTTGGTCAACAAGTTAGCCATGTGCCACACATGTTGGAAGCTTAAAGAACAAGCTAACTACGTGGTCCATCCATAGAAAACTTGCCTTGCAAGCAAAGGCATGTGGCCTAGAAAGTCAACATATATTGGAGGTCTTATAGAACATCGCCACGTGGCTTCTAGTTAGATAGTATATATAGAGGCAAGAGTGAAGCCCTCTTCACTCTTGTCAACTCCTTTCTTGCTTCTAGTCTAAGTTTCAAGGGTCTCTAGTTTTCTTGTATTTTGGCAATAGCCATTCCAGTTTCTTTCTTAATATACATATTTCTATTTTGTCCTATTTCTTTTTGAGAAAAGTCTCACTTACTCTTTAGCTTTCATCGAGTTCTTGTCCTTGACAGATTGACAAGAGTACACTTACAATATCAGAGCTTTGTCTTTTCTTGATTAAGAGTGGATTACCCCTTTTTCTTGATAAGACATAAGCGCATTAGAAGTTGCGGATTACCCTCTTTTAAACTGATATTGTTCTTAGTATTTTCTTTGTTATCAATTCCTCTCTTCTATTTGTTTTGAGCGTTATTAGACATCTTCTCTTTTCTAAGTGCTACTATGGCAGAGCTTGTTGAAATGAAGAGTGCAATGGCACAGATGCAAGAGCAATTGAGGGAGTTAATGCTTGCGATGCATCAACTCAATTTACCACCACAAGGAGCAACAAGAATGGTAGGAAGTGAAGATATAGAGATGATTGGGGCTGCTTCAACATCTACACCAAACCATGTCCCTTCTCCCAGAATGGAACACCCTTCGAGTGTTAGAGAACCGAGAGTTGCCTTGCCCGAGAAGTTTGATGGTACCAGATCCAAGTTTCGAGGATTCATCAATCAGGTCCAACTAGTAATTGAACTTCAACCCCAGAGCTATCCAACTCCAGGGTCACAAGTTAGATTCATTGGTACACTCCTTTCAGGTTCAGCATTGTCATGGTTTTCATCTTTTCTTGAACGACGAGATCCAATATTGGATAATCTGGAGGCTTTTTTGGCGGAGTTTCGATCCATGTTTGGAGAACATGATGCAATTCGTGTTGCAACCAACAAGATCCGTATTTTGCGACAAGGCAATCGATCAGTAACATTATATGCTTCGCAATTTCGACAACTTGCAACTGATATCAAGTGGGATGATGCCGCACTTGTGAGTCAATTTCTCTACGGATTACAATATGAGGTAAAGAAATTGATGCTTAATTTACCTGATCCTCAAACATTGAGTCAAGCAATTGACTTTGCTGTGAAGTGCGACAATCGACTTTTTGAATTTCGATCCGAGAGTCGTACAAGTGGGCCTCAACGTTACTACAATTCAATGGCAACACCGACGTCTCCTCAACACATACCTTCGGAAGTAGAGGATATGCAAATTGATGCGGTACGTTTCAAACCTCTTACTGAGCAAGAAAAGTCTCGTCGTCGACAAGGAGGATTGTGCTTATATTGTGGAGAACCTAAGCACACTGCTCAACATTGTCCAAAGAAGCGACGTAACTACAAAATGAGGAGTACGACTGTGAAAGAAGACAGTATGTCGGAAAACGAGTACGTCCAGCTACAATAGGGACCGTGCGGCTGGAATCTTGTACAACTTCTAATGAAGGTCCTATCCTCTCCTCAGAACCATCTCCTTGTTTTATAATAGATGTGCGTTTAGGACCTAATAATTACAAAGCCTCTGCCTTGATAGATTCAGGAGCCTCAGCTTGTTTTTTAGATGAAGAATTTGCTAGATGTCATAGAATATCATTAATACAAAAAACTAAACCTGTACACGTAGAAGTTATAGATGGTCGTCCGTTGTCTTCTGGAGATGTAACTCACGAAACACTTCCTGTAGATGTAGTAATAAATGGTCATAGTAGTTGCGTAATTTTTAATATAATTAGATCTCCCTCTAATCCAGTAATTTTAGGCTTATCATGGTTAGAAAAGTATAATCCTCGAATAGATTGGATTTCTCGTAAACTTGATTTTCCTCGGAGCATTAGTAACAGTTCTATTAATCAAGTAAAAAACCATGAGTCTAGTATAGAAAAACCCGCACTTATAGGTGCAAAAGCGTTTATACACGCAGCAAAAGAAGGATCAACTTTTGCTATTTATGCTGCACCTATTTCTGAAAGCGTAAAGACTTCAAGTGGCATTCCAAGTCAATATCAGGATTATCAAGACGTTTTTGAGAAAAAGAATGCAGATATTCTTCCTGAGCATCGCCCATACGATTGTTCAATCGATCTCAAGGAAGGAACTCAGCCACCATTTGGACCAATTTACAGTTTATCGCAAGATGAGTTGGCTGAACTCAAGACATATATTGACGAGAATTTAGCGAAGAATTTCATACGTCATTCAAAATCTCCAGCAGGAGCTCCAATTTTATTCGTAAAGAAAAAAGATGGATCTTTACGAATGTGTGTTGACTATCGAGGACTCAACAAGATCACAATCAAGAACAGGTATCCATTACCTTTGATATCAGGACTCCTTGACCAGTTAAATCAAGCTAAGATCTATACAAAAATAGATCTAAGAGGAGCATATAATCTAGTACGGATCAAAGAAGGAGATGAATGGAAGACTGCGTTTCGAACCAGGTACGGACACTTTGAATACAATGTCATGCCTTTTGGACTCACGAATGCACCAGCTGCTTTTCAACATCTCATGAATGATGTATTTCGTGAATTCTTAGACAATTTTGTCGTCTGCTATCTAGACGATATCCTGATCTATTCCAAGAACGTTGAAGAACATGAAATACATGTTCGTCAAGTATTACAAAAACTTAGAGATGCAGGATTGTACGCCAAGATGGAAAAGTGTGTATTTCACACTACTCAAGTTGACTTTTTAGGATACATCATTTCAAATGATGGTCTCATGATGGATTCTAAGAAAGTCCAAACAATCATGGATTGGAAGATTCCAAAGACTGTAAGAGATGTCCAATGTTTCTTGGGATTTGCCAATTACTATCGGATCTTCATCAAAGACTTCTCACGAGTTGCAGCTCCACTTACACGCTTGACTAGTAAAGATAAATTTCAATGGAATCAAGAAGCGGAAGCAGCATTTGAAGCCTTGAAGACATCGTTTGTCTCTGCACCAGTCTTATATCGTGTTGACTTTTCCAAGGTATTTTTTATGGAAACAGACGCATCGGATTTTGCCTTGGGTGCAGTTTTATCACAAATGGGAACAGATGACAAACTTCATCCGATAGCTTTTCATTCAAGAAAATTCTCAGCAGCCGAGATCAATTATGAGATCCACGATAAAGAACTTCTTGCGATCGTGGATTCCTTTCAAGAATGGCGTCATTATCTAGAAGGCGCTTCTAGTCCAGTCACTGTGTATACAGATCACAAGAACCTCGAGTATTTCATGTCAGCACGCGTGTTGAATCGTCGTCAAGCTCGTTGGAGTATGTCTTTGTCAAGATTCGACTTCATTATCACTTATCGGCCAGGAAAACAACAAGGTTTGTCCGATGCCCTGTCTAGACGTTCTTATTTTGCACCAAAAGAAGGAGATGCAGCTTTTGAGCAACAAAGAACGGTCCTCTTGAAACCGGAGCAATTTCATCTCCGAGCAGTGAAATCAACATTGACTGTTGATTCAACTTTTCTCAAGCAAATCCAGTCCAGTATGTCCTCAGACCCTCTTGTTCATGATATCGAGAATAATTCTTCCAAGTCTCATGATTCTTCTAAGTTCGAGTTCAAGAATAATCTATTATATTTTGAAGGACGCCTATATGTTCCAGAAGGAAAAGCACGTTTGCGTGTTCTTCAAGCACGTCATGACTTTCCAGCAGCAGGGCACTTTGGATATAATAAGACTCTGGAACTCATATCAAGAGATTTTTGGTGGCCACAAATGTGGAAGTCAGTCAAAGACTTTGTACAATCATGTGATATTTGTTCAAGATCAAAAATTCCTCGACATCGACCTTACGGACTTCTTCAGCCATTACCTATACCAGAACAACCATGGTCTTCTGTTTCTATGGATTTCATCACAGATCTTCCAAACTCAAGATCTTATGATTCTATATTTGTGATAGTAGATCGTTTCACCAAGATGGCACATTTTATGCCATGTACAAAATCTATCACAGGTGAAGAAACAGCTAAGCTTTTCATTGATAATATCTATCGCTATCATGGATTACCTAAAGATATCATATCGGATAGGGGAACTCAATTTGTGTCGAGATTCTGGAGGACTCTTTTCAAGATTTTAAAAGTGGACATAAAGCTATCTTCAGCTTTCCATCCTCAAACTGATGGACAAACAGAGCGCGTAAACCAAGTCTTGGAACAGTATTTAAGGTGTACCATCAACTACCAACAAGATGATTGGACAAACCTTCTGCCATTGGCAGAGTTTGCTTATAATAATACGGTACATTCCTCCACGCAACAAACACCTTTCTTTGCCAATTATGGCTATCATCCACGACTTGATACTTTTGATTTTTCAAAAGTTGATAATCCTGCAGCAGAAGATATGGCAAATCGGTTGTCAGAGTTACATGCAATAATGAAGGCGCAGTTGAAGAAAGCTCAAGAACGACAAAAGATAAATGCAGATGTATATCGTAAAGAGCAACCACAACTCAACGTGGGTGATAAGGTATGGCTACTTCGTCGCAATATCAAGACCACTCGACCTTGTGACAAATTGGACTATCGTAGGCTTGGCCCCTTTTCTGTTTCTGAACAGATCAACCCAGTTGCATATCGGTTACATCTACCGGAGTCAATGAAGATCCATCCTGTATTCCACGTGTCTCTTCTTGAACCATATAAGACAGTGGATATACAAGGAAGAAGACAAATGCCACCGCCTCCTATAGAAGTAGATAATAATGAAGAATTTGAGGTGGAAGAGATATTAGACTCAAGGCGGTGCCGAAATAAGCTAGAATATCTTGTTCATTGGCGCGGATATGATATTAGTGAGCGCACATGGGAGCCATCCAGGAATCTAGCAAATGCATCAGCTAAAGTCAAAGTTTTTCATCAACGACATCCATCAAAACCAAGATGAAAACCTCTCTTATAAAAGAGACAAGATTGAGGCAAGATAACATTCAAATTCCTATCCTTGTTTGTAACTTCTTTGCATTTGTGACGCTAATTAGATGGAGAGCCAACAACCAGCGGATTCAACTCAAGAACCTTCGTTTGTTGACTTACCGGATGAGACATTACGATTGTCACAACCTTCAAGACGACGCAACCGAGATGAAGATCCTCAAGAACGACATGTTCTTCCTCGAATAGATGGTGAGATACAACGCGTTTGGTATCACGACCTTGGAAGAGATTCTCGATGTTTGGTGATATTATTGGAGATAGAAACGACTCCTGATGGTGTTTCAAATGTATTATTTGAAGGAAGTTATGAAGGCCTCAACAGTGATCAAATAACAGGGTGGTCTTCTCGCCCTGGAATGGGACACTATCGATGGCTAAGAGGACCCATCAACTATCTTCGAAGAGAACAAAGATCAGAGTATGTAGCAAATACAATTCGCCGCATATTAGATTTTCTCAATATATAATCACCGCTCCTCGTGGAACTCGTCCCTAGAAGGGGGGGTAATGTCACGGACATACATATAATTACCTATATGAATAGATAAAAGTATGTAAAAGTAGATAAAAGTAGGTTAATTGTGTAATATCTTCTAGAGAAGCTTCTTAGAAGCTTCATAGACGCTGCTTTGACTTTATAGGAGTCTATAGTTGACTTTTAGGTTAGAAACTTGGTCAACAAGTTAGCCATGTGCCACACATGTTGGAAGCTTAAAGAACAAGCTAACTACGTGGTCCATCCATAGAAAACTTGCCTTGCAAGCAAAGGCATGTGGCCTAGAAAGTCAACATATATTGGAGGTCTTATAGAACATCGCCACGTGGCTTCTAGTTAGATAGTATATATAGAGGCAAGAGTGAAGCCCTCTTCACTCTTGTCAACTCCTTTCTTGCTTCTAGTCTAAGTTTCAAGGGTCTCTAGTTTTCTTGTATTTTGGCAATAGCCATTCCAGTTTCTTTCTTAATATACATATTTCTATTTTGTCCTATTTCTTTTTGAGAAAAGTCTCACTTACTCTTTAGCTTTCATCGAGTTCTTGTCCTTGACAGTTATGCTGAAAATGGAAAATTTACTAGAGATGATTTAAAAAATATTGGCAATAATATTTGACAAATTACTAGGTAGGATGATCCAATAGATTAATTGTCAATTCAGGTTCATATTGCAAAGAGTCAACATAAAGCATTAATAGACAAAAAAGGAAGGAGAGAAGAAAATCATGAAGGGCCATTAAAAAGAATCACAAGGAAAGAAAAAAACATGACCACAGAAGAATCCTACGCATGAAGAGATAATAGAAAATATTTCTATAAAGGAGAGAGAGATTGTGAAAGAAAAAGTAAAGGTTCTTCTTTACAATTTACAATCAAATATTGAAGCTGCTACAAATTTGAAGAAGGTATTGAAAGAATAAATTTAAAGTAGAAAGATTGAATTCATAATTGGTGAAATTCTATAGATTACAAAACAAGAATTTCATGAAGTTATTTTTGATATAATAAAAAAACTTGCAATCTACTGGTGATACTATGATATCAAATGCACAAGGTACAAAGACAATAGGAAGCAATGAAAATAACGAAGTTGAAATATAAATTATTGGAGATGTTTCACAAGTTAAATTTATAAAGAAAGAAGATATGATTTAAGCTTCTAGTCATTATTCTCAAAGTCATTGGACAAGGGCTATTATAGAAACTTTTATAAAATTAGGAAATTTAGAAGAACCAATTATAGCATTCATTGATCATGGTTTTGAAATCAATTTAACGTCAACAGAATTGTATAAAAGGAGAAATTGGCCCATTGATATTGAGCATGGATGGATGATAAGAGTAGCAAATAATTCAAAGAGAGATTTGTGTAGAGCTTGTATAAATATCAAAGTGACAATAAGAAATGTTATTCATGAACAAAATTACTTTTTGCAAGCTATGTCTAGATACCATATTATATTGGGACAACCATATATTACTACCACACAAATGGATACAAAGGTTATAAATGATGGATTAACTTATGCAAAGATAAGAAGTCAAGACAGAAAGAGGGTGGTGTCGGGGTAGAGAGAATTTGCCTCAAGAAAGTACTAGGCTCCTAGTTGCTACTAATTGCTCAATCAAGTCTTGAAATAAAGAAGACCAAGTTTATATATATATATATATATATATATATATATATATATATACATATATATTTAGATAATATTATACCAAATATATAAGTCTTAAGTTTCTAAAAATACATAAAATATGATAAATCCTCTAAATCTTTTAATATCCTTATGAGATATTATTCTTAAACTTCAAAAATTCATCTTTCAATTAGACCGTTCAAACACACTCAAATTTTATATGAAGTACTCATGTACTTTTATCAACTTCTATAACAAATTTTAACTCCAAATTCATTACGGATCTTGAGAAATCTTAAAAATCCTAACAATAGCTTCAAACCCTAGTTTTTATACACCCATATGCAATTTCCTTCATATCTCACAAATTAAATACTTAAAGGCTACAAATTTTATATTTTTATTTTTTTAACACAATTGAATACCTTTTCCAAAAGATTTGAGTCAAAAATTCTTATAAGAACTCAAGATATGGCTCCAACTATTACTATGAACAAAACCACTTACTTACTACCTTTGATTTGGAAGCATCGCCTTCAACTCCTTATATCTCCTTTATATGAACTTTAAAAGCAAAATTCTTTCAAAAAAGATATAGGCCTTGAAATTGCCATTCTAGTTGCACCTTTCGATCTTCAAAAACTGCTGTAAAACTCCTTGTGTTCATAAAGAATAATAATATGTCTTAAATTAATACCTTAACTTCAAACATCAATAACTTCTTCATCCTAACTCCAAATCTTCTAATTTTTGCACAAAAATTATAGTCCAAATCCTAAACTTTAAAATCTTGACTTCTAATTTCCAAATGCCCTCTTTGAAGTTGCCGAAATCCTTCTAAAGGTTGTGGGCAGCCTCTTTAAAGTCCATTGGGTATGGTATTCGACCAATAGGAATGAAGTTCTCCATTCCTTACAATCATCTAGCCATGCCTTGCTTTCATTCCTCCGAATTAGCCTCCTACTAGTTTAGATTTTCTTTCTTAGGCTTCCACCTTCTTTCAAGGCTTCATACTAAATATTTAGGTCCAATATATATATATATATATATATATATATATATATTTTATGCCAAAATTAAAACAAGTAAAAAAAAGAAAAAAAAAAAAATTTTTTTATACCAATTCTTTTTAATTTAATCTACTAATCACTCTAACATACATCTAGATTTTTCAACATATAATATGTTTTATTTATATTTTATATACTGTAAGTATTTACAGTACGACATCCACTTCTTCCAAACTTGCATATCCTCTAGCATGTTCCAATCTTACCATCTCTGTTTTTTTCATCTTCATCTCTTTGTGCATCTTCTTCTTCATATTCTTAGTTCAAATATTGAGGTAAGAAATCTTTAAGGTCTTCTATTTGAAATAGGCCATGTCTTCTATTGAAAGCCTTTAAGCTCTTCTATGCTATTGGAATTCTAACGATATCTCCATCTAACTCACGTAAGATATATGAGGCATTATCATGGACTATTACTACTACATATGGTCTAAACCATTTTTTTACAAATTTCTTTACAGTACTATGTTGATGTTCAAGGCTGCTATCATAAACTAAAATCCAGTTTCTAATCTCTATAGGCTTAGGCTTCAACCTATGAGTCTTATCAAATCTTTTTTTATTTTTCAATCTTGATTCTTTTAATCTCTCAACTGCAATTTGTAGGTCTTCAAGTAACCTATCCAACTATTAGATTCGAAGTCCCAATAATCTTTCACTGTCAATGTCATCTTTTTAATAAAAAAATATCTATATAGGATAAGTTTTTTTAATTTGCATCATAGGTTTTTGTCTTAACATTAATTCCATGGGTATATAACCAATGACAGTACTGTGAGTAGTTCTATCAGTCCATAAAGCAAATAGAAGCAGTTTAGGCTATTGAATTGATTTACCCTTACATACCTTAATCAATGCATAAATGATAGGAAGATGATCCCACTCACTCTTTCCATTGGCTTCAAGATTATAAGTAGTCAACTTCAATTGAACTCCGTACTTGTTGAAAAATTCTCTTCCTTCAACAACATCCTATTCTCCTCTATCAACTCTCATCTTCTCAATGCTACCATATCTACTAAAAATATCTTCTAGTATAAACCTGTATACTACTTTTGTAGTCTTGATTCTCAAAGCCCTTCCTTCAATATAATTTGATATCTTTTTTTTTTTCAAAATTAAATATTTCATATCCCAAAGTCTTGATGGCATGGCTACCAAATCAATTATCCATTGAAAATATATTGAAGGTGGATAAGTAGGATGTAATCCATCTCTATATCTAAATTTAGATTATAGTTGATACTCTATGCATGAGCTCACAAAGCCTTCTACATTCTTGTATAAATTCTTTGACCAATACCTTTCCTTGATCTTTGTGTATGTTGCCCAAACTCCTTTGTGTCCTATCCAAAGTATATCATGATATTTTTTTAAAACCTTAAACTTAATTTTAAGATCTCCTATTATCCTCAATGGAATTTTATCACTTCTTTTTGGCCTCTTCTATAGGAATCAGTCTGTAAACAAATAACCATAGGATTGATGTCTAATATCTTTGAAGGTTTTATCTATCTACTCTTCTTGTTTCTTCATTATGCTTAAATAAATTCCAATATCCTTCAATCTACCTTCATACAAACCTTCATAGAATTTTTGAACCTTATCACCAAAATCTATTCCACCAGTAGCAAATGAATTTCAATAACTCTTTTTTTCTTGATTTTCACCTCTTTCATTTACCATCATTTCTTCTTCAAAGGTATATCTAGCTCTAAATAACATATCCACCACCAAGTTTTCTTTGCTAATAACATGTACTAAAATTGGATTCAATATTCTTATGTAGGCTATCTATCTTAATATGGCAATATCTGGAGTAGTATAATTAATTATCATTCTAAATAATAGTAAAAAATTTGTTTTCAAAACCATACTTGCTCCAATCAAATAATTTCTTTCAATCTTTAGAGCAATGAGAACTCTCTAAAGCTCTCTTTTAACTTGTGGATAAGCCTTTTGCTGCTTTGTAAGGACCCTAGTCCCTAACCTTATAGCAAATCTTCTTCCTTCTATATTATCTTATCCAATAGTCCATCCAATTGCTATAGGACTTGTATCCATTTTTATAACCACTAATCTTCTACATTGATAATCCACTTGTCAAAGTACATGTGCTGAATTCAACATCTTTTACAGATTGTTTATAGCTTCTTCTTGTTCTTCTTTCCGAACAAATCTTTTATTCTTTCTCAATATCTTGTATAGTAGCTCAAAGATATGGGCAAAGTGAGGCACCAAAATGTGTTAGAAAACACATGCTCCTAAAAACTTCTGACTTAAATAACATTTTTATAAGCCTTCATCATAGATATAGCATCAATTTTATCAGGGTTTGATTTCCTACCATACCTGCTACACATGTGTCTCACCATTAGAATCTCATCAATTCCAAAGCTTGATTTTTTCAAAGAGAACGTGAGATTAACTGACTCCAATCTCTCTAATATTTGAGCCACATCTTCAATATGCCACTTAACAAACTTTCTACAACCTTCAATCTCCATAGTCTCATCCTTTTCTTCTTTTTTATCTCCCTTTATAGTTATATCATCCAAAAATGGTATGATTTTTTCAAGTATAAATCCTTTCAATATTTTCTCCATAGCATTTTGCATATGAGCCACTAAATTGGTTGTACCTTGAGATAAGATACACATCCTCATTAAACATAAAAGAGTCTTCATGGTAGTTAAGTCCCTTCTCTTTTTAGCCAATTGAAATTGGTCATATCTAAAATATAAGTCTCCAATAGAATAGATGGCATAACTTGTAAATTGTTCAGCCACTTCATCTACTACAAGACTTGATCCCATATTCTGAATAGTTATTCTATTTGTAGATTACATATCCTAAATAAACCTTAATGTCCCTGACTTTTTAGGTACTGTGAATCATATATTAGAATAGAAAACAATTGAAGGTTCTAAAATACCCATTTTCACCTTCTCTTTTAATAGTTCTATCAATTTTGGAAGTAAAGCTTCGGGCATAAGTATAGGCTTTAAATCCCATCGAACAAGAGGCACAGTAAAGATTACCATAGGTACTACAATATTAGGATCTACACATCAAATTTTATCAAGAGTTAAGAAAAATGCCTTATCATGCCTAATAAGCATTTCTTAAAACATAATTTTCTCCATTGATGTCAAGAAATCACCTCCTCCAATCTTCAATTTAGCTAATGATTCTTGAGTAAATTGATGTCCAATTCAACATCCTTCTCCTAGACTTGGCTCCTTAATTGCTTGCTTAATATGTTCTATAGTATCAATTGGTAATTGGATAGCTATAAGCTTTATCTTTCTTGTCACAGCTTTATATTTAGTTTATACTCTAGCCTCATGTTTCAATCCATAGCTTGTAGTAAGTCCACCAATTACTAATATATTTTCTAATTCCTCATAAGTCTCTCTTGAATATATTTCTATTATAACATTTCCATCCATACTTATAGCTAAATTCTCCAAAACCTTTATCAAATCATCTTCTAAACCTATTTCTTCTATTACTTTGACTATGGCTCCATCACTTGAAACTAAATCCATTCTTTTTAAGTTTTTCTCTTGTTTCTTCATCCTTCTTCTATGTACAAAATCTAAATCTTTAATCTTTTAATACTTACAAATCCATTATTAGTCAAGTTTTAAAATCCAAAATTCATATTATCTATAGTGGGATTTGTAGATGACTTATTTGCATCCATGTGTCCCCATTCTATAGGAGTGCTTTCTAAAAATCTACAAAGTTGTTTCCTCACTCCAAAGGCATCTCTCTTAATTGTTCTTTGTACCTCTCATGGATAGGTTTCATAATAATAAATTATACAACTTTTCTTCCATCTCAACTACGAATCCTAGCATAATGTGAACCATCATCCAAGACTCTAGTTTCCATTCTAACTGCTGTAATATAGGGTTGACTAAATATTATCAAATACGTAGCAAAGTTTTGCACGAAGAAATTTTGTTGCAATTCCACATCTCTAATCCTAGTCTTTACAACTATGTAAGCTCCGTATAAATCACCTTGTTGATTGTTTGCAATTCTAATTACCCAACTATGATTGGTATCAATTGGCCACTTATTTTTCTCATATATCCGCCTTGACATAATATTGATTTCAGATCCATGATCAACTAAGGCCAAAATTGGATCTTTAGAGTCTCCTAACCTCACATATGTCTCCGTAGTAGCTCTAGCCCAATAAAAAACTGAATAGCTACTACTTCCCATTCCATCATTATTACATTTAGAACAAGTATTTATACGTGCTTCTTGTACATTCTTCTTTATTTCAATAAACCTCATAGATACACATTTCATTTGATGCTCTTCTATAGCCTCTTGATATTTATTAAAAGCTTTATCTTCCATATCAACCATAATTTTAGTTTCTAGCATTGCAAATTATGCAAACACTTGTCCTATCTCTTCTTCCTCATCTATAGTTATCCGAATATCTAATGCCTCTACCATAATAGCTTTAGCTATCATTTGTCTCTTCTTCTTTATCACATTCATAATCAACTCATGAAAATCCTTTTTAGCTATACCAAGAGTCTTTTTTAGAGTGAATTCAATATTTGCATCTAAGATCTTCTCTTCTAAAATGCTCTTCATATCTATAGATGTTTCAATGTAAGATTGAAGCTTATAAGTAGGATTTTTACCTTTAGATTTGCTTGCATCATCTTTTTCTTTCTCTTTGTCCTTCTCCCACCACTCTTTTGATAATGGTGCACCACCATGATGAATGGAAGAAGGTATTTTTTATGATTTTTGCTCCTTAAAAGCTTCTATGTTTCTTAGAGATCTCTTCTTCTTTTCAAGCTCAACAACATCCTCTTCATGAATAGCTCTACCTATTTTTTCTTCAACCATGGCATCATGTAAATCATCATCATGTTTGTTCCTACATAAATATGCTTTAACACTAATAGCATCAACTATATCATTCCATCCATTCATTTTTTGATAGCATCAACTCCTCTAATCATGACTTTTGTAGTTGGTAGGGAACTAGCCTTAATTACTTTTTGTTCAAGTATAATAGAATAAGACTTAGTTCCTTCTCCTTGTATGGTATTATTCTTTGATATTTGCTCTTTCACCAATTTTTTCATGCCACTTTTGTCAAAATTAGTCTTTAAAAGCTCCTCTGTCTCTATGAGTCTTATCTTGTCTTTTTTGAAATATACAATATCATCCTTAATTGCACCTTTGTAGCTATTACACTCACCATGCTTGTAGTTTGCATTGTCATACCACATAGATCTTCTTACAAATTCCTTAAAGCCTTCACTTGTTTTTGATAAATTTGCTATCTAAGATTTCTTCAACTTAGTCATTTCTACCTTCAAATTTTTTATGTCCTTGATCAATTCTTCAAGAGTATCATCTTTGATAGTCTTGATCACCTTTTGAGGTGGCACTTGATTCTGAGATATAGGCACTGGTTCCAACCTTGATATTAAATCATGAGTCTTTATCTTCTGTTGTTTAGCCAAAAATTCCACTATTTCTTTTACAAGCTTCTAATTATATGTAATATCATTCCTAAATATCTTATTCACTAAATAAAAGAACAACTTGTCCTCCAAGTATTCATCAGTTGTTTGTAAGAATAATCAAATTTTTTTTTTTCAAGAGCTTCCTCTCTTATTGTGGTAATTGCCCAAACTTAATTTCAAATTCTTTTATTAATTCATTTGCAGCCATTTGATTCCCTGGCCTTTGCTTAATCCACTCCAAAAAAGTCTGTTTTGTCATTCTTTCTAAGTCTTCTTCAAAAAATTCATCTTTCAAGAGTTCTTCAAATTTCTTCTATAATACAGTCTCAATATGTAACTCTTGTATCTTCTCTCTGATTTCTGGAACCACTGCCAAATCAAAGGTGGTTATTATCTTCATTTCTAAAATCTGATACACTTCTATTTTACATGTATAAATCTTAAAGAACTTAGTGATGTTCCTTCCATCAAATCTTCTAATTTTATCCACCACTACTTATAAAGCTTTGGTGGTATTCCTATCCTCTCCATGCACTTGTTGCCTTTCTTCCATAAATTGAGCAAATGCTCTCAATAAATCATGGGCACCTACTCCACCTAGTAATGTAAATCCAAGGATTTGATTCCCCATCTTAACTTGTTGAGATAATTAGTGCCTTAAGGCTGTCTCAGTGGAAATACAATATGTCAAGGTAGAGAGAATTTGCCTCAATAACGGACTAGGCTCATGGCTGCTACTAATTGTTCAATCAAGTCTTGACATAAAGAAGATGAAGTATATATATATATTTAATAATTTAAGGTACTAATGTATCAAATATATAAGTCTTAAGTTTCCAAAAACACCCAAAATATGATAAAACCTCTAAATCCTTTAGTATCCTTATAGGGTATTATTCTTGAATTTTAAAAATTCATATCTTCCAATTAAATTGTTTAAAAATACTTAAATTTTACATGAGGTACTGATGTATTTTTATCAATTTTTACAACAAATTTCAAGTCTAAATTCATTATGAATCTTAAAATATCTTTTAAACCCTAATAATAGCTTCAAATCCTAGTTTTTATATACTTATGTATAATTTCCTTCATATCTCACAAATTAAATATTTAAATGCCACAAAATTTATATTTTTAGTTTTTTAATATAATTAAATATCTTTTCCAAAAGATTTGAGTCAAAAATTCTTGCAAGAACTCAAGATATGGCTCCAACTATTACTATGAACTATTACTATGAACAAAACCTCTCACTAGTTTGGATTTTCTTTCTTAGGCTTCCACCTTCTTTCAAGGCTTCATACTAAATATTTAGGTCCTCTCTCTCTCTCTCTCTCTCTCTCTCTCTCTCTCTTTCTCTCTCTCTCTCTATATATATATATATATATATATATGTCAAAATTAAAATAAGTAAAAAAAAAAAAAATAATATTTCTTATACCAACTCTTTTTAATTTAATCTACTAACCATTCTAACACACATCTAAATTTTTCAACATATAATATATTTTAATTATATTTTACATACTATAAGCATTTATAATATGACAACTGTGTAATTTTTAGCAATTTGTGTAAATCATGGAAGAAATTGTGATAGTTTGAGAAAAAATCCTTTACCAAAGATATAAAAAAAATTTGAATATCTTGAAGATTTAAAAGATTTTTACTAGACACCATTATAAAACAAGATTGTGATGGTAAAAAGAGTGAAGGCTTCCTGCCTAGTAGAAAAGATGAAGATATTATAAGATTATCACAAAATAGATATATCATATTCAAAAATATAAATAATTTTAGAAGGATAAATAAGAAAAATATCAAAAATATAGAACATGAGTTAAAAAAAATGTAGAATGATTAATGAAGATAAATACATATTATAGGTGTTTGAAGAATCTTATTTTAATGATATTATGGATGATTTAAAAATATTATTTAATGAAGATTTTGAAGGAAGTGATAAGATAATAAATATATATTCTAAGCAATTTTATGATAGAATAAAAAAATATATGGATATATATGAAGTGAAGATGAACACAAAATACAAGACCATTATAAGAAAGATTAAACTAGTGGCATTGCCATTACCATTAGATTTTGAAGAAAGGATTAAAGGAGCTTCTATGCAACCAAACTTAAGAAATCCAAAGAAAATAGGTCATGAATTCAAGGATGATTTGACATTAGATGATTTGAAAATTGGATGTGTTAAATTTTTGACAAAAGATGAGGAAAGATGTTTTAAAGAAATATTTTTAAAATGTTGTAATATGTGAAGTCTTCCTTGAGAATACTCCGGGCACCTGGCTGTGGAAGGTAGAATGGAAATTGCAACAACAAAATCCTAACTAAACTCTAATTAGACCATAACAATGCTAAGTAAGCTTTAATCAAATTCAAAAAAAACTCAAAAGAATTACAAAGAAGTAATAAGAAATCTTAAAGAAATATTAGAATGATCACAAACATATCTCAACTCAATCTTAATTTAATCCTAGTTAAAATCCTATTGGACTTCATTAAAATTTTAGGCCAAAATCTAACTAAATCTTAAACCTTAAATAAATCCTAATAAAATTATAAATCCTAAATCAAATCCTAATCAAATCCTAAATCCTAAATAAAATTCTAATCAAATCTTAAACCAAACCCTAAACTCTAAATAAAATCCTAATAATTTCTACAATAGATTTAAACTTCAATTACTAATGAATGAATCATTGATCTTAACTCAAAATTTTCACACTTTTTAACAATTAAGTTGAAAAAAAATACAAAATATTTGAAAAGAATCAAAATTATCAAATAGATGATAACCTCAAAAACGTGCTTGGATATTGGCTAGCCTCCTTCTTTGACCTTGATGCTAATCTCCCAGAGCCAATATCTCTCTTTTTAATCATTTGATTGATATTAAAATTTTAATATCCTCTCACATAAATTTCACTCCAATTCAACAAATATATTGCAAGAAATCTTGAAAATCCTCACTAGTCCTAAAATTCTACTTTTTGAGACCTTGACCTACTTAAACCTCAATAACCCTCAATTCAACTATTAGATCGAGCTAAGATTCACAATACATATTAAGTACAACTATGACCATTAACTTACAAAATTTCACCCATAGATTTGTTACAAAACTCTTGAAATCACTAAAAACATCAATCCTATTTTATTTCATAAAATCCAAGTCATCTAAAAACAATCTTGACTTTATAAAGCTCTTACAAAGTCATAACAAATTCAAATCACCCAAAATCAATGCTCATAGAAATCGTATTCAGTTTTCTATCAAATCCCATTCTTCAATTTACAAAAGAATCCCTGAGTTATTGTAGTTGCTTGATTTTGTGCCTCAAGGTCTCATTTCAACCCAAATTGTTAACCACCCTCCTCGGGTATCAATATCTAGTTTTTCTATGTAATTTTTGCTAGAATTTACTTTTAACTTCTTCTTAAAGATACTTATATCATTTATTTTTCCAATCTATCTTATTTTACCTTATTTATTGCCTTATAAAATAAATAGAAGTCACTTTTGTAAAAAGGCAGTACTACTACTAAAAGTTTTACTACCTTCCTATCTTTTATCCATATTTTTTTACTTTATCTTTTAACTTGGATCTTCTATAATAAGATCCGTATTATCATCTTTCACCATATAGTCATGTTATAACACCACAATGACATGATAAGATATTTGCATTTGAATCATATGAAATAGGGTGTATTGATCCAAGTATTATAACATCTATGGTTATTTTCACAATTCCACATGAACCATGGAATTTAAGGCCAATTCCAATTCCAAAGGCCTATTTTCCAAAGTAAGTTGAACTACTCAATGAAAAGATTATGATGGAAATTTTAAAACCATCTATTGTACCATATTCTAATCAGTAGTTCATAGTACCTAAGAAAAATGGGATACTTAGGTTTATTTAAGATATGCAACTAGTAAATAAGATAATTATTAGAAACATGGAATCATGTCTAATTTTGGATGAATTACAAAGGTATTTACAAAGAGCACAATTTATTCTATAAGAGATTTTTATTCAAGATATGATCAATTTCAATTGGCAATGCAATGTAAAGATTTTTCAACTATGAAGACACTATTAGGATTGGTCAGAATGTGTACCTTATCACAAGAGGCTACAAATTCTATAGCAAATATGATGAATGGAATACATAAGGTATTAAGAAATTCTATTCTAAATATTATAATATCTTTTTTAAATGAATTGTCAATTAAGGGATGTGAAAAAGAAAGAAAAGATGAAACTTTGGATTTGAAGGGATGTAAGAAGTTTGTCATAGATCATATTCATGATTGTGAAAAGATTTTGACAAAATCAGAAGAAGTTTATTTAACCTTACTGGAACCAAAAACAACATTTGGAATAAAAGAAGTTTTGGTGGTAGGACATAACTGTGGATCATATAGACGCAAGTCAAATATGGAAAAGATTGATATAAAAAAGATGAAAAAACATGCAAACACAACAAAAGTTAGAAGGTTTTTAGGAGCGTATATTTTTTTTATCATATATGGATACTATATTTTGCATATGTATCAAATCCATTATATGAGTTATTAAGAAAGAATCAAAAATTTCAATGGAAAGAAGAAAAAAAAAAAAAAAAAAAAAAAAAAAAACTATGGAAAAATTAAAAAACCTTCTTTCTTCACCTCCAACTTTGAAGAAAGTAAATTATGAGTATGGAAGGTCAGTGGTATAAAAAGTGGATGCAAGTTCAATTGGAATACGTTGGATAATTAGACAAGATGATGAATAAGGAAATAGATATACAATAAAATTTGGAGTAAAGGTTTTGAATGCTAGGCAAAGGGCATATGCACAAATCAAATGAAAATTATGGAATGTAGTAATAGTTATAAAAAATGAAAGGGAGTATTTGATTGGTACATTAGTAGTTATAGAAATAAATTTTCTACCTTTATTGGGTATGATTACAAGTTGTTCAATACCAAATATTTCAATGTTAAGGTGGATTGCATATATAAAGTCTATGAATCCTAAATTCAAACACATTTTGAGAAAAGACAATGTAGTTGCAGATATGTTGTCATGAGCATAATATAATCATGAAGATGATATGATTGATGATGAAAAAAATATTAGCGCTAACTTTTATTCAACTTTGTATGCAAGAAAGGATGGGTTGTGTTTGGTTATACCATTTAAATTATGCCATAAAGAATTATATGATGGTCAATGGTTGTATATAGGAAAATACTTAGGTATATTAATGTGACAAGAAGATAAGATGGACAAAGAATTTAACATGATTTGAAGGAAAGAATATGGATATTTTCTTCAAAATGGATTTTTATGGAAGCATCCAAAGAAAAGGGGTAGAATACCACAACTAGTTGTAAATGGCATTGAGACTCAATAAAAGATTATTAAAGAATTTCATAAGAGTCGATGGACTGGACATCAAAGTAATTGGATAATATTTATTAAGTTGAAAGAAAAATATTGCTAGAAGAATATGCATAAAGATATAGAAAATTTTGTAGGATCTTATGAAATTTATCAAGTATATTCAAACATTTGGCATCATGATGGATTACACCCAACATATCCTTTAGCTTTATATTATAAATAGGTAGTGGATTTGGTAGCAATGCTAATGGGACTTCGAAAAATTAAATAATTGGTACTTGTACGAGAAGATTTAGCAAATATGGTTGAAGGATGAACATTAAGAATAAAAGATATTAAAGATATATGCCAATTTTTATTACAAGATGTTATTTGTCACTATGGTGGTATAAGAAAAAATAGGCAAATAGGGATGAATTGGATGCAAAAAAAGTACAAAAATTCTTTAGTAGAATAAAAATGAAACTTTCATTAACAACATCATATAATCCAGAAGGTAATGGAAAGAATGAGCATGGGCATTCACCTATTGTTAAGGCATTAGTAACGGCATGCAATGGCAAAACACATAAATTTCATAGACTATTACCATTTGTACTATGGATAGATTGTACAATTCATAGTTCAGTAACAAGTTATATTCCTTTTGAATTAATGTATAGGCAAAAACCAATAATGCTAATAGAAGAAGTAATGCCTAGATAGGATGTATTGCCTTAAAGGGATGATCTCAATATGGAAGAACTTTTAACATTATAGATTATACAATTAGAAAGAACACCTAATGATATTGAAGCAACAATAACAAGGTTGAAAGAAGTAAGGAAAAAGAATAAAGAAAGATTTGATAAAAAATATCGACTATGATCTAAAACAATTAAAGATGGTAATTAGATGTTAGTTTATGATAGTAGCTTAGACAATCAACGTAGCACGGCTAAAAAATTTGCAAAGAGATGGTTTGGGCTTTATGTTGTGAAACAAGTTTACAAAAATAGAACATATTTATTATGAAAATTTGTTGGTACATAATTGAAGATACCTATAATAGACAAGCAAATCAAATTCTTTAAACAAAGAAAAGAAGATAATTTTTTTAATGAAGAAAAAAATATATTAGGAGATATTAAGATGGAAGAAGAAGAACAAGTTGAAAATCAAGAATTTGACCAAGATGAAGGACATTCTACATAAAAATGATAAAAAAACATTTAGTACATGTCAGAGGATGCACGGATTTAGGTGGGATGGATGTCATGATGTAAAATGGCTAATAGGTGAAAAAGTGAAGAAAATATCATATTTTTGAAGATCTTATTTCAAAAATATTATAACAAATTATCTTGGAAAAATAGATAATAGTCAAGAGGTAAAAAAATTAAAGGTGCTAATGCTGCCTTATTTGAAAAATAGACTTTTATTCACTTTATAGAACCACAAATAGAAGAAAATAACATTGATTAGAAAAATAAATATTATAAGCACCTTTGGAAAGAAGTTAAGAGTAGTTTGTAGCAAAATTTATCTTAGAAATCCAAGAATTGATACCCGGAGAGGACTGGTTATGAACCTAGATCAAATTCAAATCCCACAGCATAAAACTGAGCTCCTACAATAGATTAGGGATTTTTTTAGAGATTAGAGAGTAGAATTTGGGAGAAAACTTGATAGAATTTCTTTAAGAATTAAATTTGAGTGATTTGAATATATGTTGTCTTTGTAATACCTTTGTAAAGTTAGAATTTGTTTTGGGTGACTTTGGATTTGTAAAATAAAATAGATGATACTTTTTGGAGAATATTATAAGTTTGGCAATAGATCTATAAGTGAAATTCTAACTACTTGTGGATATATATGTATTCAATATATATTATAAGTTTGACCTTGATCAAAAAGTTGAATTGACAATCATTGAATTTCAAGTAGGTTGAAATCTCAAAAATTGAACTTTGAAAGGCAGTTAGAGTTTCTACGATCTTTAGCAACTTACTAGTTGGATTGAAATAAAATTTATTTATGAAGGTAGTAGACTTGATATGCTACACATATATGAAATTTAAAAATAATTGAATAGTTTAAAAATGGAGATTTTGGTGCTGGAATTTCATCATTTAGATTTGAGTGGGAGGACGACCAATACTTGAGCAGATTTTAGAATCAATCTTCTTATAGGTGAGTTCGATCTTCTTCAATTTTTTTTTTCTTGTTGTCAACTTAATTGTTACAAGGTGTGAAAATTTTGACTAAAAATCAATGGTTCATTCATTGGTTATTGAGGTTTGAATTTCTTCTAGAAATAACTTGAGATTGATTAGAATTTGGTTAGGATTTATTTAGGATTTGGTTAGAATTTAGGATTTGGTTAAGGTTTGATTAGGGTTTAGAGTTTCATTTAGAGTTAAGATTAGGATTTTGGTTTGATTGAAGCTTGAGTAGAATTTGACTAGATTTTATTTTGGATTTGGTTAGGACTTATTTAGAATTTGACTAGAATTTGACAAGGATTTGACAAAGATTTGACAAAGGTTTGACTAAGGTTTGACTAAGGTTTAACCAAGGTTTGACTAAGTTTTGACCAAGGTTTAATTAAGTTTTGATTAAAGTTTAATTAAGATTTTTATTTTAATATTTTATTAAGATTTCTATATTAGTATATTTTTTAAAATTTCTACATTATTTCTTTATAATTTCTTTAAAGGATCTTTAGAAATTCTTTGTATTTCTTATATAATTTCTTTGAAATTTTAATTAAATTTTATTGATGTTTAATTATATTTATTAATATTTAATTATAATTTATTTATGAATTTATTAGAGTTATTAGGATTTATTACAATTTTCTTTTTATCTTCCACAACTAAATACCTAATGCATTCTGAAGTCAAATTCTATATAATATAATAGTGTTGTCGTATTGTAACACGACTATATGGTGAAAATATAAATGAAAAAGTTATTATTAATATTTAGTCATCTTGTATGTTAGAAACAATGGCCAATTCCAGTGCCAATATTCAAGGTCAATTAATATCACCCCACAGGTGTCATCGAATCAAGTACTCTCTGTACCAACGGGACAACCAGGATCATTTTTCAACCCTACATGAAACAAGCCTAGTAGATATATACCGTTGGAGACACCCAATATGCATGATGGAGGTACAAGAAGACTACTTCATCGTTTCCGTTGCAGACAGGTTGGTCATTATGTCAATGAATGTTCCAATCCCAAAGCCAGTGATGATTACGCACTAATATGTAGGAATTGCAAGCAGTCGAGGCATACTTAACAGCAATGTAATGCTCCGTTGTCATGTTGTAACACGAGTATACCGTGAAAATATAAAGAAATGGGACTTTTATTAATGTTCAGTTACCTCAAATATTGGGAGCAACGACCAATTCCAGTGCAAATATTGAGAGGCCAGGTTCAGTCACCCCGTTACAGTCAGCCGGAGCATACTGAAATGCTGCATTCGATTCCAATAACAGGAGTCAATAGAAAGGGAAAGGACCAATTCAATGACGGGTGAGCCTGGTTCGAAGAGCCAATTGGATCCAATTTCAAGACATCAAATCCAAGTCCTATTACGGGCCTCTTATCCAATATGAGACCTGACTTGGTCGAGCAACCCAATGCGGTCCAATTACGGGAACATCCAGGTCTTACTATGGGCTTCTTAGCCAATATGAGACCTGAATTGGTCGGACAACTCAATGTGGTCCCGATTACGGGGGTTTCGATTCCGTTTCAGGTTGTCCTGTTCTCTATGCCGTTTCAGGGAACATTGTTTCTAGAAAAAGAACCTTTTAAAAGGCAAAAAATGGAGGAGAAAGCTCTGATGGCGGAGCCAATTCTGGATCCAAGATGGAAGATTGAAGAAATTCACAGGCTAGGGTTTGAAAGAGGAGAGAATTAGAGTTAAAGGGGAGGATAGGTTAAGAAATGAAGGAGGGAGAATAAGGTTTTTGGAGAAGAGTCGAGAGCTAGCTTCATTCTTCGGGAGGGGAAAAAAAGATAGAGAATTGGGATTTTTTTTTATAGGGTTTTGGGAAGACTGAAGCAATCGTTGATGAAGTCAGTGTTGTACTGGTGAATCGGGGTTTTAATGAAGTGGGTGTGATTACTCTTGACTATTTTGTGAAATCGAAGTTATGTCTATGATTGAAGAATTAAAAGGGTGTCTATAGGATTGAGTATGCAGAGTGAATGAAAATTATTGGGTTAATCTAATAAGACAGTCAGTGGATACAAGGTCATGAGTATAAAGCGGTATCGGAGATTAGCAGATCGGGTTGTTCGGGGTTCTCTATAATATCTAGAGACCTATCGGCTGGGACAAAAAAGATTTTGGCGAGCAATCGAAGGACATCCATATAGATTTACAATATATTCTTGCAATTGTTTATATTCCAACAGTCAAAAACCGATAGACTGCTTGAATATTAGCGAATCTCCATACTACTTTCTACAGCCAAACGCCCGGCGCATTCTTGAGCAAGAAAGTACGTAATACGACACCGTCTAATTTCAATAAACGAGATCAGCAAATCCAAAGCGAAAGAAAAATTGAGGAGATAAATCAAGGTCTTTAAGATTCTGTGATAAATTGAATGGAATGAGTCCGAGCAGTTCTTAACAATAGTCGACAAAAGGAGAAAGGACCAATTCAATATTCGAGTGAGTCTGATGTGAAGGGTCAATTTGATCCAATTACGGTGACATCCAATCCAGGTCCTGGTATGGGCCTCTTACCTAATATGAGACTTGACTTGGTTGGACAATCCAATGACGTCCCGAATACGAAGGCTTCAATCTCATTTCAAGCTGTTTCATTTTCTATGTCTTTTTGGAAGAAACGTCCTTTCCGTGGTAAGATCCTCTTAGAGATAGGAATTTTGGGGAAGCGCCATCGACTATTCTAATTTGGAGTCTAGTGTGGGAGAAAATAGGACCACATGGAGTTAAAAGAAAAGAGAGGATAAGGAAAGGGCTTTTTTTTTTAATAAAGTTAAAGCTGATACTCTTGACTATTTTGTGAAATAGGAGAAATTTTTGCAGTTGAAATTTAGAGGTGTCTAGAGGATTGAGTACGCCAAATGCATGCAAAAGTTTGTGTTAATCTGACAGAACAGATAGAAGTTATTTGACCATTAGCGTAAAGAGGTATCAAAAGTTAGCAGATTGGGATTGTTTAGGATTTTTGCAATATCTGGAGATCTATCCACTGAAATAAGGTGAATTTTGGCATAGTAAGTCTAGGACTTCTAGGCAGCGGTCAAAACATATTAATGTGGGTTTACGGTGTTTTGTTACAATCTGTAAGTTAGATTGGATTGAAACTTCTTGAGCATTTAGAAGGCTTGTAAAGACACTAGTGATAGAAGTTTACAACAATCAGACAATCAGATTGAGAATTACAGCTTGTGGAAGCTTGCTGTTTAGGGTTAGGATTTAAAAAAATAAAAATAAAAATAAAATAAAATAAAATAAAATAGATAAAACTAACAAATAAAAAAATACTTGTGCATATAATATCTTGAAGTTATTAAAAATAGTATTTCTAAGTATTTTGTATTGGGATTAAGCTTTTATATTGAAATCCGAAATAGTTTGTATTTAGATGGTTGAAACTCACTAGCCTACATGGATACTTGGAAAATAGTGTTTTATCTTCTATAGCCAAACGCTTGGTGTGTTCTCAAGTAAGATAGCACTTAATATGACATAAGTAGTGAACTTGACGTGAAAGCTTGAGGTGGAAGGTATTAAATTTTATTTATTTTTATTTTATTTTATAGAGAATGAGAATAAAAATTTTGAAGGATCTTTGGAAGGAGCTTCAAGTGGAGCTTCTGGTGGAGTTTTTTCTAAAGGACAGGGTATGTACATGGATCTATCCATTGCTAATATGTTTCAAGCCTTATCATTATCTATGCAGCAACATGAAAGTAATGATCGTAAAGAAGCTTTAGCAACCAAAGCTTTGCAAGCAGTGGTCAATAAAATTGACCAATTTGATGGAAGAGATATTTAAAAGTATTTAAGATGTTATGTTTGAGAAATGGAATTAAATCGGATTTTTGAAAAGAAGATGGTTGAATTATTTTAACTAGCAATGATACCGGAGATAAGAGAATATATTACTCAATTATGGAGCATTATAGAAATTCATGAAAGATTTTTTCACATGCATTAAAAGACAAATATTTCTTGGAGGACATTGATCGTGTTACTAAGAAACTATTTCTAGAATGGATTGAGCGGCCTAATAAGAATTTGCAAGCAACAGAGCTACTAAAGAAATTTGAGAGGTAGTATTCTCAATTATTGAAGGTAGAAAAATTGACATTAGAGCCGAACAAAGTTGAATTATTTCTTCAAGCTGCTGATGGAGAATTATAAGGAAAATTGGAGTTGCTTCTTGAAGGCAAAGAAGAAGATGAAGGATTGACAACAAAGTAGAAAAATATTGAAAATGCAATGGGTTTGCTTATAAAAAGAGAAAAAAGGAAGGTTAGGAATAAAATTCCAAAAGCAGTACAAGAACCTAAAATTCCAGTACATACAACACAATCAATAATGCCTACTGTTCAATCTTCAACATCTTTATCAAAGAAAAGAGACATGAAAATTGAAGAAATTATACGTGGAATGCGAGATCTTCAAATCAAATTAATAAGACTCGAAGAAAATTCTTCTACATATAAATTGAAGAATGTTTCAAAACAAAGATATATACAAATATGTATTTGGTGTGATGACGCTTCACATATTAGGAAGGATTGCAATGAATTTAATAATATAGTACAGCAAGGAATTATTTATTAGAAAGATGGAAAGATTGCATTAAAGGATACAGAGGATCTCCTTCAAATCAATTTTGGCAAGGTAGGTATGAGAGCATTGATTCAAGATTGTTTAATAGAACATGGAGTAGCATCACGAGAGAGTGCAAGTTATGGTGCTAGAGTAGATGATGACTTTGGTGGAAATATAGAAGCTAGTGAATTTTGGCCTTCTATCATTTCCACAATATAAAAAAGAAAAATACCTCGGAAAGCATTATTGAGTACTGCAGCTACAATACGAGGTGCAACAGGTTGCGAAGATCCTGTTGAGTCTCTTTCAGTTCATGCATATATTGCTAAGAGTCATCATGAAGCTTTGATGGAAGAAAAGATACGAAGAAATTTTGATGATATAAGAGAAGGAAATTCTTCTAAGAGGCAAACTCGAGGAGACAAGGCTCGTGGGGCGGCTTCACAAGAATTGCCTATAAAAGATACTTCAGTATCATTGGAAGAAAAAACAAAGGAAAAAAAAAAATAATAAATCAATTGCTTATAAACTACTTTTTAATATTGAAACAGCCACAAATTTAAAAGGGGTGTTCGAAGAATGTATATTAAATGTTAAGATGGAATTCACATTGAAAGAGATTTTAGAAATTGCAAAGAAGGAATTTCATGATGTTATCATTGACAGAATCAAGCGAAAGAGGTAATTAATGGACAAAGTTGGAATGAGTCATGCTATTGATGCATGATTATATAAAGATGAAGAAAAGGTTGATAATAGTTATAAGCAATCAACAAATGAAAAGAATGGATATAATCAATGAATACGTTTTGAAGATTATAGTGATAAGGAAATGGAAGCTTCAAGCCATTATACTTGGAAATATTGGACAAGGACAACTACTGAAGTATTGATAAAAGTAGGAGATATAGAAGAACCAATTGTTGCTTTAGTTGACCATGGTTCTCAAATAAATCTTATGTCTAAAGATCTTTATAAGAAGTAGAAATGGCCAATTGATATGGAACATAGATAGACAATACGAGCAACTAATAATACATGAGGCAAATTATATGGAGTTTGTCCAGATGTCAAAATTCGGATTGGAGATGTTGCGACAAAATTAAATTTCTTTGTTCAAGATACATCTTATCCATTGATTTTAGAACAACCTTTTACTACAGCAACACGAATAAAAACAAAAGTACTTGATGATGGTTTTGCTTATGCAAGGGTACGTAGTGAAGATGGAAGAAAAGCTATACAATCTTTGATTGTACCTCCTAATCATGAATGGAATCAAGATAGGTTGAAGGAGAAACCATTGCCAAGGATTGTTGAAGGATCTAAGGATTTTGGAGAAGTACTACTATAAAGCGGGATTATAGAGGTACAAAAGAGGAGGTACCCTCATGAGATGAAGGTGCCTTTGATGCAAGTTTTATTGGTATTTTTGAGAATGAAAATATTATGTATAAGAAAATTGATGATTTTAAAAGAAAAGAAAGAAAAAGATTATATAGTATTGGAAGGGAATTACGTAAGTTAGAGACATTAGAAGATGATGAGAAGATTTTAGGTGTTTATGAAAAAAATGGATTCGAGGATTCTTTAGAATTAATTACATCTATTGAATTAGGAGATAATGATAAGATTGTGGAAATTCAATCAAGGGAGGTTTATTCTATACTCGAATCTTTTCAAGCACGAGAAGTTATTGTAGAGACAAAATATAAAACAATAGATAAAAAGGTAAAACCTGTTATCAGACCTTTACGAAAAGATTCTAAGGAACAAATAGAAGAAGCATCAAAAGAAGAGAATTTAAGAGATCCAAAGAAGATTGGACATAAGTTTACAAAAGAAACTTTTGAAGAATTGAAGATTGAATGTGATGGTTCTTTATTTCTAACAGAAATTGAATATTTTAAAAAAATACTTGCCAAACAAGGTAAATCATATGCCTTTGGCTCTCATGAAATAGGATGTGTAGATCCTAATATTGTTGCTCCTATGGTTATCTTTATAGTACCTCATGTACCTTGGAACTTAAGGCCGATTCTTGTGCCAATGTCACAGACATAATCATATAAGCTAGTAATTACATATACAAATAGGTAGAAGTAAGTAAAAGTAGATAAAAGTAAGTTAATTCTATAGTATTTAATATGAAAGCTTTCTAGAAGCTTCATAGACGCTGCTTTGACTTCATAGATGTCTTTAATTGACTTTTTGGATTAGAAACGTGGTCAACAAGTTGGTCATGTGCCACACATGTTGTTAGCTTGAAGATTATGCTAACTATGTAGCCCACACGTAGAAAAATTTGCCTTGTAAGTCAAGGCATGTGTTCTACAAAGTCAACACATATTGGAGGTCCTATAGAACATTGCCACGTAGCCCCTAGTTAGATAGTATGTATAGAGACAATAGTGAAGGCTTCTTCACTCTTGTCAACTCCTTTATTGCTTCTAGTCTAGTTTCAAGGGTCTCTAGTTTTCTTATCTTTTGGCAATAGCCATTCTAGTTTCTCTTTCAATATACATACTTGTTTATTTATATTTTTTTACCTTTCTTTGAGTGAAGGCTCACTTGTCTGAATTGTTTTTTCATCAAGTTCTTGTCCTTGAGAACCGAAGGCACATTTACCAAAATTGATTGAATTATTGAAAGAAAAGATGTAAATAAAAGTTTTAGAACCTTCTTTTGCTCAATATTCTAGTCATTGGTTTATGGTATTATATTACATACTATCTTTATTGAAAACACACCAAGCGTCTGGCTATGAAACATAAAACAATGTTTTACAAGTATTCAGGTAGGTTAGTGGGTTTCAACCATCTAAATACAAATTATTTTGGATTTCAATGTAAAAGCTTAATTCCAATACAAAATACTTAGAAATACTATTTTTAATAACTTTAAGATATTATAAGCACAAGCTTTTTGTTATTTGTTAGTTTTGTCTATCTTATTTTATTTTATTTTATTTTATTTTTATTTCTTAAATTCTAACCCTAGACAGCGAGCTTTGGCAAGTTGTAATTCTCAATTTGATCCTCTGATTGTTATAAACTTCTATCACTAGTGTCTTTGCAAGCCTTTTAAATGCTCAAGAAGTTTCAATCCAATCTAACTTACAGATTGCAAGAAAATACCATAAACCTACACTGATGTGTTTTGACCACCGCCTAGAAGTCCTAGACTTACTACTCCAAAAGTCACCTTATTCCAGTCGATAGATCTTCAGATATTATAAAAATCCTAAACAATCCCAATCTGCTAACTTTCGATACCTCTTTACGGTAACGGTCTAATAACCTCTATATGTTCCGTCAGATTAACACAAACTTTTACATGCACTCGACATACTCAATTCTCTAGATAATTCTAAATTTCAACTATAGAAGTTTCTCCAATTTCACAAAATAATCAAGAGTATCAGCTTTAATTTTATTGAAGAAAAAAAAAAAAAAAAAAAAAAAAAAAAAAAAAAAAATCCAAATCACCAACACAAACACTGACTTTCAGCAACGATTGCAAAAGTTCTCCCAAATCCTATGAAAATCCAATTCTACACCTTTCGGAGGACCTTGAAGCTAGCTCTCCGACCTCAAAATCTCGACCTCTGAATGCCCCTTTCCTTATCCTCTCTTCTCTTTTAACCTCGTGTGGTCCCATTTTTTCCCGCCCTGGACTCTAAATTGGAACAATCGACAGTGTTTTCCCGGAATTCCTATCTCTAAGAAGATTTTTCCACGGAAAGAACGTTTCTCCCAAAACGGCATAGAAAACAAAACAGCTTGAAATAGAACTGAAGCCTCCATATTTGGCACGTCATTGGATTGTGCAACCAAGTCAGGTCTCATACTACGTAAGAGGCCCATACTAGGACTTGGATTGGATGTCCCTGCAATTGGGTCAAATTGGCCCTTCACATCAGACTCACTTGAATATTGAATTGGTCTTTTTTTCTTTTGTCGATTCCTATTAAAAATGGCTCGGACTCATTATACTCGATTTATCAAAGAATCTTGAGGACCTTGATTTATTTCCTCAATTTTTTCTTCGCTTTGGATCCCGTTTATTGAAATTGAATAAAGCATTACATTGCTATTAAGTATGCCTCGACTGCTTTCAATTCCTACACACTAGTTTGTAATCATCATTGGCTTTGGGATTAGAACATGCATTGGCATAATAACCAACTTGTCTGTAACGGAAACAACGAAGTGGGCTTCTTGCACCTCCATCATGCATATTGAGTGTCTCCAACGGTATATATCTACTAGGCTTATTCTATGTAGGGTTTGAAAATGATCTTGGTTGTCCCGTTGGTATGGAGGGTACTTGATTCGATGACGTCAATGGGGTAACATTAACTAACCTTGAATATTGGAACTGGAATTGGCCACTGTTTTTAACATCTAAGATGATTAAATATTAATAATATCTTTTTTATTTATATTTTCACCATATAGTCATCTTATAACACAACATCCACCTCCTCTGAACCTGTGCATCCTCTAATATGCACCAAGTAATCCAGTAGTTGTTTGATTCATAATACGTTCTCTAAGTCTTCATCTAAATCTTCTTCATCATTTTTGCTATCCATGTCAAATTCATCTTCCTGTTGAGAAATATCTATATCTTCACCTAGATCTCCTATATTTATTTTTGTGTATCTTTGTTTAAATACTTTTACTTGTTTCCCTGGAATTGGTATTTTTAACCTTATTCCATCTAACTCCCACAATGAGTAAGTTATATTATCATGAATAGTTGTTACCACATACGGTCCAAACCATCATTTAGAAAACTTCCTTAAAGCACTATGTTGATTGTTCAAGCTACTATCATAGACCAAAACCCAATCACCTTCTTCAATTGCTTTAGGCCTCAATCGATGTAGCTTATCAAATCGTGTCTTATTTTATAACCTCGCTCTTTTTAACCTTTCTAATGCTATTTGCACAACTTTTGTTCTTTGTTCTAATTGTTGAATTCTAATAGTTAGAAGTTCTTCTCTTGTCAATCCATCTTCCCATGGTAGCACACTCTAAGTAGGTACTTTTTTTTTCAATTGGCATAATTGGTTTTTGGCCTATCATAAGCTCAATAGACATATATCCCGTTACTGAGCTATGAGTTGTTGAATTAGCTCATAATGCAAATGACAAAAGTCATGGCCATTCTCTAACTTTCCCATCACAAGCTTTAACTAATGCTTTCACAATCGGTGGGTGACTACATTCACTTTTTGTATTTCTTTCAAGATTATAAGCAATAATCAGTGATAGTTTAATTCCACATCTTTCAAAGAATTCGCGAGCTTCTTGTACATTTAATTCTCCATAATCTGCAGTGATTTTTCCTACTCACCCGTAGTGGCAAATAACATCTTCAAGCAAGAATCTATAAATTCCTTCCGTAGATTTTGTTCTCAATGCTCTTCCTTCTACTTGATTTGATAAATCTTCATGAGCTAAGACCAAATATCTCATTTGCCATAATCTGATTGGCATAATAATCAAATCAACAATCCATTTAAAATGAATATCTAGATGATATGTAAGATGAAGACTATCTCGATATCATATATTAGAATATGCTTGACAAATTTCACATGATTCTACAAATAAGAGCACATATCAATACATATTTCTCCACCAATATCGTTCCTTAAGTTTAGCAAAAGTAGTCCATATTCCTCTATGTCCTACCCATAAACTATCATGAAACCCCTTTAATAATTTTTGTTTCTCTTCTTTATTGCCTATCACTCTTTGTGGCATTCCAATTCCTTTCTTTGGTCTCTTCCATAAGAATCCTACTTGAAGCAAAAATCCATATGCTTTTTTTTTTATTTATTTAAATTTTTATGTAGACCAATTTTTTTGTTTAGTCAAGGTATTCAAGTAATGACTAATATCTAATAAGTCTCCTTCATAAAATTCTTCAAGAAATAGCTTGTCTTCTTTGTTAAAATTTGATACTGAATAGAATTCTGATCCAACATCATTAATGTCTTCAACCATTTCGTCTTCTCTTTCATATCTTGCTCTAGATAGCATGTCTGCTATTAAATTATCTTTTCTAGTAACATGCTTAAATTCTGGATTTAATGACTTAATATAAGCAATCCATCTTAACATTATAATATTCGGCATTGAAAAATTAGTAATCATTCCAAGTAATGGGAAGAAATCCATTTCAATTACTATTGCTGCACCAATCAAATAATCTTTTTCAGCTTTCATAGCCAAAACAACTCTCCAAAGTTCTCTTTTGATTTGTAAATATGTATGTTGACGAGTATTTAAAACTTTAGTTCCAAATCAAACTACAAATCTATTTCCACTATAATCATCTTGACCCACAGTCCATCCAATAGCAATAGGACTGGTATCCACAATAAGAATTACTTGTTTATTATAGTCATAATCAATTTTTCTTAAAATTTGAGGTGTCACCAATAATACCTTTAGCTTCTGCACTGCTTTAGTATGCTTTCTTTTCCATATAAATCGATAACCCTTACGTAATAATTCATACAATGGATCCACTACATGAGCATAATGAGGAATCCATATATGATAAAATATACAAGCGCCTAAAAACCTGCATACTTCTATTAAAGAGTCACATGAATCTTTCATTCTTCTAATTGCATCAACTTTGCTTGGATCTGGCTCTCTCCCATAAAACCCATACAAATGTCCAACAATAAGAACTTCCTATACTTCAAATATAAATTTTCGTCCTAAAAGTGTAAGATGAACCTCTTCAAGTCGAGTTAAAATCTTTTCACAATCTTGTATATGATCAACAACATATTTGCGATGCCCCCTCTCATCTAAAGTTTCATCTTTTTATCCTTCTTTACATCCTTTGATAGAAACATCATCTAAAAAAGGCATATTTTTTTTAAGAATGAAGTCTCTTAATACCTTGTTCATCCCATTTATCATATATGTAACTGAGTTAGTAGCACCCTAAGGGAGAGTATACATTTTAAGTAATCCAAGTGGCATTCTCATTGTTGTTAGATCTATATTCCCATGCGCAAGTTGAAATTGATCATAACCCAAATATAAATCATCCATTGAATAAATTACCCTTCCCACAAATGCTTCTGCAAAGTCATCTACGAAAGGTCTTATACTTATATTTCTTAAAGTTACTGCATTCATTGGGTACATATCTTCAATTAAATGTGACGATCCATTTTTCTTAGGCACTTTTTTCATGTTGTAACATGACTATATGGTGAAAATATAAATAAAAAAGATATTATTAATATTTAGTCATCTTGGATGTTAAAAACAGTGGCCAATTCTAGTACCAATATTCAGGGTCAGTTAATGTCACCCCACCGACGTCATCGAACCAAGTACCCTTCGTACTAATGAGACAACTAGGATCATTTTCCAACCCTATATGGAACAAGCCTAGTAGGTATATATCGTCGGAGATACCCAATATGCATGATGGAAGTGTAAGAAGACCACTTCATCATTTTCAATACAGACAGGTTGATATTTATGCCAATGAATGTTCCAATCCCAAAGCCAGTGATGATTATGCACCAGTGTGTAGGAATTACAAGCAGTCGAGGCATACTTATCAGTAATGTAATGCTCCATCCAATTTCAATAAACGGAATTAGTAGATCCAAAGCTAAAGAAAAATTAAGGAGATAAATCAAGGTCCTCAAGATTTTTTGATAAATCGGATAGAATGAATCTGAGCCATTCTTACCAAGAGTTGACAAAAAGAAAAAGGACCAATTCAATATTCGAGTGAGTCTGATGTGAAGGGCCAATTTGACCCAATTATGGAGACATCCAATCCAGGTCCTAGTATGGGCTTCTTACCCAGTATGAGACCAGACTTGGTTGGGCAATCCAATGACGTCCCAAATATAGAGGCTTCAGTTCCATTTCAAGATATTCTATTTTCTATGCTGTTTGGGAGAAACATCCTTTTCGTGGAAAGATCCTCTTAGAGACAGGAATTCTGGAGAAGCGCCATTGGCTGTTCCAATTCGGAGTCCAGGGCGGAAGAAAATGGGACTACACGGAGTTAAAAGGGAAGAGAGGATAAGGAAAGGGGCATTCGGAGATCGAAATTTTGGGGTTGGAGAGCTAGCTTCAAGCTCCTCCAAAAGCTGTAGAATTGAATTTCCATAGGGTTTAGGAGAATTTTTGCAATCATTGCTAAAAATCAATGTTTATATTGGTGATTTGGATTTTTTTTTTTTTTTTTTTTTTTCAATAAAATTAAAGCTAATACTCTTGACTATTTTGTAAAATTGGAGAAACTTCTACAGTTGAAATTTAGAGGTGTCTAGAGGATTGAGTATGTTCAGTGCATGCAAAAGTTTGTGTTAATCTGACGGAAAAGATAGAGATTATTTGACCATTAGCGTAAAGAGGTATCGAAAGTTAGCAGATTGGGATTGTTTAGGATTTTTGCAATATCTGGAGATCTATCGAATGGAATAAGGTGTCTTTTGGCGTAGTAAGTTTAGGACTTCTAGCCGGCAGTCAAAACATATTAGTGTGGATTTATGGTGTTTTGTTGCAATCTGTAAGTTAGATTAGATTGAAACTTCTTGAGCATTTAGAAGGCTTGCAAAGACACTAGTAATAGAATTTTATAACAATCGGACGATCAGATTGAGAATTATAGCTTATCAAAGCTTGTTGTCTAGGATTAGGATTTAAAAAAATAAAAATAAAATAAAATAAAATAAAGTAAAATAGATAAAACTAACAAATAACAAAAGACTTGTGCTTATAATATCTTGAAGTTATTAAAAATAGTGTTTCTAAGCATTTTGTATTGGGATTAAGTTTTTACATTGAAATTCGAAATAGTTTGTATTTAGATGGTTGAAATCTACTAGCCTACTTGGATACATGCAAAACGTTATTTTTTCTTCCACAACGAGATGCCCGGTGCATTCTCAAGCAAGATAGCACATAATACGACAGCGTTACCTATCATGGCTTTACATTATTGTTGGTCTTTGGACTTTATTGGACAACTTATTGTTACCTCATATGGATCTAAATACATGTTGGTGATGGAAGAGAATTTTAGTAAGTTGATTGAATTTGTGGCTTTACGGCAAAATTCTTCAAAATTAGTAGCAATGGCTTTTTCTTAACAAATATTTGCTTGTTTTAAAGTACCTACTGAAGTCCTATTAGATCAAAGAAGAAAATTTCTTATGAGGTTGTGAGCCATTGAATTGAATCACTTTGATATTTAGTATAAAAAATATATTTATTGTGCTTGAAATACAAATTTTATGAGTTAATATTAGAATTTTAGGAAAAAATAGAAAATAGATTACTGGTAGCAGATATACAATCTAGGATAGAATTTAGTAAGAAAGATTCTTTAAAGATTATATTTTTTTAGTTAGCTAATATTAGAAAAAATACAAAATAAGTAGTTTTGATATCAAAAAAAATCAATTAATTAATTTTAAAAATTACTATTTATTCATTAATAGTTTCTTAAATATATATAGATAATAATAGATAATAATAGATAATAATAGATAAATAAATAAATAAAAATTAAAAGTAAGGTCAAAGAAGAAAAATATATATTTATATATATATATATATATATATATATATATAATAGATGGAAGAGGTAGAAAGCAAAAAAGAATAATAAAAGAAAAAGAGAAGAAAAAAAAAAAAAAAAAAAAAAAAAAATGATGGGAAAGAAGGAAGGACAAAAAAAAAGAAGACAAAAAGGGAAAAAAACCAAAAAAACATAAAAAAACAAAAATAAAAGAAAAAATAGAAAAAATAGAATATGATCACAAGGGCGGGAAGGTTGCTCCTAACTTGTGTCTGAGTTGATTGGATCATGATCTAAGCCCGCACTGCAAATGAAGTCTATGCCTTGGAATTGATCAAATTCTATATTAATAACTGTGCTGTAGTAAAGATCCAGCCATTGGTGACCATCGTTATCCTAATTTTTCTGGGTTTATTTTATTTTATTTTATTTTTTCTTGGTTGAATTTTTTCTTGGTTGCTCAACTTGAAGAAGGAAGAGAATAAGGATCCCTTTTTTTTGCTACTTGGCACCTTAAGTGAGGATGTATGTGAGTGGAAGTCAGAAGATGACAAAAGAAAATTTATACTATGGGTTGTTAGAGACAAATACAGTTGTTCTATCAATGGTGGCATTTTTGCTTTGGATGTGTTAGGATCAAGAATTAGTAGTATCTGATGCAGTTTCAGTTCAATGGTGCTTGTAAGTACCTAGTGTGATAATTTCAATAAATTGATGATTGACTTCAATATGGTCTGCTTACACCATTGAATTCAATTATTACAAAATTATATAACTTGACATTGCATTGCACTAATATCAAAGCTAATCCTGATTATGTAATTTTGTTATGATGGTTTGCAAATTAGAATTGTTATGAAGTATTAGTATTGTAATTGTGACATTCCGTAGAAGGTGGTATGAAGGTAAAGAAAGTTTGCTTCAAGAAAGCATTGGGCTCTTGGTTGCCACTAATTGCTCAATCAAGTCTTGAGATAAAAAAGACTAAGTTTATATATATATATATATATATATATATATATATATATATATATATATATATATATATATATAATACTTTTAGGAGCAATTATACCAAATATATAAGTCTTGAGTTCCTATAAATATCCAAAATATGATAAAAAAAACTCTAAATCCTTATATATCCTTATAAGTTGTTATTCCTAAATTTCAACAACTCATATCTTCCAATTAGATCATTCAAACATACTCAAATTTCACATAAAGTACTGATCTACTTCTAACAACTATTACAACAAATTTCAACTGTAAATTTGTTATGGATTTTAAGATATCACCAAAATCCTAGTAGTAGCTTCAAATCCTAGTTTTTATATACCTACATGCAATTTTCTTCATATCTCACAAAATAAGTATTTAAATACCTTAAAATTTATATATATATAGCTTTTTAACACAATTATCTATCTTTTTTATAAGGTTTGAGCTAAAAATTCATCCAAAAACTTAAGATATGGCTCTAACCATTACTATAAACAAAATCTTTTACTTATTGACTTTGATTTCGATGCATTGACTTTAACTCTCTTTAACTTCATTATTTGTACTCCAAATTCATCAAACAATATATAAAAAGTGTATTTAAAAAAATACTCTCTTCAATCTTAATTATCAATCTTTTGTTACTTTTATGAAACATATATTATGTCCTAAAGAGTGATAGTAGGTACAAAATTGATACCTTAAGTTTGAGTGCCAATAACTCTTTTATAAAAATTCCAAATTATACAAAATGTATATCCAATCCATATCCAAAAACCTAAATTTATTGACTCTAGCCTCAAAAACTCAAATGACCTCGAAAAAGAAACCCTAATTTTTAATAAGCCCTTAGGCAGCCTCCTTGAAGCCCATTGGGCATAGCTTTTGATCAACAGGAATGAAGATTCTCATTTCTTGCCTTCATCTCACCATGCCTTGCTTTCACCCCTTCCAATAAGCCTCCTATTAGTTAAGATTTTCATCTTTAGGCTCTAATCTCCTCTCAAGGCTTCATACTAAATATTTAGGTCCTATAATTTTTTTAAATGCTATAATCAAAATAAATAAAATTCAAACTAAAGTTTTTTAAATCCATTTTTTTTAAATTAATCTATTAATCATTCTAACATACACTAAGACTTATGAACATATTATATATTCTAATTAATTTTTATATATTATAAGCAATTATAGTATGACAATGAAATATCAACTCATCTTTATCTTGACATTGATCCAAGGCATAGGACGAGTTTTAGTTTTTACGACTAAAGAATTGTAGCCATAGAGGATTGGAGGATCAATTGAGCAATGCAAAGCTATTGGTACACCACACTCCTTTCTTATCTATAAGAACTCCAAAGGAATTAGTTTGGTGGATGAAACTTAGTTGGAAGAATTAAGATTTGATTGATTTAGAGTTTTGAGATGAAAGTATTGAATGTTGGATGATAAATTTAATCAAAGATGAAATTTTGAATTAGATGAGAAGTTGTTCATGGATAAAAATTCATTCATAGATGATAAATTATATTTGGATAAATTTTTATATTGATAGATAAAAATTAATAAAATAAATAAATTTATTTATTACTTATATCAGATTAAGATAATTGATTAAGGATTAAAACATATAACTTTTTATACATGCATGTGGTGAGTAGGTTGCTATTGTAAGAGAGAGTTAATAATAAAAGTTGCTTAACAACATGGGATTTAAGGAAGATTTAAGGATTATTTAATGGACGAATAAAAAACAATCATAATGTTTAAAATTAACATAATTAATTCACAGAGATTTGAAGCATTATTTACCAAAGCTTTAATAAATCATTGTACCATGTCTAGAAATTATCTTAAGGGAGATGGTCTAGTTGAACGGATTATTCAAACTATCAAATATGGTTTATGGAAGTATGGAATACTTATCAAGGATATAAACTCCAAAGAAAGATAATCTCAATACACTCTTGTATTACTCGAAAATACTTAGAAATCACTCAAAGGTGATAATATATTGAACTAGAATGGCTATTGCCAAAGACTAGAAAACATGACAACTCTTGAAACTAGACTGAAAATAAGAAAGGAGTTGACAAGAGTGAAGAAGGCTTCACTCTTGTCTCTATATATACTATTTAATTAGGGGCTATGTGGCAACGTTTTATAGGACCTCCAATATGTGTTGACTTTGTAGGACACTTTCCTTGACTTATAGGGCAAGTTTTTCTACATGTGGGCCACATAATTAGCTTGGTCTTCAAGCTAACAACATGTGTGGCACATGGCCAACTTGTTGACCATGTTTCTAATCCAAAAAGTCAATTAAAGATACTTATGAAGTAAAAGCAGCATCTATAAAGCTTCTAGAAAGCTTCCATATCAAATACTATAGAATTAACTTACTTTTATCTATTTTTACTTACTTCTACTTATTTATATATGTAATTACTAGCTTACATGAATATGTCCGTGACATTACTTCATAGTAGCAATCGTGATTAGAATTTGATGTTGCATGGATTACAATGGATTATTTTTTTAGTAGATAAGTATCTTTGGCATCTTATAGTCCTTATCAATTATTATATGGAAAAAAGCCAATTCTACTCAACTTAATACATAAAAAGTTAACTCTATTTATAGACCTCGATGATCTTGATGTTTGAATTCAATGTCTATATAATTAAGTAAAGTTTTTTAAACAAGCCATGTTTATGGCTATCAAGAACTTATTTATTGCTCAACATTATGACACTTAATGATATATTTACATTTGTAATGGAGCTTATCAACTTCAATTGCAAAGATTCTCTAAAACAAATTATGTTTATTTGTAATGTAAAGTATCTATAAGATTTGAAATTAAGGTAGAGCATACAATTCTATATATTAAAGATGTATTGTCTAGTGATATTTTGTTGTTGGAAGGTAAGGATGGACAAAAATATTGAGAGCATTCAAAGAATTTTGTTCTTTGTCATCTTCTTATTGATGACTCTATATATCTTAAATTGACAATTGTACCAATTGGTCTTCTTTGTTTTGTATGTAGTAAGAAAAAAAGAGCTACTATCATGCTTTTGTGTGATCAATAGCAATATAGGTGGTATATGGCATATTTGATACTACCTCTTTTGACCCTCCTTTCAAGAAATTGAATATAACTTTATTATAAGAAGTCCTCTAGTCATATCTTATTTCTTGATAAGGATTGAAGATTTCTTCTATTAAATTTGTCACATAATTTGGTAGTTTAGTTGCTACCATAATAATTTGGAGGAGTATAATTTGGCAATAACATAATTATGGCATTCATCTTTAATAATGTGTATTTTATATTCTTAGTTTTTTGGAAGGACTTTTAATCAACTATAAGGGACACTTGAAAGTGTATTAGGCGTGCATTTGTATTTCATTTATATTACATATTTTGTGATTGGTTTCTAGTATTTGATGTATTATGTGTAACAATCTTTGTTTACATGATAGTTGTTACATGATCATGTCAAATATTGCAAATCTTGTCAAATATATGTCATTTAGTTTGATTAGTGGTTTTTCATCCATTGATAGTTTTTTTGTTAATTGACTTTATTCATATCAAGTAGAGTTTGAATACTTAAATAGAAAAAAAAACCTTTGACTTGACATTCTTATTAAGTCAAATCTTATGGATAGTTTTGAGAATGAAAGAACTTATTGCAAGGTTTGCTTAGCTATGGTGATTTAGCTATTTTAATAAAATTTTAGGATATCTCATATTTTTACACTTATACTCTTAGATTCCCTATTTGTGGTATAAGTGATATCTTAACTTAGTTAGGTATAGATTTCTAATCTTTTCTTAAAAGTGTATTAGATGTATATTTATATTTGATTTAAATTACATACTTTTTGATTAATTTGTAGCACTCAATATGTTTTGTCTAACAATCTTTCTTTATACATTAGTATAGAGAGTTGGCTTATTTGAATTGGCAAATCAAAAAAAGTTGATAAATGCATGATATAAGAATTTGGTGAATTTCTATCAAAAGAAGGTTGCTTTAATGTTTCTACTAGAGTTTGTAATTAATAAGATAAGTCTTCTAGTTCTATGTGTTGATTTTTATTTTTTTCAAGTTCTTCTTTACATTGTATTGATATTGTATTTTTTGTTTGTTTATTTGTGCTGCTTGTTAGTGTAAGGAATACATCTTTAAAATTCCTATCATTATTTTTATCTTTAAGATTTTGATAACTTGTCTTTGATTCATAAAAGATAAAATTTCTATTAATAATTATCAATTTTTTTTGTAGGATTATAAATTCAGTATGCCTTGCTATTGTAGTCATATCCAAGAAACATATACTTTCTTATTTTACTATCAAGCTTTAAATGTTGTTTCTTTAGCACATGCACATAAGTTATACAACCAAACATTCTAAAATGGTACACTTTTGATTCTCTTTTTTAGTATAGATCCATTGATATCTTTCTATTTTTAATATTTTAAAGATATAGATTTATCAAATAATTTGCTATATTGATAGATTAAGGCCATAAAATTAAAAATAATTTGCTTTCATAAAGCATACTTCTTACTTTTTTAATTGCAATTTTGTTGTATCTCTTAATAATTCTATTTTATTGAGAGATCAATACTTATATTAATTATCTTATTATTCCATATTTTTGAAAAAAATATTAAAATTCTTGTGATAAAAATTCACCTCTGCTATTTTTTCTCAACAAAAATAATTTTTTACTTGTTTTATTTTCAACTTGTATTTTAAATATGCAAACTTTGGAGAAGGCTTCTCTCTTGATTTTTAGGAAATAAATCTAATTCTTTTAATAATAATTGTCAATAAACACTGCAAAATATTTGGTGCCACTTAAAAAAGGTTTAGAAATTGATTCAACTAAATTAGCATGGACTAATTATAGTAGTTTCTTTGATCTATTAAGACTTTGTTTAGGAAATTTTTTCTTATATTTATGATTTATACTATAAACTTTGCAAATTTCTTTAGATATAATACCAATAGAAGGTTAGTTTTTTATTCTCTTATTTGTATAAAGTTATCTCAAACTTGAATAAGTAAGATGTCCAAACCTATTAAGCTACAATTTGGTCTTTTTGCAATGATTGAATTAACTATTGATAAATATTAGTTTATACAATACAAGCCACTACTTGATTTTTAAAATGTGATAATAGTCACTTTTTGTTCTCTTTTTTGATTAATTATTCAATACTTATTAATTAAAAAAATGAATATTTTTTCTTCATCTCTAAATGACGAACTTACAATAATTTGTTTTTAATGAAGATACAAAAAAAATGTCATTTATCTTCTTTGGTTTTCTATTATTTATTTTTACACAAATCTTTCCTTGTTTAGATGTAATATGTAATTTACTATCTTTAGCTATTATTTTGTAGAATTGATTTATTCATTTGAGATAACTTAATGCTGATTTATTGCTTGCTACATGTTCTAAAGTTCCACTATTAAGATACACATTGAAATATTTCCTTTTCTCCTTTAAAGTTTTGGTAAGATTAATTTCTTTTTCTTGAAAAAAAAAAAAAAAAAAAAGTTTTATTCAAAATTTGATGAATTATCTTTTGCTTTAATTATACTTGCTGCAAGATTATTGATATTTGGTGGTGATTTTTGGGACTTGTATTTTTTTGCCATATGATTTGGATTTTCATAAAAACAATAATAAATTAAGCACACACATCAATCAAAATGAAGACTTTGTGTGATACCTCATCTTTTCAAAAAAAGACATTATCCTTGGCTAGATGAGAAACTCCCTTAGCCTCTTATAAATCTTATATTAAGTTCAATTTTTAAAGTTTGTATTAATAGTGCCTTACTTTCAAAATTGACATTGGTATTTGCTCTTAGTTATAGTCTATGTGTCTTTATTATAAGTCTTGATGATATTTTTTCAAAGTTTGGAAATTGATATGTTGATGTTAAACTATATATTAGACTATCAAAAGAAGGAGGAAAACCATTCAAAATAGTTTGTACAAAGACTTTTAGCTACAACTTTCTCACTAAGTATAATAAGTTAATTCTTAATTTTTTAAGTTGTCCTCAAAAACTCTTCCATAAAAGTAATCTTTTGAAATTTTAAAGGTGATAGTTTGTAGTTAAGATTCATTACCATAGCAAGATCTCCATTTTCATATTCATCTTTCAATGTCTTCGATGTGTCTCCAAGGTCTTCATATTTTTTGACCATATCTACTAAACAATCTTATATAGCTAAAGTCAATATTTTCATTATCTTTGTCTCATTTCTTGTACTTACATTTTTAACAACATGTGTCTATTATATGAACATAAATATATCAATGGTGTGAATTTCTCAACAATGAGATTCCACAAGTTTTCTATTTGCAGAAATATCTTCATCTTCAAGTTCTACAAATGGAAATTGTCTTTACCAACCAATTTGTTGGCCTTGCCAACTTGTAAGGGATCACTTGAATTTAATATATTCACTAGTTAAGAACTCTCTTTTAGCAAATAAGAGGTACACTAATTTTGAAGTGTGTCTCTCATGAACTCTCTAAGCCTTGCTCTAATACCATGTAGAATTTTTTGTACATAATAAGAGAAGTTATCTTTTTTTGTATTGAAATAATCATGTATACATTTCAAACACGATATGTTTGAGGAGATCAACATGCTTTTTATTTTCAAAAAATGTGTTCGAACTATGAGTCAATATTGATCGTATCTAATTCATACCCTGATTGTGTTGAACATTGGCAGGTATGATGTTCATACATGTATAACTTGGGTATCTGCTTGGTATCGGCCTATTGGAACAATTTTTGCCAATAGGTAAATGTTTGCAGCTATGAAGCAGTAGTACCAGATATCCTAAGCTGATGACTAGCTCAACACAAACTGATAGAAAATCAATACAGGTAATGCTTCCGTCACCCGAATTGTGTGAAGCTCACTTTGACTCTCAAAAACACACTAAATTATTTGACACAGTAGTTTGGAACAAGGTGCATTGATTCAGAATAATCCAGTCACGAAACAGACAAGTATGCATACTAGCACCAAACCGCACAATGGGAAATAGAAATGTTTGCATAAAAAATTCAAGCTAACATCAAAGTACGATCTAAAAAGAATCTGCATCTATGAAGATTAGGTACCGTTTGGAATTCATACTTCACAAAGGGAGTGTTGCCATCACATCTCGTTAAACCAAAATGATGGACTAATCAGTGGCTTATGAAAATTTCCTCTTCTATACGGAATAAAATTCTTCATCGAGGAACTCTCTGGTTGTTGTAGCTGCATCTGATTGAAGCTGGAATGTAGCTGCAGGTCGTCACTGAAATCTCATACAAAATCGAACAACATGAGTGAACGAGACTAAGAATCTCCATTTTCGATTTGTTCAGTTCAGTTATGTCTGGAGTTGCGCAAACTAAACACTGGAGCAAGAACGAAAGCCAGAAAGTCCAAATTCAAGTGAACCAATTCAACCATTACAACGCGCAGCTATTTGATTGCCATCGAACTCTCTGTTTCTCATAATCAAAGACGAAGAGATGTTCTCTCATCATATCAGCTGCAACCAAAGGCAAACACGAACTACATTGTCAATGGCAGAATTAGAAAATAAAGATGCAATTTGCTTCACATGTTAGGAAAAGAACACTTGGAGAAACTTTGAACTACAACACGCAAGTTGGCATATCTACAAGTTCAGACTGCTCCTCGAGCATCTTTTATATTCTCTTCGCGTGATATCAGAAAGAATGCGTTGAGTTTTCGAAAGATTGGTTACTGACCCCCAAGGTTAGATACTGAAGTTCCAACACTGTAGTCTTGAAGGATGTTCACACAAAGCTTTTTCACTTGTGCCTGCATAGAGAGGCAAAACACCAACAAGGAGCTGAATTTTCATCAGAGACTTCTGTTTGCAATTCCCATGCAGAACATAGCTGAAGCTGTTGCTTACATATCCCCCCAAATAGTGAACAATGCTGAGAAGGACTTCCTTGAACTGGTCAACAGTTCCACAATTTTATCTGGTTTTGCAATCTTGATAATAAAATTTGAAAAAATTGAAAAAAAAGAAAAACACAACAAGAAGTAAAATTCAGGGCCTGTGATTTTTTTTCTTTTTTTTTTTTTTTTTTTTTTTGTGTGAGTGTGTACTCTTATTATGCAATCTAACCGAAAATTTGACTGATAAAATCAAAAATTACTTTGATGTTACAGAACATGAAGCCTTACGTCCCAAGACAAATAGTTTTCTGGATGCACAACGAGATACTGAAGAGGAGCTGACTCCGTGGTGCTAGGTATCCCCTCGAATGCCAAGACAAGGGGCAGAAAGTCTTGAATTGGTGATCCTCCAGTCTGTAGACTTTAACCACATTTAGCTGCAAAGGAAGATTCATCCTGTGTGGCCTCGTCCAGCACAATACTGTACTAAATTCACCGGCAGCCTGAACCTTGACCAAAGATAGCAAAAATGTATATCTCATATGACACAACCATTTTGGTCATTTCAACTGGTCTATAAACATAGAAAAGAAGAAAAAAAAATCACAAGTGTAGAAACAAAAGCTTTGGAATTATTTGGTAAAGAAAAGGATAATGCACTAAGTGACAAACCATCGTCTTCCGAGGGGGTTCCCAGCATACTCTTTGCTCATTAACAACGTATTTATCATTGTCTTCCACTCTAATGTATCCTCTAAGCGTTGCATAGTCCTCAAGCTGCTCCCTAAGTAAACAGCATTTCAATTCAGAATGTTCCACGACATAAAATTCAATCCAAGAATACACATGAATACATCTGGGTACTGCACCCACCTTCACATCAAAGAAATTGTTGTGTAATGACGTGATTTGTATCTCTAAAGAACCCGCTCTGACTAAACAAGGAGCAAATGGTCTCGAAATAACTCACCATCCTTAAAAGTGGGTCGTAGAAAACTGCATCAAAATACGTCATGTCGCTCCCGGTGTCAAAAAGCAGCGAGATTCCAATGGACTGCCGAGCAAATCTTGAGCTGAAGACTAAAGCTTTGTCGTGAAATGAAATTGATAGTAGTTTTGCAGCATATCCGCATAAAACACTATACACATACGAAGTGCACTATTTAAAAACTCCGTTCATTAGCTTTGGTTACAGATTTCAAGTACAATGGAAAGTGATAGAGTTAAAATGCGCTAACTCAAGAAGTCAAAACACGTAACTGAGAAAGCATACCCGCTTTCTGCATCTGCCAATTTTGACCAAACCGAATTACGGTCAAACTGCTCTTTGAAGTCGTTGCCGAGGGAGATGAAGCCCCTAGGAGTTGCTGGACTAATTGTAGTGTTCCGCTCCAATTCTTTTGCCAAACAAACAGCAAGTACATTCTGGCTGATAACGTTGCTCTTTGACCAGTGTTCCATAAGAGTCCCCTTGCAATTGCCGAGACCAATAAGGCCGTCGGTAATCAACGGGACTTGTTCAGAGCCTTGAAGCACCTTCGAAACTACACAACTGACAACAGCACAAAATTCCGGTGTTCACTGGATAGTATAATTGTCAGCAAATTCCGGTGTTCAAAATATGCTCTTCTTAGTCTACATCTGAAATCAAAGAAAAATCGGGGGAAAGAGAATTTGCTGCTAGCGCATGTGCATCCATTGACGTATTTCCTAATCATCAGGTGCAAGTGTAACCATTATCAATTAACAAACCCATAAGAGAGGAAAACACCACTTCATCCGCACAGTGATGCCATTATCAATTCAGGTTTTAAATTGTGTAAGACTGAGGTAAGTACCCTAATAAACCCAACACGTTCGCTTCACTTTTGTCTTGCAGCGGCACTGTAAAGTTTCCATGGACAAAAACACCTGAATAATAAGAATTATCTGCATAATGAGCAATAAATACGCACAGATACTTGTTATCACTATTACACGGTTCTATTCCATTTTGAACTGCTTCACATAAACTCGCTGTTTCCCCTATGCACTTCAAGTAAGAGTAATCTTCAGGCACAAACAATCCATGGGGTCCCTGCATTTAGGGGTTTATGATGCAAAGTTGAGCGCTAATTCTCCTAACTTCAGGTATTCAAATTTCTATGCGTATAACACTGTATAACCTCCCTTTAATTTCAAAAATCAAACAGTCAACAGCTAAAGTCGGTTCTTGATTACCATTATCCGCTGCCAGCATTACGACTACTAGAGACTAACAGGAAAGGGAGGTACTTGCCCAATAAGAAAGTTCCAACATATAGTTCCGAGGATTGCAGTATACCCACGTGTGTCCACTCCCAGTGTCGACGTGAAAGTGATAACTTGTAGGAGGGAAACCCAGTTTCATTTCAATGTAGAAGTGCCCTCTGCAGTGTATTGTATACAAAAAAATATTCCTTGAAGTGCTGAATTATAACATCACTGCATAGAGCTTGACTTTCGACGTCACGAATCCTATAACTCACGACACAAGGATGAGATAAACCAAGCACAGGAAAAAGGGAGAACATGAGTATAAATGGCTCAAGTACATGTCTATATGATTTGATGAATATCCACCAAGGATATTCAATAATAAATTAGACTCTTCGCGAATCTCCCTTCTAATTGCTCCCCTGCCGCCATACCACATTTCACGGCCTCCCATTTCAGCACTGTCATTTGGAAAATATGTGTAGTGGTATAATGGGAACACAACGCCATGCGTGCTTGACTGAAGGTTATCGGATAGATCAGGTCCTGACAAACTCATAGGTCGTGAAATCAATATGATAATTGAGATAATCATGCTGCAAACCGCTATTGACGTTAATCTTCCAAATTTGTGCGCTTCCCACCACCGTTCAAAATGCACGGATCTCTGCACGAATACATCCCATTTCCAATCCATGTTCCATTTTTAAAAAGCAAATAAATCTTGGGACAGGTTACAAATCACCGTTTGCGATACATGAACCCTATACCATGCTAATCCACAACTCCTTCCTCTTTCTTCAGGTGATTGCGGGGTCAAAACACACCAGAAAAATCCTTGTCATTCAACTTGTACAACTAGCAACATTCCCCACTCTGAACAAGACTGAACTTCAATGATGAACCAATTGGCAAAGAAGATCTTCACGACTTAAGAAAAACCCAGCATTCCGCAACCACTATCAGATGGAACATCTGTAGATTGTATGGACAGATCAACCTCACCCGGATTGCATCGCCTCTGTGTCTCCATGCAACTGCTGAGTTGTTACTAAGGCCTCCTCGCCTCATTGTTTACTCAAACGCTTACCAAAAGGGTGCTCCCATAGATCATGTTTCCCTTTCCACGTCAACTATGACCCACCCCTCTTGTGTAGAGCTTAAGCATAGTGACATTTCATTTTCGTAGGTCGGTGTATAAGTGGTATCATAGGGTGCTTCTGACATCAATCTTCGGTGAGAGATACCCTAGGCTGATAGATGGAGATGTCGACGACCACGGTGACCCTAATTACATGATTGCAGATGATTACCATTTACTTTCCTGTGCTCGAGAAAAATGTAGCCTCGAAAATGGTATTTGGTCACGCTCAGAGAAGACGAAGTTGAGATTCCACGTGTTTTAGTCTTGGTAAAGGCTTGACAATCATCTGGTATCTTCCATAATTAAGGAACAAATTTATTACTTGCTTGCAACTGACCACTCTGCTAATCCCATTCGTTTGCAAAGGCCTGAAGTTACATTATAAATGACGTGCTCATTCCTTGCAAACGATGCATGCAAACGAAGGTGTCGCAGAAACTTGCAGAGTAGACACAACTGGACCATGCATGAGGTCTTGGTTCTCAACATCACCAAACGCACAAGACCGTTCCTCTCGAATCGAACTATAATTCGGCCTTCATGGCGGTTGATAATAGCACGTAAAAACGGAGCCACAACTCAGACGCACTAAAGCGATCAGAACACAGATTTCCACTCTACATGCCTCCCGTCCAATTTAAAGCACCGGAAAAATTTCAAGCATGCATGAAATCCATTCAGGAGGTTTCGAAATCCAAACGGGGTAATTGTGTGCTTTTGCTCAAATGCTGAACAATTCTGCCTCATGGAAAAACATTACGAATTCAAGGATAAAAACTATTGAACAAGTATTCAAACATAGGTTAAAACAAGTTTTAGAACTTTTCTGTTCTTGAAAAAGCCTCCAATGGATGAGAATAGGAAGAATTCAACTGGAAACATATGATCACTGTTAAAAGGTTGTATTTTCTTACCACTAGTGCTTACCATGTCTAACCAAACAGCCCCTCGCCTCAAAGCTCCACTCCTTTCAGCTCATGCTTTCTTTGTTCTTCCGAGTGATCAGGGCTGGGAATGTGTCGCCACATTCACAAATCCTGCTCACATTGGGATTGAAACGCAGGAATGAACTGCTTGGCCTTTGGCAAAAAAACCTCATTAAATTAATCATGATTAAGGGTTTGGTCAGCTGTAATATACTTCGAAAGATCTTAAGAGAGCAGCCAGTTCAAAAACTCGAAACCTTAATCAAATAAAGTTGGCCGTTCCACGAAAGTTGTTGCTGGAAATTTTCCTTAAATTGCCTGCGTGATAAAATTACAACTTACGCTAGGCTGCTTCTCAAAATAAGGCCAAAATCTTCTCAATTGGAATTCTCAAGGTCTTAAAAATCATATCTTTCTCATGAATGGGTGATTTTCTGGGAAGAAGGGGCTCCTTCGCAAGAAACTCTGCCATTGCACAACTTGATGACCACATATCAACCGCCCTTGAATACTGTTTCACTCTAAGTAGTACCTCCGGACAACTTAACTTATATACTCCTTCAAAGGATCTCCATATTGACGCGCAAGACCAAAGACGCAGGTTTTGGAGTCCTCCGCGGTTGTTCAAGAAAGGTTTGATGTTTTCAAATCCCTGTGCAAGTCCCGATTATCGTGTAGGCACTTAACACCATCAAATAATTTCCACAATTAGGCACTTAACCTCACTTTGGGTAAAAGGTTGTTTCGTGGTCTTGATCAGGCCCTTGAAGCCATGTTCCATAAACTCCATAACTATGAAAATATGGTCCTGACTTACCCCAACAATAACTACCTTAGTGTCGACAATCTACGGATGGTGAAATGATAACAAGACATTGATTACTCGGAAAGAAGTCATAGGAATCGTGCTTTTTCCTTCTCTGTCTTTACCTTCTTCAAACGAATTTCCCTGTTTTCTACTCTTTGGCACGGAACAAAATTCCATAAGTTCCCTCATCTATCTTGTTCAGTTTTTATAATTCATCAACTGATGTACGACCTTTCAAAAAGATCAATTGCACGATACTCAGGATCGCTTTGGACTAGGTTTTCTTCTGGCTCTGAATCGACCTCAGTTGCTTCACCTCGACGACCCCGACCTTTTATCCATCACACAATCACACAGACTAGGGGACACTACACTCTTCCCTCTCAAACTTACTTGTGACCTTACCTGATCGGAAAGACTCGCAATCGAGGAAAACCTTCCCACTACCTGAGCAACAGGAGGATTCATGGGATTCTTCTCTTAAAGGAGATCCCGTTGCGTTTGCATCTGCATTAAGAAGAGATGGATTAAGAGACGTGGGCGGGGACGGACTACTAGATGAACGCTGATGTGCATGGGTAGGAGCATTTAAACCAAACTTGATCGGAGGATGGGGCGCTGATTGTGAATTTGAAGCTTGTGGTAAAGTTGTAGAGTCCACTCAGTCTCAAACTGTAGAATTGAATTAGTGCTACTTCTCTGGCTATACAATTTGATCTAAGACGTAGCCAGTGCTTCCAGAATCTATGGTTGCTTTTGGTTGCGAATCCCGATAAACTCTTCAGTCAAATTCTCCATTCTTCTTCTGAGTTGAGGTTGTAATTTCTCCAGGCTCTCCATGAGCCTCTGTTGCTCGCACTCAACTTCTCCGTTCTCTTACAAGCCCTTTTTTCTGTTCCTTGTCCCTACTGGAATCTACTTCTAGAATTCTCTCTTTCCCTCTCATCGTTATCGTCTCTGCCTTCACTATCTCTAAGCCCTTCTCGGTCGTGGTCACTAATCCTGACATGCCTCCAATTTTACTGTCACTGATCCAATCTCCATCTCACAACGCCTATTATCCCATGGGACACCGCAACCCCAATATTGCTCTATCCGAAGGTCCTTCGCGCTGCCTGGACGATCTCCATAACAAATTGACGAGAGACGTGACGTTCTGCCTAGAATCCGCAAATGTGGAGACGGTAAAGGCATTGTATAATTGCCCTTTTCGGGACCGCGTCTCCAGTGCGCTGAGCAGATCACACAAAATGTCCAATCCAACAAGCTTTAAAATCCACACAACCGCTCCCCGCTTAAGCATTCCAGCACCACAACTACCCGCGTCCCACCCAAACTCAAATCCTAATTGGAATTTCACAGCAAACAAATACAACCAGCTTCATGAAATCTCCACAACATAAACAATCAGCAAAACTCGAAATCCAAAGTGCCTCAATTGAGGAACACAAACGATTGTCCTAGCAGGTACCGGACACAACATGACTAAAACAAACTGACTGGACCATATTTGAACTCAATTTCACACCGAATGACGTACGCCTGCTTCGTGAGGAATTCAAAGCTGTCGAATGACTGCGAAACCAGCATGACTCGATTCGAAGATTTCCGCCAAGACGAAGCATTAGTGACAAGAAACGCACAGAGGATGAAGATGGTGATGAATTTCTTCTTGGGGTCCACGTCGGCGCCACCTCAGCACCTACCCTAATGTGGACACGGAATGAACGTTACATAATCTCCCGCGCTCCATTTCCCGCCTATAATTTTTTGCGGTGGCTCTATGCTAGCGCTCCTGCTCCGAACGGCTCTTCCCTGCCCTCAGTGCCCACCGTCAACCGTCCTCATCTGTCTCGTTGGTGTTTTTGTTGCGTCTTCCGAGAGGTGAGGGCGAAGTTTGGACTTAGTGCGTCTCTTTTTGCTGTTGTTGCGAATCAAGAATGGTGCGTTCTGAACCTAAGTCGTTCCAGTGAGGAGTTCAGTAGCATGGGGTTTGAGTGCAGAGAATAAGGCAGGGTGTTGACCACTTGAGGACATGGTTTGAGGGTTGAATGACGCGCCAGCAAAGAGAACACGCGAGAAGGTGAAGTGGAGAGTGTGGTGGTGGCTGTTATTGGCAGACGAGATGGTGATGTTGCCCGCTGTAGATGTTTTTGTCCATTGGACGTAAGACGGGGGACGCGGGGGCGTCTGCGTATCGAAGAGCGTGGAAGTCTAACGTTCACTTCATTAGTTGAAGCGGGATATCGTAAGCGGAGGTATGAAGGGCGCGACAGTGCAAATTGCTTGGCATGGCTCGGAGCCAGTACTATCTCTTGATTTCCATCCTCACTCTGGCCTTCTCGCCACTGCCGGTGCCGACCACGACATTAAGGTTGTGCTTCATCGTCATGTCAGATGTTTCAAATCTACGATTAGGCAACCCATGTAGCTTAGCATAGCTTGATTCTGAGCATGTGGATGTTTTCGAGAATCAGCAGGATCGCCCATATGTTAATCTCTTCTAGACTGTCGAAGTTGCCAATATCCCCGCCTCATCTCATGGATAGGAATCTCGTGTGTCTTGCACCGCTCGTACAGCTCTAGTTGTTTGAATGTGAAACGGACCTTGAGGAAGAGCGTTCCACATCCCTTCCCATCTACTCAATCACGTATTGCGAAACAAGATTTGCCACGAGGAGAAGCAAATCTCACGTCCTCTTATTATCAAATCTCATCACATGTTTGGGCCTCTGTGTTTCAGATTTGGTCGGTTCACCAGAAAGAGTCTGGCTCGCCAACTGTTGAGTTTGAGGCCGACCTATGTTATCACTCAAAGGCAGTGAATGTCTTACGTTTTTCTCCATCGGGTGAGTTTCTTCTCCTGTTCTGTTTTTCCATGTTGCTTGGGTGAGCTATAAATATAATAAATTGCACCTCTCGATTCCGGTCCTATCGAATCAGAAGACGTGAGACTTTTTTTGTAGGACACCAAAATGTTGACCACTTCTACATGAATGTGCAGGTCAATTGCTCGCATCTGGGGGTGATGGTAAGTTTTGTGGCTTTTTTCGGGTTTTAACTCTTGCAAGCTTGTACTTCTTTATTAGGATGACTCCAGTTCGGGAGAATCTACTGAATTTGTGGTAGCTTCCAATGTCAATGGCATTCATTACCGTTTCCACACTTTCTATTACGCACCATTTCTCGGAAATGGTCTCGCGCGTACTTCACGCTAGTCGAATCACTGCAGCCGTATGGCAGCTGTACATGATTACAGCCGCGTGGTAAAGGCGCTCTCTCCTTGAGTGATACGTCGCTTGACTTTTTGAGTTGTTAATCAGCTTCCTGATCATGCAGGCGGTGAGATACTAATCTGGAAACCTATTGAAAGAGCCGATAAAAAGCCCAGCTGGAAGGTTCTGAAGACACTTCAGTGAGTACTGAACTACACTGTAATGCACGTCAATGTCCTGCCGAGAAGATTTTGTTACCTCAACTGTAACAACGGCCATATATTTACGTGTAGTCTCAGCTGAAATTGTATGTTATATTAATCTCCTTAATGTGTTTTACTCTTATGTGCAGGCTACATGTGAGGGATGTTCTGGATCTCGCATGGTCTCCCGACAGCTTGTCGTTGATGTCGGGATCTGTGGATAATCAGTGCATGATTTGGGATGTAGTATCAGGTGACTGATAGCAATGGCTCTTAACTTTACCGGGTCCGAGGCAGGCTGCTTAATGATATCTACATGAAATGCCCTTATACTGTATGGACAAGTACTCTAATTGCACTTCATGTCACGAAAACCTTGACCATGGAACTCATCATCAAAGTTTTTGGAGGTTACGATATGGGGATCAACATAAGTTGTGAGCTAGTCGTAATCTCCGGCGGAGGGCTCTTCCTAAACTACCAGATTCACTAATGGTGCAGAGTGACGAAGAATGTATAAGCGCTTATTGCAGCCAAGGGAAAAACGATTAAGCTATTATGTGAGTGTTTTTGGTCACAGATCTTTCCGTGGTTGCTGAAGGAAGTTTCTTTCTGCAGGTAAAGTTCTACAAGTTTTAAATGACCATCAACACTTTGTCCAAGGCGTTGCTTGGGATCCAGCAGGGGAGTTCTTGACATCAATTAGCTCGGATCGTACGTGCCGGATCTATTCGCGCCAGTCGGTGCCCAAGTCCAAGAAAAGAAAGTTAGCTGTCGTCCAGAATATGTTCACTTGCAAACAAGTCCTTGCTAAATCGGATGCTCTACCGTCCAAGACCAACATCACAATAGATGCTGATGGCAGAGTAGCGAAGGTAATGACTTGACAACCCGATTGGATTGTTCATTGATATTTTTGGAAATGTACTTATCTATTAAGGAAAGTAATCTGCTGCTTTCTGCTGACCCTGGTTTCGAAAAGGATTTACTAGCCTTAACTTTTGAATTTGGGTTGTGTCCAGGCTAGTCAATTATTTCATGACGAAACTTTACCATCGTTCTTTCGAAGGCTTGCCTGGTCACCAGATTCATCTTTCTTGGTTGTTCCCTCAGGTAATGCTTTTGGCGTTGTATAATGTGGTCTCGTGACAATTTAGCACAAAGTTCTAAAGTCGAGAAGTGATGCATTTCAGTGGTTTTTTTTGTCACTAACTGCATTTCTATGATCGTGACAGGTCTGCATAGAATTGCACACGAGGCTCCATCTTGCAACGTGTCCTTTATTTTCTCCAGGAGTGACCTGTCAAGGTACTCCCTGTTCGCAAATTATCTGTTGATTTGGTTGGTTGTCTGCCAAATCGATGTAATTGAATGGTGTGAGTGATGCTCCAGGGACACTTACTGAAATTGTAGCTGTCTGTGGTAAAACAAATCCGTCGATGATGAGTCTCTGATTAGAGTGGTTTCTCCTTCTTTTTTGTCCTTTGTTCAGGCCTTGTATTCATCTTCCAGCTCCAACTAAGCCAGTTGTAGCTGTCCGGTTCTGTCCAGTTATCTTTTCTCTACGAGAGAATGAAACTGAAAAAGGAAGTAGCTCTGGTAAGCATCCTTAATGACATTGGGTTATTTGTGGAGGGAAGTTGATCTTGTTATCCTGCGTTACCAGTCTCTGAGGATGTACTCAGATTTCCTTTCATTCGCTGATATTATTGAGATCCTCGGTGAAGCTATAACTCTGTGGGTATGAATTACAGGATTCGCACTACCGTATCGACTGGTGTTTGCTGTGGCAACACTTGATTCGCTATATGTGTATGACACACAGCGCAGTGAACCAATCGTAATCTTTGCCGGAATCCATTATGCTGCAATAACGGACATTGCATGGTACTAATCTCCTTGAACGTCCACATATTCATGCATGTCGAATTTTTGACATCATTATGCTGCAAAACTTATCTAACGATAGGTTCTGTCGAAGTAGGACCATGAGTTCGTAATGACCTGAACTACAATGAACGCCACCCGTGTCAGTTCTGAAGTTTGGTGCAATGCATGTTGGATCTATGTGCAGGTCTGCGGATGCCCAGTATGTGGCTGTATCATCACAAGATGGCTATTGCAGTTTGTTAATATTCCATGGAAACGAGCTTGGTACAAAGCTCTCCAGCGGTGGTAATTTCTTTCCTCCCGCTGCGCTGCCTCCGTATCCCAACTCAATAGTTTGTAGTTTACATAAGCTGATTCTAGAAGGTTCGAATGGCTACTTTGGTGGTTTTATACTGACATGGAGTCATAGTTGTCATCGAGATGCCTATTTATCTCTTTCAGAGACTGTCACGTGCAAGTCAACTAATCCTAGGGCATCGGTTCCATATCCTTGGTATACTTGTCTGCAGACGTCCCCGCCAATATTGCGAAATTTCTTCCAGAAAACTTGCTAGGAAAACCTCAAGAGTCGTTACCCAACTCAACGGAGCTCTCTCAGGTTTCGGAACCTGTCGGACTTATGAACGAAGAACAGAGTTCCCCCATAGTTATTTGCCCTCGTCCATTGAAGCATCGGCGTATTACACCAACCGCCCTTCCAGCCACCTGTTCTCCAATTGTACAGAAACAAATCGCAGACCAAACGTCAATCACCGTCTCCGACAAAAAACTTCAGAGGATCACTCCAATCGCTCTGACTGAGGATGGTCCCTCAAGTTCTGGAAACTGTTTGGACACAGAAACCGTCCACACGCCTTCAAGTACTCAGAATAGTTTGTCAGCTGTGCAAGCTGCAGATGCAGCCGAAACTCCCGACAGTTCAACCTGTGAGGCGTCTTCTCCAGGTGCTAAGAAACGCCTACGCATCAACCCTATTCCTATTCTTGCTGGTGAAGGAGCCTTGAACTCCGGTGGGAACGTCATCCCGAGACGGAGGCCTACGGATTGTGACCAGAGTGCCTCCATCGCTAAATTTAGGAGCTTAGAGTCATGCCTCCAAGAACAGGGAGTTGCAGGCCCTGCCACAGTGTCGACCGAGTGATCCCAAGAACTCGCGCTGCTTAGCATCTCATCGTTGCAGGTAGACCCACATTTTAACTGGCCCATGTGACGTGGATTGAACGGTCTCAACCCCCGAAAAGTCCCTGTTTCCAAAACCACAGTTCGTGGATACCACGCCCCAGATCGATTGCGGAACAGAGGATGACGTTTGCGGATTATTTCGTATTTTGTGGAGTATTCGTCTCCGGACTTCATGCTTCAGCCATCCTCATGGATTCCATTCATGTCAATCGTCAGGCATTCCACCGATTGTATCCACAGAGAGGTTTTGTCAGTAACATAGTAGCAGAACATTTTTAGGAATTCAGAGTCGCACTTGAGCGATTTAATGTCGTTTTCTTTCATCAGATAGAAGTTGGAGTGAGCTCATGATGTTAAATAGGATTTACCGTGTGATAATTTCGCACCATTGCGTAAATAATGATTACACCAAGATCTGAAATGATCCACTAATTCACTAGCACCTGTTCGTACTCAACCCAACCCAAGTGTTGTAGGTAGATCAATGCATGAGTGTATTCGGTGCATGTTACGCATATAATTGTACATGGTCAAATATGTACACATGCACACACAAATATACGGTATAATTTCATCCATTAACCATGAAGGGTACTTCTGATTCATTTCTGATGGTTGCAACTGGTTTCTGTGAAGTATTCTGTGACACTTAATGGTTAACAGCAGAACAGTACACAGTTAGCGTCGACGTTTTGGAATGCCTGACGATTGATGACAATCCTAGTTACGCAACATGAAACTGTACCTGTATTATTATCAGTTAAATGTGAATAATTAGTCGATTCTGGCTATCACTGAATCACATTTTCTTTAATGACAAATGCCAGAAACTTTCGACCACCATATGAAATTTTGAAAAGAATTGGAGTAATTTCTGCAGTCGAAAAAACTTCATTCAGACAGACCGTGTCCATGTTGCTAAGTGGTTTTGAATTTCAACAATTAGTGTCAAAAGCATTAAAATTACACCATAGATGATCAAGGTGATTGACTTTATTTTTAATCATTACTTATTTACATGTTTAATCACTCAATCATTGATATCAATGTTTATGTGAATAAACAAATAAACTTGTGCCTAGTAATGGCTTTGGAATTATAACAATATTACCATGTGATAGAATTATATCACCATTATTGCTTGGCTTAGGCCACAAGCACATCCTAAGTTGTTACACACACTTCATATTGCTATATGCACATCCAAAAAACATGGAGGCATGTGATTGGTTGGGTGTTTTTATGTGGAACTTGCCACTTGACACAACTATTAGAAATTAGGAGAGCAGGAGCTTCCCCTCCAATAGTCTTGTTGATTGATAAGTAGATAAGGTCAAGAGGTAGTACCCCTCTTTGGAGGCAAAGCTCCAAAAGAAAATTTAAAAATCTACACCTTGTAATGGTGGTACCTTGTAGAAGCAAAGATCTCTACTTCATGGACACCTTCACCAAGAAAGGATACTAGTTTTATATTCACTTTAGTAATCTGCAATGTTGTGCCAAATCTCATGGTGATTTCAATGAACAATTTCAAGCATCCATCCTTGGCCATTGAGGACTGGTCCTTGGACCTTGAGTGGAGTCCAATCAACTAACAACCGTTGCAAACATTGCCTATGGCAACTAAACCATGTGGAGGAATCCCAATTGCCAAGCATTGAGCATCTCATTGACAACTTTAGAATAAGTTAGTTTTTTATGCATCATTTGTTTGTGAATCTTATTCTATACTTTTATTTGCCATAGTGACTTTGGATAAGATGTTCATCAACAATGGCCAATAAGGCCATCCATCACTAGTCACATGATTTGCCTCTAATCACAAGTGGTTTTTTGTTCATCCCATATCATCTTGCAAGTGATGGTCGTTACTCTTCTAATAGGTTAGAAGTAGAGTTTGAGTACTTGAGTGGAGCAACACCCTAATAAAAAGCCCACACTTTTTTAGTATAGAAAACTCAATCATGCTAAAAAGTATAAAAATTAAATTGGTTGTGTCACTATTCAACATATACATATATTTATAAGAATTGGACTATTTTTACATATATATATATATATATATATATATATATATATTGTGCTCAAGATTAATATTTTTAATAATTTAAGAAGTCAATGAAAAACTACTTATATTAAAAGCAATCTTGTATGTACAAATGTCAATCCATTTTTTGCAAATTACTAAGTTTAAAAGTTGATGATATTAAAAAGAAGGTATATTTTATATATGTGTTAATTTTCAAAGTTGGTTAAAATATATATATATATATATATATATATATATATACATATATACACATGTACATATAGCATGTATTAGACATTATAGTTCCATAAAAGTATAATTATCAAGAAGTCACCATAGAATTAATACTTGGATATGTTGCATATTTTACTTTTTTTGGAATGAATTCAACATTTTAAATGTAAGGCATAATGGCTTTGAAAAAATTAATAAGTTTCAAAATAATAAGTAAAAGAATTTAATATTGTTGACAATGGTGTGCCACAAGCATCTCATTTTTGTACATATTAATAAAATCTGAACTTTTAATAAACATTAATTAATTTTTATTATTATTAGATTAATTTTTTTCTTCAATAAATATATATATATATATATTTATTTTTATAACATTTTGATTGAGATATGTAATTCATGATTTTATATATATATATATATATATATATATATATATTTTACTTTATTTTTTTTTCTTGTTTTATACTTTAGTTGATTATTATATTTTAAAATTTTTAATTATTGATTTTAATATCTAATCATTGGAAAATTTTTATTTTCATTACAAGATCTATTTTATAATAATTATTTACTTTTAATTAACTTTAGATAAATATAAATTAAAAGTAGATTGGTGTGTTTATATTTGTTGATTGAATATATCAAATAAAAAAAATTTAATTTGTAGCTTAATAAGTTACTTACATAAATAAAATTAGAAAGATAATTTATTTTTATAGAAACTATTACTAGTCAAAGTTTTTACCTTTTTTATATATTTTATGTATTACATTGTAATAACAATGACATTGAAATTTTAGATGGGTTAATATTTGAGCATAACAAATAAGAAGATAAAGGTTATGATTCAATTTTTTATTGTCAACAACTCATATGATTGGTATAATTTGATGCAAAATGCAATCTATATACCTTCTAACAAATAAAAATAATGCAAATTTTTTAAAGATATATGAAGCAACTTGAAAGAATATAGAATGTGTATTTAAACTTTTAATAGAAATATTTGCTATTGTTGCTAATCTACTCCAATAATAGAGCATAATTCTTTTTCAAATATAATATATTCTTGTGCTATTTTGAATATTGTAAAAATTTATTGAAAAAATATGTAGATTAAAAATAATTATGTTTTTGTATACAAGAAGAAATACTATGATTATACTAGTCTTACTATAGATAAAGATTTAAGTGCAATATACATCTCACTTTAGCTTTTTATTGCTTTGTCTTAAAGTATAATATAGACTCTTAACTTTATACAAATTTTAGATCCTAAAATTTTAAATATTAAATCTTATAGTAATTTGATAATTTAATCATGTATAATAGATTTGAGTGTAAAATCTAAAAATTTGCCTTCTTTTTATATCAAAGTACAATATGAAACTATTGTCTTTGGTACATTTTTTTATTGGTACAAATCAAAATTATACCATAAAATCTTAGACTACTCTAAAAAATCTATATATAGTTATTTTAAAAGATATCAATTAATTTCAATGATTCATTTTATAATACAACCTCTTAAACCCTTTTTAAGCTTTCTTATATATGCAACCTAATTCTTTATTTATTTATTTGTTTATTTTTTAATTTTTTTTAATCTAATCTTTTTGTATCTTCTAAATTTAATTGCAATCCACTTTTAGCCTTGCAATCTAATTATAATAATTTTAAAAATCTCACTTCTAATATTTCTTTAATGGTTTTCATTTAAATTTTTTGTTGTTTTTTTTTTGTTGTTTTTTTTTTTAAAAAATTTAATAATAATCTTTCATTAACATTGCAATCAATCTTTATTGATTCTTCCAACCTAGTTATTTTTCCTTGTAAGAGATTAAAACACTGACATGCAACAATTAATTGAACAACTTGAACACATAATTAGATTTTTTGCATTATATTTTTATTTTTATATAGATAATTTTATAAAAAAAAGAATAAAAAAGTACTATCTTTTAATAGACTTAATTTATAGTTTTTAGATTGTATTTATCTTTTCTGCATTAAAATATTCTATGCAGACCTAGATCTAATATCTATCATCAGCTCACTATAATACATTATCTTAATCCTTCTCTTTTATACACTTGATCTTCTTTACCCACACATTTTGTTTAATGCAATTTTGACAACATACTTCTATTTTTACAACACATAATTTACAGCAATAAGCTAAAAAACACATACAATATCCCACTAAAAACACACCTCTGAAATTGGTTGCATATCATAATAACAACAAAATTTGACAATTGACAGAATTTGTATTGAGATGTTTCATGCTATTGATTCCTTGAGTATAAAAATAATCTCATACTACTTTTAGCAAGCCCCACCAAACTTGCCTTGTTTGGATTGGAATGGTCAAAACTAAAAGTAAAGTGCTGTTTGAGCTGCCAAGTCATGGATGGGCAATAATAGAACAATAAGCCACGTCAAACTTTAGGGTTCACATAGTTTCAAGGATCACGGTGGAGATGCACTAACATGTCGGTATGTGGGGCCTTTTGAAAGTTTTGTTGGTGTCGGTAAAATTGGGATGAATCTCGACCAACCTTTGGAGGCCACACTTCTTCATTCTACGGTGTCATTTGCCTGATTCTATAAGCATTCGCCGTAGCTTCCTGACGTGGGCACACTCCTTCGATGACCAGCACCTGCAAGTTCCGGTGATCACACTTTGCAGAGCACTAGCAATTCATCTTTCAATCTTGTGAACTGAATTGAACTAGCCTGGGACCTTTTATTTTGCTGCAAGGTTGCAACAATGCGTTTTTTGGTATTTACAGTTCTATAGTTGCATTGCAATGAACATCCATGTGTGGTGGGGAAAAACACCCCATAGAGTACATTACGCTGCGCTCTTCACAATATCAATTAATTATGTGCTATGCTACGGATCGAGGTTAACTTCATGCCAGATACCATGAACCAGGGGTGTCTAAATCTGGTCAGTGTACAGATCCGGGAGCAATATTGCATGAGGTACACTTCTACAGAAGATTTGATGCGATTCTGTTACCTCTGAGATAACGTTGGAGACGTTTCCCTTGCCTGCAACCTCTTCAATGTAAAGGTGGATCCAACGCGGCCAGCTTCTTATAATCGGCCTGACCTTCATTAGATGAAGATCCTTGAGCAAGCCGACTGTGGCGCATTCCATAGAACATGTACACAAAAACGCCCAGAACCATCCACACGGAAACTCGCAACCATGTTTGAACCCTGCCAGCAATAATCGTACCTGTCAAAGGTCAGGAAACGACATACGGAACTAATCGCCAAAGGCTCATCTGTGACACACCTCGGATACAAAGGAACAAATGAATGTGGCGTAATAAACTGCGAAAGAGAATGCAGAAAATGTACCCCAAATTGACCAGCAGATAAACGTTCACTAGTATGCTTGCAATTGGCAGTGCTGGCACCCATGGGCAGTGGAAACCTGCACATTACATGGGAATAAGAAAATGGCAATCACCTAGCGTTATTGTTTTGTAACGTGAGATTTATTTTACCCAAATCATACGAAAAGCCGTTTTCATACAAACAGCGATGTGAGATTGAGAGGCTGATTGGAAGAAGACGCCTGAAATCAGAAGCCAGGTCAGTTTCAGGTTTCGAGTACACACCTCCAGGTTGTCCAAACTTATCCTGTCCATTGTCTTGCTCAATCAAGCACAGAAGGGTTGATGCAGTAACGAATATTGGGATGCCCGCAGACCCTAACGCCCATCGCAACAACCTGAATAGAACCACATCACGGGAGAATTTCAGTTTGATCTACACAGCTTGAAATACGCAGACATCATTAATCAACCTTGGAGACTTCAAGGAAGTCCAGTATTCCAGCACTAGGCCTCTTAACAAGACCCCATGTATAAAAAGAGCGACAGGATCAAGGCAAATGTGTCTTTCAAGTAGTCGTAAGAACTGGGGTGGATGGTAACGTACACTGGAAGAGAAGTAGCTGCAGTCGCTAAGCTAATTAGCACGACTCCAATAAGAACCCCGCAGATCGCTAGTCTAGCTACACGCCGCCTTGCTTCCTCCCTGCTTGTTTCTGTGACCACGCATGATTTGTTCAAGAAAGATCGGAGTTGAAATCGTTACACAACTAGAGCACAAACTATGACCTACTCTTGAATGGATCACAAACACGAAGACTGGTAGATTAACTGCGAGTTAATAATTTGAAGTACCGGATGTGTTAGGCAGTTGCTCCGGTATCAGTAATGGGTCCTGGAGGTTGATCCTGGTGGAGCTCTGGGGTGATTCAGCCATCGGCGCATCCTCTTCCAGATCTTCAGTCTCATCTTGCAAGACGGATCCCGTGCTGCTAGCCGATGAGGCATAGTCTCCAACAATGCTGCGTTCAGGCAAAGTGTGCAAGGATGCTTCCGATAAGATTGTCAGTACTGGCGAAAAGATGGGATACTGGCTAGTAAAAATTGGCCTCGAGGGAGACTTAGGCACGACTGGAAGTCCCTCTGGCGTGCGTGTACAGACAATTGGCTTGGACGTATCTGGAGGGGAGACATATCTTAGCACCAGAAGGCAAACTGACACGATGGTAAAGGCCGACAAGGTCCCCACACTGACCTGCCAAAATATGATCACAAAAGAATGTCAGAAGCTGAGATGAGTTGATAGATGATGACATCATACAGAACCAGATTTTGATCATTTTGGGTCAATTGGTTGTATCAGATTGTGCCTGTACGAACTCGTAAACACGTTTAGTCTTGTGACACTTCCGTGCCTTAAGTAACTTAACGTCTACCTCCTAAGCTCCCAGCAAGAAGTTGGTTCTTACCAGGCCAGAAAGTTCATCGACATTCATCAGAAATGCCATGAGTGCCGCAATAGCTCCTGTCAACAAAGTGCCATTGACTGGCACAGAAGTCTTGGGATGAACGGTGGAGAAGAAAGGTGGGAGCAAACCGTCACGCGCCATAGCCATCAGAATTCTGGGCTGGCCACAGACAGCAGAGTTAGGGGAAGAAGTAGTCCTTCATTTCACCAATGACATAAAACAGATGCAATGCAAAGTGAGCATCACTCGAATACCCCGCGTATGAAACGTCATTGTATTATGCATACGGTACAGAACAAGGGCAATCTCAACTAATGAAACTACAGCTAGGAAACAAACACCAACATGTCTTGTAAAATTGCGAGGCAAATGGCATATCGAACCTGAGGTAACAAAGATCCCATGAGAGTTGTAGCTAAAGCTGCAACGGCACCAGCAGCAACAATATACCTAGAAGAAAAGTAGCAGTTAGCTCCAACATAGGAAAAAGATCGGACATTCTGAGTGGATGTTCATTGATCCATCCACTAAACTCATGGCAATATACATCTATTCGATTGAAAAGGTAACTTATCTCGAGACTGATAAAAATGAGTCAATGCAGACGATGTTCGTTACAGTGATCGAACCATTCAACCACGGTCTATGAAGCCCTTAACACTACCAAGATCAAAATCAAGTGAATCTGGGATCTCGAGATTATACATGGCCCAGGGCATGCCGTTCTCCGCAAAGGCAGTAGACATGGGTGTATCCGGGTCCATCATATTGTAGGGAACAAGACCCACGATGACGCCAGAAACCAAAATATAGAGGCCTGCACAAATGAATAATGCCAGCCCAATTCCAAGGGGAAGGTCGCGCTGAGGATTCTTGACCTGTGAAAAAACGTGATTAGTTCCCATACGTGTACGTTGACCATGTCCCATTGCACATATTTGTCAGCAGCCCAGCATGCTCTTATCCATCCAAACTACTTTGGGGTGGACCCAGACAGTGAGAAAACTGACTATGCATAATTCAGATGATTATCCCTTCGAGGTGTTCAGGTTTAAAGTATTTAAGAATTGTATGTAAAAGAAAGGAAAACCTTCATACGTATGTATCAGTTCTAAACGCATTCATGAAAATGATATCAGAAGAGATGGAACTGAATTGTAGTGGAATGGAATGGTTACCTCTTCCGCAGTGCTTGCAACAGTGTCGAAACCAATGTATGCAAAGAAAAGTGTCGCAGCGCCTCCGAGCACTCCATTGATTCCAAATGGAGCGTACCTGGTCAGCAGAAAGTTGACAAACCCTTGGTCCTTTCAAATGCCGTCTCATTTAGACAAAGCCATTGACGAGCAGGGTACAGACAAAGCCTATATTAGTATGCAAATTAACATTGCATCTCTCTCCCAGAGAACCATCCCCACTCAAAATTGCCACACAAGGTCTATAAGCAGACGTGCAAAGATCGGAAGAGTATGCTCGCAGGGCATTGAAAGACTTACCCGTCAGGTTGCTCGTAACCTTTCCAGCCATTTCTGAAGCCTGCATAGGAACCAGCACCCGCAACAAAGAGCAGAACGGTTATGTTGAGGACTACCATAGCCGCTTGCACCCTTGCACTCTGCCAGTATACAAGCACCCTTAAGTTTGATATCCAACATCTCATATACAAACAAGCCAGAAAACAGTTTAGTGATCAATTCCAAATTGTACGAATCACCTGAATGTTTACCAATCAATCTGACAGCACTGCTCCATAAGCGCATGATCATTTTCCTAAAAAGGGTAAAGGATTTGGAACCATACCTCTCGAATACCAATGCAAAGCAGAGCCGTGACAACCAGCACCAAAAAGGCAGCACATGGGTCGACAACTATCTCTGTTTCGGGTATAGTTTGCCGCATCAGAAGCCATGGCAAGTTTTCTTCGCCTCCAACAAAAACGCCCTGTACAGTCGAAACGTATTGAGAATATAGACTCACAGCACCAATGTCCAGGACAACACCCCGCCACAGCGACGTAAAGTGTACTAATGCGCATTAGAAGCACTGCTAGGTAGGGAAAGCAGAAAATGTACCAAGTTAGGGGAAATTCCTCGCGCCACTGTGGAGCCGCCAACTGTGTATTCCAAGATGAGTCCCCAACCAATGACCCACGCGACTCTGAGAAGTACCACTCAAGTGTCAATACCTCAAATTGTTCGTGCAACGTGAATAAAACTGGAAATCCACAGAAGATTTCGTCTTCGTCTTCGATTCAACCACTAATCCCGTGCAATAAAGTTCGGCACATACCCTTCACCGACACATGTGTACGCATAATGATAAGCACTGCCAGCAGAAGGGCACCGGCTTGAGAGCTCCGCATAGCAAAGGGCAGCAAGTGTTGCAGCAATGCCCGCAATCAAGAAAGATAGTGTGAGCGCCGGTCCAGCTCGCTCCCTCGCTACAGTGCCCACCAGCACGTACACCCCCGCGCCAATCGTAGATCCAATCCCTGTCATGCCATATTCCCAAATCAGTCGTCTTCTGACTTATTTGACTTTTGCAAATTTTGCTAACTCTCTCGTCGTGTACCGTGTTTCTGATCTTCAAGTGGTTCAATTCAGGCTGCAGAATAGGAAAAGAAAACCACCTGGGAGACGAGCCCCAGTTCCGGGATCAAATCTGTGACGAAACTTTTGCGGAAAGCTTAGAACAGGGGTAAAAACGGTGTAAGAATCTTAGAGCAGAATCCGAGCACTTCCTTTCGCTTGCAGATATTTGTCGTCTTCGATACAACTAAGTCAGCTCATTCTGAAACTCCCAGCATCTCGAAAATAAAACAAAATCATCTGACCAGAAATCTGTGAAAAGAGTAATTGCGGTCGGTAGGACCGCGTGCGTAAAGTTTACAGATTTCCAGTCTCGCTTTCGGAGAAGTGGCCAAGTTCTTGCATGTGCTCCCTAACCCTGTTCAAGACATGTGAAGCTACAAGAATTCTGGCATGGAAAGGGCGGGACAGAAGATGGGCGATCAAGCAAGTCACAAACCTATGGAGACAAGGTCAGCAATTTTAAGATGCTTAGCCAGTTGAATCCCGCCGTGTCGCGTCTGATGCACCTGCTTCCGTCTCCATATCGACGAAGACCCCTCCTTCCCCATACTCGCCACTCACACCTGCCCAACCTCCCTCTCACAGCAACACACTCGTGGACCGTCTCTGAGCCGCCACTGCCACACCTCACCCGCCACAACCTCCTTCCTCCATCCAATGCCGCGACTTCACCCCCCAAACTTCACTACTGATGCCACACTGCAATCCTCGGAGAAAACCGCACCCTTACAATCCACCCAAAATCCTACGACCAACACCCCTCACATTCACACAACCAAACAGATGGGACCCTCGGTCCACCTTCCAGTGCGTTCTGAATCTAGACTGAAGCTGTCCACACCCCACAGCTCAGAAATTCGTCCCACCTGCTACAATAGCACAACCCTCGACTGTAAAAGCGCCAGAGCCTTCTGACGAACAAACTAGCATCCTTCGCACGCACAATGCAGACGTCTCAATCGCCGGCCCGAAGCTGCAGGAACTAGAAGGAGCTATCACCCTTGAGTCGCAAACCCGCTACGCCTCCAAGGAGTGGCCCGTACACAAAGGCTCCAAATATCCACCCAAACCCACCTTCCATAGAATTCTGCTATGACCTCTTTCCCCCACCAGGACTCTGGACCGCATCAAGCACCCATTACACTCAACCAAGGTTTTACTCCATCGATCGTGGTTCAAGACCGTTTGACTCCATCGTAAACTCTGTCGCAATGGCACCCGAAAGCTAAACGCACCCACTTCGGAGGACCACACGCGCATCCCACGCGAGACGGTTGTGGCGGCCCTGGACGGAATCTAGCCTTTCGATTCTGCCACATCCCTTCCCACGATATGTACTGCTGCACACCGTAAGAATCAATCCGGCGCCCCTCCCCCGCCCCCCGCACCTTTTTTGCCCCATCTTCGGGGAATTCGCGTGCTCCGGTAATCTTCCTTTAGTGGGAGGTGTGTGGTCGGAATGCTCGCCTCCTCGATGGAGATTCTTCATCTATCAAATATTCATCATTCATTCATTTAGAGGATGAAATATTCTTTTTTTATTTCTCTGGTGTTAATGATTCGGTCCATGCAAGCGGGGAAACGGGACGCTGATTGGACAAGAACAAGCAGTCCTCCAGAATAGGACAACGCCGTGGTGAGCCACGTGGAAAAGCCACTTTGAAATGAAAACACATTCACAATTCATCATCCCATTGTTTCACATCGCCGGATCGAATCTCGTCAAGCTCACGTCAGCGAAAGCCCCCCACGCTGATAGTGTTTCAAGTAATTTCGAAGAAAGCTTCGTTGAAAGGAAAGGCTTTGGGTGATTCTTCCTCTGAGTATTCTAGCCACTGGTAATCCTCAAGTAGCCTACGAAATTGCCTCTTCTTACCAACAGCCAAAACAAAAGTAGATGGAACCTTCTTCAGCAAAAGTGAATATTCTGTTAAATCGGGAATGTTTATCTTGCAGTTAACCAAACTTCGAAGAGCCTGGATCCAACCAAGCCTTTGCTGAAGTGCAGAAGTGGTGGTGGCCTTGTGTGGTCTAAAAAGGCATCTAGTGGCCTCAACCGGCCTGGTAGGTGCTCTCTGGATTGGATTGGGTCCTAGGGAATGAGATTCTACACTTGTGAAGAATTTGGGGCATAATCAGCACAGTAGCAAATGCTCCAAATTTTGGAGGGGAAGGAAAGGAGAGAGTCAAGGAACCCATCTCAAGCATTTTAACATTTTTAGAGTTTTCCAAAGTGGAGAAAAGTGAACAAAAGGTAGATACTTCCCCAATCGAGAAGGAGATAGTTGCATGAAGCTGCTTCTGAAAGGAGGGATGGTGTGATGAGTTTTGGGTACTGACCTAGGCAATGAAGTTACATCTACTTTTCATGATATTTGCATTGTAAATTGTCACATTAATGTACGTGTATGTATTGAGATCATTAAATGTAGCCGCCGCTCTCCATAATATTTAATATAGACTACAATAAATACTATAGCTATAGTATTTATAGTCTAGTGGAGAAGTACTGTTTATTTTCTCCCCTTTTCTCTTCTTGTACACGAGACAAAACTAGATCAATAGATTTTTTATGTGTGAAGCTTTCTCTCCTTAGAGACCCTCTTGTGTATATGACTTACTACTACTCTTGTGTGTGTATATGACTTACTATTATTCTTATGTCTTTCTAAACATTCTCAACACGTTATCAGTATGACTCTCTTCTACACACTATTACAATTTTTTTTGCTCTAGTCTTGACTTTTCAAACCTGTTGCTACTCTTGTTCAATATCTGCTTCATGATCTTATTACTCTTCTTGCTCGCCCCTCACATATTACCTGCTCGCTTAAAGCACTTGTTCTACTCTTTGCCATGCTTGCTTAGAATACTTATTTAGAATATTTGATCCAGCCCAGCTCCACCCTAGCTTGCTCCCTGCTGCACCTCGCGCCTGTTGTTGAACTGCCGCCAAACCTGCCACTGCCACCCTATCGTCGCTGATGCTATTGTTCGCCGTTGCTCGCCATTGCTGTCTGCCGCTGCCACCCACTGTTGCCCACCATTGCCACCTTGCCACCCTACTACTACCGCCCTACCACTACTTGTTGCCGCCATCTTATTGATATTCTGCTGCCTTAATCCACAACCTTGTTAATATATATATATATATATATATATATATATATATATAATTTTTATTTTTCAAGTTCAAGTTTATCATTTTATTTGACTTTATATTTTAAGGTACGTTTTAGTCAACTTTTCTACTTGATCTTGTATTTTCTTTACAGATTTATTTATAATGAGTGCTTCAACATCTTCAATTCTTTCTACTATAGTTCCAACTATTACCAGTGCATTCCAACATTTTCAAACTCTTTCATTTCTAGCATTGATTGTGGATAGAAACAATTATTTATTATGGATAAAAATAGAAAAAGCAAATTTTATTTGCAAAACAACTCTTAGATGTCATTATGTTTGAAGAATCTCCAACAATTGTCACGGACATACATATAATTACCTATATGAATAGATAAAAGTATGTAAAAGTAGATAAAAGTAGGTTAATTGTGTAATATCTTCTAGAGAAGCTTCTTAGAAGCTTCATAGACGCTGCTTTGACTTTATAGGAGTCTATAGTTGACTTTTAGGCTAGAAACTTGGTCAACAAGTTAGCCATGTGCCACACATGTTGGAAGCTTAAAGAAGAAGCTAACTACGTGGTCCATCCATAGAAAACTTGCCTTGCAAGCAAAGGCATGTGGCCTAGAAAGTCAACATATATTGGAGGTCTTATAGAACATTGCCACGTGGCTTCTAGTTAGATAGTATATATAGAGGCAAGAGTGAAGCCCTCTTCACTCTTGTCAACTCCTTTCTTGCTTCTAGTCTAGTTTCAAGGGTCTCTAGTTTTCTTGTATTTTGGCAATAGCCATTCCAGTTTCTTTCTTAATATACATATTTCTATTTTGTCCTATTTCTTTTTGAGAAAAGTCTCACTTACTCTTTAGCTTTCATCGAGTTCTTGTCCTTGACAGATTGACAAGAGTACACTTACAATATCAGAGCTTTGTCTTTTCTTGATTAAGAGTGGATTACCCCTTTTTCTTGATAAGACATAAGCACATTAGAAGTTGCGGATTACCCTCTTTTAAACTGATATTGTTCTTAGTATTTTCTTTGTTATCAATTCCTCTCTTCTATTTGTTTTGAGCGTTATTAGACATCTTCTCTTTTCTAAGTGCTACTATGGCAGAGCTTCTTGAAATGAAGAGTGCAATGGCACAGATGCAAGAACAATTGAGGGAGTTAATGCTTGCGATGCATCAACTCAATTTACCACCACAAGGAGCAACAAGAATGGTAGGAAGTGAAGATATAGAGATGATTGGGGCTGCTTCGACATCTGCACCAAACCATGTCCCTTCTCCCAGAATGGAACACCCTTCGAGTGTTAGAGAACCGAGAGTTGCCTTGCCCGAGAAGTTTGATGGTACCAGATCCAAGTTTCGAGGATTCATCAATCAGGTCCAACTAGTGATTGAACTTCAACCCCAGAGCTATCCAACTCCAGGGTCACAAGTTAGATTCATTGGTACACTTCTTTCAGGTTCAGCATTGTCATGGTTTTCATCTTTTCTTGAACGACGAGATCCAATATTGGATAATCTGGAGGCTTTTTTGGCGGAGTTTCGATCCATGTTTGGAGAACATGATGCAATTCGTGTTGCAACCAACAAGATCCGTATTTTGCGACAAGGCAATCGATCAGTAACATTATATGCTTCGTAATTTCGACAACTTGCAACTGATATCAAGTGGGATGATGCCGCACTTGTGAGTCAATTTCTCTACGGATTACAATATGAGGTAAAGAAATTGATGCTTAATTTACCTGATCCTCAAACATTGAGTCAAGCAATTGACTTTGCTGTGAAGTGCGACAATCGACTTTTTGAATTTCGATCCGAGAGTCGCACAAGTGGGCCTCAACGTTACTACAATTTAATGGCAACACCGACGTCTCCTCAACACATACCTTCAGAAGTAGAGGATATGCAAATTGATGCGGTACGTTTCAAACCTCTTACTGAGCAAGAAAAGTCTCGTCGTCGACAAGAAGGATTGTGCTTATATTGTGGAGAACCTAAGCACACTGCTCAACATTGTCCAAAGAAGCGACGTAACTACAAAATGAGGAGTACGGCTGTCAAAGAAGACAGTATGTCGGAAAACGAATACGTCCAGCTACAATAGGGACCGTGCGGCTGGAATCTTGTACAACTTCTAATGAAGGTCCTATCCTCTCCTCAGAACCATCTCCTTGTTTTATAATAGATGTGCGTTTAGGACCTAATAATTACAAAGCCTCTGCCTTGGTAGATTCAGGAGCCTCATCTTGTTTTTTAGATGAAGAATTTGCTAGATGTCATAGAATATCATTAATACAAAAAACTAAACCTGTACACGTAGAAGTCATAGATGGTCGTCCGTTGTCTTCTGGAGATGTAACTCACGAAACACTTCCTGTAGATGTAGTAATAAATGGTCATAGTAGTTGCGTAATTTTTAATATAATTAGATCTCCCTCTAATCCAGTAATTTTAGGCTTATCATGGTTAGAAAAGTATAATCCTCGAATAGATTGGATTTCTCGTAAACTTGATTTTCCTCAGAGCATTAGTAACAGTTCTATTAATCAAGTAAAAAACCATGAGTCTAGTATAGTAAAACTCGCACTTATAGGTGCAAAAGCATTTATACACGCAGCAAAAGAAGGATCAACTTTTGCTATTTATGCTGCACCTATTTCTGAAAGCGTAAAGACTTCAAGTGGCATTCCAAGTCAATATCAGGATTATCAAGACGTTTTTGAGAAAAAGAATGCAGATATTCTTCCTGAGCATCGCCCATACGATTGTTCAATCGATCTCAAGGAAGGAACTCAGCCACCATTTGGACCAATTTACAGTTTATCGCAAGATGAGTTGGCTGAACTCAAGACATATATTGACGAGAATTTAGCGAAGAATTTCATACGCCATTCAAAATCTCCAGCAAGAGCTCCAATTTTATTCGTAAAGAAAAAAGATGGATCTTTATGAATGTGTGTTGACTATCGAGGACTCAACAAGATCACAATCAAGAACAGGTATCCATTACCTTTGATATCAGGACTCCTTGATCAGTTAAATCAAGCTAAGATCTATACAAAAATAGATCTAAGAGGAGCATATAATCTAGTACGGATCAAAGAAGGAGATGAATGGAAGACTGCGTTTCGAACCAGGTACGGGCATTTTGAATATAATGTCATGCCTTTTGGACTCACGAATGCACCAGCTGCTTTTCAACATCTCATGAATGATGTATTTCATGAATTCTTAGACAATTTTGTCATCTGCTACCTAGACGATATTCTGATTTATTCTAAGAATGTTGAAGAACATGAAATACATGTTCGTCAAGTATTACAAAAACTCAGAGATGCAGGATTGTACGCCAAGATGGAAAAGTGTGTATTTCACACTACTCAAGTTGACTTTTTAGGATACATCATTTCAAATGATGGTCTTATGATAGATTCTAAGAAAGTCCAAACAATCATGGATTGGAAGATTCCAAAGACTGTAAGAGATGTCCAATGTTTCTTGGGATTTGCCAATTACTATCGGATCTTCATCAAAGACTTCTCACGAGTTGCAGCTCCACTTACACGCTTGACTAGTAAAGATAAATTCCAATGGAATCAAGAAGCGGAAGCAGCATTTGAAGCCTTGAAGACATCGTTTGTCTCTGCACCAGTCTTATATCGTGTTGACTTTTCCAAGGTATTTTTTATGGAAACAGACGCATCGGATTTTGCCTTGGGTGCAGTTTTATCACAAATGGGAACAGATGACAAACTTCATCCGATAGCTTTTCATTCAAGAAAATTCTCAGCAGCCGAGATCAATTATGAGATCCACGATAAAGAACTTCTTGCAATCGTGGATTCCTTTCAAGAATGGCGTCATTATCTAGAAGGCGCTTCTAGTCCAGTCACTGTGTATACAGATCACAAGAACCTCGAGTATTTCATGTCAGCACGCATGTTGAATCGTCGTCAAGCTCGTTGGAGTATGTCTTTGTCAAGATTCGACTTCATTATCACTTATCGGCCAGGAAAACAACAAGGTTTGTCCGATGCCCTGTCTAGACGTTCTTATTTTGCACCAAAAGAAGGAGATGAAAAATTGCGATTGTCACAACCTTCAAGATGACGCAACCGAGATGAAGATCCTCAAGAACGACATGTTCTTCCTCGAATAGATGGTGAGATACAACGCGTTTGGTATCACGACCTTGGAAGAGATTCTCGATGTTTGGTGATATTATTGGAGATAGGAACGACTCCTGATGGTGTTTCAAATGTATTATTTGAAGGAAGTTATGAAGGCCTCAACAGTGATCAAATAACAGGGTGGTCTTCTCGCCCTGGAATGGGACACTATCGATGGCTAAGAGGACCCATCAACTATCTTCGAAGAGAACAAAGATCAGAGTATGTAGCAAATACAATTCGCCGCATATTAGATTTTCTCAATATATAATCACCGCTCCTCGTGGAACTCGTCCCTAGAAGGGGGGGTAATGTCACGGACATACATATAATTACCTATATGAATAGATAAAAGTATGTAAAAGTAGATAAAAGTAGGTTAATTATGTAATATCTTCTAGAGATGCTTCTTAGAAGCTTCATAGACGCTGCTTTGACTTTATAGGAGTCTATAGTTGACTTTTAGGCTAGAAACTTGGTCAACAAGTTAGCCATGTGCCACACATGTTGGAAGCTTAAAGAAGAAGCTAACTACGTGGTCCATCCATAGAAAACTTGCCTTGCAAGCAAAGGCATGTGGCCTAGAAAGTCAACATATATTGGAGGTCTTATAGAACATTGCCACGTGGCTTCTAGTTAGATAGTATATATAGAGGCAAGAGTGAAGCCCTCTTCACTCTTGTCAACTCCTTTCTTGCTTCTAATCTAGTTTCAAGGGTCTCTAGTTTTCTTGTATTTTGGCAATAGCCATTCCAGTTTCTTTCTTAATATACATATTTCTATTTTGTCCTATTTCTTTTTGAGAAAAGTCTCACTTACTCTTTAGCTTTCATCGAGTTCTTGTCCTTGACAACAATAAGTATTTCTATACCTCCTGCTATTTGTTGGAAAGCACTTCTTCTCCTTCGTCGTCATCTTGTACTTGCATTACAACATCAATATTTAGAAATGGAATATCTTGCAAAACTTTGGAAGAATCTTAAATCTAGGTTTGATCATCAAAAGACCATTTTTCTTCCACCTGCACATCATAATTAGATACATTTATGTGTCTTGGATTTTCCAAATTTAAATGCTTTCAATAGTGAAATGTATAGTATTGTCTAACAATTATGATTATGTGGACAAAGCATTTTTGAAGAAGAAATGATTGAGAAAACTCTCTCTACATTTCCTCATGTATCTCCTATGCTTACACATCAATATAGGAATGTGAAATTTCAGAGTCATTCTGATCTCATGTCATATCTATATCTTACAGAGAAGCAAAATGAACTACTCTTACGTAATGTGGAAGCTCGTCCTATTGGAACTATAGCTCCAGAATCTCATGCAATTAATATTTCAAAGTCTAAGAAGAAATTATATAAACAAAGGAAACGTGCTCATAAGTATTAGGGTAGTCATAGTCATGACCATATCTACTCATATAGAAAGAATAAATGTTCTACTATTAATTATAGTAGAAAAAAAAAATCCGAGATATATTCTTGCCATAAGTGTGGAATGATTGGACATTTAGCACATGCGTGTCGTATTTTAGAATATTTTATTAAAATATTCCAAAAAAATAAGAAATTGCGAGTTGAGGTTAATGAAATTCATACCATGGATGCGTCAATGGATTCGATTGGTGTTGATGACTTGGAGGCTTATATGAATGACAAAACCTCTAATGATGAATCAATTGATGCACTCATTGATTCTGCAACAACACATACTATCTTGCAAGATAAGTGATTTTTTATTGAAAAATATTCAACTTGGTAAACTAAAAATATGATGACCATGGCTGGAGCAAATACGTTTTGTTTCCAAGAGGACACATCGATGGTAAAATTACCTACAGATTCTACCATAAAATATAAACATGCGATGTTTACACCCTCAGCAACTCGGAGTCTGATCAAATATCGAGATGTGCATATTAATGGTTATCACCTCTCGACCACCATTTTAAATAAAAAAGAGGTTTTGGTTCTTGCGAAGAACCATAAAGTTGTTGAAAAAACTTTTGCTACAGAAAATAGTTTATATCGAATTGTGATTCGGCCTCCCATTATATTTAATTTTGCATCATCTATCACAAAGAGTCGTGTTTCTCTCTGGCATGGACGATTGGAACATTTAGGATCCACATTATTTAGAAAGATCATTCTATGTATAACTGGGTACAATTTAAAGCCTGCTAATGTAGACTCTATAGAATTATGTCGTACATGCATGCAAGATATAATGATTACTTGGTCTTAAATTTAGAAACTTCCACAAGAATTACCACCAATACTTGAAAGATTACATGGTGATATTTATAGTCCTATTAATCCAATATTAAGACCATTTTATTTTTTTTTGGTCCCTGTAGATGCATCAGGTAAACAATCACATATTTCATTATTATCAACTTGAAACATGGTGTTTGCCAATCTTATATCTATGCTTATTCATTTTTGGGCATATTTTCCTGATTATCCTATAAAAATATTGCGTATGGATAATGCAAAAGAATTTGCATCAAAGTCTTTTGAAGACTATTGTACTGCAACAGGAATTGAATTGATATATTGTGTTCTATATAAATATGCTCAAAATGGACTTACAAAGTCATTTATAAAGCGTATGCAAGTCATAACCTGGCCACTCCTTCTTCACGCAAATTTACCTACATCTATGTGGGATTATGTAATTTTACATGCTGCAGCATTAATACGCCTCCGCTCTTCTTCTCTTGAAATTTTTTCACTACATGAGTTCATTTTGGATCCTGTTCCAAATGTATCTCACTTACGATTATTTGGTTACTGTGCTTGGGTTCTAGTACCAGAACCTCAATGGCGTACCATTGGAGCTCATCGACAAGAAGGCATACATGTTGGTTTTGATTCACCAAGCATTATTCGTATTGTTGATCCATCAACTCACACATTATTACATGCACGTTTGTAAAATTTTCATTTTGAAGAAAATGTATTCCCATCTCTTCAAGGAAGAGTATCCAATCAACAAAGAAATAATGTACTCATATTTGAAGTACCAAAAATATTTACATTGAATCCTGATCCTATGACATCTTTGGCAAAAAGTAAAATTGCTAAGATTTTGTATCTAAAATGGATCGCGGATGAAACACTTGATGGCTTCAATGATGCACCTAGAATTACAAGAGTTCCTATTAATGAGGCTCAAAATATACCTACTCAGATTGCAGTGCCATTGACTACAATACCTCAAGTTATAACAACAACAACTAAAAGAACTCAAGGACCAAATAAGCAACTACGTAAGAAAAAAGCTATAAAATTGACTAATCTTGGTATTATTTCTCAAGAAATTACCATTCATCCTACGGGACTATCAATTCATGATAATATATCCATGCATAATATACTTTCAATTCCTATGAAAAATAATCTTGGAATTGGAAAGAATAAGAACAAGTTGAGTAAAGAATTATCTTTTCTGTATTGTGCTACAAATGATATTTGGGACAGACCATCTATTATGGTAAATGAATCATTTTTATATATGATTATAGAAGCCCTTTCTTATAAGGAAGATGATCTTGAACCTCAAACCATCGAGGAAGCGATGCGTCGCTCTGATTGGTCAAAATAGAAAATTGCTATTGAGGAGGAGTATGCCTCTTTGCGTAAGAGGAAAGTCTTTGGCCCAATTATAGACACTCTTACATCTTGCCCTGTGAGATATAAGATGATATTAATATACAAGCAAGATGCTCAAGGTCAAATAATCCGCTATAAAGCTCATCTTGTTGCTCAAGGATTTACTCAAAGATTTGGCATTGATTATGAATCCACATATTCTCCAGTCATGGATTCAATTACATTTTGATATATTATTGGAATGACAATTCATGCTATCCTGGAGATGCATTTGATGGATGTAGTAACTGCATATCTATATGGTTCTTTTAATGTAAATATTTATATAAAAGTTCCACCTAGCTTAGAAACACAAACTCCAAATCGACCCACTCTAGGATAATATTGTGGTATTAAATTATGTAAGGCATTGTATAGTTTAAAATAATCCAGATGCATGTGGTATCAACGTCTTTGAGATTATTTAATTACAAATAATTTTATAAGTGATCCACTAATCCCTTGTTTATTTATCAAACGAGATAAAATTAGTTTTGTAATCATTGTTGTATATGTTGATGATCTTAACCTAATAGATACTACATCTGCATGTGTTACAACTACTAACTTACTTATACATGAATTTGAGATGAAAATGCAATGAAAAATAACTTTCTGCATTGGTCTTCAGATTATGCATCTAACAGATGGTAGTATTTTTCTCTACCAATTAATGTATATTAGACGAATCTTGCAAAGCTTTAATATGATTGATGCTTATTCATTGTCTACATCAATGATTGGACGTGGTCATAATGGTCATGATCCATACTGTCCATGCGAGGAGGAGGATGAAATATTGGGAGATCAATATCTATACCTCATAGCAGTTGGAGTACTTTTGTATTTAGCTACATCTACAAGATCAGATATTGCATTTGTAGTTAGTGCTCTTGCAAGATATAGTACATGTCTAACACTATGATATTGGAATGACATCAAATATTTATTACGTTATTTAAAAGATACTGAAGACTTGAGATTATACTACACACAATCCACAGATCCAAAATTAGTTGGATATTATGATGCAGGATATAAATCTGATACTACAATAGCTAAATCTCAAATAGGATATGTATTTTTAAGACATGGAGCTACAATATCATGGAAATTAGTGAAACAAACAATAACTATAACTTCATCCAACCATACAAAAATTATGGTCTTACATGAAGCATCTTGAGAATATATTTGGTTGCGATCAATTGATAAATTCATTCAAACAACCTATGGATTTTCATATGATGATTCTCCAACTATTTTGTATGAAGATAATAGTATTAATATTGCACAAATACAAGTTGGTTTCATTAAAGGCGACAGGACAAAGCATATTGATCTAAAATATTTTAGTTATATCCATGACTTGATTACTAATCAAGTACTTATAATTAAGAAAATTAAATCTATAAATAACCTTATTGATCTCTTCACCAAAGCTCTCCCATTGTGCAACCATTGTCGACTTACTTATGGCATTGGTATGCGGCAACTTGCTTTTCTTGAATAAGAAAGTTAATGAGTTCTTTAAATAATTAAAGAAAATGATGTTGTACTCTTTTTCCTTCATCTATGGTTTTCTCTTTAAATACAATAAGGTTTTCGTAGATAAGATTTTAATGAGGCAACAATTGTTGATTTTACAAGATCATAGAAAAGTATAGATTATAATTCTATACAAATTTTATATTATATAAATATTATGATGAGCGAGGAAGAGTGTTGACATCATTAAATGTAACTGACGCTCTCCATAATATTTACTGTAGACTACAGTAAATAATGTAGCTACAGTATTTAGAGTCTAGTGAAGAAGTACTGTTTATCTTCTCCCCTTTTCTCTTCTTGTATATGAGACAAAACCAGATCAATAGATTTTTATGTGTGAAGCTCTCTCTCTTTAGAAACCCTCTTGTGTGTATGACTTACTACTATTCTTCTGTATGTGTATGACTTACTATTACTCTTGTGTCTTTCTAAACATTCTTAACAGTATGTATGCATATGTGAGAGTTACATATTCAAAATAAATACAAATTAAAATAGGGGCAGATGGAATAATTCTTGAAGGACAAGGAACCAATGATAGAATACTATTTATTGTTATTATTATTTTCTTCAAAGAATAGCATAATTTATAAAGAGAAGAGATTATTGTTGTATATTTAGTAGAAATTTAATGAGAGGTTGCACCAAAACATTCATTCACCCCTTATATGAAGCATTTTTAGTGATCTTTTATTGCTGATTACTATGACATTTTCCAAGGACATAAAAGTAGCCTAAATTCAGTGCAGTTTAAATAAAATACATCAGTTTTATGATGTTTCTTTTTCCACCAATTTTATGTACTTTGCCACTGTTATTGTAGAGCAAAAACTCTCTCCAACTAGCAAGCAAGGAGTATTGATAATATATATATATATATATATATATATATAAAGGTATTGTCAATACTACCACAATTTTTGCTACTATTTCTACAATTTGTCATCCATTTGTGATATTTCTTTAGTTTTTTTTTAATCAATTTTTTTTATATTTCTAATATATATTAAATAATTCTAATAGAGGTAGGAAAAATTGTGGTTGCATTATATATATATATATATATAGATAGATTTTATTTATTTATTTATTTATTTATTTTTTCTACTTCAACTATAAATATAAATAAGTACAGTTAATAACAAAGGGAGGGAACATAGAGGCTCCTATCAATGCCATTAATTCCTCTTGCATGTCTTTCTTAGCAACTGCAAGAAAATCATGCCAAATCTATAATAGAGCCATTTGAGAGCATTTTTTTTTAATACTTTATACATAGAATTTATTCAAATGTATATTATATGTATCAAAAAAAAATAAAAAATAAAAATAAAAAGAAATTGATTAAATGAAAGCAGTGCTATGAATTATTTTACAATCTCATCAAATGTAAACAATGTTAGAATCAACTTCATAATTGATTATGGTTTTTTAAGCATGTATTTTATATATCTAAAACATTATATATTGGACTTTGATTTTTTTTATTGATTATTTGAAAGTAGCCTTTTAACTAATCAATTTTGGTATTCAAAGTGGATTTAATATTGATTCACTGATAGAAGGAATAAGCAATAGAGTTCTTCGATGACCAACTAATATTGTTAAGATTTCTAATTGAATAGTATTTTATAATATCTTAACCATGCTAAATTATTAATAATTATGAAAAAAAATATATAACTAAAAGAATAAAAAAATTAATAAGATTTTTTTATTATAAAATATAAAAATTAAGGTACTCAAGTTAAATTAGAATTAAAGTGTGGTCTTAGATTCTTTTAATGTTGTATATATAACATAATAAGAATCACTAGCTAGCATGTAACTTACATAAAGAATAACATTTCATATAATCATTATTTTACTATATGACATCTTTTATATAAATAACATATAGTTGGATAGTTGCTAATTTCTAAGACAAGTATATAGTAGCAGTAGATCAACAATCTCCCAATTTGTATGCCAATATGTAAAGTCCATATTTATTATAATAAGATGATTATTTGGAATACGATCTCTAAATAAAAAAAACCAACATATTTATTTTGGGTAAATTTAAAAGTTTTTTATTTTATAATTCTAATTATATTTAAGAATTCATATAAAGATTGTAATATAAGAAAAAAAATTATAATAATATATTATATTTAAAATAATACAAAGATAAATATAAGTTTAAAATTAAAATGACTATTGCCAAAAAAAAAAAAAGACTAAAGATTCTTGAGTTGACGCAAGAACACAAGAAATGCATTGATAAGGATAAAGAGGGCTTTACTATTACTTCTAGGTATACTATCTAATTAGGGAGTTACATAGTGACATTCTATAGGTCATTCTATATGTGTCCATGTCACGGCCATAATCATGTAAGCTAATAATTACATATAGAAATAGATAGAAGTAAGTAAAAGTAGGTAAAAGTAAGTTAATTCTATAATATTTAATATGGAAGCTTTCTAGAAACTTCCTAGACGCTACTTTGACTTCATAGGTGTCTTTAATTGACTTTTTGGATTAGAAACGTGGTCAACAAGTTGACCATGTGCCACACATGTTGTTAGCTTGAAGATCAAGCTAAGAATGTGGCCCACACGTAGAAAAACTTGCCTTGTAAGTCAAGGCATGTGCCCTACAAAGTCAATACATATTGGAGGTCCTATAGAACGTTGCCACTTAGCCCCTAGTTAGAGAGTATATATAGAGACAAGAGTGAAGGCTTCTTCACTCTTGTCAACTCCTTTCTTGCTTTTAGTCTAGTTTCAAGGGTCTCTAGTTTTCTTGTCTTTTGGCAATAGCCATTCCAGTTCCTCTTTCAATATATATACTTGTTTATATATATTTTGTTACCTCTCTTCGAGTGAAGGCTCACTTATCTGAATTATTTTTTAATCGAGTTCTTGTCCTTGACAGATTGACAAGAGTCCACCTACAATATCAGAGCTTTATCTAATCTTAATTAAGAGTAGATTACTCTTTTTTCTTGATAAGATATAAGTGTCTTAGAAGTTGCGGATTACCCTCTTCTAAACTGATATTGTCCTTAGTATTTTCTTTGTCTGCAAGTCCTCTCTTCTATTTGTCTTGAGCGATATTAGACATCTTCTCTGTTCTAAGTATTATCATAGTAGAACTTCTTGAAATGAAGAGTGTAATGGCACAAATGCAAGAGCAATTGAGGAAATTAATGCTTGCAATGCACCAATTCAATTTACCACCACAAGAAGTGAAGATATAGAAATGATTGGAGCTGCTTCAACATCTGCACCAAACCATGTCCTTTCTCCTATGGTGGAACGCCCTTCCAGTGTTAGAAAACCAAGAATTCCCTACCCAAGAAGTTTGATGGTACTAGATCCAAGTTTCGAGGATTTATCAATCAAGTGCAACTTGTGATTGAACTTCAACTTCAAAGCTATCCAACTCCAGGATCACAAGTTAGATTCATTGGTATGCTTCTTTGAGGTTCGGCATTATCGTGGTTTTCATCTTTTCTTGAACGACGAGATACAATATTGGATAATCTAGAGGCTTTTTTGGCAGAGTTTTGATCCATGTATGGAGAACATGATGTAATTCGTATTACAACCAATAAGATCCATATTTTACGAAAAGACAATCGATTAGTTATGTTATATACTTCACAATTTTGACAACTTGCAACTGATATCAAGTGGGATGATGCTGCACTTATTAGCCAATTTCTCTATGAATTATAATATGAGGTAAAAAAATTGATGCTCAACTTACCTGATCCTCAAACATTGAGTCAAGCAATTGACTTTGCTGTGAAGTGCGACAATCGCCTTTTTGAATTCCAATCTAAGAACCGTATAAGTAGACCTCAACGTTACTATAATTCAATGGCAACACCAACACCTCTTCAACACATATATTCGAAAGTAGAGGATATGCAAATTGATGCAGTACGTTTCAAACCTCTTACTAAGCAAGAAAAGACTCGTTGTTGTCAAGAAGGATTATGTTTATATTGTGGAGAACCAAAGCACATTGCTCAACATTGTCCAAAAAAATGACGCAATCACAAAATGAGGAGTATGGCTGTGAAAGAAGATAATATGTTGGAAAACGAGTTTGTCCAGCTACAATGGGGACCGTGCAGTTGGAACCTTGCACAACTTCTAATAAAGGTCCTATTCTCTTCTCAGAGCCCTCTCCTTGTTTTACATTAAATGTTATTTTAGGACCTAAACATTACAAAGTCTCTGCCTTGTTAGATTCAGGAGCCTCAGCGTATTTTTTAGATGAAGAATTTACTAAAAGACATAGCATATCTTTAGTAAAGAAAACTAAACCTGTTCATGTAGAAGTCATAGATGATCGTCCATTGTCTTCTGGAGATATTACTCACAAAACCCTTCCTATAGAAGTAATAATTAATGATCATAATAGTTTTGTAGTATTTAATATCATTAGATCTCCCTCTAATCCAGTTATTTTAGGTTTATCGTGGTTAGAAAAATACAACCCTCAAATAGATTGGATTTTCCAAAGTCTTACTTTCTCTAAAAGTATAACTAACAGTGTAGTTAATGAAGTAGAGAGTCATAAGTCTAGTTCAATTAAACTCGTATTTATATGTGTAAAAGCTTTCTTGCATGCTGCTATGAAAGAATCATCATACATTATTTATGCTACACCCGTTTCTACTGGTGAAAAGACTTCAAGTGGCATTCCAAACCAATATCAAGAATTTCAAGATGTATTTGGAAAAAAAATGCAGATACACTCTCGGAACATCGTCCCTATGATTACTCAATTGACCTTCTAGAAGGAGAATAACCGCCATTCGGACCAATCTATAGTTTATCACAAAATTAATTGGCTGAACTCAAGGAGTATATTGAAGAAAATCTAGCTAAGAATTTCATACGCCATTTTAAATCTTCGGCAGGAGCTCCAATTCTATTTGTGAAGAAAAAAGATGGATCATTGTGGATGTGTGTTGATTATCGAGGACTCAACAAGATTACCATCAAAAACAGGTATCCACTATCTTTAATATTTGGACTTCTTGATCAGCTGAATCAAGCTAAGATCTATACAAAAATAGATCTCCAGGAAACATACAATCTAGTACGCATCAAAGAAGGAGATGAATAGAAGACTACGTTTCAAACCAGGTATGGACATTTTGAATACAACATCATGCCTTTTGGACTTACAAATGCACCAATAGCTTTTCAACATCTAATGAATGATGTTTTTCGAGAGTTTTTGGATGATTTTGTGGTATGTTATCTAGACGACATCTTAATCTATTCTAAGAATCCAAAAGAACATGAACTTCATGTTCATCATGTGTTACATAAATTAAGAAATAGAAGACTCTATGCCAAAATAGAAAAGTATGTATTCCAAAGTACTCAAGTCGATTTCTTAGGTTACATCATTTCAAATGATGGACTTATGATGGATCCTAAGAAAGTTCAAACTATTATAGACTGGAAGATCCCAAAAATGGTAAGAGATGTCCAATGTTTTTTGGGATTTGCCAACTACTATCGGATCTTCATCTAAGACTTTTCTCGAATTGCAGCTCCACTTACACATTTGACTTGTAAAGACAAACTCCAATGGGATCAAGAATCGGAAGTTGCTTTTGAATCTTTGAAGATTGCGTTTGTTTCTACACCAATCTTGTATCGTGTTGATTTTTCCAAAGCATTCTTTATGGAAACAGATACATTAGACTTTGCTCTGGGTGTGGTTTTATCACAAATGGGAACAGATGACAAACTTCATCTAGTAGCCTTTCATTCAAGAAAATTCTCAGCAGCAGAAATCAATTATGAGATCCTCAACAAAGAACTTCTTACAATTATGGATTCTTTTCAAGAATGGCATCATTATCTAGAAGGCGCTTCTAGTCCAATCATCGTGTATACGGATCACAAGAACCTCGAATATTTTATGTCAGCATGCGTATTAAATCGTCGCCAAGCTCGTTAGAGCATGTCTTTATCAAGATTCGAGTTCATCATCACTTATCGGCCAGGAAAACAACAAGGTTTATCCGATGCCTTGTCTAGACGTTCTTATCTTGCACCAAAAGGAGATGCAGCTTTTGAGCAACAAGGAACGGTTCTCTTGAAGCCGGAACAATTTCATCTTCGAGCAATAAAATCAACATTGACTGTTGATTTAACTTTCCTTAAGCAAGTCCAGTTAAGTATGTCTTCAGACCCTTTTGTTCATGATATGAAGAATAATTCTTCTAAATCTCATGATCCATCTAAATTTGAATTCAAGAACAACCTACTCTATTTCGAAGGACGCCTATATGTTCCAGAAGGAGAAGCACGTTTACATTATCGTGTTGTAACACAATTATACTGTGAAAATATAAAGAAAGAGGACTTTTATTAATGTTCAGTTATCTCGAATATTGGGAGCAACGACCAATTCCAGTGCAAATACTGAGAGGCTAGGTTCAGTCACCCCGTTACAGTCAGCCGAGGCATACTGAAATGCTCCGTTCGATTCCAATAACGGGAGTCAGCAGGAAGGGAAAGGACCAATTCACACGACGGGTGAGCCTGGTTTGAAGAGCCAATTGGATCCAATTTCAAGAATCCAATCCAGGTCCTCTTACCCAATATGAGACCTGAATTGGTCGAGCAACCCAATGCAGTCTAATTACGGAAAAATCCAGGTCTTACTACGGGCCTTAGCTAATCTAACGCGAAGGACCAATTTGATCCAATTACGGGAACATCCGGGTCTTATTACTGGACTTTTAGCCGATATGAGACCTGAATTGGTCGAGCGACTCAATGTGGTCCCAATTACGGGGTTTCCATTCTGTTTCAGGCTGTCCTCTTCTCTGTGCCGTTGCAATGAACGTTGTTTTCGGTAAAAGGATCTCTTAAAGGTAAAAATGAAAGAGAAAGCTCTGACAGCGAGAGCCAATTTTGGATCCAAGACGAAAGGAGCCAATTCCAGATCCAAGACAGAAGGAGCCAATTTTGGATCCAAGACGGAAGATTGAAGAAATTCAAAGGCTAGGGTTTGAAAGAGGGGAGGATTAGGGTTAAAGGGGAAGAAGGTTAAGAAATGAGGGGGGGAGGGAGGGGAGGTTTTTTCAGATTGGGTTTTTGGATCGAAGAGCTAGCTTTAAGTTCTTTTTAAGGTCACTAGTTTGGTTTCATTAGGGTTTGTGAGGGGAGAGAAATCGCTCCTCAAACTCAGTGTTTATTTTGGTGTTTTGGATTTTATATAAAATATTGATGGTTTGCATTCTCAATCGGATTGTGCAAGTCGTGTAGCATCTATGGATCAAAATTTGGTATTGTCTGGATAGTTGGGTGTGCTAAGTGTATACAAAAATTTGTGTTAATCTAACAATGCAATCAAGAGATATCTGGGTTTTAGTACAAAGGGTTGTCGTAAGTTGGCAGTCTAGGATTGGATAGGATTTCTGTGATATCTGAAGATCTACTAGTTGCATCGATGTAATTTTTGGCTTGGTAATAGAAGATTTGGAGATCAAGCGGCTATTCAATTTTGAGTTGGAGTTAATGGTTGACAAAGGAGAAATCTTTTCTGGAGTTTCTACATCAAATTTCAAGGTTGTGGCCGAGTGTCATCAGTGCGGTTTTGGGGCGTTTTCTTGCAATCTGTAAGTTGGGTTGGGCTGAAATTTTTTGAGCATATAGAAGGCTTATATTGGTATTTGGGTGCAAAATTTCACACTAAGTGGACGGTTGGATCAAAAGTTACAGCTTGTCAAAGCTCATTGGCTAGGGTTAGGGCTTGTTAAGAAAAACAAAAACAACTTAATTATAAAAGAAATAAAACAATTGGAATATTGCATGGTTAAAATGACTATGAGGAGTGTTTTTAAATACTTGGAAATTGATATTTCAATTATATTCTTCATACATGGATAAAATCTATTAGGGTTCTTTGTTATTTGCAAAAACAACTATACCTTCCACAGCCAGATACCCAGTGTATTCCCAAACAAGACAACACGTAATACGACAACGTATTCTTCAAGCTCGTTACGACTTCCCAACAGCAGGACATTTCGGATATAATAAGACTTTGGAACTGATATCTAAGGATTTTTGGTGGCCTCAAATGTAGAAGGCAGTCAAAGATTTTGTACAATCATGTGATGTTTGCTCAAGATCAAAAACTCCTCGTCATCGAACTTTTGGACTTCATCAGCCATTATCCATTCCAGAACAACCATGGTCTTCTGTTTCTATGGACTTCATCATGGATCTTCTAATCTCAGGTTCTTATGACTCTATATTCGTGATAGTAGATCGTTTTACCAAGATGGCACATTTTGTACCATGTACAAAATCTATCACAGGTGAAGAAATATCTAAGCTCTTTCTTGACAATATCTATCGCTATCATGGATTACCCAAGGATATTATATCAGATAGGAGAACTCAATTTGTATCAAGATTTTGGCGGACTCTTTTCAAGATTCTTAAAGTGGATATAAAACTATCTTCGACATTCCATCCTCAAACTGATGGATAAACGGAGTGTGTTAATCAAATTTTGGAGGAATATTTAAGATGTACCATTAATTACCAACAAGATGATTGGACAACTCTCTTGCCATTAGCAGAGTTTGCTTACAATAACATTGTACACTCTTCTACAAAACAAACACCTTTCTTTGCTAATTATGGTTATCATCCACGACTTGATACTTTTGACTTTTCAAAAATTGATAATCTTGCTGCGAAAGATTTAGCAATTCATTTATTCAAGCTACATACAACGATGAAGGCACAGTTAAAAGACGCTCAAGAACAACAAAAGGCCAATGCGGATGTCTATCGAAAGGAACAATCATCATTTGTCTTGGGTGATAAGATATGGCTACTTCGTTGCAATATCAAGACCACTCGTCCTTGTGACAAGTTGGACTATCGAAGGTTGGGACCATTTTCTATTTCTGCACAAATCAATCCAGTTGCATATCGTTTACATCTACCAGAGTCAATAAAAATCCATCCTGTATTCTACGTGTCTCTTTTTGAACCATACAAGACAGTGGACATACCAAGAAGACGACAAGCTCCACCTCCTCCTATAGAAGTGGACAATAATGAAGAGTTTGAAGTAGAAGAAGTCTTAGATTCAAGGCGGCGTCAAAATAAATTGAAATATGTTGTCCATTGGCACGAATATGGTATTAGTGAACGCACATGGGAGCCAATAAAGAATCTTACAAATGCAACAAAGGCGGTGGAGGCTTTTTATCGATGACATCCATCAAAATCAAGATGAAAACCTTCTTTATAAAAGAAACAACATCTAGGCAAGATAACATTCTACTTTCAATTCTTGTTTGTAGCTTCATTGTAGTAGTGGCACTCAGGAGATGGAGAACCAAAAACCAGTGGATTCAACTCAAGAACCTACATTTGCTGACCTGCCGGACGAGACATTACGATTGTCACAACCTCCAAGACGATGCAATCGAGATGAAGATCTTCAAGAACGACATGTTCATCCTCGAATAGATGGCGAGATACAATGTGTTTGGTATCACGATTTGGGAAGGGACTTCCGATGTTTGGTGATTTAGCTAGAGGTAGGAACAACTCTTGATGGTGTTCCAAATATTCTATTTGAAGGAAGTTATGAAGGCCTCAACAATGATCAAATTACTGGGTGCTCTTCCCGCCCTGGTATGGGACACTATCGATGGTTGAGAGGCCCTATCAATTATCTTCGAAGAGAACAAAGATCAGAGTATGTGGCGAATATAATTCGTCGCATCATAGATTTTCTCAACATATGATGACGGCTCCTCGTGGAACTCGTTCCTAGAAAGGGGGGTAATGTCATAGATATACTCATATAAGCTAGTAATTATATATACAAGTAGGTAATAGTAAATTAATTCTATAGTATTTAATATGGAAGCTTCCTAAAAGCTTAATAGATGCTGTTTTGACTTCATAGGTATCTTTAATTGACTTTTTGGATTAAAAACATGGTCAACAAGTTGGCCATGTGCCACATATGTTGTTAGCTTGAAGATTAAGCTAATTATGTGGCCCACACGTAGAAAAACTTACCTTGTAAATTAAGGCATGTGTCCTACAAAGTCAACACATATTGGAGGTCCTATAGAACGTCGCCATATAGCCGCTTGTTAGATAGTATATATAGAGACAAGAATGAAGCCTTCTTCACTCTTGTCAACTCCTTTCTTGCTTCTAGTCTAGTTTCAAGGGTCTCTAGTTTTCTTGTCTTTTTGCAATAGCCATTTCAGTTTCTCTTTCAATATACATATTTATTTATTTATATTTTGTTGCCTTTCTTTGAGTGAAGGTCACTTGTCTGGATTGTTTTTTTATTGAATTCTTGTCCTTGACATAAAGCTACTCAGTTCTATAGGAGATTTTAGTGATCCAATAGGAATGTCAATACCAAATTCTCTTTTGTTCCCTTCTACTCTAGAAGAAACACTTATGATATGTACAAATCTCAATGTAATTAGCATTTCAATCCAACAATGCTGGCTGTAGAGATAACATATACTATGGTAAGCTTTGGATTATCATCCACAGATTCTTGAAGAAAGAAGGTCAGTATAGAACTCCAATATATGATATGATGGTATTTTTTACTTTGTGCTACTTCCGCCAAGGTCTTGATTACGTTTTTAAGTTGACAACGGAATTGGTTGATATTGCTGGCCACTTTCAAATGATTTCCAGCAACTCTAGTAACTTTTCTATCATATCCTCGGGAACGTTGTCGAGGTAGAGAGAATTTGCCTCAAGAAATCACTGAGCTCCTTGCTATCACTAATTGCTCAATCAAGCTTTAAAATAAGGGAAGTCCTAAGTTTATATATAAATTTTTCTTTTTTGGAGCAATTACACCACATACATAAGCCTCAAGTAACCAACAACATCCAAAGTATGATAAAATCCTCTAAAACCTTGTATATCCTTATGTGGAAAAAATTTCAAACTTCAATACCTCATATCTCCTGATCCGACTATCCAAAATTAGTTAAATTTTACATGAAATACTAATGTATTCTTATCAACTTTCATAACAAATTTCAACTATAAATTCAATGCAGATCTTATGATATCACTAAATTCCTAATAGTAGCTTCAAATCCTAGTTTTTATACACCCATGTACAATTGTTTTCATATTTCACAAATTAAACATTCAATTCCCACAAAGTTTATATATATAGTTTTTTAACACAATTATCTACCTTTTCCAAAACGTTTTAGCCAAAAATTCATCCTAAAATTCAAGATATGGCTCCAACCATTACTATGAACAAAATCTCTTACTTAGTGCCTTTGATTTGGATGCATTGACTTCAACCCTCTATAACTTCTTCATCCAAACTCCAAATTCATTAAAAAGTATATAAAAAGTGTGATCGAAGCAGTGCTTTCTTCAACCATAGTCGCCAATATTTTTTTGCTTTGTGTAAACATGTGTTATGCCCCAAAGAGTGACAATAGGTATGAAATTGACACCTTAACTTTGAGCACCAATAACTCCTTCATATAGACTCCAAATTATACAAAATTTGCACCCAATTTGTATCAAAAAACCTAAAATTGATGATTCTAGCCTCCAAAATTCGAATGACTTAGAGAAATAAACCCTAATCCCTAATAAGGCCTCGGGCAGCCTCCTTGAAGCCCATTGGACATGGCCTTTGACCAATAGGAATGAAGATTTCCATTCCTTGCTTTCATCCAACCATGCCTTGCTTTCATCCCTCCCAAAAAGCCTCCTATTAGTTAAGAATTTCTTCTTTAAGTTCTAATCTCCTATCAAAGCTTCATACTAAACATTTAGGTCCTATAATTTTTTGAATGTTATAATTAAAAAAGATAAAATTCAAAACAAAGTTTCTTAAATCCACTTTCTTTAAATTAATCTATTAATCATTCTAACATACACTAAGACTTATGAACATATTATATGTTCTAATTAATTTTTACATACTATAAGCAATTACAGTACGACAATGTCTTCTATGACTAGAGTCTCTACGACATCATAACTGTCCTTGACTATAGTTGAAGACTTAGGTTCGTCTTTACTATTCAAAAGAGAGTCACTTGAACCATTAAAAAATAATGCCAAATTTTGGTAGACTTTGTTTTATCAAATCCTTCAAAATAGCTACGACTTGATTAGACTTAACAACCTCTTGATTGATCCAACTTACTTGTGATTACTCATGAACTTCAAAACTATTCTTGTAGCAAGGATAGGGACTGCCTTTACTTTAGAAACATCCTTTTGCAATTTTAGATGTATCAAAAAAAGACTTGGATTATCAGCCCCTGACGCTTCAACGACAATATCAAAGATATCTTCACATGCACTAGATCTTTGTTGAGACTCTTGAACTCCTACTTTGAATGTAGATCCACCTTGATACTAATCGTCATTGGAGAAAGCTAAGTTATGAAATGAGTCAAATTTTTCAATTGGTATAATCCTTTTTTGAATGTGATTATATCTGACATGTTTAGGTCTAGTGGACAAAACCTCTGAAGTTGGAGAGGCATTTGCACACTCCGGACTGATTCTTTGTTATTATTGCACTTCCACTTTGAAAAGCCTAATCCTATAATCTTTAGTAAAATCATCAATTGTGGCCTACATCTCTATATTTCAATGGGAGTATCCATAAATTCGTTTGTATTTAGTTGCTTTCCTAATTGACTTTTGACATCGGAAGTTCCTTGAGCAGAATGATCCCTATTTGCCTCCATATCATTTGACTCATCCTCTAATCCATTTCCATCCTTCTAAAGCAATCCATGACTTTTGGATGAGTGAGTTGGACATAATAAATTCATACTAAAGAATTATGTTTATGTTGTTTCCAACTATCTAACTCCATCTAGCCTTGATCAATTTGCATCTTTAAGGAAAACACACAAACATACTAGAATTGGGTACAGCACTCTAACACGCAAAACTTCTTTACTCACTTCCCTTGTAGATATTTGTATCATTTGCATCATAGATTCTTGTCCTCAATAACTCACAATTTGTGTACTAACTTTACACTTCTAGACAACCTTGCATCACAACTAGTACATCCATTTTTTGTACATTTTGAACTCTTTAATACCAAAATATATACATAAGTGTCTATGAGTTGATAAAAGTGGACAATGAAGATAGTAGAATGCCAACACTCCAATGCCAACAAACTTCTTTAAAATCCAATTGTCAATCAACAAATTCTCTATGAGAACTAACTAAAAACTTGAATCCAAGCCATGCATTCTACAATACTTCAACTCAAAAGATCTACTAAACAGTGACAATTATTGTTTTTCAAAATTATCCTTAGATCTGAATAGCAATTAATTAATAAGATCTTCTTAATTCTAATAGGTGTTTCATACAAGTTCCAAAAAATCAAGAGAATATATATATATATATATATATATATATATATATATGCAAAAAAAATATTTAGTATATTTCTTATTAGAAGTTTTAAAATATTATTCTTCTCATTTTTTTATAATATTTTAAACAAAGCTATACCTCAATTACTGCCATAACTTCAAGAGTTTTCAACAATTTTAAAATTATTTTCTAGCAAGATTGTAAATTAAGCCAAGATAATTTTATTTAGATGAATTCTTAAAAATTTAGTTAAATTATTCCATTAATGTAGCTTAAAATATGTAAGAATAAAAAATATATATAATTAATAATAAATTCTAAAAATCATTACTATGGTTTTAATTAAATTTATTTAGTATATAATTCTTAGGCTATTTTATTAAAAATAGAAAAAAATTCTTTGATAGCCAATAATTTTTTATCTAAAAATTAAAATTCATCTAAAAAATATATAAATTATTTAAAAAAATAACTAATTATCTAATTATTTTTAAAAAAATTATACAATTATATAACAAAATATAAATTTAAAAGTAGATAAGCTTTAACCATTAAGATATAACAAAATTCCTCAATAAGCTAAAGAATTTGTTCAAGCTAAACATATATTTAAAAATCTCATAGAAAATTCTACAATTGTGTAAAAATTGAAGAATAAAAATAAAATGATAAAAATTATAAATTTATAAAATATTAGATGTTAAATTAAAAATAAGATTAGATATAAGATTGGAAACAAATTAAGACTTACATTGTTGTACAACTTGTGTTTATAATACTAAAATGCTTCTTGATTTGTTTTCTTATTTATCCTATGGCAACTTTGTCTTTTAAATATCTCAAAAAAAGGATTTGAAATCTAAATTATATTCTATAAATCTATATGATTTTTAGATAAATTGTCTTAAAAGATTAATAAATTATATATATATATAATACCATAGAATATTTTCAAATATTATGAAAATATTTTAGAAAAATTTAAGATACCATTTAATAAAACTAAAATTCTATAGAATATTCTAATAACTTCATTGATATCTAAGTATCAGCAAAAAATAGTCCACAATTCTAAAGAATTTTAAAAAGAATAAAAAGATTCTAGAATAGTTTAAAATATGTTATATGTATATGTATATATATATAAATACATACTAGCAAAAACATTTGCCATTACAAACAATTATCTTTGATACATTCCTTTATTGTCACGTTCTGAAAAAACTGATATAAGAATACCTTGGGCATCTAGTTATAGAAGATAAATTGTATTTGCAATAAACAAAGAGCCTGAAAATCCAAATAAAATTCTAAAAAATCATAATTGAATCTTAGTAATTATAGTCAAATCTTAATAAAATCTTAAAGAATCTTTTGAAATTCTAAAAAAATTATTAGATAATTTATTAAAAAATATCGAAGAAATCATTAAAAAAATTAATATAAATCTTAAAGAAATTATAAAGAAATCTTTAGAAATACTAAATAAAAAAAATAAAAAAATTCTATAAAAAAATCAATAGAAGCTATAAAGAAACTCTAAAGTATCCTCAAATAAATCCTAAAAATGTTTCAATAAAATCTTAAGGAAATTCTAAGTAGAACATAAATAAATCTTGATAAATCGAAAAAATATTCTAAATAAATCTTAAATTTTTTTTAATAAATCTTAAAATAACCTTAATCAAATTTTAATTAAATTCTTAAAAAAATCTTAAAGATAATCTATAAATTTTAATAAATTATTAATAAAAAATTGAATAATTTTTAATAATATTCTAAAGATATTTTACAAAAATTATTAAAATATCAAAAAATATCCTAAAAAATTCTTCATTTCAATCCTAAAATTATTTTACAAATATCAATTAAACCTTATTTGAGATCTAATGGAGCTTAAACAATCTTGAGGCAATCTTAAAATCTCAATAACTACTAATTAGTTATTGATCTTACTTAATAAATTTTACACATTAAAATCTAATGGTTAAAAATAAACAACTTAAAGAAGAATCCAACTTTCTAATTGGAAAAAAAAACTCTTTAATTACTTAGATATTGGCTATCTTTTTTCTCCAATTTTGGTATTGATCTTCTAGTAATAATAAATTCTTATTGAATTATTGAATTTCACCCAAAATTATCAAAATTATTAAAAACTAAGTTTATAACCTGCTCACAAAAAAAATCTTAAATTCTATTTGCAGATTATTCAAGATTAAAGAAATCCTTCTTAATCCTTGAAATCCAAATTCCAAGACCTTAATTCAATTGGATTTTTAATAGTTTTTGATCTATTCATTAATTTAATATTAAATATATAAAATAAATTTAAGTCTAAATTTTTTTACTTATTAATATACAAAAATACTTAAATATGTTTAAAATATATATACTATCTTTAATTTTTCAAAACTCCAAACCACTTAAAATAATTTTTACTTTAAAAAGCTCTCAAAAATTCAATATTAATCCAAAATACTCATAATCAATATCCAATCTAATTTTAGTAAGTATTTTTCTCTAATCTTGCTATTCAATTAACGAATGACCTTTAGAGTTAGTATAAGAGCACAATTTTATACCTCAAGGTTTGGTTTCAACCTTGGTTCATAACTAGTCGACTTTAGATACTGATTTATAGCTTTCTAAGGTAATATTTGTTAGAAAATATTTTTTTATCTTCTAAAGATGTATCTATTTTTATTTTTTAATCTATTTTATTTTATTTTATTTATATTTATGTTTATCATATTCTTATCTTTCTTAAATCTCATGTTTCCATATTCATTTGTTTTTACATTCCTCAATTCTCTTGTTTTTATATTTCTTTATTCCTATATATCTAAAATTCTTCCAATTCACTTTTTTTACAATATTGTCTTATGTAAAAATTAACTTGAAGATGCATTAGATATTTTAAAATAGAAATATTTAATTTTATCATAAATTTTGATTTACAATCCAAAACAATGCACAAGATGTTAAAAAAAACCTTTTAATAATTGTGAATAATCTAAATAAGCTTTTAATTATTATATTTATATTCTATCAATTTTTTTTAAATTCTAAAAATATCTTGTATTATAACAAATTCTAATTAAATTTAAAATAATATTCAATAAAATTTCAAAAAATTCTACTAAAATTTTAATCAAATTCTATTATATTTTGATCAAATCCTAATCAAATACTAATCAAGTTTGAATCAAATATTAAATAATTATAATCAATAATTATTAAATTTTATTAAAATATTAATAAAATAATATTAAATTTCTATTAAAATCTTAGTAAAGTTTTCATCAAATTCTAAGAAATCATGACCAAATTTTAATCAAATTCTAATGGAAAATTTTGATCCTTTAATGAATATATCCTTCTAAGATTCTACCAAAACTATCCATTGATATCTTATCTAATATAAAAATATTTCTTTAATATATCCTCTATACTTCTAAGATCCTTTCTTCATGCTTCTACTTTATCTTTTGATCTTTTCTAATACTAAGAACCAACCGTTTAATTATTACAAACTTATCTAAGGTAATATCTTTTATAAGATAATTTATTCTACTTTTATTTTTACTTACTTACTTTAATATTCCTACTTTGCTATTCATCAAAGGCTTTCAATTCTAATACCTTTGTCAATATTTGATATCTATCTTTTATTAACACCTTTATTAATATATAATATTTATTTTTTACTAATACTTTTATCAATATATAATGTTTGTCTTTTACTAATGTCTTTTCGAACATGTGATGTCTATCTTTTACTAATGCATTTATTAAAAAATCAATAAGTATATCTTTTATTATACAATCACTTCAATTTCAATCTTTTTTTTATAAAGTGATGTTGAATGTTAATATGCTTTGTCCTTAAATAATGTTTTGGAAGCTTTGCAAAAATAAGTTATCCTTGATTATCACACTTCATTGAAGTTGCTTCCAATTGCACTATTCTAATGTCATCTAAAAGTTGAATTAGCCATATTGCTTCTATTGCACCATAGCTAACTGCTATATACTTTGTTTCTATTATGGACCATGCAATTATTGGTTATCTCTTGCAATTCTATGAAATAGCTCTTACTCTAATAAAAATATATATTATATTATTAATCTTCCATCATTTGTATCTTTAGCTCAATTTTCATTATAATAACCATATAAAATAATGTTATTACTTCTAAGGTCTAATTTGAAGTATAAAGTATCTTTTAAGTGCCTCATGATTATTTTGATGGTTGTCAAATGGATTAGTCCAACGTTTGACACATGTTGATTTACAACACTCATTGCATATATAAGATCCATTCTTATGCTAATCATTGTATATATAAATGAACCTATGACCTCTTTCTATAAGACACCTTGCATTTGATTTTTAATTTCAACAAACTTTTCATTTTTGATCTTCATCAACTTCAAATTAGCATTCAAAGATATTCCAATAGGCTTATACTCTTCTATGTTGAGCCATTTTAATACCTCTTCAATATACTTTCTTTAGCTCATTATGATGGTCTTATTAGCTCTTTCAATTCATTTATCTCATATATATATATATATTTTTAAAGTTTACTTTCAACTAATCCATCATCTTTAAAGTATTGGTTAAGATGATCAAATCATTAACATAGATGACGACAATGAATAAAATTTCATTTGGTTGCATCACATACATAGAATGATTAGCTTTATTTTTTACAAATCTTCTACAAATAAAAAATATGTCAATACATTGGTACCATATCCTTGGTAATTTTTTGAATCCATAGAAGAATTTTTTTAATTTACAAATAAGATATTGCTTGCCTTCTTCAACAAATCCTTAAAATTAATTTATGTAGATATCATCTTTCAACTTTCTATTATAAAAGATGTTTTTATATTGATTTGATATATCTTTAGATTCTTTGCTACTTCAATTGCCATAATGGTTATAATTGTGGTGAATTTGGCTATAGAAGCATATGTCTCATTGAAATCAATATCAACAATTTGCAAGTATCTTTTGGCAACTAATCTAGCTTTGTATCTCAAAACTTTGCCTATTGCATTCTTTTTGGTTCCAAATACCTACTTATAATTAATTAAAGCTTAATTTAGTAGAAATTTAATAAATTTTTAAGTTTAATTTTTAATAAGAGATTTATATTCTTTTTTCATCGCCTTCTTTTATTTCATAGCATTTGTAGACTTCATTAGATTACACAAACTCAATGTTCCAGCAAGAAATATAACATGAGTATGTTCTTCACTTACTTAAAGAAAAATATGATTTGTCCATCATTTTCTAAGTTTTTTTTTTTTTTTTTTTTATTTATTTATTTAGAATTATCTCCTTTCACTTAAAAAAGTTTCATCTTCATATATTTTAAAGTCTCTTATAGGTTTTTTTTTCTTAATAATTATTTCTTCAAATTTAAAAGTTGATACTCTCTATTATCATCATCTTTAATATCTTGATTGACTTTATTTCTGATTCTAGCAATTATAGACACACTTTGATCTACCTTCTTTGGCTCTTCATTTTGATTTGTATTTCTACCATCTTTATTGTCATTATTTTTTATTATTTTTGCTAAAATTAAAGATGTGTCCACAAACACACTATTATTTTTACTTGGACATAATTCTAAGTACTCACAAGTGCTCTTTTATTTAAAAAATTATACATTAAAATTCTTAATATTCTTCTTCTTTTATAAACTCATTAATCTATATGCCTTGATATTTTTATAATATGCAACAGATATATATTTTATTTTTTTTATATCAAATTTGGATCTCATATAATTTAATACCTTTGTATAAGCAATGTATCCAAAAGTCCTTATATCCAAAAGTCTTTGTATAATACAAGATTTTTTGCTAATCCAAGCTTTTTTTTTAGAATCATTGATGTGAATGTACTTGTAGGGCACATATTCCTTGTATACACTGCATTTATTATAGCTTTTGCCTAATATTTATGTCCAAGATTTTGTGCATGATATATATTTTTTTTCATTTCTATAATGATATGATTTATTCTTTTAGCAACTCTATTTTATTGTGGAATATAAAGAATAGAGATTTGTCTTATAATGTCTTGAATCTTCAAGAATTTATCAAAATACTTTGACATATATGTACTTCTATTATCCCTGCACAATACTTTAATCTTAAATTTACATTACTTCTCTACAAGTGTGTTAAATACCTTACACCTTAAAAAATACTTACTCTTAGCATTAAAGATATAAATCTACATCTTTCTCAAGAAATCATCAATAAATATGATAAAATAATCTACTCCTCTTATTAATAGTATTTTCATCAATCCACAAATATAAGAATGTATAATCTCTAATAATTTGCTAATACATTGTCATATTATGTATTTTCTTATTTGAAAATGCATCAAGCACTTGACTATAGAAGATGAAGTTATATGTTACAATTATCTAAAAAATCTTAATAGATTTCAATCATTAATAAGAAAGTAATTTGAATTTTAATGCAAAAGGACTTAAAATCAATACAAAGTGCTCAAAAACACTCTTCTTAATTATCTCAAGTAAATACAAATTTTAATTGTATCGTTATTTGCTTCTATTTTATAACTTCCAATTTTTTCTTCAAACCCTAATCTTAAGCAATGAGCTTCAATTAGTTGTAATTCTTGATCTAACCATCTAATTGGTACAAAAATTTTCATAATAGTGAAATAATATGTCTTCTATATGCTAAGAAAATTTTAATTCAATCCAACTTTAAAATTATAAAAAAAATGTAAAAGAACTACACTAATATTTCTTGGCTACCAACTTGAAGGTTATTAATGAAGTTTAAGCAATAATTTCTCTGTCTCCAACTATTAACTTCAGCTCCAAATTGATATATAGCTTGATATTTCAATCTATTAAAACAATGCCAAATTTTTCTTAATTCCAATAAATACATCTTAAAATATTGCAAAAATTCTATCCAACCTTAAACTGCCAACTTTTGGTACTTTCTTGCACTAACAACTAAATATCTTCCAATTGCATTATTAAAATAATAAAAAATTTAATACACAATTAGCACATCTATTCAACTATGTATTAACAAATTTTGAATTATAGATGTCATTTGCATCTCACAAATCAGCCAATAGTACCAACGCTAATTTTATTACATAAATTCAAAGTCATCAATACAAACTGTGACTTTGCATAATGATTGTAAAGTCTTTTTAAAATCTATGAAAGCTAGCTTTATAACTTTAAAAAAAACTTGAAGTTAGCTCTTTGATCTAATTCTCTAATCTCCAAAATTTTCTTTACTTTATTCTAAGCAGCTATTTTTGTAGCTAAGGATCTGATTTTAATCTCGATCTACAAAGGATTGTTCCTTGGATATCAATTCAATCTTTTTTAGGAATTTTTTATGACAACTCTATCTTTAATTTTATTTTGGAGTTAATTATATTAAATATTTATTCAATCTACTTCATTTCTATTAATTTATGGACTTTCTAAGGTATTATCAAGAACAAAAATTCTATAAAAGCAAATAAATAAGTGAGATTTTTTCAAAGAAGTATGAAAAAATAGAAACAAGGAAGTATATATATTAAAAAGAAACTAGAATGACTATTGCCAAAAGTCAAAAAAACTATAGATTCTTTAAATTAGACTAAAAGCAAGAAAGAAGTTGATAAGAATAAAGAAAGCTTCACTCTTATCTCTATGTATACTATCTAACTATGAGCTACATGGCAACATTCTATAGGACCTTCAAAATATATTGACTTTACATAATGCATATTTTAACTTGTATGGCAAGTTTTTTATATCAATGCCATATAGTTAACTTGTTCTACAAGCTATCAACATTTATGGTATGTGATTAACTTGTTGATGAAATTTTTAACCTATTAATTAATTATAAATACATGTAAAATCAAAGCGGCATTTATGAAAAATTTTAAAAATATTTTTTAGAAGATATTATGAAATTAATTTATATTTACTTACTTCTACCTATTCATATTACATAGATAATAATTACAATAAATATATATCTATGATATTATTCCTTTGTCTAAGTACAAGTTCTATAAAGAGCGATAATCACATATTGAGGAAGTCTAAGATGCAACAAATTGTATTTTGCCGCATACTCTAAGATAATTGATAGGTCCTCTCAGCCATCAATAATGTTACATTCGAAGATAAGAAGACCACCTTCTTATTTGATCATTGTTGAGACCTTCATAACTTCCTTCAAATAAAATATTTATAATACTATATAGAGTTGTTCCTACCTCCAATAAAATCACCAAATATTAAGACTCCCTTCTCAAGTCGTGATATCAAACATGTTATATCTTGCCATGTATTTGAAGAAAAATATGTCATTCTTGAAGATCTTCATTTCTATTACGTCGTCTTAAAGGGTATCATAATTACAATGTCTTGTCCAATAAGTCAACAAATGATGGTTTTTGACTTGAATCTAATGGCTATTGTTTTTCCATCTCTTTCACACTCTAATTATATAGAAGCTATAAACAAGACTAGAAGGTAGAATACAAGCATTTCTAAATTGTGTTTCTTTTATAGCAAAGGTTTGCTATCCTTCATCTTGATTTTAATAGATGTCATTGATAAAAAGCATTGATCTTCTCTATTACATTATAAGACTTTATGTTGACCCTCATATATGTTTGCTAATATTGTATCTATGTAAATGAATAAGATGTTCCAACCTAAGTTGATGCTATCTTAAGTCTAAGACTTCTTCCATCTTAAGTTCTTCATTATTACCTGCTTCTAAAGGAGGTGGTGGTATTTGTCTTCTTTTTGAAATATTCACTATCTTATGTAGCTCTAAAACACATACATGAAATATGAGATGGATTTCTATAGACTTCAATAGATGTAATCAATAAGTGAGTAGATTGACTTATTTATAAATTGAAAATAGTTGAAGGCTATAGTAATCCAATTTATTATAAGAGCAAATAGTTTTAATATTACAATGAAGTAATCATATCTTATTACCAACATAGAAATGACATTATTTTTTGTGATAGGCATCTACGTTGCTCTTTTATTATTCTTGAGCCTATTTTAGTTGAACTTTTATTATTGCATACATCTTAGTTAAATGATTTGTTAAATCTTTCTCCATGTAATTATCAACTTTTGAAAAGTCAAAAGTATCAAGTCATGGATGATAATCATAATTAGCAAAGAAAGATATTTATTATATAGAAAAATGTACCATATTATTATAAGCAAAATTTGCCAATGGCAAAAGAATTATCCAATTATCTTATTGGTAGTTGATAGTCTACCTCAAATACTACTCTAAAATTTGATTTCATGCTTTATTTGTCCATTATTTTGGAGATTGAAAGTCAAAGTTAGTTTCATGTCTACTTTTAAAATTTTAAAAATTATTTTCTAAAATCTTAATATAAACTAAATTTTTCTATTTGATATAATATTTTTAAATAATCTATTATAGCAATAGATATTTTCAAAGAAAAGCTTGATTGTTTCTTCACTTGTGAAAGATTTTGTATATGGTACAAAATGTGCCATCTTAGTAAAACGATCTACTATTACAAATATAAAGTGATAAGAACTTAAAACTAGAAGATTAATAATAAAATTCATAGAAACAAAAGACCATGGTTGTTCTAGAATGTACAATGGCTAAAGAAGTTCATAAGATCAATGACAAGGAATTTTCGATCTTAAACAAATATCATAAGATTGTACAAAATCTTTTATTGCCTTCTATATTTAGAGCCACTAAAAATATTTAGATATTAGTTCAAAAGTCTTATTGTATCCAAAACATCTTGTTGTTGAAAGTTGTGAAAAGCATGAAGAACACATAATTGAGCTTTATCTTCTAAAACATATAAGTGCCCCTTAAAATATAGTAGATTGTTCTTGAATTCAAACTTAAAAGTAACTTGAGACTTTAAAGGATTTTTCTTGATATCACAAATAAGAATATTAAAAGAAATACTTACTTAATGAAAGTTGAATTAACAATTTGTGTTTATTTTTTTTTTTAAAGATGAAGATATTTTAGTTTCAACAAAATTATTTGTTATTGATCAAAAGAAAAAAAAAAAATTATACAAAATAAGATTTTTTAGGAATTGCATGTAATAAACCTTGTTGTTTTTTTGTTTGATAAGTGATCTTAAATTTGAATCTTAACAAGGACCTACTCCAGCAAGCTTGGCAATGATTCAAAATATGTATTGACATAAAATATTTAAGATTCTTTTGATTTATATATATAGTGACTAGATTAAGAGCGCCTTCTAGATAATGGCATTATTCTTCAAATAAATCTATGATTGCAAGAAGTTTTTATTATAGATCTTGTAGTTGATTTTAATTACTGAAAAAAATTTGGAATAAAAATTTACTAAGTGAATTTTATTATTTCTTTCTATTTATGATAATATGGCATCTATAGTAAAATCTATTATATTTTTTTCAATAAAAATGACTTAGAAAAGTCAATGTAATACAAAATTGATGCAAAAACAAAGTTCATCTTCAAAGCTTCAAATATTACTCTCACTTCTTGCTTCTATTGAAGTTTGTTTTTACAAATCAAATGTATAAGTAGAGTTGCAACTTAAGAGAAGTTTTTAATAAAGATTTGATAATAATTAGCAAATCTCAAAAAACATTGGATATCTCTTACCATTTTTGAGTTCTTTTAATCCATAATACTTTGAACTTTCTTGAGATCAATCATAAGTTTATCATTTGAAATAATGTATTTTAAGAAGTCAACTTGAGTAGTGTGAAATATAAATTTATTTCATCTTAGTATAGAATCTCATATCTCTTAGTTTTTGTAATACATGACAAACATAAAATTTATATTCTTTTGTGTTCTTAGAATAGATTAAAATGTCATTTAGATAACAAACAACAAAATTGTCAAATAATTCTCAAAAGACATCATCCATTAGATGTTAAAAAGTTGTTGATACATTTGTAAGTCCAAAAGACATAATATTATATTCAAAATGTTTGTACTTGGTTCAAAATACAATCTTCTATTCATCTCCTTCTTTGATATATATTAGACTGTATGTCTGTCATAGATCTATTTTTGTATAGATCCTAAACTAATTGAACTAATCAAAAAGTCTAGATATTAAAGGTAGTGGATACTTATTCTTGATGGTGATCTTGTTGAATCCTCAATAATCAATATACATCCATAATAATCCATCTTTTTTCTTTACAAATAAAATTGGAACTTTGCTGGAAATTTGAAATGGCATATGAAGTTCTCAAATAGATTCTCTTGAATATATTCTTTAAATTCAATCAACTCATTTTGTGATAAACTATAGATTGGTCCAAATGGCAATTGAGTTTTTTGTAGAAGGTCAATTGAATAGTCATAGGAATGATGTTTTAGAAGAATATTTATATTTTTTTTTTCAAACATATCTTTAAAATCTTAATATTGGCTATGAATGCCATTTGAAGACTTTTCACTATTAGAAATAAATGTGGCATAAATGACATAAGGAGTTTTTTTTTGTAGCATACAAAAAAGTTCTTGTAGTTAAAAATAAAAGTTTGGTTATAATAAGCTTATGAATTTTTATTTGATTAATTATATTTTTAATTATACTTTCAAAAAAGTCAAGATTACAAAAAATCTAATTTATTTGAAGATTATATTTTTTAACCACAATAAATCTAAAATGACTAAATTAAAAAGAGATCTTATGATATTAAATATTATAAAACCACTATAACCATTAATTACTATTTTTAAAAGAAATGTTTCATAAATAATATCTATAAAAGAAAAATGAACCACTATCTATGACTTCTATATGAATAAATTTATTTTCTTTATTAAAAATATGATATGTCTTTTAACAAATATTTTATTTAAAAAATAAGTTGAAGCTCTTAAATCAAGCAAGAAAAAGGCTTTGTGATATTAAGATTTTAAACTAATATCTATTATAAAACAAAGAGGAGATTTTGAAGAAAGAATAGAACCCTTATTATATTTTGTATAAGGTTTCAACCGCATGATTTCTATTGTAGTTGGATAAAATTATTTTCTAACTTATTGCCTTCTTTGATAGTCAAACTTCTCATTTTATGATTGTGTTGCTTCATTGAATAATATTGAATACTATGCTTTGATTTTTTTACAATATAAATACAATCCTTCTTTACAACAATAAGTATTTTCTTGCTCAGTGAGAAGTTTAAAATATATCACAATAATTTATATATCCTCTACTTCTAAAGGTATGTATTGAAAAGTTATTAGTTTTGTGTCATGGATATACATAAATATTTTAATAAATATCTATATAATTAGATAGAAGTAAGTAAAAATAGATAAAAATAGATTAATTTAATAATACCTTCTAAACAGCTTCTTGAAAGCTTTATAGATATTACTTTTACTTTATATGTGTTTGTAGTTGATTAATAGATTAGAAACTTGGTCAACAAGATTACCACATGTTGGTAGCTTACAAAATAAGCTAACTATGTGAAGTAGATATAAAAAACTTGCCTTATAAGTTAAGATATGTGTCTTTTAAAATCAACTTATTTTAGAGGTTTTATAAGACATTGCCACATAGTTTTCAATTGAGAGTATATAGAGGCAAGAGTGAAGCCTTCTCCATTCTTTTCAATACCTTTGTGATCTTTAGTGTTACAGACATATATATTTACTTCAATAGTTACTTATAAGATTAAGTAGAAGTAGGTAAATATAAAATAATTTCATAAAGTCTTCTAGAAAAGCTTCCTAGAAGCTTCATAGACATAGTTTTGACTTTAGATGTGTTTGTAGGTTAGAAACTTGGCCAAAAAGCTAACCATATATTGGTAGCTTGTGGAACAAGTTATCTCCATATAATAGCTTATGAAATAAGCCAACTACGTGGTGCATACATAGATAACTTACTTTGTAAGATAAGACATGTGGCTAGCAAAGTCAACACATGTTAGAGGTCTTATAGGACATCACTATATAACTCTTAATTAGATAGTATATATAGAGGCAAGAATGAAGCCTTCTTCACTCTTATCAACGCCTTTCTAATCTTAGTCTTATTTCAAGACTTTCTAGTCTTCGTGTGTTTGGCAATAGCCATTCTATTTAATATTACATCACCTTTTGAGTGACTTTCTAGTTCTCTTCAGTGATAGAAGAGTGTATTGAGGATTCTCTTTCTTTGAGATTCATGTCCTTGACAATTTGACAAGAGTGCTAATACATTCTTTCTATCTTGTTTTAAAAGTGAGTAGATTATTTCACTTCTATTGTTGTGTTTTGAAGGTTGCAGACTACCCACCTTTAAACAAAAAAATATTATTTTTTAATACTGATCTTTTCCTTAAAGAAAGTAGATTATTCCTCTTTATAGGATTTATTTTTAGAAGTTATTGATCACCCTCTTCTAATTTAACTTTTGAATTTGTTTGAGTTGTCTATGGAAGGAAAGATTATGGATGCTTCTTTCAACGGAAGTGAGAATAGATTTGCAACTATGGCAGATCTTCATGAGCTTATCAACACTCTAAGAGTGGAAATATCATGTATTTTTAATGTGAATCATGGAAGTACTATGCCTACACTTATGGAAGAAGTTCAAAGTCTACAACAAAAAATTGTGCAGTTGAAAGAAGCAAGTAGATCAACGTCACAACCAAATCTAAGGAGTTTTGTTTCTACAAGTATGATAGGGACAAGGATTAGTATGCCTGAGAAGTTCGATGGAACAAGATCAAAATTTTGAGGATTTTTATAACAAGTCAAACTCTATCTAAGGTTGCATCCTTTTCAATATCTTGATGGATTTATCCAAGTCGGATTTATAGATGCATTACTATCAGGAAGTGCTCTCGCTTGGTTTGCACCTTTAATGGAAAAGATTCATGACTCTTTTATGATTTGAATTCATTCCTAGAAGTATTTATGGCCATATTTGGAAAAAGTGATCCAGAACGAGTAGTAGAGACCAAGCTTTTATCCTTGTGGCAAGGATCATGATCAACCACTACATATGATGTCGAATTCCAAAATCTTGCTTATGACATGGATTGGAAAGACAAAGCACTTATTAACCAATTTTGATATGAATTGAAGGATAGTGTCAAAGATTTGTTATTAACAATGTCGAAAGTAGAATATTTGAAATAATTTATTACTCAAGCGATTGCATGCGACAATCATTTATTTGAAAGATGTCAAGAACAAAGATTTGGTTGGAGAGTAACAAGTCAAGTAATGGCGACAGCTCCCAAGTTTTCTGAAACATATTCATCAAAGCCAAAACTAATGCAAATTGATATGATACGTTTTAAATCTCTCACAAAGCAAAAAAAGACTCGATGTTGCTAAGAAGGCTTGTGTTTATATTTTGGAGAAGTTAAGCACACTGCTCAATATTGTCTAAAGAAGCAACTCAATTACAAAATGAAGAACACGATTACCAAAGAAGATAATGTGTCAGAAAATAAGTTTTTCCAACTACAATAGGGACTGTGCGACTGGAATCATGTGCAATACCTAGTAAAGGTCCTACCCTCTCTTTAGATTCCTCACCTTGTTTTATAATAGAAGTATAAATATAAAATATTTAAGATCTAATAATCACAAAGTCTTTGCCTTATTAGATTCAGGAGCCTCAACATGTTTTATAGAGAAAGATTTTGCCAAAAATAAAAAAAATACCTTTAGTGAAAAAAGTTAAATCCGTACATGTAGAAATCATAGATGGTCGTTCGTTGTCTTCTGGAAATGTTACCCATAAAATTATTCCTTTAGATGTAGCAATTAAAGATCATAACAATATAGTAGTATTTAATGTAATAAAATCTCCTTCTATTTTGATTATTTAAAGATTATCATGGCTAGAAAAATATAGCCCTCAAATAGATTAGATTTCTCGTAACCTTAACTTTTTTGATAGTATAATCCAAGATTGCGTTAGCACAGTAGAAGTACATAAGTCCAATATGTCCAAACTTTTACTAGTAGGTGCAAAAGCTTTCATGTATGCTGCAAAAGAAGGATCATCTTTTGCTATATATGCTACACCCATTTCTAATGATAAAACAACATCGAGTGGTATTCCTAAGCAATATGAAGAATTCCAAGATATTTTTTAAAAAAAGAATGTAGATATTCTTCTCAAACATCGACCTTATGATTGTTCAATTGATCTCCAAGAAGGAGCTCAACTACCATTCAGACCAATCTATAGCTTATTGCAAAATGAGTTGGTTGCATTAAAGCAGTACATTGATGAAAATTTGGAAAAGAACTTCATACGCCATTCTAAATCTCCAACCGGGGCTCCTATCTTATTTGTGAAAAAGAAAGATGGATCTTTGTGAATGTGTATGGATTATCGAGAACTCAACAAGATCACCATCAAAAATAGATATCATTTACATTTGATTTCAGGACTTCTCGATCAACTCAATCAAATAAAGATCTATACCAAAATAGATCTATGAGATGCATACAACTTAGTTCCTATCAAAGTGCATATGAAGGTGATGAATGGAAGATTGCTTTTCGAACTAGGTATGAATATTTTGAATATAATGTCATGCCTTTTTGACTCACATATGCACCAACCACTTTTCAACATCTTATGAATGATGGTTTTTGTGAATTTTAGATGATTTTGTTGTTTGCTATTTAGACGACATTCTAATCTACTCTAAGAACAGAAAAGCATATAAACTTCATATTCGTCGCGTGTTACAAAAACTTAGAGATATAAGATTATATGCCAAGTTGGAAAAGTGTATATTCTACACTACTCAAGTTGACTTTTTAGGATACATCATTTCCAATGAAGGCCTTATGATGGATCCAAAAAAGGTTCAAATTATTATAGATTGAAAGATTCTAAGAACAATACGAGATGTGCAATGCTTTTTGGGCTTTGTTAATTACTATCAAATCTTCATCAAGAATTTTTCTCAAGTTACAACTCTACTTATATGTTTGACTTGTAAAGACAAAGTTGAGTGGAATAAAGAAGTAGAAGCATTATTTGATGTTTTAAAGAAGGAATTTATTTCTGCACCAATCTTATATTGCGTTGACTTTTTTAAGGCATTTTTTATGGAAAGAGACGTGTCAGATTTTGCTATAGGTGCCATATTGTCACAAATGGAAATAGATGACAAACTCCATCCAATAGCTTTCTATTTGAGGAAGTTTTCAGCAGCTGAGATTAATTATGAGATCTAGAATAAAGAGTTTCTTACAATCGTGGATTCATTTCAAGAATGGCATCATTATCTAGAAGGCATCTCAAGTCGAGTTACCGTATATATAGACCATAAGAACCTCGAGTACTTCATGTCAGCATGTGTCTTGAATCGTCGTCAAGCTTCTTGGAACATGTCTTTATCTAGATTCAATTTCAAGTTGACTTATCAATCTGGAAAACAAGAAGGTCTATGTGATTTTTATTTTACTTATTCTACAATTTCTTTCAGAATAAACCTGTACAGGAAAATTTGAATACAGGGAAAGATTAAGTGCATGAGTTTTACTTATTAAGGTCACACAATTAATTATTTTCCAAACCACTAAAACACTAAGAAATACTACGATACTTTCTTCCAGTAACAATACTCCTTCTTTAGTTGATAACAATAGTGTGCAACTCTGCACTCTCAAAATACTACTCAAAATACAATAATTTCCATCCAACACCAGGAATAACAGATTCACTCCAATCAATCTAAATTCACATAATTTCTTTAATCATAGACTTTTTCTGTTGAAACACACACAGCTCTCAATAAACAACAATCATAATCTTCTAATAACTCTTCATATAATTCAATCACTCAGTACTCCAATTACATAATCAATAACTAATAAATGAATCTCTGATTTATTCTACAGACTCACTTTTCAAAAACTATAAAGAAGGAGATGCATCTTTGATCAACAAAGATCAATTCTCTTGAAGCTCAAGCATTTTCATCTTTGAGCTATAAAATCAACATTGACTATTCATTCAACATTTATGAAGCAAATTCAATCAAGGATGTCCTCTAATCCTCTTGTTCACGATATCAAGGATACTTCCTCTAAGTCTTATGATACTTCCAAGTTTGAATTCAAGAATAATCTATTATACTTCAAAGAATGCTTATATATTTCAGAAGGTGAAGCTCAATTACATGTTCTTCAAGCTCGTCATGACTTTCCAATAGCAAGACATTTTGGGTACAATAAAACTTTGGAATTAATATCCAAGAATTTTTGGTGACCGCAAATGTCAAAGGTAGTCATTTGGACAATTGTGGAGGACATTTTGCGAGTGATAGCACCGCACGTAAGGCTTTAATGGCTGAATACTGGTGGCCAATAATGTTTTTAGATACACACCAATATGTTTGTCATTATGATCCTTGTAAACGAATTGGTCGCCCTACTGGAACTTCTGCAATATCCTTGGTACCAATTTTGGCACAGGTACCATTCGAAAAATAGAATATTGACTTTGTCGGACCAATTGCACCTGCCTCTCAAAATGGACATAAAAATTATATTCTAGTAGCCACTGATTATGTCACCAAATGGGTAGAGGCCATGACAACAAAAACTGATAATGTCAATATCGTAGCAACATTTTTATATGAGAACATTATCACTCGTTTTGGCTGTCCGAAAGAATTGGTTAATGATCGCAACACACATTTTTTTAATGCCACAATTGAAGCATTAACTGCAAAGTATGAGATCAAGCACCGCAAAACTACACCTTATCATCCACGAGCCAATGGGCAGATCAAAAAGACAAACGGTATCCTATACAAGATCTTAACAAAGACTATTTCAGGAGCGGGAACCAATTCGGACACTAAATTGTTGGGAGCTTTATAGGCGTACCGTACTACATATAAAATAACTACCAATTCTATCCTATTTCAATTAGTATACGGCCAAGAGGTAATTCTACCAATTGAATTGGAAGTCCAAAGTTTACAAATTGTATTGGATGAACCTATGAGAGACAAAAAATCTCTTCAATATAGGTTAGTCTAATTGGAAAAATTGGATGAAACTCGGACTACGGCTCCCTTGATCATGGAAGCTACACAGTGCCACAAAAAGAGTTATTACGACAGTAAGTTATGGCCAAAATATTTTATGCCCAATGATTTGGTGCTACTTTATGATAGCCGCTTTAACAACTTTCCCAGTAAATTTCAAGTACGATGGCATGGGTGTCACGGCCATAATCATGTAAGTTAATAATTACATATAGAAATAGGTAGAAGTAAGTAAAAGTAGATAAAAGTAAGTTAATTCTATAATATTTAATATAGAAGCTTCCTAGAAACTTCCTAGACACTGCTTTGACTTCATAGGTGTCTTTAATTGACTTTTTGGATTAGAAACGTGGTCAACAAGTTGGCCATGTGCCACACATGTTATTAGCTTGAAGATCAAGCTAACTATGTGGCCCACACGTAGAAAAACTTGTCTTGTAAGTCAAGGCATGTGTCCTACAAAGTCAACACATATTGGAGGTCCTATAGAACGTCGCCGCGTAGCTCCTAGTTAGATAATATATATAGAGACAAGAGTGAAGGCTTCTTCACACTTGTCAACTCCTTTCTTGCTTCTAGTCTAGTTTCAAGGGTCTCTAGTTTTCTTGTCTTTTGGCAATAGCCATTCTAGTTTCTCTTTTCAATATACATACTTATTATTCATATTTTGTTACTTTTCTTTGAGTGAAGGCTTACTTGTCTGAACTGTTTTTTCATCAAGTTCTTGTCCTTGACAGATTGACAAGAGTACACTTACAATATCAGAGCTTTGTTTTTTCTTGAGTAAGAGTGGATTACCCCTTTCTCTTGACAAGACATAAGCGTATTAGAAGTTTGTGGATTACCCACTTCTAAACTGATATTGTTCTTAGTATCTTCTTTGTTCTCAAGTCTTTCTTTTCTTTTGTCTTGAGCAATATCAAACAAATTTTTCTTCTTAGTGTCATTATGGCAGAGCTTGTTGAAATGAAGAGTGCAATGGCACAAATGCAAGAGCAAATGAGGGAGTTAATGCTTGCGATGCATCAACTCAATTCACCAACACAGGAAAGAACAAGAATAGCAGAAAGTGGGGATATAGAGATGATCGGAGCTGCTTCAACATCTACAACAAATCATGTTCTTTCTCCAATTGTACAACACCCTATAAGCACTAGAGAACCAAGAATTGCCTTACCTGAGAAATTTGATGGTACGAGATCAAAGTTTTGAAGGTTCATCAATCAAGTACAATTGGCAATTGAACTTCAACCGCAAAGCTATCTAACTCTAGGATCACAAGTCAGGTTTATTGGCACTCTACTTTCTGGTTCTGCATTATCGTAGTTTTCGTCTTTTCTTGAACAACGAAATCCAATATTGGAAAATTTGGAAGCTTTTTTGGCGGAGTTTCGATCTATGTATGGTGAATACGATGCAACTCGTGTTGCAACAAATAAGATCCAAATTCTGCGACAAAGAAATTGCTTAGTAACAGTATATGCTTCACAATTTCGACAACTTGCAATTGACATTAAGTGGGATGATGCTGCACTCATCAGTCAATTTTTTTATGGATTGCAATACGAAGTAAAGAAATTGATGCTGAACTTACCTGATCCTCAAACTTTGAGTCAAGCAATCGATTTTGCGGTAAAATGTGATAATCGACTTTTCGAATTTCGATCCGAGAATCATTCACGGGAACCTCAACGTTATTACTCAATGGCAACATCAACATCTTTGCCAAACGTACATTCGGAAGTAGAAGACATGCAAATTGACGCGGTACGTTTTAAACCCCTAACTGAGCAAGAAAAGATTCGTCGTCGTCAAGAAGGATTATGTTTATATTGCGGAGAACCTAAGCACACTGCTCAACATTGTCCAAATAAAAGACGCAACTATAAAATGGAGGGTACGACGGTCAAAGAAGACAACATGTTGGAAAACGGATTCGTCCAGCTACAATAGGGACCGTGCAGCTGGAACCTTATACAATTCCTAATAAAGGTCCTATCCTCTCCTCAGAACCCTCTCCTTGTTTTATAATAGACTTATATTTAGGACCTAAGAATTACAAAGCCTCTGCTTTATTAGATTCGGGAGCCTCAGCATGTTTTTTAGATGAACAATTTGTTAAAAGTCGTAAAATACCTTTTATACAGAAACCTAAACCAGTACATGTAGAAGTCATAGATGGTCGTCCCTTGTCTTCTGGAGATGTCACTCATGAAACTCATCCTATAAAAGTAACAATAGACGGTCATGATAGCTACATAGCTTTTAACATAATTAAATCCCCGTTCAATCCAGTTATTTTAGGTTTATCCTGGCTAGAAAAATATAACCCTCGAATAGATTGGAATTCGCATAAACTTGACTTTTCCCAAAGTATTATTAATAGTTCTACCAACCAAGTAAAAAATTATAAGTCTAGTATAGTAAAACCCGTATTGATAGGTGCAAAAGCATTTATACATGCAGCAAAAGAAGGATCAACTTTTGCTATTTATGCTGCACCTATTTCTGAAAACGTAAAGACTTCAAGTAGCATTCCAAGTCAATATCAGGAGTATCAAGACGTTTTTGAGAAAAAGAATGCAGATATTCTTCCTGAGCATCGTCCATATGATTGTTCAATCGACCTCAAGGAAGGAACTCAGCCACCATTTGGACCAATTTACAGTTTATCGCAAGATGAGATGGCTGAACTCAAGACATATATTGACGAGAATTTAGCGAAGAATTTCATACGCCATTCAAAATCTCCAGCAAGAGCTCCAATTCTATTCGTAAAGAAAAAAGATGGATCTTTACGAATGTGTGTTGATTATCGAGGACTCAATAAGATCACAATCAAAAACAGGTATCCATTACCTTTGATATCAAGACTCCTTGACCACTTGAATCAAGCTAAGATCTATACAAAAATAGATCTAAGAGGAGCATATAATCTAGTACGGATCAAAGAAGGAGATGAATGGAAGACTGCGTTTTGAACCAGGTATGGACATTTTGAATATAATGTCATGCCCTTTGGACTCACGAATGCACCAACTGCTTTTCAACATCTCATGAATGATGTATTTCGTGAATTCTTAGACAATTTTGTCGTCTGCTATCTAGACGATATCTTGATCTATTCTAAGAACGTCGAAGAACATGAAATACATGTTCGTCAAGTATTACAAAAACTTAGAGATGCAGGATTGTACGCCAAGATGGAAAAGTGTGTATTTTACACTACTCAAGTTGACTTTTTAGGATACATCATTTCAAATAATGGTCTCATGATGGATTCTAAGAAAGTCCAAACAATCATGGATTGGAAGATTCCAAGGACACTAAGAGATGTCCAATGTTTCTTGGGATTTACCAATTATTATCGGATCTTCATCAAAGATTTCTCACGAGTTGCAGCTCCACTTACACGCTTGACTAGTAAAGATAAATTCCAATGGAATCAAGAAGCGGAAGCAGCATTTGAAGCCTTGAAGACATCGTTTGTCTCTGCACCAGTCTTATATCGTGTTGACTTTTCCAAGGCATTTTTTATGGAAACAGATGCATCAGATTTTGCCTTAGGTGCAGTTTTATCACAAATGGGAACAGATGACAAACTTCATCTGATAGCTTTTCATTCAAGAAAATTCTCAGTAACCGAGATCAATTATGAGATCCACGATAAAGAACTTCTTGCGATCGTGGATTCCTTTCAAGAATGGCGTCATTATCTAGAAGGCGCTTCTAGTGCAGTCACTGTGTATACAGATCACAAGAACCTCGAGTATTTCATGTCAGCACGCATGTTGAATCGTCGTCAAGCTCGTTGGCGTATGTCTTTGTCAAGATTCGAGTTCATTATCACTTATCGGCCAAGAAAATAACAAGGTTTGTCTGATGCCCTATCTAGACGTTCTTATTTTGCACCAAAAGAAGGAGATGCAGCTTTTGAGCAACAAAGAACGGTCCTCTTGAAACCGGAGTAATTTCATCTCCGAGCAATGAAATCAACATTGACTGTTGATTCAACTTTTCTCAAGCAAATCCAGTCCAGTATGTCCTCAGATCCTCTTGTTTTTGATATCGAGAATAATTCTTCCAAGTCTCATGATCCTTCTAAGTTCGAGTTCAAGAATAATCTATTATATTTTGAAGGACGCCTATATGTTCCAGAAGGAGAAGCACGTTTACGTGTTCTTCAAGCACGTCATGACTTTCCAGCAGCAGGGCAATTTGGATATAATAAGACTTTGGAACTCATATCAAGAGATTTTTGGTGGCCACAAATGTGGAAGTCAGTCAAAGACTTTGTACAATCATGTGATATTTGTTCAAGATCAAAAATTCCTCGTCATCGACCTTACGGACTTCTTCAGCCATTACCTATATCAGAACAACCATAGTCTTCTGTTTCTATGGATTTCATCACAGATCTTCCAAGCTCAAGATCTTATGATTCTATATTTGTGATAGTAGATCGTTTCACCAAGATGGCACATTTTGTGCCATGTACAAAATCTATCACAGGTGAAGAAACAGCTAAGCTTTTCATTGATAATATCTATCGCTATCATGGATTACCTAAAGATATCATATCGGATAGGGGAACTCAATTTGTGTCAAGATTTTGGAAGACCCTTTTCAAGATTTTAAAAGTGGACATAAAGCTATCTTCGGCTTTCCATCCTCAAACTGATGGACAAATAGAGCGCGTAAACCAAGTCTTGGAGCAATATTTAAGGTGTACTATCAACTACCAACAAGATGATTGAACAACCCTTCTGCCATTGGCAGAGTTTGCTTATAATAATATGGTACATTCTTCCACGCAACAAACACCTTTCTTTGCCAATTATGGCTATCATCCACGACTTGATACTTTTGATTTTTCAAAAGTTGATAATCCTGCAGCAGAAGATATGGCAAATCGGTTGTCAGAGTTATATGCAATAATGAAGACGCAATTGAAGGAAGCTCAAGAACGACAAAAGATAAACGCAGATCTATATCGTAAGGAGCAACCACAACTCAACGTGGGTGATAAGGTATGGCTACTTCGTCGCAATATCAAGACTACTCGACCTTGTGATAAGTTGGACTATCGTAGGCTTGGCCCCTTTTCTGTTTCTGAACAGATCAACCCAGTTACATCTACCGGAGTCAATGAAGATCCATCTTGTATTCCACGTGTCTCTTCTTGAACCATATAAGACAGTGGATATACAAGGAAGAAGACAAATGCCACCACCTCCTATAGAAGTAGATAATAATGAAGAATTTGAGGTGGAAGAGATATTAGACTCAAGGCGGCGCCGAAATAAGCTGGAATATCTTGTTCATTGGCACGGATATGATATTAGTGAACGCACATGGGAGCCATCCAGGAATCTAGCAAATGCATCAGCTAAAGTCAAAGTTTTTCATCAACGACATCCATCAAAACCAAGATAAAAATCTCTCTTATAAAAGAGACAAGATTGAGGCAAGATAACATTCAATTTCCTATCCTTGTTTGTAACTTCTTTGCATTTGTGACGCTAATTAGATGGAGAGCCAACAACCAGCGGATTTAACTCAAGAACCTTTGTTTGCTGACCTGCCGGACGAGACATTACGATTGTCACAACCTTCAAGACGACGCAATCGAGATGAAGATCTTCAAGAATGACATGTTCTTCCTCGAATAGATGGTGAGATACAACGCGTTTGGTATCACGATTTGGGAAGGGACTCCCGATGTTTGGTGATTTTGCTAGAGGTAGGAACAACTCCTGATGGTGTTTCGAATATTCTATTCGAAGGAAGTTACAAAGGCCTCAACAATGATCAAATAACTGGGTGGTCTTCCCGCCCTGGTATGGGACACTATCGATGGTTGAGAGGCCCTATCAATCATCTTCGAAGAGAACAGAGATCAAAGTATGTGGCGAATACAATTCGTCGCATCATAGATTTCCTCAACATATGATGACCGCTCCTCGTGGAACTCGTCTCTAGAAGGGGGGGTAATGTCACGGCCATAATCATGTAAGTTAATAATTACATATAGAAATAGGTAGAAGTAAGTAAAAGTAGATAAAAGTAAGTTAATTCTATAATATTTAATATAAAAGCTTCCTAGAAACTTTCTAGACACTGCTTTGACTTCATAGGTGTCTTTAATTGACTTTTTGGATTAGAAACGTGGTCAACAAGTTGGCCATGTGCCACACATGTTGTTAGCTTGAAGATCAAGCTAACTATGTGGCCCACATGTAGAAAAACTTGCCTTGTAAGTCAAGGCATGTGTCCTACAAAGTCAACACATATTGGAGGTCCTATAGAACATCGCCACGTAGCCCCTAGTTAGATAATATATATAGAGACAAGAGTAAAGGCTTCTTAACTCTTGTCAACTCCTTTCTTGCTTCTAGTCTAGTTTCAAGGGTCTCTAGTTTTCTTGTCTTTTGGCAATAGCCATTCTAGTTTCTCTTTTCAATATATATACTTATTATTCATATTTTATTACTTTTCTTTGAGTGAAGGCTTACTTGTCTGAATTGTTTTTTCATCAAGTTCTTGTCCTTGACAATGGGCCATATCGGGTGGTGAAAGGTTTCTCTAATGGTTCAGTTCAATTGAAAGATTTTCTGGGAACCCACTTCATAACTTACGTTAATGGAAACCGATTATGTCTATATTATACGTAAACTCGGGACGAGTTTACTCAGTGGCGAGAGGGAGTCTCCATAATAATGATTATCTGACAGGATTGAAAAGGTTATGATAGCTAGAAAACGATTGATGGTTAGTTTTGGGTACTAAAACTGACTAGTCAAGAAATTAGACATTCTTGATTAGACATGAGAATAAGGTACACTGGATTAGATGTTCTTGATTTGGACCTCGAGTAAGTAGTTAGGAGCGGGGCACTCATAGAAGGTTTCATTGTTGTAAATTTCAGACATTGTGCTTTGAATTGTAAGCTTTATGACAGTAATCAGCAATAGTGTTAGCGCAAGGAAGTATTGAGAGTTTCATTTTTACAATGTCAACGGAAAGAGCGAAGAAAGCACCAGAACGATCGGAAAGTCATTGCAATGTGAGGTCTAAGTGCGATATGGGATCGCAATCTCTTGTAGTTATCACCACCATGGAACCGATGAAGTTAGATATCTGTTGGTCATTGAAAAAGGCAAAAAGATTTTAAAAATGTACAGTTATTTACGTTTTTGCGAGGATCGGATAAACTACTACAAATTGATGTAGAACGAGTGGCAGAATATATAGAAAATTATGATCCAGAGGATGGTTCGAGTGTGGTAAGAGGAGTCTTGATTGGGATAGATGAGAATATCTTATACAAGGTCTTGTATCTACTAACCGGAGAGCTTGAGGTAGGAGGAGACTCGTCAAATGATTTCAGGCCATGAAGCTACTTCAAAGTAGAAATGTCGTCTCTCGAGCAAAATCAAGGATAGAAGGTACAAAAGGCACTTACGTCCGAACTTATGGAATGGATGCGGTTCGTTCAGAAGCGGTTAGCATTGAATCGACATATCACCTACATAGCGAAGCGATTACTATTTTCCACGATAGGAACACTGGAAGGCATGGTATTCAATTGGGCAGTTTATGTGGCCACAAAGATACACGCAAAAATGGGAGCTAAGCAAAAGACGGAGAAGTTTGCTTCACTATTATGTTTCAATTATGTAAACTCAGTGATTGAGTATACATTGAAACAGGAATCTCAACCAGTAGTTCCAAGTTTATAAACGGGAACATTTAGTCTAGGAGTAATGGTGTATGAAGTGGGAGAATCCCGTACAGTTGCAGAACAAGAAGCAAGATCAATATCTACACCCCAGCGAGTTCCAATTTGGCCGATAATAGAGATGACAACACTAATATCAATTCCAAAGAAAAACAATCAATTAGGATTTCAACGGGGTATAATAGAAGGGTGGAATCTTAAGGAAGTTATATTGGGTCAAATTTCTCAGCTGCAACTTACGGTGAGTAAGCTTGAAGATGAGGGTAGCTTAAAAAGGCAAGTAGAAGCGAGCAAGAAAATAATCTTGGATCAAAATTACAAAATCAGGGAACACGAACAAGACATCAAGATAGAATCGAAATCCAAGATGCGAGTGAAGTATGAATTGGATGAGAAAGTGGAAAACTGGTCAAAGGAGAAATAGAGGATTCAGCATATCCTGAAAAATCAAAAGCAAGAATTACTACAAATTTGCAAATCATACAGATTGGAACATGAGAAGATGAACGCTGAGTTGAAGATGGAATAAGAGAAGAAGGAGGCATTGGAGCTTGAAAAGAAACAATTGGGTGACCAATATCGAAACAAAACGGATGAGCTACAGGTAGAAATTGTTGTTTTGAAGGAAATAGTAATGAAATTGGAGAGTGATTTGATCAGTATTGGTCAGTCACAAACAATTGCCTCAATGAGAGTAAGAATTGGAAAATTGGAGGAGAAATTACAACAGGAGCAGCAACAATTGGAAGCTAAAGATGCTAGAAATCCTCCAATTGGAAGCTCAAGTTCAAGAATTGGGAGCCTATACTGAAGATTTAATATCTCAATTAAGGGCAGAGATTCAAGACAAGTTGAAGGAAGAAGATATAGTATTGGAACAAGACCAAATGGAGCCAGCGCTAGAAATCGAAGAGATTGAACAATCCAGTTAAAAAAAAATAAAAAAAAAAAGATTGGTTTTTGTTTATCAATACTGAGTTTGCGGAGATGTTGTTCAGTTAGGAGTGGGACTATGTAGAATAAGTAGTTATTTTACATAATGAAGATACCTAGTGTATAGTATAAACAGAGATAGATAACTACTGAAAAGGTGGTTTAGTAGGTAGAATGGATGAATAATGAGAAAAAGTAGTTATCATCTATAGTATAGGAATTGGTATCTCAGGGTAGTATAAAGAGGATGGGAGAGGGGAAGAAAATGCCAGACTGCGATAGTACTGAGCCAGGGATAAGCTTGGTACTATCTCTTCTTCTTAGTTTTATTGTTTCTTTTCTGTTAGTATTTTTTTTTGAAGGTTTCTTCCAGAATAAATAAACAATTACAGTGACTCTAAATATTTAGAAGTTACTAACAACCAAAATCAATCTTAAAAGCTACTATCAAAAGAAATTAAAGTTATACAAATTCTATAGTAATCTATTTAAACACTCTCTTCTCAAGATAATAATCAAATTATATTCTACAACCAACTAAAATCTAATAACATGGTGTAAGCCATGTTATTTAGTAAATTATATATTAAGTACATAATTACATTATTTTCATATAGTAGCTAAATCACAACACGACAACGTATTTGATATCACAACCTTGGAAGAGACTCTTCATGTTTAATGATTTTATTAGAGGTAGGAACAACTTTTGATGGTGTTCCAAATGTTTTATTTGAAGGAAGTTATGAAGGCGTCAACAATGATCAAATAACAGGGTGCTCTTCTCGCCCTAGTTTGGGACACTATAGATGGTTGAGAGGACCTATCAACTATCTTTGAAGAGAGCAAAGATCAGAGTATGTAGCAAATACATATTCGCCGCATCTTGGACTTCCTCAACATAGTTAGAAACAAGTTTGTAGGTTAGAAACTTGGCAAAAAAGCTAACCATGTATTGGTAGCTTGTGGAACAAGTTATCTCTATTTAGTAGCTTATAGAACAAGCCAACTACGTGGCACATACATAGATAACTTGCCTTGCAAGATAAGACATGTGGCTAGTAAAGTCAACAGATGTTGGAGGTCTTATAGGACATTGCCACATAGCTTTTAGTTAGATAGTATATATAGAAGTAAGAATGAAGCCTTTTTCACTCTTATCAATATCTTTCTAGTCTTAGTCTTGTTTCAAGACTTTCTAGTCTTCTTGTTTTTGGAAATAGCCATTCTATTTAATATTACATCACCTTTTGAGTGACTTTCTAATTCTCTTCAATAATAGAAGAGTGTATTGAGGATTCTCTTTCTTTGAGATTCATGTCCTTAACATTTATTCTTGTTTCAAGACTTTTTAATTTTTTTGTTTTTGACAATAGTCATTCTAATTTAATATTATATCATCTTTGAGTGACTTTCTAGTTCTCTTCAATGATACAAAAGTGAATTGAGGATTTTCTTAAAAATTCATGTTCTTGACAGTTTGATAAGAGTGCTAAATTATTATTTTTATCTTATTTTAGAACTGAGTGGATTGCCTCACTTCTATTGTTGTATTTTGAAGGTTAATGACTATCCACTTTTAAATAAATAATCTTCTTTTCTAAAATTGATCTCTTCTTTAAAGAGAGTAGATTATCCCTCTTTACAAAAAAATTTATTTGATATTAGAAGTTGTAGATTACGTTCCTTTAGTTTAACTTTTTGAATTTATTTGAGTTGTCGATGGAAAAAAAGATTATAGATGCTACTTTTTATAGAAGTAAAAATAGAATTACAACTATTATAGATCTTCATGAGCTTGTCAATACTCTAAAAGTAAAAATTTTAAATATTTTCAATGTGAATTATAGAAGTACTATTCCTATGACTATGAAAGAAGTTGAGAGTTTGTAGTAAGAAGTTGTGCAATTGAAGGAAGCAAGTAGATTGATCTTACAACTAAATCTAGGAAGTTTTACTTCTACAAGTATGATGGAAGAAGAATTAGTATGCTTTAGAAGTTTGATGGAATAAGATCAAAACTTTGAAGATTTCTACAACAAATCAAGTTCTATCTAATGTTGCATCTTTATCAATATCTTCATGGATTTACTCAAGTTGGATTCATATGCGCACTTTTATCAGAGATTACTCTCTCTTGATTTGAACTTTTAATGGAAAATGATTTATGAATCTTTTATAATTTGAATTCATTCCAAAAAGCTACATTTGGAGAAAATGATCAAGAAAGAATAACAAAGATCAAGCTCTTATCTTTATGACAAGGATCACAATTAACTATCATATATGTTGCTAAATTTCAAAACCTTACTTGTGACATGGACTAGAATGAGAAAGTCTTTATCAATCAATTTTGATATGAATTGAAGGATAATATCAAAGATTTGTTATTAACAATATCAAAGGTAGAATCTTTGAAATAATTTATTGTCAAAGCTATTGCATACAATAATCAATTATTTGAAAGATGTTAAGAATAAAGAATTTATTAGAGAAGAATAAGTCAAATAATGATGATAGCTCCTAAGTTTTCAAAAACTTATTTATCGAGACCAAAATCAATGCAAATTGATATGATGTGTTTTAAATTCTTTACAAAGCAGGAAAAGATTTGACAATGTTAAGAAGGCTTATACTTATATTATGGAGAAGCTACATACACTGCTCAATATTATCTACAAAAATAATGCAACTACAAAATAAAAAACATGGTTTCCAAAGAAAACGATGTATCAAAAAATGAATTTCTTCAATTATAATAGAGACCCTACAGCTAGAATCTTGTATAATTCCTTATAAAGGTCCTATTTTCTCTTCAAACTTCTTATTTTGTTTTATAATAGAAGTTTATTTAAGACCAAAAAATCACAAAGTCTTAGCTTTTTTAGATTTTTATAAAAAACAAGAGATATTGTTAGTCAAGAAAATTAAACATGTACATGTAGAAGTCATAGATGATTTTTTGCTATCTTTTGGAGATTTTGTATGAGATTTTTTCTTAAAATGTAGTAATTAAAGATCATAATAGCTTAGTAATATTTAATGTAATAAGATCTCCATTTAATCCAATTATTTTAGGATTATCTTGATTAAAAAAATATAATCCTCAAATAAATTGGATTTCTTATAACCTTAATTCTTTTGATAGTTTAATCTAAAGTTTCATTAATCAAGTAGAAATACATAAGTCTAGTACATCCAAATCCTTACTAATAGGTACAAGATCTTTTATGCATGCTGCAAAAAAAGGATTATTTTTTGTTATATATGTTACATCTATTTTTAATATTGAAAAGCTGTCAAGTAATATTCTTAGCTAGTATCAAGATTTTTAAGACGTTTTTTAAAAAAAAAATCCAAATATTCTTTCAGATCATTATCTTTATGATTGCTCTATTAATCTTCATGAAAGAACTCAACCACCATATGGACCAATCTATAACCTATCACAAAATAAGTTGATTGTATTCAAGAAGTACATTAATGAAAATTTGATTAAGAATTTCATATGCCATTCTAAATCTCCAATTGAAGCTCCTATCTTATTTATGAAGATAAAAGATGGATCTCTACAATGTGTGTAGATTATTGAAGATTCAAAAAGAAGACTATCAAGAATAGATATCCTCTATCTTTGATTTTAGAACTTCTTGATCAACTCAATCAAAAAAAGATCTATACAAAAATAGATCTATAAAGAGCATATAATTTGGTATGTATTAAATAAAGAGATAAATAAAAAAACTATATTTTGAATCATGTATGGGTATTTTGAATATAATGCTATGCCTTTTGGACTCACAAATACACTAGCTATTTTTTAACATTTAATGAATGATTTCTTTTGTGAGTTTCTTAATGATTTTGTTGTTTGTTATTTGGACAACATCTTAATCTACTCTAAAAACACAAAGAGCATGAAGTTTATGTTTTTAGTGTTTTATAAAAACTTAAAGATACAAGATTATATATCAAGTTAAAAAAAGTGTGGATTCGACACTACTTAAGTTGACTTCTTAGGATATATCATTTCCAATAAAAGACTAATAATAGATCCGAAGAAAGTCTAGATTATCATGGATTATAAGATTTCAAAAATAATAAGAGATGTATAATGTTTTTTGGACTTTGCCAATTAGTAGCAGATCTTCATCAAGAATTTTTCTTAAGTTACAATTATACTTACATGTTTGACTTATAAAGACAAACTTGAGTGGAAAAAAGAAGCCAAATCATCATTGGATGCTTTAAAAAAAAGTTTATTTTTACATCAATTTTATATTATATTGACTTGTCTAAAGAATTTTTTATAAAAACAAATGTATCAAACTTTGTATTAGATGCAACATTATTACAAATAAAAGCAGATGACAAATCCCATCTAGTAGCTTTTTATTCCTAAAAATTTACAGTAGTCAAGATCAATTATAAGTTCTACAATAAAGAACTCTTTACAATCATAGATTTACTTTAATAATGGCATCATTATTTAAAAGGCACTTTAAGTTCAATCATTATATGCATAAATCATGAGAACCTTGAATATTTTATGTCAGCACGTATTTTGAATCATTGCCAAGCTTGTTGGAACATGTCTTTATCAAGATTTCATTTTAAGATCATTCATTAATGTAAAAAATAATAAATTTTGTTGAATGTCCTTTTTAAACATTCTTATCTTGTCCCAAAAGAAAGAAATGTATCTTTTGATTAAGAAAGAATATTTTTCTTGAAGCTAAAGCATTTTCACTTTTGAGCAATAAAATTAACATTAACTGTTGATTCAATCTTTGTGAAGCAAATTCAATCAAGTATGTCCTCTAATCCTCTTATCTATGATATTAAGAATAATTCTTCTAAGTCTCATGATACTTCCAAATTTGAGTTCAAGAACAACCTACTCTATTTTGAGGGATAATTATATATTCTAAAAGGTGAGGCACAATTACATATTCTTCAAACTTGTCATGACTTTTTAGTAGCCAGTGTTGTGTTGTGATATAACTATATGATAAAAATATATCTAAAAATGATTTTTTAATTAATATTCTATTACCTTAATTCAACAAGAATTCAATATATTTTAATAAGGCTTTTATGATAGCATTTTAGCATATTATCTTGACTTAATAGAAAATACATAAAAATTATTATTTTTATCTTCTAGGATATAAAAACTCTTTTACTACCTTAGAAAGGCCATAAATTAATAAAATCAGGATAGAAGGGATAAATGGTTGCTATGGTTGATATAAAAATTAAATTAAGGATAGAATCAAGCTAAAAAATCTTTAAGATAGGTTAGATTGATATCCAAAGGTTGACTATTTGTGAGACAAGGTTGAAATTAGACATCTAGCCACAAAAATGATGACCTAAGATAAAATATGAGAGATTTGGAAGATTAGTGATAAGAATCAAAGAGCTAGCTTTAAGTTCTTTTTAAAGGCATAAAATTTTGTTTTTGTAGGATTTGTGAAGACTTTGAAATTTTTGTTCAAAATGAGGGTTTATTTTAGTGATTTGGATATTATATAATACAATTAGGACTAGCACTTTTAGCTAATTTGTACAATTGGTATAACATCTATGGTTCAAAATTTGGTACTGTCTAAATTATTAGCTGTGTTAAGTATATCTAAAATTTTGTATTAATCTAATGGTGTCGTTTTTAGCACAAGAAGATTTTGGAAGTTGATAATTTTGGATTGAGTAGGATTTCTATGATATCTGAAGATCTATTAATTGGATTAAGGTGAAATTTGGCATGGTTTTGAAAGACTTGAAGATCAAGCTATAATTTGAATTGAAATCAATGATTGGAGAAGGAAAAATCACTACTAGAACTTTTGCATCACCTTTCAAATTAGCGGCCAAGTGACATCAGTATAATTTTTGGAGGTTTTTTTTAGAATATATTAGTTGGATTGAATTGAAATTTCTTGAGCATGTAGAAGGCTTACATTAACAATTACATACAAAATTTTACATCAAGTGGATGGTCAGATTAGAAGTTACAGCTTGTTAAAGCTCACTGATTAGAATTGGGATTAAATCTAAATTGCTTAAATATGAAAGTAACAAGGTAATTGGGATTTATGTGTGATTAAAACTACTAAGAAGAGTGTTTTTTAGTACTTTTGAATTAAAATTTGGATTATATTCTTTTCATATAATTAAACCTATTAGGATTTCTTGGATACTTGTAAAACACAACCTCACCTTCTACAACTACATGCCCGATGTTGTATTACATGCTATCTTGCTTGACAATACATCGGCGTCTAGCTATGGAAGATAAAACAATGTTTTGTAAGTATCCAGGTAGGCTAGTGGATTTCAACCATCTAAATACAAATTATTTCGGATTTCAATATAAAAGCTTAATTCCAATACAAAGTGCTTAAAAATACTATTTTTAATAACTTCAAGATATTATAAGCATAAAATCTTTTGTTATTTGTTAGTTTTTATTTTTTATTTTTTTATTTCATTATTTTATTATTTTAATTTTAATTTTATTTTATTTTATTTTTAATCCTAACTCTAGATAGCGAGCTTCAACAAGTTGTAATTCTCAATGTGACTGTCTGATTGTTGTAAATTTCTACCACTAGTGTCTTTGCAAGCCTTCTAAATGCTCAAGAAGTTTCAATCCAATCTAACTTACAGGTTGCAAGAAAATGTCGTTAATCCACACTGATGTATCTTGACCGCCGCCTAGAAGTCTTCAACTTACCATGCCAAAAGTCACCTTATTTCAATCAGTAGATCTCCAGATATTATAGAAACCCTAAATAATCCCAATCTGCTAACTTCCAATATGTCTTTATACTAATGGTCAAATATCCTCTATCTGTTCCATCAGATTAACACAAACTTTAGCATGCACTCAGCATACTCAACCCTCTAGTCACCTCTAAATTTCAACCATAGAAGTTTTTCCAATTTCACAAAACAGTCAAGAGTACTAGCCATTATTTTATTGCAAAAAATCCCATTCACCAATACAAATACTAACTTTCAGCAACGATTTCAAAAGTCTCCCAAATCCTATGAAATCCAATTCTATACCTTTTGAAGGAGCTTGAAGCTAGCTCTCCGACTCCAAAATCCTGATCTTTGAATGCCCCTTTTCTTATCCTTTCCTTCCTTTTAACTCCGTGTGGTCTTCTTTTCTCTTGCCTTGGATTCCAAATTGGAACAATCGACGGCGCTTTCTCAGAATTCCTGTTTCTAAGCGGATCTTTCCACAGAAAGAACGTTTGTTTTGAAATGGCATAGAAAATGATGTCATGTTGTGGTTCGGCTACTATATAAAAATAATGTAATTATGTACTTAGTATATAATTTATTAAGTAACATGGTAAGAGCCATGTTAGTAGATTTTAGTTGGTTGTAGAATATAATTTGATTATTACCTTGAGAAGAGGTTGTTTAAAAAGATTACTATAGAATTAGTATAACTTTAATTTTCTTTTGATAGTGGCTTTTAAGATTGGTTTTGGTTGATAGTAACTTCTAAATATTTAGAATCACCTTTGTTAGACATTGGTGATCTTTGAAAACTTCTTTTGGTTCTTCTATTTAGTGTTTAGAGCATAAATTATGTAAATCTTATAAGAAAAAGGATTGAAGAAGGATTTTGGTAGAAAAGGGAGTAATTAGAGCACCAATATAGATGAATGGAGATGAATAATGAAAATCTCCATTCCTATTGGTCAAAAATCTTGACCAATGGGCTTTGAGGAGGTTTCCCGAGGCCATATTAAGGATTAGGGTTAGTTTCTTGAGGCCATTCGAGTTTTGAAGGCTAGGGTCAGAAGGTTTAGGTTTTTGACTATGGTTTTGGTGCAAGTTTTGTGTCATTCGGGGTTTTTATGAAGAAGTTATAGGCGCTCAAAGTTAAGATGTTAGTTTTGGACCTACTGTCACTCTTTTGGTCATAACGCACGCATACGGATAGCAATTGAAGATCGCCGATAGCGATTGGAGAAAGAACTTTTGCGGCTATACTTTTCACATACTACTTACTGGATTTCAAGTTGGCATGAAGGAGTTATTGGATTTTGACGTAAGCACATGCAATCTAAGGGTAGTAAGTAAACCGATTTACTAGTGGTTGTCTCTTGAGCTATATCTTGAGCAATTTGACAAGGTTTTGGCTCAAAATTTTAGGGAATGTGTAATTTCATGTTAATAAACTTTATGCATAAGTTTAATGACATTTGGAGTTTTGAGTTTTGAGATATAAGGAAAATAGTTTTTTAGTTGATTGTAAATTAGGGTTTAGAGTGATTTCTAGGGTTTCTTAGATGCTAGAAGATCAGGTGTGAATTTACCATTGCTTTTTTTTGTGGTCAAAGTTAAAGGTGAATTCTACCTATCCTATAAATTTGAGACAAATTGAACGGTTAGATCAATAGTTATAATTTTCTAAAGTTTGGGGCAAGAAAACCCTTCGCGGGAAAAAATGTTTTGAAGGGATTTTGTTATATTTGGAGTTTTATACAAAAATAAAGGAGTTTTGGAAGCTAAGACAAGAATCATATAAAGGTTTAAGCTACACTCTCTACAGCTAGATACCTAGTATATTTTTAGATAGCAAATCAAGCCATACGACAATGAAACAGCTTGAAATGGAACCAAAGCCTCCATATTTGGGACCTCATTGGGTTGTCCAACCAAGTCAGGTCTCATACTGGGTATGAAGCCCATACTAAGACTTGGATTGGATGTCTCTATAATTGGGTCAAATTGGCCCTTCGAATCAAGCTCACTCAAATGTTTAATTGGTCCTTTCTCTTTTTGCTAATTCTTGGTAAGTACAGCTTGGATACATTCGACTCGATTTATCGAAGAATCTTCCGAACCTTAATTTATCCTGTAATTTTTCCTTGGCATGGGATTTGCTGATCCCATTTATTAAAATTAGACAAAGCATTACATTGCTATTAAGTATGCCTTGACTGCTCGCAATTCCTTCATACTGGCACATAATCATCATTGGCTTTGGGATTGGAACATTCATTGGCATAATGACCAACCTATCTGCAACGAAAATGACGAAGTGGTCTTCCTACACCCTCATCATGCATATTGGATGTCTCCACCGGTATGTACCTACTAGGCTTGTTCCATGTAGGGTTGAAAAATGATCTTGGTTGTCTCATTGGTACGGAGGGTACTTGGTTCGATGTCATTGGTGGGGTGACATTAACTGATCTTGAATATTGGCACTGGAATTGGCCACTGTTTCTAACATCCAAGATGACTAAATATTAATAATATCTTTTTTATTTATATTTTCACTATATAGCCGTGTTACAACACGACACCGGTGCATTTCCAAACAAGACAATACATAATATGATACTAGACATTTTGGATACAAGAAGACTTTAGAGCTAATATCAAAAGATTTTTAATAGCCTCAATTGTGAAAAGTAGTCAAAGACTTTGCACAACTATGTGATATTTATTCAAGATGCAAAACTCCTCGCCATTGACCTTATGGACTTCTTCAGCCATTACTTATTTTAGAACAATCATGGTCCTCTATTTCTATAGATATCATTATAAGTTTTTTAGTCTTAGGTTTGTATGATTTTATATTTGTGGTATTAGATTATTTTACCAAGATGGTTTATTTTGTACCATGTACAAAAACTATCATAAGTAAAAAAATGGCTAAGCTTTTTTTTGATAACATCTATTGCTATCATTAATTATCTAAAGATATTATATTGGATAGAAAAATTTAATTTATATTAAGATTTTAGAGAACTCTTTTTAAGATTTTAAAGGTAGATATAAAGCTTTCTTTGGCTTTTCATTTTGAAATTGATAAGCAAATAAAACAATTAAATTAAGTTTTTCAGCAGTACTTGAATTGTATAATCAATTATGATTAAGATAATTGAACAATTTTTTTATCATTGGTAAAGTTTATATATAGTAATTTGATACATTCTTCTATTTAATAAATACTTTTTTTTGCTAATTATGGTTATTATCAACATCTTAATACTTTTGACTTTTTAAAAATTGATAATCCTATAGTAGAAGATTTAGAAAATTGTTTGTCAAAGCTATATGCAATAATGAAGGCACAGTTATTAAGAGCTTAAGAATGACAAAAAAATTAGTACAAATGCCTATTGTAAGGAACAAGTACAGTTTAATGTGACTGATAAGATATTATTACTTTGTTGCAATATCAAGACTACTTGTTATTAAAACAAGTTGGAGTATCATAGGCTTGGACCTTTTCCTATTAGTGAATAAGTCAATCTTATTGCTTATAAATAATATATATTGAAATCTATAAATATCTACTTCATATTTTACATGTATTTTCTTTAGCCATATAAGACAATGAATATCTTGAGAAGACAAATGCCACTTCCTCCTATAGAAGTCGTTATGATCAAGAATTTGAGGTGGAAGAAGTCTTAGATTCAAAGCGATGCCAAAATAGGTTGGAATATCTTATTTATTGGTGTAGATATGATATTAATGAATGCACATTTGAGCCAATAAAGAATCTTCGAAATGCAATAAAGAGAGTTGTAGCTTTTCATTGATGACATCCATGAAAACCAAGATAAAAAATAATAAATCTTTACTACAAAAGAAACAAGATCCATGGAAGATAACACTCTACTTTCTATCCTTCTTTATAGCTTCTATGTATTTGTGACTCTAATAAGATAGAGAATTAAGAACCAATAGATTTAACTCAAGAGCTTTTACTTACTGACTTATTGAATAAGACATTACAATTATCACAACCTTCAAGATGACATAATCAAGATTAAGATCCTCAAGAATAATATGTCCTTCCTTGAATAGATGGAAAAATATAATATATTTGATAAGACGACTTTGGAAGAGACTTCCAATGTTTGGTGATTTTTTTAAGGATAAGAACAATTCTTAATAATCTTCTAAATGTTTTATTTGAAAGAAGTTATGAAGGCTTTAATAATGATCAAATAACAAGATGGTTTTTTCATCTTGATATAAGACACTATCGATGGCTTAAAGGTCCTATCAACCATTTTCAAAGAAAATAAAGATCAAAATATGTGGCAAATATAATTTGCCGCATCTTGGATTTCATCAATACATGGTGATCGCTTCTTGTGGAACTTGTCTTTAGAAGGAGTCATAATATCATATATATATACATACGTGCTCTATTATATATCTATATGATTAAATAGAAGTGGATAAAAATAAATAAAAATAGATTAATTTCATAATATCTTCTTCTAGAATGGGTAGAATTTTTTTTTTGTAAGATATGGATAAAGTAGATTAATCAGTCTTAGGATTATCAATTCAATAGGTCAGATGATTGAATTACTTGTAAAAAATAATTAAGTAAGGAATAACAATTAAAATTTGGAATTTCAAAAGTAAAGCATAAGTAAGTTGAAGAAGATATTGGAGGGACCAAATTGTAATAGTCATGAGCCAAGATAAGCTTAGTGCTATCTCTTTGTCTTCTTTGTTCTCTTTGTTTTCTTTGTTCTCTTTGTTTTCTTTGTAATTAAAGAGTAATGGATAGTTTTTGAATACTGTAAAGTGGATTGTGGAATAAATCAGAGATTGATTTATGAGATATTGAGTATGTAATTGGAATACATTGTAATTGAATTATTATGAGAAGATATTAGAAATTTGTTATTACATTCTATGGAAGATTGATTTTGGATGGAAGATTGATTCTGGATGGAAGATTATGATTGTTGTTAATTAAGAGTTGCGTGTGTTTTGACAGAAGAAGTCTATGGTTACAAAAATTATGTGAAGCGAGATTGATTGAAATGAAAGATTATTATTTCTGATATTAGATAAAATTAGTATATTTTGAGCGGTCTTTTGAGAGTGTAGGATTACATATTATTGTTATTAATTGATAAACGAGTATTATTAGTGGGAGAAAGTATTATAGTATTCTTTGGTATTTTTTATGGTTTGAAATATGATTAATTGTATGACTGTAGAATAAGTAGTTATTTTCAAAATGTAGATATCTAGTGTATAGTGTAAATAGGGATAGATGACTGCTGAAAAGATGGTTCAGTAAGTAGAATGGATGAATAATCAGGAAAAGTAGTTATCATCTGTAGTATAGGAGTTGATATCTCGGGGTATTATAAGGAGGATGGGAGGGAGGAAGAAAATGCCAGACTGTGATAGTATTGAGCCGAGATAAGCTTGGTGCTATCTCTTCTTCTTAGATTTGTTGTTTCTTTTGTATTAGTATTGATTCTAGTAAAGAGAATTGATTTAATGAATCAATGTTTGATTTACAAAGTTGTTTATGGATCATTGTTTATCAATTGTTGTGAAAGATTGATGATGTATAGAAGTTCCTAATCACTGTTTATTGCAAGATTGTGAGTTCAATAGAGAAGAATTTTAATCGAAGGAATTGTCTCGATCAGATTCTATGGATTGAAAGTTGTTTGTTCCAGGGTTTGGGTTATGCTTGTGTGTTCATAAATTACACAAGGTATTGAAATTGATGTCATGTTTGTTATCGTATTGATATGAGAAAGTGGATAGTAGGAGGAAAAGTTAAGTATTCTTCGGTATTGTAAGCATTCAGCAGTAGCGGTTAATTATGTGACCCTAACAATTGGAGTTCATATACATGGTCTTTCCCTATATTTGAATTCTCCTATGTGGGTTTATATTGGGAGGTTTCTTCCAAAATAAGTAAAACGACAATGACATTTTGGTGCCACTGCCAAGGATTGACAACATTATTGAGTGTTAGGAATTAACTGCCAAAGCAGTAAAGGAGATTAGGAAGCAAACTCAATAGAAATAATGAAAGAGTATGGTTATTAAGAATGATAATTTAACAGCAAAGAAAATAAAGCAATCAAAGGAAAGAACAGAGAGATCGCAAGCAAGAAATTTGTTGCGTAATGAGGGAGATCATAAATTAAAAAAAGAAGCATCGATAAATTTGGATTAAGCCGTGGTTGCATGCCTATCGACATATTCAATCGTATCCAAAAGACGATCGACCTCTAATATTTTAGAAGTACATACTGTTAAAGAAATTATCAAGAGTACTCGTGGGAAGCATTGCTAATAGTCCAGCATACCTCTCGAAGCCGTTAATGGAAAACAAGGAAGGCATAGAGGAATTAGATACCTCATTGGGTATTTTTCTAATTAGAGATACATCCGATTCTTACAAGACTGATTCTGAAGATCGACATAAATGACTTGCAAATAAAGACCAATTCAGAGTATATCAAAACCTATTGTTTTCACCTCATATTCAACTAGTAAAATTATTTGGGGATAATAACAATCAATTGGAAAGGCCTAGAAGTCCGAAAAATACTTTTGTGGGAGACAGTTTTTATTTTAATAAGGAATTGAGCAGAACACCAACATCTTTAATGGCATCCAGAGGACCAACAGTTCCAATTATAGTCCAAATGGGTGCGACGAGAGATCGCACAACTAGCGTGGCTCCATTATCTACTTTTAGAGGTTTACTAGGAGCCGATCTAGATCAATATTTGTCACAATTCTTGACTGTATGTGTAGCCAATAATGGCAGAACTGAAGATATTTGGTTAAGATGGCTACCAGCAACATTAAAAGACACAACATTTGAATGGTATAATCGCTAGTCCGTCGGTCAATTTCTTAATTGGAAGGCATTAAAAAATATATTTTTAACCCATTTTTAATTAATTGGATTTGAAGAGTGACATAGGAAAAGATTGATGAATAGCAGAATGGTATCAGGAGAAGTGGTACAATCATATTATGGCCGAGTAGTACATATTCTTAGTAAATGGCCAAATAACCAAATGCCTCATTCATTTATTTTGTCAATGTTAATTAACGGACTTTACCCAACAGAATTAAAGTTATTCGTGAAGGAGGCTCAACCGACCACTGTTGCTTCCTCAATAGCATGAGCAAAGGTGTGGGAAGAATGTCACTATGACCAATTCTTAACCACTGGAGCTATAATGATTCCATCTCAAGCAAGTTACCCAATACCAACTTGGAGTGAAACTGTGAGCAGTTACCCAAGAATGCTGGATTATGGTACAAATCTTAGTGTTAATCCACAAGGAGTAGTGAATGCTGTTCCATTGCAGAATATACCACTAACAATTGCAGTCTTGTATTCCCCATACTCCTTATATCAAAAAGTAGTACGCACGAAAGAGGTATCAAGTGAAATTGGACCAAAGGATCCAAATGAGGCTTTATTGATAACTTTGACAAAGAAAATGGAGGAACTGGCTGTCAACTTAACAAAAGTCAAGAAAAAGAGGCATAAACCAACTAATATGCGTCTCAATGTCTCGTGGAGCAATTGTAAGTGGCAAGGTCATTTAGTAATAGAATCTCCTTCACCACCCCAAATGACTGTACAATATATCTTTTGTGGGAGCAAGCATATTACCACCAACTATTGGAATTTACGGAAGCAACAACAACTCAATAACTTGATAATGACCCAACCGACTTTGTGGGATGTTAATCAAATTTATATAGGAAATAGGTTTGGCTAGAATGAGAATTGTTCTAGTAAGTCGAATAGAAATTTTTCCAAATTTCAAAATTTGGTATACAATCAGGAATACGGAACCAATGCTCAAGGAATGATACAAAATCAGCAAGGATATTCCCAATATCAACCCTTTTAGTAATCAAATTCTGATTCTGTAGTACCAACTGGACAACCAGGATCATTTATCCATCCAACCTGGAATAGGCCAAGCCGGTACATCCCAGTATATACCTCCAATATTCGTGACGGTGTTGAAAGGAGACCACTTTAATGTTATCGTTGTAGACAGATTGGACATTATGCTAGTAAATGTCCCAATTCAACAGCAAGCGATGACTATGCTCCCATGTGTGGAAATTATAAGCAATCAGGATATACTTATCAGCAGTGCAATGCCTCATTTAATTTCAATAATCGAAATCAGCAAGTTCAATTGCAGAGTAAATCAAAGGAGAATAATCGAGGTCCATAAGATTCATCAGTAAATCAAGTAGAATGTGTGCATATCATACTTACAAAGGCACAGCAAAAAAGAAAAGACCCAATTCCACAATTGGAGGAACCAATTTCTAAGGAACAATTAGACTCAAATTCAATAACCATATTTGGATCATCATCATCATTGGGACCTGGATTATCAAAACAGCCCAATGATGGTTCTAGCATGAGACTATTGATCCAACATGAACCAATTCTATTACCCTCAAAGGACAAGGAGTGGCCTTACTCACTAAAAGACCCTCTCAGGATGAAATAGTATGAAATAGCTTGTTTAGCTATTTCGATGTCAAACTTTGTGAAGCAAGATAAGCTATTGATAGGGATTAAAGTGAAGTCCATGAAAAAGAAGAGGGCTTTGAGAATCACTACAAATATGGAACCGTATGATATATTGAAGGATTTGGATGAAATCAAACTGTCAATCTCAATGAAGCAATTATTAGCGGTTGGGCCAGAATGTCATTCTATGTTGAATTCTTCGTTAATACAATGAAGAGCTCGATCTAAGGAAGTTCAAAAAGTCAGTTTGAAGCCCGATCTAGGAGCACCGACTATTGATGTATCCATCGTTGGAGTCCTTATTTCTAGAGTTCAAGTGGATGAGGGCTCAAGTGTAAATTTAATGACTGCAAAAATAGTGGAAAATCTGGATTTAGCTCAGTTGTTACCGATGTCGTTGATATTAAGAATGGCTCACCACATTTGAGTCAAGCCTATGGGTATTCTTCGCAGTATTGACACTGCTATAGCAAGGATTGTATATAAAATTGATTATATCATTTTTAGGTTACAAAGTTCCACATTATCATATCTAATTTTGTTGAGACAGCCATAGTTATACTAAGCTAAAGCTAAAAATAACTAGGGGTGTGGAATGCTTATTGTCAAAAAGAGAAGAAAATAATGGTTTTACAAATGTACCCAGTCCAATATCATGAAGAATCTCAAATTCTAGGTTCGGAAGTGACATCTCATGAAGAAGGTCAATCTGAGGATAACCATGATGAAATTACTAATGTAATGTAAGTCGGAAATGATCCAATTTGCATACGTAAGGAAGAAGTATGCTACCAATATCGAAGACTCGGAGAATATTTTTTTCATTTGGAGGATGCAGCAAACTCCGATCATACTATTGCCAAATGGATGAACAATCTTGCAGTCAATAAAGTTAGCACATTGGAACCAAAATTGGGTAGTTCCTATATGTTACATAATATAAGATATTTAGATTAAAAGAAGAAAATTAAATCAGAGGTTGTAGAAGACCCTATGTATCAATCCATTAATCTGGGCACCAACGAAACGCCACAGCTAATTAAAATATATGCCGATATTATCGGTACAGAATTGGATGCTTAAAAAAAGTTTTTTGTCTGTCACAAATCTGTCTTTGCATGGTCGTATGTGGATTTGAAAGGGATTCCAACCGACGTGTATGAGCACTACATTATTTTTGAAGAGGGTGTTACGCTAGTTCCTTAAAGAAAACATCGGCTTAACCCAAAATATTTCCTTTTAGTGAAAGAAAAATTAGATAAACTTCTCGATGTGGATTTTATTTATCTTGTTCCGCATAGTGCATGGGTGTCGCGAATCGTTATGGTACTGAAGAAAAATGGAAAAATCAAGATATGTCAAGATTTTCGAAAGTTAAATGCGGCTACTAAAAAGGACTATTTTTTGATACCATTTATAGATAGTATTTTGGACGCAGTAGCCGGACATGAATGTTACTCATTTTTGGACGGATTTTTGGGGTATAATCAAATTAAAATTACTGAAGAGGATAAGTTGAAGACTATGTTTACCACAAATTGAAATACATTTGCCTATAAAGTAATGCCATTTGGGTTATGTAATACCTTGGCTACTTTTCAACAGGTAATGATACAAGTATTTCAAGATTATCTACGTTTATCAATAGAGATATTTCTGGACGATTTTTGCACATTTAGCACAACGGCTGAACATCTAGCATGTCAGGATCACTGTTTGAATCAATGCGACAAGTATGGGATATCTCTAAATTTAGAGAAGTATCAATTTGGCATACCATCAAGAAAGCTATTGGGACACATTGTCTCTGTTGAAGATATCGCTATGGACCTCGATAAAGTTACTTATATATTAGGTTTACCAAAGCCAGATACAGTGTTGAGAGTGCGCAGTTTCATTGGCCATGTCACCTACTATTGACATTTTATTGAATCTTTTGTGGTTATCTGTCAATTGTTAATCGACTTATTAAAGAAACCTTCATCAGACGGATCTAACCCAATATGGACTGAAGACTGTACTTTTGCATTCGATGAATTGAAATGGAAATTGGTATCTGTCTCAATTCTTGTAACACCTTGTTGGACAAAACCATTTCATGTCTATGTGGACACGTCCAATGTTGCTATTGGATCCAATTTTGATCAAAAGGATGAAAAAAGATTAGATCATCCCATATATTACGTGAGCCGATAATTTGTTGCTACAGAACAAAATTATAATACTACCGAACAAGAAGTCCTTGGCATGATCTACTTTGTACAGAAATTCTGCCACAATGTACTTGGATATCCATTTGTGTTCCACATTGATTATGATGCGCTTAAGTACATGATAAATAAACCTCAATTGAGCGGACAAATTGCTCGATGGGTGTTACATCTCGAAGAATTCAACTTTACGATTAACGTTCGACTTGGCATGAAACATGCCAATGTAGATTACTTATCTCGTTTATCTAATATACTAGGTAATGAGCCGATAAATGATACTCTTTTGGATGCACAACTATTCGCTGTGGATGTCATTACACTTGAATATGGTGAATTGATCCAATATCTAACATTTCAAACTTTTTCCATTTCTTATAATGAACAATTAAAGAAGCATCTGATTTTAAAAAGTGTGTCATATACCATGGTTGGTGATGCCTTGTACAAACAAGGGCGGGATGGAATTTTACGCCGTTGCATCTTTCAAAGTGAAGTTCGTACAATTTTGGAAGGATGTCATTTGGACAGTTGTGGAGGACATTTTGCGAGTGATTGCACTGCACGTAAGGCTTTAATGGCTAGATATTGGTGGCCAACAATGTTTTCGGATGCACACCAATATATTCGTCATTGTGATCTTTGTCAACAAATTGGTTGCCCTACTGAAACTTCTGTAATGCCATTGGTACCAATTTTGGCACAAGCACCATTCGAAAAATGAGATATTGACTTTGTAGGATCCATTGCACCTGCTTCTCAAAATGGACATAAACGTTATATTCTAATAGCCACCAATTATGTTATCAAATAGGCGGAGGCCATGGCAACGAAAATTGATAATGCCAATATTGTAGCAATATTTTTATATGAGAACATTATCACTCGTTTTGGCTGTCCAAAAGAATTGGTTAATGATCGTAGAACACATTTCATTAATACAATAATTGAAGCACTAATAGCGAAGTATGATATCAAGCACCGCAAAATTACACCTTATCATCCACGAACCAATGGGCAAACAAAAAAGACCAACAGTATCCTATGTAAGATCTTAACAAAGACTATTTCAAGAGCAGGAACCGATTGAGACACTAAATTGTTTGCAGCTTTATTGGGCATACCATACTACATATATAGTAACTACCAATTCTACCCCATTTCAATTGGTATATGGTTAGGAAGTAATTCTACCAATTGAATTGGAGGTCTAAAATTTACAAATTACGTTATTGTATTACGTGCTATCTTGCTTGAGAACGTGTCGGGCGTCTGGCTGTAGGAAGTAGTATGGAGATTCGCTAATATTCAAGCAGTCTATCAATTTTTTGACTGTTGGAATATAAACGATTGCAAGAATACATCGTAAATCTATACAGATGTCCTTCGACTACTCACCAAAATCCTTTTTCTCCTAGCTGGTAGGTCTCTAGACATTACACAGAATCCCGAACAATCCAATCTGCTAATCTCCGGTACCGCTTTATACTCACGACCTTGTATTTACTGATTGTCTTGTTAGATTAACCCAAAAATTTTCATTCACTCTGCATACTCAATCCTATAGACACCCTTTTAATTCTTCAATCACAAACGTAACTTTGATTTCACAAAACAGTCAAGAGTAATCACACCCACTTCATTAAAACCCTGATTCACTAGTACAACACATCGACCTTTCAGCATTAATCGCCAGAAGTTCCTTTTCTGACTCCTATCCAAAAACCTTGTATCCTCCCTTTTTCTTAACCTCCCTAATTATCAAATCTCTTAATCCTCTCCTCCACCCTAATCATTTCTGAATGTTTATTTTTTCTCCGCTTTCAAATCCTAGCCTCTGAATTTCTTAATTTTCCGTCTTGGATCCAAAATTGGCTCCAATGACAGAGCTTTCTCCTCCATTTTTTTTCTTTTAAAAGGTTCTTTTTTCAGAAATAACATTCCCTGAAACGGCACAGAGAACAGGAAAATCTAAAATAGAATCAAAACCCCCGTAATCGGGACCACATTGAATCGTCCGATCAAATCACGTCTCATATTGGCTAAGAGGCCCGTAGTAAGACCTAGATGTTCCCGTAATTGAGTCAAATTGGTCCTTCCCGTCAGGCTCACTCAGTCATTGATTTAGTCCTTTCGATTTTGTTGACCCCACTATTAGACTCGAACGGAGCATTTCGTTACTACTAAGTATGCCCTGACCGACTGTGACGGGGTGTCTGAACTGGCCCTTGAATATTGGCACTGAAATCGGTCATTGCTCCCAATATTCGAGGTGACTGAACATTAATAAAAGTCCCTTTTTTTTATATTTTCAGGGTATATTCGTATTACAACACGACATCCACTCCCTCTGAACCTATGCATCCTCCGGTATGCACCAATTTATCTAATTGTTGTTTGATTTATAATATATTTTCTACGTCTTTGTCCAGTTCATCTTCGTCACCTTCTCTGCTATCCATTTATAGGAACATCATCCAAAAAAGGTATAATCTTCTCCGGAATGAAATCTCTCAATATCTTATTCATCCCATTCATCATATGCGCAATTGAGTTGGTCGCGCCTTGAGGAAGAGTGCACATTCTAACCAATCCAAGTGGTGTCCTCATCATCGTCATATCTCCACTTCCTTTGGCAAGTTGAAATTGATCATAATCTGAATACAAGTCACCCATTGAATAGATTGCCCTTCCTACAAATGCCTCAGCAAATTCATCCACAATAGGTCCAATTCTTGCATTCCTGACAGTTACTGCATTCACTGGTTGCATATCTTGAATAAAACATAGTGACCCATTCTTCTTAGGTACCGTAAACCATCGACTAGAATACAGCGCAAATGAGGGTTCTAATATTTTCATCTTCATCTTTTCTTTTAATAGTTCCACCAATTTAGGTAAATATGCCCTCGATACTGGAATTGGTCTTAGATTCCAAGATACATGTAGTACAGTGAAGATAACCATAGGTGTTATAATATTCGGATCCACACACCCAATTTCATAAGATTCGAAGGCAAACGATCTACCTTATTTAGCCAACATCTTTTTGAAGCAAGTAATTTCTTCTAGCAATACAGAACCATCAGAACCAATCTTCAATTCTTCAAAAGTCTCTTTAGTAAACTGATGTCCAATTCTCATTGGATCTCTTAAACTTACTTCTTTTGATGCTTCTCCCATTTGTTCCTTAGAATCTTTTAATAACGGTCCGACAACAGGCTTTACCTTCTTATCTATCGTTTTATATCTCATCTCTACAGTGACTTCTGGTGCTTGAAAAGATTCAAGTATGGTATAAACCTCTCTTGAATGAATCTCAACAATCTTATCATTATCCCCTAACCCAATAAATGTAATCAATTCCAATGAATCTTCTAGTCCATTTTCTTCATAAAGACCTAAAATCCTCTCATCATCTTGCAAGGTACCTAACTTGCGTAATTCTCTTTCAATATTATATAATCTTTTTCTTTTTTTTCTTTTAAAATCATCAACTTTCTTATACATAATATTTCCATTTTCTAAAATACCAATAAAACTCGCATCAAAGGCACCTTCATCTCGCGAGAGTACCTCCTCTTTTGTACCTCCATAATCTCGCTTTATAGTCGTACCTCCCCAAAATCCTTAAATCCTTCAACAATCTTTGGCAATGGTTTCTCCCTCAACCTATTTTGATTCCGTTCATGGTTAGGAGGTACTATTAAAAATTGTACAGCTTTTCTCCCATCTTCGCTACGTATCCTTGTATAAGCAGAACCATCATCAAGTACTTTTGTTTCCATCCGTATTTCCGTAATATAAGGTTGTTCTAAAATCAACGGATAAGACGTTGTATCTTCAACAAAGAAATGTTGCTCCGTCACAACATCCCCAATCCAAATTTTGACATCTGGACAAGCTCCATATAATTTACCCTATGTGTTATTAGTTGCTCGTATTGCCCATCCATGTTCCATATCAATTGGTCATTTTTGCTTCTTATAAAGATCTTTAGACATAAGATTTATTTCAGAACCATGGTCGATTAAAGCAACAATTGGTTCTTCTATATCTCCTACTTTCACCAATACCTCAATAGTTACCCTTGCCTAATGCTTTCGAGTATAATGGCTCAAAGTTTCCATTTCCTTATCACTATAATCTTTGAAATGTACTCGTTGATTATACCTATTCTTTTTATTTGTTGGTTGCTTGTAACCAATATCAACCTCTTCTTCATCTTTATATATTCTTGTATCAATAGCATGACTCATTCCAGTTTCACCCATTAATTGCCTCTTTCGCTTAATGTTGTCAATGATAACATCATGAAACTCCTTTTTTGTAATTCCCAAAACTTCTTTCAATGTGAATTCGACCTTAGCATTTAATATACGTTCTTCCAACACCCCTTTCAAATTTGTTATCGCTTCAATGTCAAAAAGTACCTTATAAGCAATTGATTTGTCCTTATCTTTTATCTCCTTTGTTTTTTCTTCCAATGATGCTGAGGTATCTTTTACAAGCAATTCTTGTGAAGCTGCCTCCCGAGCCTTGTCTCCTCGAGTTTGCCTCTTAGAAGAATTTCCTTCTCTCGTATCATCAAAATTTCCTCGTCGCTTTTCTTTCATCAAAGCTTTGTGTTGGCTCTTAGTAATATATGCATGAACTGAAAGAGACTCAACAGGATCCTCCAAACCTGTTGCACCTCGTATTGTAGCTGCAGTCCTCAATAATGCTTCTCGAGGTAATTTCCCTTCTTGCATTGTAGAAATGGCAGAAGCCCAAAACTCACTAGTTTCCGTACTTCCACCAAGGTCATCATCTACTCTAGCACCATAACTTGCACTTTCTTAAACTGCTGTTTCATGCTCTTTTAAGTAATCTTGAACCAATGCTCTCATTTCTCCCTTGCCAAAATTGGTTTGAAGAAGTTCCTCCCTATCTTTTAATGCTATCTTTCCATCTTTCCAGCAAATAATTCCTTGCCGTATCATATTATTAAATTCATTGCAATCTTTCCTAGTGTGTGAAGCGTCATCACACCAAATGCATCTTTGTACATACCCTTGTTTTGAATCATTCTTCAAATTATTTGTAGAAGTATTTTCTTCAAGTCTTACCAATTTGATTTGAAGATCTTGCATTCCTCGTATAATTTCTTCCATCCCCATATCTGCTTTCTTTGATAAGAATGTCGAAGGTTGAACTGTAGGCATTGTTGGTGGTGTTGTACGTATTGGAGCTTTGGGTGCTTGTACTGTTTTCAAAATATTGCTCCTATCCTTCCTCCTTTCTCTTTTTGCAAGCAATCCGACCGCATCTTCAACGTTCTTCTACTTTGTTGTCAATCCTTCATCTTCTTCTTTATCTTCAAGAAGGAGTTCCAATTTCTCTTGCAATTCTCCATCAGAAGCTTGAAGAAATACATCAACTTTGTTTGGCTCCAATGTCAATTTTTCTACCTTTGATAATTGAGAGTACTGCCTCTCAAATTCCTTTAGTAGCTCTGTTGCTTGCAAATTCTTATTAGGCTGTTCAATCCATTCCAGAAACAGCTTTTTAGTAATGTGATAAACATCTTCCAAGAAATATTCGTCTTTCAATGCATGTGGAAAAACCTTCCATGAATTCCCATAATGATCCGTAATCGATGGAATATGGTCTTTTACCTATGGTATCATGGCAAGTCTAAATAATTCAACCATTTTCTTCTCAAAAACTTGATTTAACTCCATTTCACAAACATAACATCTTAAATACCTTGAAATATTCCTTCCATCAAATTGATCAATTTTATTGACCACTGCTTGTAATGCTTTGGTTGTCAAAGCTTCCTTTCGATCATTGCTTTGCTGTTGTTGCATTGATAATGAAAAGGCTTGAAACATACTAGCAATAGAAAGATCCATGTGCATACCTTGTCCTTTAGAAGAACCTCCACCAAAAACTCCTCCCAAAGATCCTTCAAAATTTTTATTTTCGTTCTCTATAAAAATAAAAATAAAATCAAACGAAATCTAATACCTTCCACCTCAAGCTTTCACGTCGGGTTCACCACTTATATCGTATTACGTGCTATCTTGCTTGAGAACATGCCGGGCATCTGGCTGTAGGAGGTAGTATGGAGATTCGCTAATATTCAAGCAGTCTATCGGTTTTTGACTGTTGGAATGTAAACAATTGCAAGAATATATCGTAAATCTATACGGATGTCCTTTGACTACTCGCCAAAATCCTTTTTGCCCCAGTCGGTAGGTCTCTAGATGTTATAGAGAACCTCGAACAATCCAAACTGTTAATCTTCAATACCGCTTTATACTCACGACCTTGTATCCACTGACTGTCTTGTTAGATTAATCCAAAAATTTTCATTCACTTCGCATACTCAATCCTATAGACACCCTTTTAATTCTTCAATCACAGAAGTAACTTGGATTTCACAAAACAGTCAAGAGTAATCACATCCACTTCATTAAAACCCCGATTCATCAGTACAACACATCGACCTTCCAACAATGATCGCCAGAAGTCTCTTTTCTGATCCCTACCCAAAAACCTTGTATCCTCCCTTTTTCTTAACCTCCCTAATTCCCAAATCTCTGAATCTTCTCCTCCACCCTGACCATTTTTGAATGTTTTTTTTCTTCTTCCCTCTCAAATCCTAGCCTCTGAATTTCTCAATCTTCCATCTTGGATCTAGAATTGGCTCCGCCGACAGAGCTTTCTCCTCCATTTTTTGCCTTTAAAAAGGTTCTTTTTTCAAAAACAACGTTCTTTGAAATGGCACAGAGAACAGGACAGCCTGAAATGGAATAGAAACCCTCGTAATCGGGACCACATTTAGTCACCCGACCAAATCAAGTCTCATATTGGCTAAGAGGCCCATAGTAAGACCTGGATATTCCCGTAATTGGGTCAAATTGGTCCTTCGCGTCAACCTCGCTCAATCATTGATTTAATCCTTTCGATTCTGTTGACCTCACTATTGGACTCGAATGGAGCATTTCATTTCAGGTAAGTATGCTCTGACCGACTATGACGGGGTGTCTGAACTAGCCCCTGAATATTGGCACTGGAATCGGTCGTTGCTCCCAATATTCGAGGTGACTGAACATTAATAAAAGTCCCCTTTCTTTATATTTTCATGGTATACTCATGTTACAATATGACAGCGTTGGATGAACGTATGGGAGATAGAGAATCTCTTCAATATAGGTTAGTCTAATTGAAAAAATTGGATGAAACTCGGGCTACAGCTCTCTTGATCATGGAAGCTATACAGTGCCGCAGAAAGAATTATTATGACAGTAAGTTACAGCCAAAATATTTTATGTCCAATGATCTGGTACTACTTTATGATAGCCGCTTTAACAACTTTTCTGATAAATTTTAAGTACGATGGCATGGGCCATATCGGGTGGTGAAAGGTTTCTGTAATGGTTCAGTTCAATTAGAAAATTTTTTGGGAACCCACTTCATAACACTTGTTAATGGGAATCGATTACGTCTATATTATACATAAATCCGAGATATGTTTACTCAGTGGCGGGAGGGAGTCTCCATAATAATGATTATCCGACAGGATTGAAAAGGTTATGATAGCTAGGAAACGATTGATGGTTAGTTTTGGGTACTGAAACTTACTAGTTAAGAAATTAGACATTATTAATTAGACGTGAGATTAAGGTACACTGGATTAGACGTTCTTGATTCGGATCCTGAGTAAGCAGTTAGGAGCGGGGCACTCATAGAAGGTTTCATTGTTGTAAATTTCAGACATTGTTCTTTGAACTTTAAGCTTTACGACAACAATCAGCAATAGTATTAGCACGAGGAAGTATTCAGAGTTTGATTTTTACAATGTCGATAGAAAGAGCGAAGAGAGCACCGAAACGATCGGAAAGTCATCGCAATGTGAGGTCTAAGTGCGATCTGGGATCGCGATCTCTTGTAGTTATCACTAACATGAAACTGATGAAGTTAGATATCTATTGGTCATTGAAAAGGCAAAAAGATTTTAAAAATGTATAGTTATTTACATTTTTGCGAGGATCGGATAAACTACTACCAATTGATGTAGAACGAGTAGCAGAATATATAGAAAATTATGATCCAGAGGATGGTTTGAGTGTGATAAGAGGAGTCTTATTTGGAATAGATGAGAATATCTTACACAAGGTCTTACATTTATCATCCGGAGAGTTTGAGGTGGGAGGAGATGAGTCAAATGACTTCAGGCCAAGAAGCTACTTCAAAGTAGAAATGTCATCTCTCGAGCGAAATCAAGGATAGAAGGTACAGGAGGCACTTACGCCCAAACTTATAGAATGGATGCGATTCGTTCAAAAGCTGTTAGCATTGAATCAGCATACCACCTACATGGCGAAGCGGTTATTGTTTTCCACGATAGGAACAATGAAAGGCATGGTATTCAATTGGGCAGCTTATGTGGCCACAAAGATATATGCAGAAATAGGAACTAAGCGGAAGACAGAAAATTTTGCTTCACTATTATGTTTCAATTATGTAAACTCAATGATTGAATATACATTGAAATATGAATCTCAACCACTAGTTCCAAGTTTACAAATGGGAATAGTTAGTCTAGGGATAATGGTGTATGAAGTGAGAGAATCCAGCAGAGCAGTAGAATAAGAAGCAAGACCAATATCTATACTAGAGCGAGTTTCAATTCAATCGACAATAGAGATGACAACACCAATACTAGTTCCAAGGGGAAGCAACCAATTAGGGTTTCAATGGGGTGTAACAAAAGGGTGGAATCTTAAAGAAGTTATATTAGGTCAAATTTCTCAGCTGCATCTTACGGTGAGTAAGCTCAAAGATGAGGGTAGCTTAAAAAGGCAAGTGGAAGCGAGCAAGAAAATAATCTTGGAGAAAAATTGTAAAATCAGAGAATACGAACAAGACATCAAGGTAGAATTAAAATCCAAGATGCGAGTGAAGCGTGAATTAGATGAGAGAGTGGAAAACTGGTCAAAGGAAAAACAGAGGTTTCAGCATATCCTAGAAAATCAAAAGCAAGAATTACTACAAACTCGCAAATCATACAGATTGGAACAAGAGAAGATGAACGCTGAGTTGAAGATGGAATAAGAGAAGAAGGAGGCATTGGAGCTTGAAAAGAAATAATTGGATGATCAATATCGAAACAAAATGGATGAGCTATAGGTAGAAATTGTTATTTTGAAGGAAACAGTAATAAAATTGGAAAGTAATTTAGTTAGTATATGTCAGTCATAGACATCTATTTCAATGGGAGTAAGAATTGGAAAATTGGAGGAGAAATTGCAATAGCAGTAACAACAACTGAAAGCTAAAGATGCTAGAATACTCCAATTGGAAGCTCAGGTTCGAGAATTGGGAGCGCATAATGAAGATTTAATAGCTCAATTAAGGACAGAGATTCAAGATGAGTTGGAAGAAAAAGATATAGTATTGGAATAAGACCAAATGGAGCGAGCACTAGAAATTGAAGAGATTGAACAATCCAGTTAAAAAAAAAAAAAAAAAATGATTGATTTTTGTTTATCAATACTTTGTTTGCAGAGATGCTGCATAATTAGGAGTGGGGCTATGTAGAATAAGTAGTTATTTTCAAAATGTAGATATCTAGTGTATAATACAAATAAGGATAGATGACTGTTGAAAAGGTGGTTCAGTAAGTAGAATGGATGAATAATCAAGAAAAATAGTTATCATTCATAGTATAAGAATTGGTATCTCGGGGTATTATAAGGAGGATGGGAGGGAGGAAGAAAATGCCAGACTATAATAGTATTGAGCCGGAATAAGCTTGGTGCTATCTCTTCTTCTTAATTTTCTTGTTTCTTTTGTGTTAGTATTGATTCTAGTGAAGAGAATCGATTTAATGAATTAATGTTTGATTTACGAAGTTATTTACGGATCATTGTTTATCAATTTTTGTGAAAGATTGGTGATGTATGGAAGTTTTCAATCACTGTTTATTGCAAGGTTGTGAGTTTAGTGAAGAGAAATTGTAATCAAAGGAATTATCTTGATCAGATTTTGTAGATTGGAAGTTATTCATTCTAGGGTTTGGATTATGCTTATGTGTTCATGAATTACACAGGGTACTAAAATTGATATCGTAGTTGTTATCACATTGATATGAGAGAGTGGATAGTAGGAAAAAAAGTTAAGTGTTCTTCGATATTATAAGCATTCAGCAGTAGCGGTTAATTGTGTGATCCTAACAATTAGAGCTCATATACATGGTCTTTCCTTGTGTTTGAATTCTCCTATACGGGTTTATTCTGGGAGGTTTCTTCCAGAAGAAGTAAAACGATAATCACAATGATCCTAACGTGTAAGCTCATGTGGTTAGTCTTTCCTTGTATTTGAATCTCCTTCTACAGGTTTATTCTGAAAAAAATTTGTAGAATAAGTAAAATGAAAACCATATTTTGGTGCCACTATTGGAGATCGATAATAGTATTGAGTATTTGGAATTAACTGTCAAACAAGTAGTTTTGGATGTTACACAAAGAAGTTATAAAATCAAAATTGGTTTGAAAGTGAAGAGTAATGTGTAATTAGAATGAAAGTATTTTCATCTTTAAACAAAAAAATCAATATTCTTTATTGATTTAATCTTTTTCAGGCAAGTTCAATTAAATATATCCTGTGATCATCTTGTTTATGATATTAAAAATAATTCTTCTAAATCTAATAATACTTCTAAGTTTGAATTTAAAAACAATTTGTTCTATTTTAAAGAATGCTTATATATTCTAAAAGACAAAGTATAATTATATATTTTTCAAGTTCGTTTTAACTTCCTAGTTGAAAGAAATTTTAAATACAATAAGATTTTGAAACTAATATCTAGAGATTTTTAGTGGCTTCAAATATAAGAGGAAATTAAAGACTTTGTAGAATCATGTAATATTTGTTCAAGTTCAAAATATCTTTGTCATTAATCTTATGGATTTTTTCAGCCATTATTCATTTCAAAATAATTATGATCTTTTGTTTCTGTGGATTTTATCACAAATCTTTCAGTCTTAAGTTCTTATGATTCTATATTCATGATAGAAAATTATTTTACTAAGATGGAATATTTTATATAATATATAAAATCTATTACAAATAAATAAATAATTAAGCTTTTTTTTGGTAATATCTATCACTATCATCAATTACGTAAAGATATTATATTAGACAAGAAGACTCAATTTATATTAAGATTTTAAAATATCTTTTTTTAGATTCTAAATATAGATATAAAATTATCTTTGGCTTTATATCTTTGACTTGATGGACAAATAAAGTGCATAAATTAAGTTTTGAAGTAATATTTGAAGTGTATCATCAACTACTAACAAGATGATTAAGCAATTTTTTTGTCCTTGGTAAAATTTGTTTATAATAAAATAGTAAGTTTATTTATTTAATAAATATCTTTTTTTAATTATAATTATCATTTATTATTTGATATATTTGATTTTTAAAAATTTTATAATTCTTTAAATAAAGATTTAGAAAATTATTTATTTGAGCTAAATACAAGAATGAAGGCTCAATTAAAAGAAGTTCAAGAACAAAAAAAATTAATGCAGATTCCTATCACAAAGAATAACCTCAATTCCACATTAGTAATAGGCTATGGATATTTTGTTCTAATATCAAGATTGTTTGCTCTTAAGATAAGTTGATTTACCATATACATGGACCATTTTTTATTAATAAAAAATTTAATCTAATTATATATTAATTATATCTATTAGAGTCTATAAATATCTATCTTATATTTTATATATCTCATCTTAAGCCATATAAGACAATGAATATTTTAAGAAGAAGACAAATGCCATTGTCTCCTATAGAAATGGATAATAATAAAAAATTTGAGGTACAAGAAATCTTAAACTTAAGGTGGGATCAAAATAAGTTGTAATATCTTGTTTATTAGCATGGATATGATATTAATGAATGTACATCAAAGCTAGCAAAGAATCTTGCAAATGCAATAAAAAATGTCAGATTTTCATCAGTAACATCCATCAAAATCAAGTTAAAGAGTTAAACAAATCTTTTCTATAAAAAAAAAAAGATATTCATTAAATATTGTATTCTATTTTTTATTCTTTATTATAATTTCTTTATATTAATAATACTAATAAGATAGAAAATCAATAGCCACTAGATTCAACTTAAGCACTATTAATTATTGACTTATCAAATAAGATATTGCAATTTTTATAATCTTTAAGAGAATATAATAGAAATAAAGACCTTTAAAAACAACATATTCTTCCTTGAATACATGGTGAGATACGACACGTTTGATATTATGACATTAGAAGAAACTTCTAATATTTGGTGATTTTAATAGAGGTAGAAATGACTCTTAATGGTATTACAAATATTTTGTTTGAAAAAAGTTACAAAGGCTTCAACATTGATTAAATATCATGGTGGTCGTTTTGCCTTGGAATGAGATATTATCAATGATGAAAAATACTTATCAACTAATTTTGAAAGAAACAAAGGTTAGAGTATATAGCAACTATAATTTTTCACATTGACATTGACATAAATATTTATTCTAATATTTACCTATATGATTGAATAGAAATAAATAAAAATAGATTTATTTCATAATATTTTTTAGAAAATCTTCTTCAAAGCTTTATAGACCTTGTTTTGATTTTAAATATATTTGTAATTGATTAATAGATTAGAAACTTAAACAAAAAATTAACTACATGTGATAACTTGTAAAGCAAGCTGATTATGTGGCGCTTGTATAAAAAACTTGTCTTGCAAGTTAAAATATGTATCTTATAAAGTCAATATATTTTAAAAGTTCTATAGAATATCGTCATGTAGCTCTTAATTAGATAGTATATATGGATTGAAGAGTAAAGCTTTTTTCACACTTGTCAACACCTTTCTAATCATTACTCTTATTTCAAGATTTTTTTGATCTTCTTGTCTTTGATAATATCTATTTTAATTTAATATTATATTATCTTTGAATAATTTTCTAATTCTTTTGAATGACATAAGACTACATTGAAGTTTTTTTTCTTTGAAATTCATATCTTTGACAGTTTGACAAAAGTGCTAACATTTTCCATTAGATTATTTTTTTCAATGTAATAATTAAAGATCATAATAGTATAGTAATATTTAATATGATAAGATCTCTATCTAACTTATTTGTTTAAAAATTATTATAATTAAAAAAATATAATCCTTAAATAGATTAAATTTCTTGTAACCTTATTTTTTTTAGTTATTTATTTTAAATTCTTACTAATCAAATAAAAATACTTAAGTGTAATAAATCCAAATCTTTACTAGTAAGTACAAGAGCTTTCATCTATGCTACAAAAGAAGGGTTATTTTTTGTTATATATGCTAAGTCCATTTTTAATGATGAAAAAACATCAAGTGATATTCTTAGCCAATATCAAGATTTTTAGGATGTTTTTGAAGAAAAAAATATAAATATTCTTCTACAGCATTGACCTTATGATTGTTCAATTGATTTTCTAAAAGGAGCTCAACTACTATTAGGACCAATCTATACCTTATTACAGAATGAATTGGTTGTATGAAAGAAATACATTGATGAGAATTTGGCTAAAAATTTCATATGCCATTTGAAATCTCCATTAGGAGCTCATATCTTATTTTTAAAGAAAAAAGATGAATTCGTACAAATGTGCATAGACTATGAAGGACTTAACAAAATCACCATCAAGCATAAATAGCTCATACTTTTGATTTTAAGACTTTTTGACCAATTCAATTAAATAAAGATCTATATAAAGATAGATCTACAAAGAGCATACAATTTTATATGTATCAAAAAAGGAAATAAATAAAAGACTATTTTTTAAATTAAGTGTGGATATTTTGAATATAATATCATGCCTTTTAGACTCACAAACATGCTAGTTACTTTTTAACATCTCATGAATGACATTCTTAATAAATTTTTTAATAATTTTATTGTTTTTTATTTGAACAACATTTTAATCTACTCTAAAAATATAAAAATATAAAATTCATGTTTATTGTCTATTTTAAAAACTTAAAGATGAAAGATTATATGTAAAGATAAAAAAGTATGTATTCTATATTACTTTAGTTGAATTTTTAGGATACATCATTTCTAATAGAGGACTAATGATGGATCCAAAGAAGGTTCAAACTATCATAGATTAGAAGATCTCAAAAATGATTTGAGATATGTAATTTATTTTTGAAATTTTCCAATTATTATAAGATCTTCATCAAGCAATTTTTTCAAGCTATGGCTCATCTTAAACGTTTGACATGTAAAGACAAACTTGAGTGGAATAAAGAAACTAAAGAAATTTTTGAAGCTTGAAGACAACATTTATTTTTATACCAATTTTGTATTGCATTGATTTTTTCATGATATTCTTTATAGAAATAGGTGCATTAGACTTTGCTATATATATTGTTTTGTTGCAAATGAAAGCAAATGATAAGTTCTATCTGATAGCTTTTTATTCTAAGAACTTTCAACAATCAAGATTAATTGTGAGATCCATAACAAAGAGCTTCTTAAAATCATGGATTCATTTAAAAAATGACATCATAATTTAGAAGACACCTCAAGTCCAATCATTGTATATACTAATCATAAGAACCTAAAGTATTTCATGTCAGAATGTATTTTGAATCGTCACCAAATTTAATAGAGTATGTCTTTATCAAGATTTGATTTTAAGATCACTAATTGATCCAAAAAATAATTTTTTTTATCAAATGTCTTTTTTAGACATTCTTATCTTGTATCAAAAGAAAGAAATGTACCTTTTGATCAATAAAGAATAATTATCAAGCTAGAGTATTTTCATCTTTGAGCAATAAAATCAATATTGATTGTTGATTCAATATTTTTTAAAAAATTCAATTGAATATGTCTTTTAATCCTCTTATTCATGATATCAAGAATAATTCTTCTAAGTCTTATAATACTTCCAAGTTTGAGTTTAAAAATAATCTACTCTATTTTAAAGAATAATTATATATTTTAAAAGACAAAGTATAATTATATGTTCTTCAAGCTCATTATGTCTTTCTAGCAACCAAACATTTTAGATACAATAAGATTTTGGAGCTACTATTGAAAGATTTTTGGTGGCCTCAAATATAAAAGGTAATTAAAAACTTTGCACAATCATGTGATATTTGTTCAAAATTAAAAATTTCTTCTCATTGATTTTATGAACTTCTTTAGTAGAATAAAGTAAAAAAATAAATAAGTTTTTTTTTGATAATATTTATTGTTATCATGGATTGTTCAAAAATATTATATTAAATAGAGAGAATTAATTTGTATCAAGATTTTGGAGAATCTTTTTTAAGATTTTAAAAGTAGATATAAAGCTCTTTTTATCTTTTCATATTCAAACTAATGGCTACATTGTTGCAATATCAATATTACTTGTCTTTGTGATAAGTTGGACTATCATAGGCTTAAATATTTTTCTATTTGTGAATAAGTCAATCCTATTGCTTATTAATTATATCTATTGGAGTCTATGAAGATCCATCCCATATTCTATATATCTCTTCTTGAGCCATATAAGACAATAAATACCTTGAAAAAAAAAAAAAAATACTACTTCTTTCTATAGAAGTAGATAATAATTAAGAGTTTAAGGTAGAAGATATTTTAGATTTAAGGTGACAATAAATTAGTTAAAATATCTTGTTCATTGGTATAAATATGATATTAGTGAATGCACATGGAAGTAGGCAAAAAATCTTATAAATACAATAAAAGAAGTTGGGACTTTTTATTAACAACATCCATTAAAATCAAGATAAAAAATTGTAAGATCCGTGAAAAATGATGACTGCTCCTTATGAAACTTACTCCTAAAAAAGAAAATAATATGAAAGAAATACATATGTATTTTTCAAATAAAAATAGATAAAAATATATTTATTTGATAATATTTTTTAAAAAAGCTTCTTAAAAGCTTCATAGATCTTTTTTTGACTTTATATGTATTTGTAGCTATTTGATAGGTTAAAAACTTAGTCAATAAATTATCCATGTATGATAGCTTACAAAACAAGCTAATTATATGGCACTTACATAAAAAACTTTTCTTGCAAGTTAAGATATGTGTCTTATAAAGTCAACAAGTTTTAGAAGACTTTTAGAACATTGTCACATGATTCTTAGTTGGATAGTATATATAAAAGCAAGAGTAAAGACTTCTTCACTCTTGTCAATGCCTTTTTAATCTTTAGTCTTAATTCAAGACTTTTTATTCTTTTTGTCTTTAGCAATAGCCATTTTAGTTAAATATTATATCATATTTGAATAATTTTTTAATTCTTTTTAGTGATACAAGAGTATATTTAGGTTCTTTTCTTTAAGATTCATGTCTTTGACACATATCTTGGACTTCATCAACATGTAACTAGTGCTCTTTATAGAATTCATTTCTTTAAAGAAAGATACTATCATATATATATATATATATATATATATATATATATATATATATATATATATATATAATTAATAATTATTTAAATAATATAAATAGATAGAAGTAAATAAAAATATATTAATTTGATAATATCTTACAAATAAGCTTCTTAGAAGCTTAATAGATGTGATTTCACCTTTATATATTTTTATAGATGTTCAATAGGTTGAACACTTGGCCAAACAATTAGCCATGTATTATATATATTGATAGTTTTTGGTATAAGCTAATTATGTAGGATACATATAGAAAACTTAACTTACAAGTTTAGATATGTATCTTACAAATTGGACACGTGTTGAAAGTCCTATAGACTATTGCCATGTAGTTCTTTGTTAAATAATATATATGGAGATAAGAAAAGTATTCTTCTATCTTTTCAATTCTTTTTTTGCTTTTAGTCTACTTTGAAGAGTCTCTATTTTTTCGGTCTTTAGCAAAAACCATTCTTATTTCTTCTTGGCTATACATACTTTCTTATTTTTATTTAATCATCTCTCTTTGAGACATATTTCACTCACTTACATATCTTTTTTGAGTTTTTGTATTTAAGACAATACTCAATAGAACTTCAAACATATATCCAACTAATATGAAATATGTCTAACTTGCAAAAGAAGTTTCATATATGTGTGCCGTATGATTAAATTATACCACAAGCTACTAATATATTGTTGTATAGTATAATTTATAATTTAAAAATATATAAAGTATTTAATTATAGAAAGTATACTTTTAACTTATTGGCTAAGCACTTATAAGTAATTAATTCTACTTTTAACTTATGTACAAAGTCTTGGCTCCCAAAACCTCTTTACTTTATATAAAATATCCAAATTATAGCAAAATTCCTAAAAACATATTTTTTTTTACAAAGAATTTTTTTTTCTTGAACTTTAGAAATTCATATTTCTTAATTCAACTATTTTATTTCTCTCAAACTTTTTTATGACATAGCTATTATTCTAAAGGTTTACTATAAAAAAATAAACCAAAAATTTGCTATCAATCTTTTAGAATCTTAGAAACCCTAACAGGTGCTCTAAATCGTAATGAAATAAGACTAAACTATTTCAAAAATCTAAAATCCTTCTAATCCACAGCAACATGAAGCCTCATCACAAAATATGAAAAAATATACTAGAACAAAATTGAATGAAATTAAAAAAAATAGGATATAAAAGGCAAAATTGAGTAAACAAAAATATGACAAAATAGATCTGAACAGAAAGATGTAGAACCAAATTTTATTAAGAGATAGGATCCAAAGCCATACATAATCAAATACCCCAAAAGGCCCTGGAAAATCCTATTTATACCTTGTTCTACCACTTTAGACTTTTTAGAATGTTCTTAGGTAGTAGATTTTACCTAAATAATCACCCTAAGTCTTATTTAGAAGGTTGTGTGGTAGATTCTATCTAAATAACTGTTCTAAATTCTTTTTAGAATATTCCACAATAGATTCTATCTTGTCTACTAACTTAAATTTAATTTTAAAAACTTCCATGGTTCTAACTATCTATATAATTATCTTATCTATACCTTGTTACAGTTAATTCTTCTCCACTAATGCAAAACATCCTTGTTTTGCTCACAATGGCATCTCTATATTGTGTCTTGATAATGGATGAGATTTTGTGCAAGTTCCCATATTGCATCATGAATATGATAATCTTTTCAAAGAACTTTGTACTGAAGTTGTGTACGTCTACTGCCATGAAAAACGTAGTGATGCTCTAAAATGCTATCCATTTTATATTCTTATTGGTCATCAATTACAATAGGTGGTGGTGGTGGTGGTTAGTGTTAATCAAAAAAGCGTTTTGGCTCAATATGAAATTCCTTCAATTACAAAATAGAAAGATTTGATGAACTTAGATATGTGGCAGAAGCTCGAGGCAGTATGTGATATCAAAAATTATTGCAGAAATGTAAAAAGGTTGAAGCCATCGAGATGTTAGTTTATAGATTTTGGTTGATGTAGTAAGTGGCAAGTTGACATTAGAAGATAATACTTCATTATTCACTTAGAATGTATTGTATTGCCAATGATTATCTACATACTACTTCTGTTAGTTTTGTGCGATAAAGAGGTAGTGCCATGCCTCTTGTAAGGCCATTGTAAGTCATTGTATAAATTCTTCTATTATTGGATTGTTGGTATCGATGGCATAATGAAGAGTTTTTGGTATAATTGGATACTGATTGGTATTAACAAAAAATGGTGAATGATTGGTATTTATTTGAATATTATCATTGTAAGCAAACTCCAAATGCATCAGATATTTATCTAAATCATTATGCTGAACCACCACAAATGTCCCCAATATATCTTCCATAGTCCAATTTATATGCTTTGTTTGTCTATTTGTTTGAAAATAGAAGGTTATAGATATGGCAAGTCATATGCCTAGTAGCTTAAACAAGGCTTGCCATTTTTTTTTTTGTAAAGCATGGATCTTAATCTGAAACAATGACATGAGGTAATCTATAATCAAAAAAGATAGTATCAAAGAAGACTCAAATAAGCAATAAGGCATCAATATCTAAGGACACCACTGCCAAGTAAAGTTGCTTCAAGAGTCTATCTACAAATGTAGCAATTATGGTGATTATGAAGCATCTACGATAAATATATAATGAGATCCATAGTCATCTATTCTCAACATATTATAAGTAGTAAAATTTGCTGCAATGATTAAGGAGATGCTTTGTTACATGTTTTATTACATTGACATAACTCACAAGAGCGTTGTCGTAATATGTGAAGTCTTGCTTGAGAATACTCCGGGCACCTGTCTATCTAAGGTAGAATAGAAATTATAACAACAAAATCCTCTTTAATAGAATACTAACTAAACTCTAATAAGATCATAACAATGCTAAGCAAGCTTCAATAAAATTCAAAGAAACCTCAAAGAAATTACAAAGAAACAATAAGAGATCTTAAAAAAATATTAGAATGATCACAAATATATCTCAAATACATCTCAATTCAATCTTAATTTAATCCTAGTTAAAATCCTATTGAACTTCATTCAAATATTAGGCAAAAAACTAACTAAAACTTAAATCTTAGACAAACTCTAATAAAATTCTAAACCCTAAACCAAATCCTAATCAAACCTTAAATTCTAAATCAAATCCTACACAAATCCTAAACCCTAAATCAAATCCTAAAACATCCTAAATCCTAAACCAAATTCTAATCAAATCCTAACCAAATCCTAATCCTAAATCAAACTCTAGTTAAATCTTAATCCTAAATCAAATCCTAATCAAACCCTAAATCCTAAATCAAATCCTAATCAAATCCTAAATCCTAAATCAAATCCTAGTAATTTCTACAATAGATTTAAACCTCAATAACTAATGAATAAATCATTGATCTTAATTCAAATTTGTACACTTCTTAAAAATTAAGTTTAAAATAAGCACAAAAAATTTAAAAAGGATCGGAATTATCAAATAGACGATAGCCTCAAAAACGTGCTTGGATATTGACTGGCCTCCTTTTCCAACCATGATGCCAATCTCCTAGAGCTAATATCTCTTCTTTTCATTGTTTGATTGATCTCAAAATTCTCATAAACATAGAAAAATAAGTTTAATATCCTTTCACATAAATTCTATTCCAATCCAACTAGTAAATTGTAAAAAATCTTAAAAACCTTCACTAGATCTAAAATTCTACTTTCTAAGACCTTGATCCACTTAAACCTCAATAACCCTCAATTAAACTATTAGATCAAGCAAAGATTTACAATACATATTAAGCACAACTATGACCATTAACCCACAAAATTTCACTTATAGATCTATTACAAAACTCTTGAATTCACTAGAAATGTCAACCCTATTTTATTTCATAAAATCCAAGTCATCTAAAAACAAACTTGACTTTGTAAAGCTCTTACTAAGTCATTATGAATCTAAATCATCCAAAACCAATGCTTATAGAAATTTTATCTAATTTACTATCAAATCCTACTCTCTATTTTGCAAAAATACCCTGGAATTGTCGTCAAGACTTGGTTTTGTGCCTCAGGGTCTGATTTCAACCTTGGTTCATAACCGACCTTCTCCGGATATCAATATCTAGTTTTTTTAAGTAAATTTTGCTAGAAATTACTCTTAACTTCTTTTTAAAGATGCTTATATTATTTAATTTTTTAATCTACTTTATTTTGCCTTATTTATGATCCTACAAAATAAATAGAAGTTACCTTTCTAAAAAGGTAGCATTTGTACCTTTTAGTTTTACTATCCTTTTGACTATTAATTATATTTCTAAAATAATTTTTTCTAATACTTTGAACTAAGATCTCCTACATTATAATAATTTCCACACTCTTTTATATATTAATCGTGTTATATCACGACAGCATAAAAAGGCTCAAACATCATAAACTAGACCTACTCAAAATTATGTCCTTGAAATCCATTCTAAAGTCTTTTTTCATCCCAAATGTCTACATATTGGATTGTCATGTCTTTCTTGAAATATACATGTCCTGAGTTTAGCATTGTTGGATACATAAATTAACTTCTTAAAATAGAGCAAGTCATCACTAAGAGTATAATTTTAATATTGTATATCATCCACCTTTAGCTTATCAGTAACCATCTTGAAATAAGTATCTTAATGTATAACTTCCTTCTATTTTGCCACTTTTATTAGTTTTAAAATGACATTATTAATAGTAGTGACTTTAGACTTGTCTTCCAATTTGTCCTTCAAGTTTGGTTTCTACAATAAGTTTTCTAGCAAAGTATGTTATCACCTTTGCTTATATTCAAGCTGGATATCATAAAGTTGTAGTTGTTCTTTCCAATAATGATGCGAAAATTTCATATTATGTAGATGCAAGTCATATACCAAAGATTGATGGTGAATCCAAATAACTACTGGCTTATTCAATAGATAGTGCTGCTGTCGGGGTAGAGAGAGTTTGCCTCAAGAAAGCACTTGGCTTCTGGCTGTCACTAAATACTCAATCAAGTTTGAAATATAAGGATAACAATTTTATATATATAAACTCCTCTCCTTTGGAGCAATTACATCAATATACAAGCCTTAAAATCCAAAGAACACCAAAATACTTGATAAGGTGTTATAAAAAACTTATATTTCCTTATGAGGAATTTTTCCTGAAGTTCAACAGCTCATAACTTACGATCTAACCGTCTAAACAACTCCAAATTTTACATGGAGTACTGATATATCTTTAGCAACTACCACACCAAAATTCAACCATAAATTCGTCTTGGATCTTGTGATATCTTGAAAACCCTAACTGTAGCTTCAAACCCTAGCATTTTTACACCCGTGTACAACTTCCTTCATATCTCACAAAGTAATTATTCAAATACTATGAAACTTTGATCTAAAGCTTTTTAACCCAATTATACACACTTGTAGAAATTTTGAGCCAAAAATTCGTCCAGAAACTCAAGATATGGCTTCACCCATAACTATTAACAAAACGATATACTTACTGCCTTCAAATTACAAGTGCTGTCTTCAACGCCTCATAACTCCTTCACCCAATCTTAGAATTCACTATATAGTAAGTAGAATGTGTAGCCGAGAAAATGCTCCCTCCAAATCCAGTCGCCGATCTTCCGTTGCTCTCCGTATTCGTATGTGATGCCCAAAAGAAGTGACAGTAGGTATGAAATTGACACCTTATCTTTGAACATTCATATCTTTTCCATAAAAACTCGAAATCACACAAAATCTTCACCCAAATTATACCCAAAATCATAAACCTTCTGATCCTAGCCTCAAAAGCTCGAATGGCCTCGAAAGAGGAACCCTAATTCCTAATATGGCCTCGGGCAGCCTCCTCAAAGCCCATTGGGCATGGTATTCGACCAATAGGGATGAAGTTCTTCACCCCTTGCCTTCATCCAACCATGCCTTACTTTCATCCTTCCCAATAAGCCTCCTTCTAGTTATATTTTCATCTTTTAACTCCTCCCTTCCCTTAATCTTTATACTAACTATCTAAATCCTATATAATATAAACTCTATGATCAAACTAGATTAACTTCCAAATAATTTTTCTTATTTCAATTCATTTTAAATTAACATACTAACTATTCTAACTCACATTAAGACTTATAAACATATTACATGTTTTCACTAATTTTTACATACTGTAAGTAATTACAGTACGACATCCACCTCCTCCAAACCTGCACATCCTCCGGTATGTACCACATACTACTCTTCTTTATCCTTTTGAGACTTCTTGGAATCACTCATAGAGTCTTCTTCTTCATGTTCTTGGTCCAAATATTGAGGTAAGAATTCTTCAAGATCTTCTATTTGAAATCGCCCATCTCTTCTTTTGAAAGCCTTCACCCTCTTTCCTGCTATTGGAATTCTAATGATAGCTCTATCTAACTCACGTAAGTTATATGTGGCATTATCATGGACTATAACCACCACATATGGTCCAAACCATTTTTTTGTAAATTTCTTTACAGTACTATGTTGATGCTCAAGGCTGCTATCATAAACTAGAACCCAATCTCCAATCTCTATAGGTTTAGGCCTTAACCTATGAGTCTTATCAAACATCTCTTTATTTTTCAATCTTGCTTCCTTTAACCTCTCAATTGCAATTTGTAGGTCCTCAGGTAATCTTCTTAACTGTTGGATTCGAAGCTCTAATAACCTTTCTCTATTAATGTTATCTTTCCAAGACAAAAACATCCATGTAGGATAGGTTGCTTCAGCAGGCATTATAGGTTTTTGTCCTAGCATTAATTCCATAGGCATATAACCAGTGACAGTACTATGAGTAGTTCTATCAGCCCATAAAGCAAATGGAAGCAGTTTAGGCCATTGAATTGATTTACCCTTATATGCCTTAACCAATGCATAAATGATTGGAGGATGACCTCTTTCACTCTTTCCATTGGCTTCAGGATTATAAGAAGTAGTCAACTTCAATTGAACTCCGTATCTTTTGAAAAATCTCTTGCTTCTATGGCATCCAATTCTCCTCTATCAGCTCTCATCCTCCCAATATAGCCATATCTGCTGAAGATGTCTTCTAATATAAACCTGCATATTGCTTCTGTGGTCTTGGTTCTCAAAGCCCTTCTTTCAACATAGTTTGATAACTCTTCTCTTGCTAAAACCAAATATTTCATACCCCATAATCTTGAAGGCATAGCTACCAAATCAATTACCCATTGAAAATGTATAGAAGGTGGATAAGTAGGATGTAATCCATCTCTATACCTAACCTTAGATTGTAGTTGGCACTCTGTGCATGAACTCACAAAGTCTTCTACATCTTTGTATAAACCCTTCCACCAATACCTTTCTTTGATCTTAGTATATGTGGCCCAAACTCCTCTATGTCCTGCCCAAAGTGTATCATGATATTCTCTTAAAACCTTAATTTTAGTTTCAAGATCTCCTATAACTCTCAATGGGATTTTGTCACCTCTTTTTGGCCTCTTCCATAGAAATCCATCCCTGAGTATATAACCATAGGATTGGTATCTAATATCTTTGAAGGTTTTGTCCATCTACCCTTCTTGTTTTTTCATTGTGCTTAAATAAATTCCAACATCCTTCAACTTGCCTTCATACGTACCTTCATAGAAATTTTGAACCTTGTCACCAAAATCCATTCTACCAGTAGCAAATGAACTTCCATAATTCTTCTCTTCTTCATCTTCACCTCTTTCATATCCCATCATCTCTTCTTCAAATGTATATCTAGCTCTGGACAACATATCTGCCACCAAGTTCTCTTTACCAGTAATATGTACCAAAACAGGGTTTAATGTCCTTATATAGGCTATCCATCTTAGCATGGCAATATCTGGAGTAGTACAGTTAATTATCATTCTAAGTAATGGCAAACAATCTATTTCCAAAACCATACTTGCTCCAATCAAATAATTCCTCTCAACCTTTAATGCTATAAGCACTCTCCAAAGCTCTCTTTTAACTTGTGGATAAGCCCTTTGTCTCTTTGTAAGAACCCTAGCTCCAAACCTTATAGCAAATCTTCTTCCTTCTACATCATTTTGTCCAATAGCCCATCCAATTGCTATAGGGCTTATATCCACTGTTACAACTACTGGTCTTTCACATTGATAATCCACTTGTTTAAGCACAGGTGGTGAACTCAACATTTTTTTTAGATTTTCCATAGCTGTTTCTTGTTCTTCTTCCCATACAAATTTCTTACCCTTCCTTAATAACTTATATAGTGGCTCTGAGATATGGGCAAAGTGTGGCACCCAAATGTGATAGAATACATATGCTCCTAAAAACCCTCTGGCTTCTATAACATTTTTACAAGCCTTAATTCTAGATATAGGATCAATCTTATCAGGGTTTGGTTTCCTACCATACCTGCCACACATGCGCCCCACCACTAGAATCTCATCAACTCCAAAGCTTGATTTCTCCAAAGATAACGTGAGATTAACTGACTCCAATCTTTCCAATATCTGAGCCACATCTTCAATATGTTTCTTCACAAACTTTCTACAACCTTCAAACTCCATAGTCTCATCCTTGTCTTCTTCTTTATCTCCTTTTATAGGTATATCATCTAGAAATGGAATGGTTTTCTGAGGCACAAATTCTTTTAATATTTGATTCATAGCATTTTGCATATGAGCCACTGAGTTGGTTGCACCTTGAGGTAGCGTACACATCCTCATTAAACCCAAAGGAGTCTTCATGGTAGTTAAATCTCTACTCTCTTTAGCCAATTGAAATTGGTCATATCCAGAATATAAGTCTACAATAGAATAAATGGCATGACCTGTAAATTGTTCAGCCACTTTATCTACTATGGGACCTGATCCCATATTTCGAATAGTCACCCTGTTTGCAAGTTGCATATCCTGAATAAACCTTAATGCCTTTGACTTCTTGGGTACTGTGAACCATCTATTAGAATAGGGAGCAATTGAAGGTTCCAAAATGTCCATCTTCACCTTCTCTTATAATAATTCTATCAATTTTGGAAGTAAAGCTCTAGGCACAGGTATAGGCTTTAAATCCCATGGAACATGTGGCACTGTAAAGATTACCATACATACTATAATACTAGGATCCACACATCCGATTTCATCAGGACTTAAGGCAAATGCCTTACCATGTCTAATAAGTATTTCTTGAAACATATCTTCCTCCGTTGATGTTAAGAAGTCACCCCCTCCAATCTTCAACTTAGCTAATGATTCTTGTGTAAATTGATGTTCAATTCGACGCCTCTCTCTTAGACTTGGCTCCATAACTGCTTGTTTAATATGCTCCATATTATCAACTAGTAATTGTGTAGCTACAGGCTTTACCTTTCTTGCCAAAGTTTTATATTTAGTTTGTACTCTAGCCTCATGCTTCAATCCATAGTTTGTAGCAAGTCCACCATTTGCTACCATCTTTTCTAATCTTTCATAAGTCCTTCTTGAATATATTTCTACTATAGCATCTCCATCTATGTTTATAGTCAGATTCTCCAAAACCTTTATCAAATCATCTTACGAACCTATTTTTTCTATTACTCCAACTATGGCTTCATCACTTGAAACTAAATCCACTCTTTTTAAGTTCTTCTCTTGTTTCTTTACCCTTTTTTATTTATAGAATCTAAATCTTTAAACTTTTGAACACTCACAAATCCATTACTAGATAAGTTCAAAAATCCAAAACTCATACTATCTACACTGGGGTTTGTAGATGAATCATTTGCACCCATGTGCCACCATCTTACAAGGGTGCTTTTTAGAAATCCACAAAGTTATTTCTTAGCTCCAAGGGCATCCCTCTTAATTGTTCTCTGTGTCTCTCATGGATAGGTTTCACAGTAATAAATTGCACAGCTTTTCTCCCATCCCAACTCCGAATTCTGGCATAATGTGAACCATCATTCAAGACTCTAGTCTCCATTCTAGCAGCTGTAATATAAGGTTGACCAAGTATTACCGGATATGTAGCAGAGTTTTGCACAAAGAAATTTTGCTCCACTTCTACATCTCCAATTCTAGTCTTTACAGCTGGACAAGCTCCATGTAAAACACCTTGTTGATTGTTTGCAGCTTTGATTATCCAACCATGGTTGATATCAATTGGCCACTTATTCTTCTCATATATCTTCCTTGACATGATGTTGATTTCAGATCCATGATCAACCAGGGCCAAAATTGGATCTTTAAAGTCCCCCAATCTCACATATGTTTCTGTAGTAGCTCTAGCCCAATAAGGAACTGAATAACTACTACTCTCTATTCCCTCATTTTCACATTTGGAGCAAGTATTAACACTTGCTTCTTGTGCATCCTTCCTTATCCCTATAAATCCCAAAGGTGTGCATTCCACTTAATGCTCTCTTTTACCTTCAACATATTTAAATGAAACCTTGTTTTCCATATCAACCTTATTTCTAGTTTCAGACATTGCAAATTGTACAAATACCTGTCCTATCTCTTCTTCTTCATCCACAGTTACCCGAGTATCCAATGCCTCTACCATAATAGCTTCTGCTGTCATTTGCCTCTTCCTCTTTATCACATTGATGATTAATTCATGAAAATCCTTCTTGGCTATGCCTAGAGCCTCTCTTAGAGTGAATTCAATCTTTGCATCCAAGATCTTCTCCTCTAAAATACTCTTCATATCTGTAGATGATTCAATCTCAGATTGAAGTTTATAAGCAGGAGTTTTACCTTTAAGTTTGCTTGTATCTTCTTTCTCCTTTTCTTTGCCCTTCTCCCACCACTCTTTTGATAATGGTGCACTACCAGGATGAGTAGAAGAAGATACCTTCTCAGTTTTTTGCTCCTTAGAAGCTTCTTTATTTCTTGGAGACCTCCTCTTATTTTCAGGCTCAATAACATCTTCTTCATGAATAGTTCTACCTCTTTTTTCTTCAACCATAGCATTATGCATATCATCATCATGCTTGTCTCCACACAAATATGCTTTAATGCTAATAGCATCAACTGGATCATTCCACCCAGTTTTCTTTCTGATAGCTTCAGCTCCCCTCATCATGACTCCTTTAGTTGGCAAAGAAACAGCCTTAACTCCCTTTTGTTCAACTGTAATAGAATAAGACTCAGCTCCTTTCCCTTTTATGGCACTATTCTTTGATGTTTGCTCCTCTACTAATTTTTTCATGCCACCCTTCCCAAAATTAGTCTTTAGAGGCTCATCTGACCCTGTGAGTCTTATCCTGCCCTCTTTGAAATATACAATACCATCCTTGATTGCAGCCTTATAGCTATCACACTCACCACGCTTATGGTTTGGATTGTCACACCACATACATCTTTCTATAAATCCCTTTGAGCCTTCAATTATCTTTGATGAGCTTGCCATCTGGAATTTCTTCAATTCAGTCATTTCCACCTTCAAGTCCTGTATGCCCTTAATTAGGTCTTCAAGAGTACCATCCTTAACAGTCTTGATTCCGTTTTGAGGTGGCATTAGATTTTGAGATGCAGGCATTGGCTCCAACTTTGGTAATAATCCACGAGTCTTAATCTTTTGTTGCCTAGCCAAAAGCCCCACTGTCTCTTTTACTAGCTTTGATTCATTAATAAAACCACTCTCAGATGTCTTATCTGCTAGGTAAAAGAGTAGCTTATCCTCCAAATATTCATCAGCTGCTTGTAAAAACAATCCAGTCTTCCTTGTTTCCAAAAGCTCCCTCTCTTGTCGTGGTAACTGTCCAAACTTAGCCTCAAATTCCCTCATTAATTCATTGGGAGGCATTTGATTCCCTGGCCTTTGCTCAATCCAATCCAAAAAAGTTTTTTTTGTCATTCTTTCTGAATCCTCCTCAAAAAACTCATCTTTCAAGAGTTCTTCAAATTTCTTCCATGATATAGTCTCAGTATGCAACTCTTGCATCCTCTCTCTGATTTCTGGTATCACTGCCAAATCAAAGGTAGAAATCATCTTTACTTCTGAAACCTGATGCACTTCCATTTCACATGTATAAACCCTGAGGAACTAAGTGATGTTCCTCCCATCAAACCTCCCAACCTTATCCACCACTACTTGTAAAGCTTTGGTGGTATTCTTATCCTCTCCATGCACCTGTTGCCTTTCTTCCATAAATTGAGCAAATGCCCTGAATAAATCATGAGCACCTACTCCACTTGGTAATCCAAACCCTGGAACTTGATCCCCCATTCTAACTTATTGAGAATTTTAGTGCCTTAAGGCTCTCTCAGTGGAAGCACCAAATATGTCGGGGTAGAGAGAGTTTGCCTCAAGAAAGCGCTGGGCTTCTGGCTGTCACTAAATACTCAATCAAGTTTGAAATATAAGGATAACAATTTTATATATATAAACTCCTATCCTTTGGGGCAATTACATCAATATACAAGCCTTAAAATCCAAAGAACACCAAAATACTTGATAAGGTGTTATAAAAAACTTATATTTCCTTATGAGGAATTTTTCCTGAAGTTCAACAGCTCATAACTTACGATCTAACCGTCTAAACAACTCCAAATTTTACATGGAGTACTGATATATCTTTAGCAACTACCACACCAAAATTCAACCATAAATTCGTCTTGGATCTTGTGATATCTTGAAAACCCTAACTGCAGCTTCAAACCCTAGCTTTTTTACACCCGTGTACAACTTCCTTCATATCTCACAAAGTAATTATTCAAATACTATGAAACTTTGATCTAAAGCTTTTTAACCCAATTATACACACTTGTAGAAATTTTGAGCCAAAAATTCGTCCAGAAACTCAAGATATGGCTTCACCCATAACTATTAACAAAACGATATACTTACTGCCTTCAAATTACAAGTGCTGTCTTCAACGCCTCATAACTCCTTCACCCAATCTTAGAATTCACTATATAGTAAGTAGAATGTGTAGCCGAGAAAATGCTCCCTCCAAATCCAGTCGCCGATCTTCCGTTGCTCTCCGTATTCGTATGTGATGCCCAAAAGAAGTGACAGTAGGTATGAAATTGACACCTTATCTTTGAACATTCATATCTTTTCCATAAAAACTCGAAATCACACAAAATCTTCACCCAAATTATACCCAAAACCATAAACCTTCTGATCCTAGCCTCAAAAGCTCGAATGGCCTCGAAAGAGGAACCCTAATTCCTAATATGGCCTCGGGCAGCCTCCTCAAAGCCCATTGGGCATGGTATTCGACCAATAGGGATGAAGTTCTTCACCCCTTGCCTTCATCCAACCATGCCTTACTTTCATCCTTCCCAATAAGCCTCCTTCTAGTTATATTTTCATCTTTTAACTCCTCCCTTCCCTTAATCTTTATACTAACTATCTAAATCCTATATAATATAAACTCTATGATCAAACTAGATTAACTTCCAAATAATTTTTCTTATTTCAATTCATTTTAAATTAACATACTAACTATTCTAACTCACATTAAGACTTATAAACATATTACATGTTTTCACTAATTTTTACATACTGTAAGTAATTACAGTACGACACCGCTATATCTTTGTGCCAAGGACAAGAACTCGATGAAAAAGTAATTCAGACAAGTGAGCCTTCACTCAAAGAAAGGTAACAAAATATAAATAAATAAGTATGTATATTGAAAGAGAAACTGAAATAGTTATTGCCAAAAGACAAGAAAACTAGAGACCCTTGAAATTAGATTGGAAGTAAGAAAGGAGTTGACAAGAGTGAAGAAGGCTTCATTCTTGTCTCTATATATACTATCTAACTAGAAGCTACGTGGACGCGTTTTATAGGACCTCCAATAAGTATTGACTTTGTAGGACACATGCCTTGACTTACAAGGCAAGTTTTTCTACGTGAGGGCCACATAGTTAGCTTGGTCTTCAAGCTAACAACATGTGTGGCACATGGCCAACTTGTTGACCACATTTCTAATCCAAAAAGTCAATTAAAGACACCTATAAAGTCAAAGCAATGTCTATAAAGCTTTTAAGAAGCTTCCATACTAAATACTATAGAATTAACTTATTTTTATCTACTTTTACTTACTTCTACTTATTTATATATGTAATTATTAGTTTACATGACTATGTCCGTGACATTACCCCCTCCTTCTAGGGACGAGTTCCATGAGGAGCGATCATCATATGTTGAGAAAATCTATGATGCGACGAATTATATTCGCCACATACTCTGATCTTTGTTCTCTTCAAAGATAATTGATAGGGCCTCTCAACCATCGATAGTGTCCCATAGCAGGGCGGGAAGAGCACCCAGTAATTTGATCATTGTTGAGGCCTTCATAACTTCCTTCAAATAGAATATTTGGAACACCATCAAGAGTTGTTCCTACCTCTATTAAAATCACCATACATCGGGAGTCCCTTCCCAAGTCATGATACCAAACACATTCAATCTCGCCATCTATTCGAAGTAGAACACATCGTTCTTAAAGATTTTCATCTCGATTACGTCATCTTGAAGGTTGTTACAATCCTAATGTCTCGTCTGGCAGTTCAACAAATGAAGGCTCTTGAGTCGAATCTGCTAGTTGTTGGTTCTCCATCTCTCGAGCATTACAACTACAAAGAAGCTATAAACAAGGATTGAAAGTAGAATGTTATCTTGTTTAGATGTTGTTTATTTTATAAAGAAGGTTTTCATCTTGATTTTGATGGATGTCGTCGATGAAAAGCCTCCACTGCCTTTGCTACATTTGCAAGATTCTTTACTAGCTCCCATATGCATTCACTAATATCATATCAGGGCTAATAGATAAGATATTCTAATTTATTTTGGCATCGCCTTGAACCTAAGACTTCTTCTACTTCAAACTCTTCATTATTGTCCACTTCTATAGAAGGAGGTGGAGCTTGTTGTCTTCTTGGTATGTCCATTGTCTTATATCGTTCAAGAAGAGACACATGGAATACTGGATGGATTTTTATTGACTCCTGTAGATGTAAACGATATACGACTGGATTGATTTATATAAAAATAAAAAATGGTCCCAGCCTTTGATAGTCCAACTTATTACAAAGACAAGTGATCTTGATATTACAACGAAGTAGCCATATCTTATCACCAGAGTGGAATGGTAGTTGTTTCTTTCGATAGACATCCACATTAACCTTTTGTTGTTCTTGAGCTTCTTTTAACTCCGCCTTCATCGTTACATGTAGCTCTAACAAATGAATCACCAAATCTTTCGTAGCAGGATTATCAACTTTTGAAAATTCAAAAGTATCAAGTCATGGATGATAACTATAATTAGTAAAGAAAGGTATATATTTTATAGAAGAATATATCATGTTATTGTAAGTAAACTTTGCCAATGGCAAAAAAATTATCCAATCATCTTGTTGGTAGTTATTGGTATATTTTAAATACTGCTCTAAAACTTGATGAACATGCTCCGTTTGTCTATCAGTTTGAGGATGGAATGCCAAAGATAGTTTTATATCCAATTTTAGAATCTTGAAAAGAGTCCGCCAAAATCTTGATACAAATTGAATTCTCCTATCTGATATAATATCCTTGGGTAATCCATGATAGCGATAGATATTGTCAAAAAAGAGCTTAGTTATTTCTTCACCTGTGATAGATTTTGTACATGGTACAAAATATGCCATCTTCGTAAAACAATCTACTATCACAAATATAGAGTCATAAGAACTTGATATTGGAAGATCCGTGATGAAGTCTATAGAAATAGAAGACCATGGTTGTTTTGGAATGGATAATGGCTGAAGAAGTCCAAAAGGTCGATGACGAGGAGTTTTTCATCTTCAAAAAATATCACATGATTGTACAAAATCTTTGACTGTCTTTTACATTTGAGGCCACCAAAAATCCTTAGATATCAGTTCCAAAGTCTTGTTGTATCCAAAATGTTCTACTGCTGGGAAGTCACGATGAGCTTGAAGAATACATAAACATGCTTCTCCTTTTGGAACATATAGGCGTCCTTCGAAATAGAGTAGGTTGTTCTTAAACTCAAATTTAGAGGCATCATGAGATTTAGAAGAATTATTCTTGATATCATGAACAAGAGAGTCTGAAGACATACTTAATTAGACTTACTTGAGAAAAGTTAAATCAACAGTCAATGTTGATTTTATTTCTCAAAGATGAAATTGCTCTAGCTTCAAAAAAATCATTTTTTATTGCTCAAAAGCTGCATCTCCTTCTTTTGGTGTAAGATAAGAATGTCTAGACAAAACATCGAACAAATCTTATTTTTTACTTGATCAATAAGTGATGATAAACTCGAATTTTGATAAAGACATACTCTAATAAGCTTGACGATAATTTAATATGAGTACTGACATGAAATACTCAAGATTCTTGTGATCCGTATACACAGTAATTGGATTGGAAGCGCCTTCTAAATAATGATGCCATTCTTGAAAAGAATCCATAATTGCAAGAAGTTCTTTGTCATGGATCTCATAATTGATTTTTGCTGCTGAGAATTTTTTTGAATGAAAGGCTACTGGATGAAGTTTTTCATCTTTTTCCATTTGTGACAAAACTGCACCTCGAGCAAAGTCTCATGCATCTGTTTCCATAAAGAATGCTTTGGAAAAATCAACATGATACAAGATTGGTACAGAAACAAACGCTATCTTCAAAGATTCAAAAGCAACTTCCGCTTCTTACTTCCATTGGAATTTGTTTTTATAAATCAAACATATAAGTAGAGTTGCAACTCGAGAAAAGTCTTTAATGAAGATTCGATAGTAGTTGGCAAATTCCAAAAAGTATTGGACATCTCTTACCGTTTTTGGGATCTTTTAATCTATAATAGTTTGAACTTTCTTAGGATCCATCATAAGTCCATCATTTGAAATGATGTAACCTAAGAAATCGACTTGAGTAGTATGGAATACACACTTTTCTATCTTTGCATAGAGTCTCGTATCTCTTTATTTTTGTAACACACAATGAACATGAAGTTCATGTTCTTCTGAATTCTTAGAATAGATCAAGATGTCATCTAGATAACAGACTACAAAATCATCCAAAAACTCTCAAAAAACATCATTCATTGGATGTTAAAAAGCTATTGGTGCATTTATAAGTCTAAAAGGCATGATGTTGTATTTAAAAAGTCCACATCTTGTTCGAAACGCAGTCTTCCATTCATCTCCTTCTTTGATGCGTACTAGATTGTATGCTCCCCAGAGATCTATTTTTGTATAGATCTTAGCTTGATTTAGTTGATCAAGAAGTCCAGATATTAAAAGTAGTGGATACCTATTCTTGATGGTAATCTTGTTGAATCCTTAATAATCAACACACATCTGCAATGATCCATCTTTTTTCTTCACAAATAGAATTGGAGCTCTTATCGGAGATTTTGAATGGCGTATAAAATTCTTGGTTAGATTTTCTTCAATATACTCCTTGAGTTCAGTCAACTCATTTGTGATAAACTGTAGATTGGTCCGAATGGAGGTTGTGGTCCATCTTGAAGGTCAATTGAGCAATCATACGGACGATACATTAGGAGTGTATTTGCATTCTTTTTTTCAAATTCTTGATATTGGCTTGGAATGCCATGTGAAGTCTTTGCACCAATAGAAATGGATGTGGTATAAATAATATATGGTGATTCATTCATAGTAGCATGCAAGAAATTTTTTGCACCTATAAACACGGGTTTAATTGAATTGGACTTATGACTCTCTAGTTGATTAACTACACTGTTAGTTATATTTTTAGAGAAAGTAAGAGTTTGGAAAATCCAATCTATTTGAGAGTTGTATTTTTCTAACCACAATAAACCTAAAATGACTGGATTAGAAGGAGATCTAATGATATTAAATACTACAAAGCTATTATAACCATTGATTATTACTTCTATAGGAAGGGTTTCATGAGTAATATCTCTAGAAGACAATGGACGACTATCTATGACTTCTATATGAGCAAGTTTAGTTTTCTTTACTAAAGATATGCTATGTCTTTTAATAAATTCTTCATCTAAGAAACAAGCTGAGGCTCCTGAATCTAACAAGGTAGAGGCTTTGTAATGTTTAGGTCCTAAAATAATATTTAATGTAAAACAAAGAGAGGGCTCTGAGGAGAGAAAAGGACCTTTACTAGATGTTTTGCAAGGTTCCAACTGCACGGTGTCATGTTGTGGTTCGGCTACTATATGAAAATAATGTAATTATGTACTTAATATATAATTTATTAAGTAACATGGTTAGAGCCATATTAGTAGATTTTAGTTGGTTTTAGAATATAATTTGATTATTACTTTGAGAAGAGGTTGTTTAAAAAGATTACTATAGAATTTGTATAACTTTAATTTCTTTTTGATAGTGGCTTTTAAGATTGGTTTTGGTTGATAGTAACTTCTAAATATTTAGAGTCACCTTTGTTAGACATTGGTGACATTTGAAAACTTATTTTGGTTCTTTTATTTGGTGTTTAGAGCATACATTATATAAATTTTATAAGAAAAAGGATTGAAGAAGGATTTTGGTAGCAAAGGAAGAAATTAGGGCACCAATATAGATGAATGGAGATGAAAAATAAAAATCTCCATTCCTATTGGTCAAAAATCATGACCAATGGGCTTTGAGGAGGCTGCCCAAGGCCATATTAAGGATTAGGGTTAGTTTCTCGAGCCCATTCGAACATTGAAGACTAGGATCAAAAGGTTTAGGTTTTTGGTTAAGGTTTTGGTGCAAGTTTTGTGTCATTTGAGGTTTTTATGAAGAAGTTATAGGCGCTCAAAATTAAGATATTAGTTTTGGACCTACTGTCACTCTTTTGGACATAACGCACGGATGGCAATTGAGGATCGGCGACCGCGACTGGAGAAAGCACTTTTGCGGCTATACTTTTCACATACTGCTTACTGGATTCTAAGTTGGGGTGAAGGAGTTATTGGATTTTGAAGTCAGCACATGCAATCTAAAGGTAGTAAGTAAACCGATTTACTAGTGTTTGTCTCTTGAGCTATATCTTGAGCAATTTGACAAGGTTTTGGCTCAAAATTTCAAGGAATGTATAATTTCATGTTAGTAAACTTTGGACATAAGTTTTATGACATTTGGATTTTAGATTTTTGAGATATAAGGAAAATAGTTTTTCGGATGCTTGTAAATTAGGATTTGGAGTGTCTACTAGGATTTCTTAGATGCCAAAAGATCGGGAGTGAATTTGCGGTTGGTTTTTTTTGTGGTAAAAGTTAAGGGTAAATTAAACCTATCTTATAAATTTGAGACAAATTGAACGGTTAGATCAATAGTTACAATTTTCTAAAGTTTGGGGCGAAAAAACCCTTCGCGGGAAAAATATGTTTTGAAGGGATTTTGTTATATTTGGAGTTTTATACAAAAATAAAGGAGTTTTGGAAGCTAAAAAAAAATCATATAAAGGTTTAAGGTACACTCTCTACATCTAGATACCCAGTGTATTTCCAAATAGCAAATCACGCCATACGACAACGGTCCCTATTGTAGCTAGACAAACTCATATTGCGACATATTATCTTCTTTGATAGCCATACTCTTTATTTTGTGGTTGCGTTGTTTCTTTGGACAATGTTGAGTAGTGTGCTTTGGTTCTCCATAATATAAACATAATCCTTCTTGATGACGTCGAGTCTTTTCTTGCTCAGTAAGAGGTTTGAAACGTACTGCATCAATTTGCATATCTTCTACTTTCGAATGTATGTGTTGAAGAGGTGTTGGTGTTGCCATCGAATAATAGTAACGTTGAGGTCCACTTATATGGTTCTCAAATCACAATTCAAAAAGGTGATTGTCGTACTTCACAGCAAAGTCAATTGCTTGACTCAATGTTTGAGGATCAGGTAAGTTGAGCATTAATTTTTTTACCTCATATTGTAATCCGTAGAGAAATTGGCTAATAATTGCAACATCATCCCACTTGATATCAATTCCAAGTTGTCAAAATTATGAAGCATACAACATTATTGATCGATTATCTTGTCATAAAATACAGATCTTATTGGTTGCAATAGGAATTGTATCATGTTCTCCATATATAGATCGAAACTCTACCAGAAAAGTCTCTAAATTATCCAATATTAGATCTCGTCGTTCAAGAAAAGATGAAAACCATGATAGTGCTGAACTTGAAAGAAGTGTATTAATGAATTTAACTTGAGATCCTAGAATTAGATAGCTTTGGGGTTGAAGTTCAATCGTAAGTTGCACTTGATTGATAAATCCTCAAAACTTGGATCTGGTGCCATCAAACTTCTTGGGTAGGGTAATTCTTGGTTCTCTAACACTGGAAGGGCATTCCCCCATAGGAGAAAGGACATGATTTGGTGCAGTTGTTGAAGCAGCTCCAACCATTTCTATATCTTCACTTCCTGACAATCTTATTGCTCTTTGTGGTGGTAAAGTATATTTGTGCCATTGCATTCTTCATTTCAAGAAGTTCTGCCATGATAACACTTAAAAAAGAAAAGATATCTAATATTGCTCAAGACAAATAGAAGAGAGGACTTGAGAACAAAGAAAATACTAAGGACAATATCAATTTAGAAGAGGATAATCCGCAACTTCTAATATGCTTATATCTTATCAAGAAAAAGGAGTAATCCACTCTTAATCAAGATTAGACAAAACTTTTATATTGTAGGTGTACTCTTGTCAATCTGTCAAGGACAAGAACTTGATGAAAAAGTAATTCAGACTAGTGAGCCTTCACTCAAAGAAAAGTAACAAAATATAAGTAAAAAAGTATGTATATTGAAAGAAAAATTGGAATGGCTATTGCCAAAAGATAAGAAAACTAGAGACCCTTGAAATTAGATTGGAAGCAAGAAAAGAATTGACAAGAATAAAGAAGGCTTCACTCTTGTCTCTATATATATTATCTAACTAGGGGCTACGTGGTGATGTTCTATTGGACCTCCAATAAGTTTTGACTTTTTAGGACACATGCCTTGACGTACAAGGTAAGTTTTTCTATAAATGGACCACATAGTTAGCTTGATCTTCAAGCTAACAACATGTGTGGCACATGGCCAACTTCTTGATCACGTTTCTAATCCAAAAAGTCAATTAAAGACACCTATAAAGTCAAAGTAGCATCTATAAAGCTTTTAAGAAGCTTCCATACCAATTACTATAGAATTAAATTACTTTTATCTACTTTTACTTACTTCTAACTATTTATATATGTAATTACTAGTTTACATGAGTATGTCCATGATACTTTGTGGTATGTATAATTGCTAATTGCTCTCAATCACATGCAAAGTAATTATGCTCTACCCTTCTAAGCTTGCATGATTTATATGCCATAGGTTGAAGGCTCCTACCAATATCTTATTTAAAGACTTCTCTAATAGTAAAGTTAAAATCATTAATATCAAGCATATAAGATAAGGATTATATGGATGTAATATTGAAGTACTAATATATATTCTTGGTTGCACCTTGAAATTGATGAAGAAGATCATGTATGTATTAAAGTTGATAAGCATTTTTAATAGAGTGCTTATTAAGGCTTTGATAGTTGATGCAAAGGTGAAGTCCAACATCTTTTTTGGGTGCAAAGAATATAAGTGCTTTCCATGGTGATGTACTTTCTTGAATGAATCTTTTCTCCAAGAATTCATCTAATGTCTTCAACAGCTCTTCAAATTCTTTTGATGTTAGATAATAAATTGGTTGACTTTTTAATTTGGCTCCAAACAATAGTTCTATTCAAAAAGAAGTACCTCAATCAGTAGGTATGCCACTAGATAGGTCAGTTGGAAAGACATCTTGATATTTTCGTATAAGTTGTTATGCCCGTTCTATGCCATTGATTGTCTTTTCAACCACTGACATTGTCGTGTTATAATACAATTATATGATATAATGACTAAAAATTTTGTTTTTAATTAATATTCTATTATATTAGTTCAATAAGAATTCAAAATATTTTAATAAGGCTTTTATGAAAGTCTCTTAGCTTATTTTCTTATCTTAATAGCAAGTAGATAAAAGTTAGTTAGTATTTTTACCTTCTAGGATATAGAAACTCTTTTACTACTTTAGAAAGGCCATAAATTAATTAAATTAGAGTAGAAGAGATAAATGGTTGGTAAGGTTGATACTAGGATCAACTTGAAAGTAGGATTGGGCTAAAAAATCCTTAAGGTAGGTTAGATTGATACCTAGGGGTCGATCATTTGTGGGACAGGGTCAAAATCAGACCTCTAGTCACTAAAATAACTACTTAGGGCAAATTAGGATTTTATTTGAAGATCGAAGATTAAAATTTGAGAGTTAGCTTAAAGTTCTTTCTAGAGGCATAAGGATTGATTTTGTAAGTTTTTTGAGGACTTGAAAATTATTATTCAAAATTAGGATTTGTATTGATGATTTGGATTTTATATAATATAACTAGGACATGTAATTTTGGCTAGTTTGTACAATTGGTGTAACATTTATAGTTCAAAATTTAAAACTATTTGGATTATTGGATGTACTAAATGTATACAAAATTTTATAATAATCTAATGATGTGATTTAGAGATATTTAGTTTTAAGCACAAGATATCATCTTTTCATTTAGGTAAAATATATTAGGATTTTCTGGATGTTTATAAAAGACAATCTCACCTTCTACAACTAGGTGTCCAGTGCATTTTGAAGTGAGACAATACATAATATGACAACCTAAGATTTAAAACCACCTTATATACCAATTTTTCATATTATATTTATTTCTTTATAAAGGTTATCCCTACAAATAATTTTTTGGTTGTATATTATTTTTTTTCTTCACTTAATGTAAACGTACAAAGAGTTATCTTGTGTCCTCTATCTTTAAAAAGATTATCTTTGCTATCCATTCAACTTGCTTATTAGTCATGGCATACCAAGGATAATATCATACCTTAACTTTATTACTTTGAATTTTTCTCATAAGATGTAGATGTTTATCAATCTTAAGGTTTTTCTTCTACATATCTCATTCAATATGTTCTTTTGATCATTTGTAAGGTATATACTTCTTCCATTAATTGCTTTATTTTTAATTCCAAATCAATTGGTAATTTTAGTTGAAATATAATTTTCTGTAGAACCACAATCTACAAGCACTTGACATGATTGTCTATTGAATAGTTCTGTTAGATGCATCAATTGATTCTTTTTATAGTTGTCCAAGGCTATGCCATTTATCTCTGAGAGACAGTAGCTATCTCCAATATTTTTCTTTAATGCCTAATTGAAAAGCCTCATTTTCTTGTTCTGACTTATTATCGACTTAGTGAATTTTGAGATTGTATTCTTTCTTTATCTTGCTGGTGCTTGAACTTTGATATTTTAGAAAACCTCCGATCTAATGGCTTAGCTTTCAATAATAGAAATATAATCCTTTTTGTATCAATATTTGTCATCTTTATAATATCAGTGATCTTTGTAGGGCATCGATCTCTATTGGCATTGGTTGTTATACCATAGTATTAGATAACAGTATGAGACTTTGTACTATAAGTTGTCAGGATAGAGAGAGTTTACCTCAAAAAAGCACTAGGCTCTTGGCTACCAATAATTACTTAATCAAGCTTTAAAATAAGAGAAGCCCTAAGTTTATATATAAATTTTTTCTTTTGGAGCAATTACACCAAACACATAAGCCTCAAGTAACCAACAACATCCAAAATATGATAAAATACTCTAAATCCTTGTATATCCTTCTCTGAAACTTTTTCTAAACTTCAATACCTCATAACGCTTGATCCGACCATCCAAACTTACTCAAATTTGACATATAGTACTAATGTATTTTTATCAACTTCTATAATAAATTTCAACTACAAATTCATTGCGGATCTTGAGATATCTTGAAAATCCTAACAATCACTTCAAATCCTTGTCTTTATATACCTATATGAAATTTTCTTTATATCTCACAAAATAAAAGTTCAAATGCCACAAAATTTATATGTATAGCTTTATAACACAAAGTATATCATTTTCCAAAAGTTCGAGCCAAAAATTTGTTCGAAATCTCAAGTTATGGCTCCAACCACTACTACAAATAAAACTGCTCACTTACTACCTTTGATTTAGAATCATTGCCTTCAATTCCTTATATCTCTTTTATATAAATTCTAAAAGCAACAATTCTTTCATAAAAAATGTAGGCCTTTAAATCGCCATTTCAACTGCACCTTCCAATCTTCAAAAACTATTGTGAAATTCCTCATATTTACAAAAGAATAATAGTATGTCTTAAATTAATACCTTAACTTCAAATGTCTATAACTTCTTCACCCTAATTCCAAATCCTCTAATTTTTATACACAAATTGTAGTTCAAATCCTAAATCTTACAATCTTGGCTTTTAATTTCCAAATGCTTTCTTTGAAGTCGCCAAAAATCCTTATTAAGATCATAGGTAGCCTCTTCAAAGCCCATTGGGCATGGTATTTGACTAATAGGGATAAAGTTCTCTATTCTTTGCCTTCATCCGACCATGCCTTACATTCGTCCCTCCAAATTAGCCTCTCACTAGTTTGAATTTTCTTTCTTAGGCTTCCACCTTCTTTCAAGGCTTTATACTAAATATTTAGGTCCTATATATAAATATATATATATATATATATATATATATATATATATATATCAAAATCAAAACAAATAAAATAAAATAAAATAGGTTTCTTATATCAACTCTTTTTAATTTAATCTACTAACCACTCTAATACACATCTAGATTTGTCAACATATAATATGTTTTAACTATTTTTTACATATTGTAAGCATTTATAATATGATAATGTTGTGCTCTATAATTTTTGAAATCTATAGCATCAACCTTTTCTGCAATCCAAATTGCTTCTTTAAATATTTATGGATGCCTTCGTTTTACTTCTCACTAGATCTCAAATTTCAAACCTTGTAGGAATTGATCCATTATCTCTGCTTCTGAAATATTACTAATTTGAAGACATAAAGACTTAAATTGGGAGACATAATTTTGCATCGACCTAGCTTGTATAAGATTTGTCAATTGATCATGTGCTATCTTTCCTACACTGATGGACCAAAATATATTTATAAATTTGGTCTCAAATTCCTCACAGTCACAAAATCCATCTTGAGCTCCATAGCTTTGAACTTGATGTTACTACCAAATGACTCTCACATACCTCAAATAGCTTACTGCATATATAATTCCTTCAATGGTATTTGCCCTAGATAGTTAGAAATATTATTGCATATTGAAGAGTCATTCATATGTATCTTCTTATCTTGAAGTCTCAAAGTATGTATTAGGCTTATTCAATTTCAGCCTAGTAGATGTCAATTCCTTCATCTTAAAGGCTTTTATTTGTCCTTGCAAAGTAGCTATTTAGTCTAAGAGGTGTTATATTTGAGCCTCCATCTAGGATTGCTCTACCATATTTTTTATGCTGTAATTTTTGTACTGGACTCCACTATTATGATACCTTTTTACTTCTTGATTGATTTTTTAAAAATAGCTCATGATAACCCCAAGACAATACCTAATGTGACTACAATAACTGATCTTCGATTAGATGATGACTATTGACATGCTACCAAAAGTAAACAGTCTAACTTTCACTCTAATATCAATGAAATAGGACCAAACTATTTCAAAAATTCAAGATCCTTCTAATCCACAATAACACAAAGTCTCATTACAAAATAGGACAAAATGGATTGGAACAGAACTGAATAGAACTGAACAAAATAAGACATAAAAGTTCAAATTGAGCCTTCATATTTCAAAAATCCAAAACTAAAATACCGAAAAAATTATGCATAAAATTTAATAACATGATTATATGCATTCTTGAAAAATTTTAGCCAAAATCTTATCAAATTATTCAAGATATAACTCAAAACACAACCACTAGTAAATCGGGTCATTTACCCCCCTTAGATTCCAAGTATTGACTTCAACTTCTAATATCTCCTTCAGTCCAACTTGAATTTCATCAAACAATATATAAAAAATATAGCTAAAAAAGTGTTCATTGCAACTCTGGTTGCCAATTCTTTATTACTTTCTGTATTATATTCAAAAGAGTGATAGTAGATACAAAATCATCACTTTAACTTTGAACATCCATATCTCTTTTATATAAACTCCAAATCATACAAAATTTGTACTCAAATCCTAGCTAAAAACCTAAATTTACTGATTCTAGCTTCCAAAGCTCAAATGACCTTGAAAGAATAATCCTAATTACTAATATGGCTTCGAGTAGATTCCTTGAAGCCCAGTAAGCATGAATTTTGGTCAATTGGAATGGAGATTTTTATCATCTATCTTCATTCATCCATATGAATGCCTTAAATTTTCTTTTTGCTACCAAGATCCTTTTCCAATCCTTTTTCTAATAAGATTTATATAATATATGTCTTAAACATCAAATAAAAGAAACAAAATTATACTTCAAGGATCACTAATGTCTAATAAAGGTGACTTTAAATATGTAAAAGTTATTATCAACCAAAATTAATCTTAAAAGCTACTATAAAAAAAATAATAAAGTTATGTATATTCTAATAGTATTTCTTTTAAACAATTTTCTTTTAAATTAATAATCTAATTACATTCTACAACCAATTAAAATCTACTAACATGGTTCTTATTATGTTTCTTAGTAAATTGTATATCAAACATATAAACACAAGATTTTCTCATCATAGCTGAATCACAACACGACAATATGTGATACATGGCTAACTTATTGGCTAAATTTTAAACCTATCAATCAACTATAAATACATATAAAGTCAAAGCCACATCTATAGAGCTTCTAAGAAGCTATTCTATAAGATATTATAAAATTTATCGACTTCAAACTACTTCTAATTACTCATATTATCAAGATAATTATTTGAATAAATATGTATGTCCATGACATGCATATAAGATGAGCTTACAAAAAAAAGTGTACAAAGCTATGAAAAATTGTGTATTGAATAGATGGTAGATTATAATAGAAATAATAAAAATCATAATGATATTAGTGATATGTATAAATATATATATATATATATGTTTCTTTAAAATTTTAATATTATCTTTTTTCTACTATTTTTAATTTAATATCATATATATAAAAAATTCATAAAATTACAAGGTCCAAAATTAAAGTTATTTGATTTTATCTATCTCAAATTGATTTAATCTACATATACCACCAATCATCTACTTGTGTAATAAAAAATTAAAAAATTAATATTTTACTATTGATTTGTTTGATTTGTCTTTTAGTACTTTTGGATCTAAGTTTTTATAACAACTCTTACAAATAAACCACCATTTTATATCAAGCCAATAATTTTTTTATATATCTTTTTATTTATTTTTTTTGTGCTATTGTCCTATATTCTACAATTCTTTTTATACCAAATCTTCTAACCTTAAGTTTTCAATAAATTTCTTAAAACTTATTTTTGACTCAAAATTTAAATCAAAAAACCTTAAATCAAAATATATATCTTCTTTAAATATAAAAAGATCCTAGAATATATATATATATATATATATATATATATATGTGTGTGCTTCATACTTCTTTTTGCATATTGCAAATTTTGGTATTTAATTTTTTTTTTCTATCTTCTATCTGCTTATGCTACTTTTAAGATTTTTATTTTTTATTTTTTATTCAATGAATTTTGGAACAATTCAATACTTTAGTGAATTGATGGACCATCTATATTCAATTCAATATTCTACAATAGCATTTATAAATAATTTATCAATTAATAAATTCTATTTATAAAATATATATAAATAAAAGTAGTTTTTAATATTGTTGGATCAATTGACTACTTATTCTTGTTAAAAATAAAAAATACTAAGCAATTTTTAGACTAATTTATCATAGTAGTAAGCTATCTACCATGCTTAATTCAAAAAAATATGTTATATTTGTCTTTTAAGAAACACTATCTATCCAAAGCATAACTTAAATAACAATTTCCTTGTCACAATTCTCAAATTATCTTTACTACAATTGAACCGACATCCATGGCCTTCTTACTACAATAGCATCACTTTTTTATTTTTTTCTTTTTTCTTTCTTTTTTTCCATTTGTTATCAATGACCAATTGCGTTGGATATGCAAAATTCAAGGCCTCTATTGAATTAGTTATTATAAGATTGCTATTCCAATAAATTTATTACAACTACCATTATACAACATTATGTAAAAATATCTTTAACTTTATTTTATAATTAAAAATATTTTATAATAGTTGAATACTACCATATTTTAAGCTTATAATTATTCAAAATAGAACCTACTATCCCAAAAATATTTGAATATAATAACTAATAAATTTACTAAAATTAAATTTGATAATATATATAAGAGAATTTTAAATAGATCCACTTTTTTACAAAAGTGATCCACCTATTCCAACCATCATAAAAAAATAAAAATAAAATAACCTCTAGATTCATTTTTTTAATACTAAATCCTAAAACTAATGAAAACCAACCACATTCGTCATGATTACCATATTCTTCATTATAAGTAAATTAATTTAGTGAAAACTTAGATCTATTTAATATTATCTTATTTTTACTATCTATTATTTGCATATCTTTTAATTGTCTTGGAATTCTTAATTAAAAAATTAATTTGATATTTATTCTCTATTATTATTTTTTTACATAGATATTATACTAACCTATTCTCATTTTATTTTAAAAACACTTTATTGTACATGGTATTACCTACAAAATACAAGATTCATGAAACAGATCTTATATTTGGCTATAATTTTCAGATAGGACTTTCACTCATGTATATAATGCTTAAAGTCATATTGATACATTAAAAGATAGACATGCAAGAAAATTTGCATCCGATTATTAGACTAATAATTTTATTTACAATATGATATATAATTTACATTATTTTGGATAAGATTACAGTTTGAATTATTGAATAAAAAATTATATATTCATGAAATAAATTATTTTTCTATTAACAGCAGTTAATTGATACAAAATTCATAAATAATTTATTATATTTTTAAATATTTTGAATTTTTTATTTTAATTTAATTTAATAGTGATTGTATAAACTGAACAATCTCTAAAGAACAAAATCAAACATTACCTTTCTAATCAATTGTTCTACACAATTAACACAAGCAAAAAAAATCATAAAATTATGTTGTCTTAATAGTGTAGAACATTTATTAATATAATTTTAGAAAAAAAACATATTTTTTATTTCTTATTCATTAAATTTATCAATACTTTTTGCAATTGTAGTCAAACAAAAAAAATCAATTTAAAAATTAAAATATTTGATCCAAAAAATCAAGAAAGTAGCATTAATAGAAATATTGAAAAAAATAGACATATCTCTCTCTCTCTATATATATATAGGAGGATGTTAAATAGACCCAAGTTTATATTAAATTAACCTACCTATGATAAAGAATATTGTGATCACAATGAAAGTGATTGGTTTTCATTGGTTTCAGATCCAATAGTGGAGAAATGAATCTAGAGGTTTTTCTTTTTCTTCTTTTAATGATGGTTAGGATGAATGGATCAATTTAATAAAAGCTTGGGTCTATTTAACATTCCCCTATATATATAAACCCAACAATTGTAATCTTGTAAAATTCACTTAGAAAAAAAAAAAAAAGAAAGAAAGAAAGAAAGAAAGAAAGAGTGTGAATACTTAATAAGTAAAGAACTGGGTGCTGGTCCTGGAACGCCGTGGAAATGGTTCAATAGGCAAATGACAACCAAACCCACTTTAAAAATAGTATAGAGAAGAAGAAGCAGAAGAAGAGAGAAGCATCCGCAGACAGACTCAGACTGAAGCAGTGGCGGAGCCTACGAGGAAGTAAGCAGTGCTTCCCACGCTAACCCACTCTGAACTGGGATAGATAGCCGGTACGTCGGCACATGGGCAAGCGCAGCGACCCATTCCCCTCCAGGCAAAATACGTAAGAATACAGTGTCTCCGGGTGCATTCGCTCGCATTCTTTCACTGAAGAAGGCCGATCATGGCGGAGGAAGCCGAAGGACGTAAGCCGAAGCGGCAGAAGCGTTGTGAGGCACATCCGCCGACAGGGGTCGGTTTTCGTTCCAATTCGGGCCCGCTGTACTTCGAAACACGTTTCAATTGCGGCGGAGCAGAATTTAGGTTGTATAAGAGTAGGATTGAGTCGGTGACAGTAGGAGGGTTAATGTACGATATTTCGAAGCGGTATGAACGGTGGCTTAAATCGGTTGATGGAGTCGGAAACGAGGAATCGCCCACCCTGGAGTTGAACTTTTCGGAGTACTCGCTTGCCCTGAAGTTGGATCCTTTCCCTTCTGACCTCCTAGAATTGAACGATTCGAATTTGCCTTTTAAAAAAAAAATGGACTACAAGAAAAAGCTGGTGGAGATGGTACGACGTCAAGCGCACGACGCTGCAAGAAATTATCCGCCAAGTCAGGTAACTGGACTTAAAACACATTTGTCTTGTTCCTTTGTCGAGAATCAGGGTTTGCGCCTATGTCGATCGCATGTAGCGTCTGTAAAGCTTGAATTCGCAAGTCAGATCGTTGCAGGGTGTTAAGCCTCTTGTTTTCTCATTTTCATTTGAGTGGCTTGAGCCAAGTCTGTGTTACATCGAATAGGGCGGCGATTGATGATGTTTGGCATGTTGCAGGGACCCGGCACCCAGGGTAACAATCCTCAAAGATTGCCCTTTCAAGCCGCTCCCGTCACTCCGCCGCCCGTCCCCAGAAGTACTGTCACTCCGCCATCTGTTTGCAGAAGTATTGAACCCCAAGACATTCTGGATAAGATGTTTGAGATTCAAAGCTTGTTACGGATCGCGTCTGAGTCCAAGGTTGTCGAAAGACAGAATTTGGAACAGAATTTGAAATGTCTGAACGAGAGCAGGGGTAGAGTCAGTCAATCGGAACTTCATACTCCGGATTTTGCGGCCTCGATGCTCTCCTCTGCTCGAAACCTGAGTTCGATGATTGAAAAGTACGTGTCAGATGAGTCAAATTGTGACCGGCTGCGGAAGGAACTGAAAGGTACGTTGGACATAAGTCATTGAGGCTTTTAGCGTTTCGAAATAACAAGGTGAACGTGAGGAAGATCTCCATAGCTTTATTATTTTGCTGCGTTCGTTGCTGATATAGGATTCGCTTGAATTTCGCATAACATGAAAGATGCGGTGTTTCATTGTGTGCTGATGAGTTTGGCGCTGTGGTTTGTGACAATCAGAAGCCGAATTAGAATGCATCACCGACAGTTTGACGACTGACCCAAACCAACAGACAGGCCGTCTACGAGAGGAGGAGCCGCGGTTTATACCAGAGTTAATGGAAAACGACCTTCAATGTAGTTTGGGTTATGACCATGGTGCTTGTCCAAGTGTCCCTTCTTACACGCCCCCTGTATCGAAGATAGATGAGATTTGGCCTGAAGATTGAAATGAGAACTACACTGATAAAAGTGATACCTACTTTAAGTATACTACTTCTCCTTCTGCTTCTTAAATCTCTTAACCAAGCAGAAGGACTCTGATCTATAGCAACGTTGCCAGCTTTCAGCCGTGAGGCTTAAGCCATAGCCTAGAAGCCATAGCTAGAGCACCGGCCCTTGATATGAAGAGGCGATAGCTGGAAGTTAGAGCTGATGTATATTTAGAGCAACTTTGTGTTGATTTCATACTTTTATTTATTTTCTGCCCTACTCATGGGATCTTTTAGGTTGAATATTTGAAGTGTTGTCCCAAGTGTTATCTTCAATTGTGAAATAGTGTAACACTACTTGAAGGATTGTCTTTCATGTGTGTTTAATTTTTATTCTTTCTTAAGCATGGTTTAGAATGATCGATTTACATGATTGTGGTTTTATTAAGTAATCAACATGATGTAAAGAATCAAGTAGGATATGTATTTATACGTTGTTTTCATTTAAATTTTATGTCTGTATGCCTGTACATATATATTGTAAAGTCTGATTCAATACATGGAAGTAAGGCATTGACTTCACTGGATGATTTTAACAAAGTAAGCTTACAGTTTTAGTCTTGATTTTATAAAGACAAACCAGAATAAATGGAGTTGGCTTAAATGTACACATACAACTTTAACTATTCAGGCTTCTATAATTAATTTGCTCTTGATTTATAGTTGTATTTAAATCAATACATAAAAAATATAGTTGTTTGCAATTGAGTTTTGTGTAATTTAAATTATACCAGTCTTATTATGTAAATAAAAAATTTAATACGACTCTATGATGTTTTGTGAGCATTTTTTTTCACTACATTGATGAAAAAGTATCAAAGTGGACTATAAATTGAAATAAAACAAAGTAATATATATATGAGAATTTTGATTGTTACTTTTAAAAACAAATACAATATTTCCAAATAATGTTAAAAAGATATTATTATTCAAATATTACTGCAATTATTTTCTTCAAATGTTCTCTATAAAGAAATTGTATAAAAATATCTATTGATACAATTTATAAAATGACATTATGTTTAAAAGATTATTATGAATAAAAAATGAATAATTTCAAGATGATTTCTTGAAACATATATATATTCACATAATTTTTTAATATTAGAAAATAAGTAGAAAATACTTTATAATAATTATTATATCTTTGGCTATTTTTTAAAAATTATAAAATATAATTTATTTGATTTTTTAAGTTAATACTTATAAATATCAATAATTATATAAAAAATAGAATTTATCTCTTAATATTTTTTTAAAATATATTTAAAAAATATATACAATATATATATATAGATACAAAAAAAATATTAAAATGATCTACCCAATTACTTAATCAACTTATGCTATAATAACCATTATTAGAAAAATTGATCATCTCCAAAAACTGTCATTATAATTATGAGCTTCATCTCCATCCACTTCATTTCAAGCCCCCACTTCTTTTCTTTCCAACTTTCTTCATCTCAAAACCCCCCTTCTTCTCTTTCATGTTCCTTTCTTTCTATTCTTAGCTTTCATCCCATTCTCCTCTATTTGCTATAATAGAGTAGATTGATTTAGTAAATAGGTGGGTCATTTTAATATTTTCTAATATATATATATGTAATTATTTTGTGATTGGAAGGAGTTTGAGACCAAGTTTAGAAATCAATTTTGGCCCATCAATGCAGAAAATCTTATACAATCTAAGTCAATTCAAGATTATATATTTTTTTAATTAATTTCCTATGTTTCTAAATTGGCAATGTTTTAGTAGCAGAGATGATGGATTAGTTTCTATGACGGTTGAAACTTGAGGTCCAACAAGAGGTGGAACTAAGGCATCCACAAACATTTGAAGAGGCAATTAGAATTGCAAAGAGGATCAATATTATAGATTTTAGAAATCATGGAGCACAACCTATAGCATGAAGTCATATGCTGCTATCTAATATTATGACACAACAACCAATGCTAATGGAGATTGATGCCATGCAAAGATCATTGACACCACAAAGACAACAAATATTATCATAGAAAGGATTGTATTTCTACTGTTAAGAATTAGGCCATTGGATTGGAGGTTGTCGAAAACATCAAAATTCAAGTACCAACGAATGAAGTTGGGTTTATAGTCTTTAGACTCACTAAGTCAATAATGAGATGGAATAGGGAAATGAAGCTCTCTAATAAAGGCGTCTAGAGTCAATACTATAGATAGATGTTGTTTCTTAGGAACAAATGGTATAGCTTTGGACAACTATAAAAAAAGGTTAAATGGTGTATTTAACGGAACAACTAAGAAGACAATCATGTGAAGTATTTATGGATTGTAGCTCTACAAAAAATTGCATCTTGACTAAAATTATTGATTGACTTGGGATTAAAATTAAGGTAATAAAAAGAAAGAATATATATCTTGTAGATGACTATGAGAACGTATTAAATGAGACATGTGAAGAAAAATCCTTGAGATTGAGTGACTCATATGTCTTAATAGAGAATTTCAAGGTAACAAAGCTAAGATATGATATTATCTTTGGTATGCTATGGCTAGAGGTGGAAAATAAGTAAGTTAATTAACTAGCAAGAACAATCTCTTTAAAAGATGGTGGATGCAAGGTGACTCTTTGTATCTTCGTATTGAGTGACAAAGAAAAATAACTTACGACTAAAGACTTACTTATATGAATGATCTTTATGAAGAAGCAAATATAGTATAAACAACCAGTATATGGTGTTTTTAAATCTTGCATCAGTGGTGAGAAAGACAGTCAAAAGAATAGAAGTGGCAAAGCAACTCATATGAAAATAAGGAGATATCTTTCCAATCGACATATCTAATGGCATGCCTTCAAATCAAGGTGCCTCTTTCTAATTTGAACTATTACCTAAGGCGAAACTGACAAATTGGCCAATATATTATCTAGTATCAAATAAACTTGAAGAGTTGCAAAAGATATTAGACAAATTCTTGGAGAAGGGCCTCATTCAAAAAAACACATCACGATAGGGAGCACCTATATTCTTTTCACCCAAAAAAAAGGGTGTAGACTTTGGCTTTGTATTGACTATTAAGGCATCAATAAGCAGATTGTTAAGAATATATATCCACTCTTATACATGGACTATCTTCTAGACCAACTTTGAAATATGACCATCTTTAGCAAATTGGACCTTTGAAGTAGCTATTAGCAAATACCTACCACAAGAGAAGATATAAAAAAGATACCATTTTGTATGCACTATGGATATTTTGAATAGCTTCTTTTACCTTTTAGCTTCACTAATATTCTATCTTCCTTCATAAGTCACATGAAAAAATTATTTTGGAATCTTTTGAATAAGTATATAATTATCTTCATCGATGATATCCTAGTGTATAATAAAATCCGTAAGGAGCATGAGCAACATCTACAAGAAATACTATGCCAGCTACAAGATAGTCCCTTCTATTGCAAGCAATCAAAGTGTAAACTTTGGAAGTCATAGATCACATTTTTGAGACATTTGGTGTCTTTTGAAGGTATATATATGGAATAAGATAAGATGAAAGCAGTGGAGGATTGATCGACTCTTAAAAATGCTTATGAAGTTTGCTCCTTCTTAAGCCTTGCTAGATATTATCACTATTTTGTTTGGAAATTTGCACAAATTATTACCTTATTGATAAGCCCATTGGAGAAATATATCCTATTTAAATAGAAACTAGAACCACAAAGCACCTTTGATAGGTTGAAGGAAGCACTCATTACTGCTCCAACATTACAACTATATGATTTCAACCTTCCTTATATACTTGATATTGATCCTTTTAACTTTGCTAATGGAACAATCGTTCAATAAGACTTTGGTAGGAACCTTCAACTCATGGCATATGAATCATGCAAGCTCAAAAAGGCAAAGTACAATTATTCTACATGTGATCGAGAGCAATTAGCAATTATACATTCTATAAAGATTCCATAATATTATTTGTTAGAAAAAATAGTGATTATTTGGATTGACCATTGATCCTTGCTACATAATTTGTATTTGGAAAATATGAAATCTTGACATCATCATTGGAAAGAATAGTTATAACTTTTGATATTCAGCTTGAATATAAGCAAGGGCAATAACATATTATGTCAAACAACTTATTGCGGAGACCAAAATTGAAGGCTAAATTAGAAGACAAGGCAAAAGTTGCTACCATTAGTAATGTCATTTTAAATCTAATCAAAGAGACAAAATGGAAGAAAGCTATGCATTGAGATGCTTATTTCAAGATGATTAGCAATTAGCTAAAAGTGGGTAATATACAATATCAAGATTACAATCTTAGTAATAGCTTGTTCCATTTCAAAAAATAAAGTTATGTACTTGACAAAGCTATACTTTAAATGCGCATACTTCAAGAAAGACATGACATTCTAATATCTGGATATCTAGGATGTAAATAGACTCTAGAACGGATCTTAAGAACATAGTTTTGGATAGATTTGGATTGTGATGTTTGAGCTTTTGTGCACTCTTGCAAGTCATGTCAATATAACACAACATGTAATGTAACATTTCTTGGATTATTAGAGTCAATTCAACTACCTATGGCACAATGAGAGTATGTGACTATAGATCTCATTATGTGTTTGCCACAAACGCCTCACAATCATATTGCGGTTGTTGTCATTATTGATCAATTGTTGAAGTAACTTTACTTGGCTATTGTGTATTTAGATATTGATGTCCAAATACTTGCACAGATCTTCTTTCATATTGTCTTTTATCACCATAGATTATATCATGTCATCATTTCAAATCAAGATCTAAGCTTTACAAAAAAAATTTGGTAGGTCTTATTCAAGCTAATAGATATATAACTTGTCAAATTAATAGACACATAACTATAGACTTTCCTCTCCAAATAAATGGAAAAATAGAGCATGCAATCGAACCTTGAAATTAGTGGCAATTCATCATAATGACTAGAATGAATATTTGATATCCTTAGAATTTACGTACAATAATAGTATTTAAGCAAGTATCAATCATTTACTATTCTTTTTTAATATTAATTAATATCTAATTACATGAGAAATTTTTTATTATTCCATTGATACCAACAATCTAACAACAAAAGAGTTTATATAATAGCTTTCAAGAGACAATGCACCACTTCTTTATCAGACAAAATTGACAAAAGTAGTATATAGATAACCACTAGCAACACAAGACCTTTTGGGAGGGTGATCAAGTCTTACTCTCTAATGCCAACTTATCTCTTTTTACATCAATTCAAATTCATAAATTAGAACCTTGGTAGCTTCGACCTTTTTATATTTCTACAATAATTTTTAATGTTGAATATCGCCTTGAGCTTTTGCCACATATTTAGATTGACTCGGTTTTTCATATTTTATAACTCAAGGAATTTCATACCAAGCCAAAGTGCTTTTCAGATCAACACCAAGTACCACTACTACTATTTATAGTTGATGACCAATAAGAGTATGAAATAAATAATATTTTGGAGCATCATTACCTTTGTCATGCCATTGGACATCCACAACTTCAATACAAAGTCTTCTAAATAGGTTATACTATCTACAATGCAATATAGAAATATGCACGGAACCTCTTTTATTGCCAAGAAACAAATGAAAATACCATGAGGAGCAAAATGAGGACATTCCACATTAGTAGAAGGAAATTAACTACAATGGGATGTAAATAAGATATTTGTATTGTTAATACATAGAGATAGATAGTTAGAGCCATGTTTGAAAAGATTATAGAAGTTTCTCAAATTGAGACTAAGTTAATGGACTATGTAGGATCTACCATGGAATCTTCTAGAAAAGATTTAGGATAGTTATTTAGGTGGAATCCACCATTAAAAACATTCTATAAAGTTCTAGGATGGTTGGACAAAGTATAAATAAGACTCACCAAGGCAATTTGGGTATCTAATCAGATATAACTTTGAATCATTTTTTTTTAATAAAGTTTGGTTTTATATCTTCCTATTCAGTTTTTTTTTTTTTTTTTCTTTTGTTTTAGTCTACTATGTTCTATATTGTAGTAGAATTTATGTTGCTAAGAATTAGAAGAGTCTTAGATTTTTGAGATAGTCCGATCTCATAATATTTGAAGTCTTTCCACCATTAAAAATAGTTGTTCCATAAATAACAAAAGGTGTTACAAATATATACCTACTTCTTATCTATGTAAGTAGAATTAAGTAAAAGTAGTTTAATTTCATAATACCTTCTGGAGCAGCCTCCTAAAAGCTTCTTAGACATGGTTTTAACTTTACATATGTTTATAGTTGATTAATAGATTAGAAACTTGGTCAACAAGCTACTAATGTGCCACATGTATTGGTACCTCGTCAAACAAGCTAACTATATCGAAGCCATATAGAAAACTTACCTTGCAAGTCAAGTTACATGTCATATAAAGTCAACACATATTAAAGGTCTTATAGAACATTGCCACATAGCTCCTAGTTAGATAGTAAATGGAGGGAAGAGTGAAGCCTTCTTCACTCTTGTCAACTCTTTTCTTGCTTCTAATCTAGATTCAAGAATCTTTAGTTCTCTTGTCTTTTGATAGTAGTCATTCTAGTTTTCTTTTAATATACATACTTTTTCATTTCTATTTTATTATATTTATTTATTTACTTCCATCAAATTCTTATTCCTAATAGATTGACAAGAGTACACTTACAATATCAAAGCCTTGTCTTCTCTTGATTAAGAGTGGATTATCCCTTTTCTTGATAAAATAAAAGAATATTAGAAGTTACAGATTACCCTCTTTTAAACTAATATTATTCTTATTATCTTCTTTGATGTCCAATCTTTTCTTCTATAGGACTTGAATAAAATTATTTTTTTTCTTTTTCTTTTAAGTATTATTATAGTAGAGCTTATTGAAATGAAGAGTACAATGGCATAAATGTAAGAATAATTGAGGGAGTTAATGTTTATAATGCATCAATTCAATTTATTATGACAAAGAGCAATAAGAATGGTAAGAAGTGAAAATGTAGATATGATTGGATCTGCTTCAATATTTGTATCAAATTGCATTCTTTTTCCTATGGTGGAACATCTTTCTAATACTAGAAAATAAATAATTACTATACCTAAAAAGTTTGATGGCACAAGATCTAAGTTTCAAGGATTTATCAATCAAGTACAACTTGTGATTGAACTTCAACTCCAAAGCTATCCAATTCTAGGATCACAAGTTAGATTCATTGATATACTTCTTTCAAATTCAATATTAACATCGCTTTCATCTTTTTTTTAATGACAAGATCTAATATTAGATAATTTAGAGGCTTTTTTGGTAGAGTTTTGATTCAACTATGAAAAACATGATGCAATTCGTGTTGCAACCAATAAGATTCATATTTTATGACAAAGAAATTGATTCGTAACATTATATGCTTCACAATTTTGACAACTTATAATTGATATCAAGTAGAATGATGTTGCAATTATTACTTAATTTTTCTACGGATTATAATATGAGATAAAGAAATTGATGCTCAACTTATCTAAACTTCAAACATTGTATCAAGTGATTGACTTTGTTGTGAAGTGTGACAATTGACTTTTTGAATTTTGATCTGAGAATTAGATAAGTGGGCTTCAACGTTGTCGGGGTAGAGAGAGTTTGCCTCAAGAAAATGTTAGGCTTCTAGCTATCACTAATTATTCAATCAAGCTTGAAAATAAGGGAAGCCCTAAGTTTATATATAATTTTTTTCTTTTTTGAAAAATTACACCAAATACACAAGCCTCAAGTAACCAACAATACCCAAAATATGATAAAATCTTCTAAAACCTTGTATATTCTTATGTCGAGATTTTTCCGAACTTCAACACCTCATATCTCTTAATCTGAATGTCCAAACAAACTCAAATTTTACATGAGGTACAGATGTATTCTTATTAACTTTTACAACAATTTTTAATTACAAATTCGTTGAGGATCTTGAGATATCTTAAAAACCCTAACAGTCGCTTCAAACCCTTGTCTTTATATATCCATGTACAATTTTCTTCATATCTCACAAAATATAAGCTCAAATGCCACGAAATTTATATATATATATATCTTTTTAATGCAAAAATTTACATTCTCCAAAAATTTTGAGCCGAAATTACATTTGAATACTTAAGTTATGGCTCCAACCATTACTACAAATATAACCGCTTACTTACTGCCTTTAATTTGGAAGTGCTGCCTTCAATTCCTTATAACTCCTTCATATGAACTTTAAAAGCAATAATTCTTTCATGAAAGATGTAGGCCTTGAAATCACCGTTCCAGTCACACCTTCCGATCTTCAAAAGCTGCTGTAAAACTTCTCGTATCTTCAAAAGAGAAATAGTATATCTTAAATTAACACCTTAACTTCAAACGGCTGTAACTTCTTCACCCTAACTCCAAATCCTCTAATTTTTGCACATAAATTGTATTTCAAATCCTAAACTTTACAACACTAGCTTATAATCTCCAAATTCCTTCTTTGAAGTCACCAAAACCCTTGTTAAGGTCACGGGCAGCCTCTTCAAAGCCCATTGGATATGGTATTCGACCAATAGGGATGAAGTTTTCCATTCCTTGCCTTCATCCGACCATGCCTTGCTTTCATCCGTCCCAATTAGCCTCCTACTAGTTTAGATTTTCATCCTTAGGTTTCCACCTTCTCCCAAGGCTTCATATTAAACATTTAGGTCCTATATTTTTTTTTTTTATGTCAAAATCAAAAGAAGTAAAGAAATAAAGTAAAGTTTCTTATACCAATTCTTTTTAATTTAATCTACTAGTTATCCTAATATACATCTAGATTTATTAACATATAATATATTTTAACTAATTTTTACATACTGTAAATATTTATAATATGACAACGTTATTATAATTCAATGAAAATACCAATGCCTCTTCAATACATACATTCAAAAGTAGAGGATATACAAATTAATGAGATATATTTCAAGACTTTTATTAAGTAAGAAAAGATCCTTTGTTATCAATAAGGATTGTGCTTATATTGTGGAGAATCTAAGTACACTACTCAACATTGTCCAAAGAAGCGATACAATTATAAAATGAAGAGTACAAATGTCAAAGAAGATAGTATATCAAAAAATAAGTTTATCCAACTACAATAAGGACCGTGCAGTTAGAACCTCATACAATACCTAATGAAGTTCTTATTTTTTCCTCAGAACCCTCTCTTTTTTTTACATTAAATATTATTTTAGGACCTAAATATTACAAAGCCTCTACCTTATTAGATTCATGAGCTTTAGCATGTTTCTTAGATGAAGAATTTGCTAAAAGATTTAACATATTTTTAGTAAGAAAAATTAAACATATTCATGTAGAAGTCATAAATAGTCATCTGTTATTTTTTAGAGATGTTACTTACAAAACTCTTCCTATAGAAATAATAATCAATGGTTGTAATAACTTTGTAGTATTTAATATCATTATATCTTCCTCTAATCCAATGATTTTAGACTTATTGTGATTAGAAAATATAATCCTCGAGTAGATTGGATTTCTTGTATTCTTGAATTTTTTAAAAGTATAATTAAGAGTGTAATTATTAATTAGAAAATCAAAAGTCTAATACAATTAAACGTGTATTTGTAGGTGCAATGATACAAAAGATACATGTATTTGTAGGTGATAAATGTAGCTTTCTTGCATGATACAAAAGAAAGATCATCTTGTGTCATTTATGTCAAATCCAATTCTAATTGTACAAAGACTTCAAGTGGCATTCTAATCCAATATTAATAATTTCAAGATGTATTTAAAAATTTAAAAAAAAAAAAAAAAAAAAAAAAAAAATGTAGATATTCTTCCAGAATATTGTCCCTATAACTACTCAATTGACCTTCAAGAAGGACACAACTACCATTTGGACTAATCTATAATTTATCACAAAATGAGTATCAACTACCTTTAATATTTGGACTTCATGATTAATTGAATCAAGCTAAGATATATACAAAAATAGATCTATGGGGAGCATATAATTTGGTATGCATTAAAGAAGGAGATGAATGAAAGACTACATTTCAAACCAAGTAGAGATATTTTAAATATAATGTCATACTTTTTGGACATACAAATGTAGTAGCAGCTTTTTAACATCTTATAAATGATATTTTTTGAGAGTTTTTGGATGATTTTTTTATATTTTATTTAAATGATATCTTGATCTATTCTAAGAATACAAAAGAATATAAACTTCATATTTGTCATGTATTATAAAAATTAAGAAATTTGAGACTCTATGCCAAGATAGAATAATGTGTATTTTATACTATTTAAGTTGATTTCTTAAGTTACATCATTTCAAATGATGGACTTATAATGAATCTTAAGAAAGTTAAAACTATTATAAATTGAAAGATCCCAAAAATAATATGAGATGTTCAATATTTTTTGAGATTTGCCAATTACTATCAAATCTTCATCAAAGACTTTTTTTGAATTGTAACTCCACTTATACATTTGACTTGAAAAGACAAATTTTAATAGAATCAAGAAATAAAAGTAACATTTGAAGTTTTAAAGACAACCTTTGTTTTTGCACCAATCTTATATCACATTGACTTTTCCAAGGCATTCTTCATGAAAATAGATTCATCAAACTTTGCCTTTACTGTTATATTTTTATAAATAGAAATAGATGATAAATTTCACTCTATAATTTTTTATTCCAAGAAAATTTCAACTACTAAGATTTACTATGAGATCCATTATAAAGAGCTTCTCAAATTATAAATTCTTTTCAAAAATGGCATCATTATTTAGAAGGCACTTCTAGTTCAGTTACAATGTATACAAATTACAATAATATCAAATACTTTATATGAGCACATATATTGAATTATCACCAAACTCGTGTCACGAATTTAGAATACTAACTAAAAATCTAAACAAGAAGTTCAAGAGGAATTGGCAAGAACTAGATTTATCAGATGAGTACAAGAATAACACTAGAAAAGTGAACTAGAGCTCCAAGAGGTGTGTTGTCAAGACTGAGGAACCCCTCAATCTCGGCTCCTATATATACTACAAGCTAGGAAGCTTCTCAAGTAGCTTCCACAAATTAAGAAGCTTCTTAAGCAGCTTCTACGAGTTAGGAAGCTTCTCAAGTAGCTTACAAGAGGTTGAAAACTTCTCAAGTAGCTTCTACAAACTACAAAGCTTCTTTAGAACCTTCTAGAATCTTCTATAACTTCCTAGTCCATGTCCTTGACATCACCTCCTCTTTTAGCTTTGAGGTCTTTGAGAAGCACTCTTATTGTGAGTCAATACCAATGTAAGAAGTTGAAAATTTGTCACATAGTGTTTGCAATATACTCCAATTATTGTTTACGTGGCAAGTAGTTCATTGGTCCTTGTAACCAATGATAGTGTCATACGCCTTCAATTTCCGACTAGGCATGAACTTCTATATCTTCATTGTAAAAATACCTTGCAAATACTCCTTCGAGAAGATTACTATAGGCAGGTTCTACTTCAAATACAATCACTAGCGACCTGTTACTAAGTATCCTCTGTCGTCTTCATGGTACAAGCGGTTCTTCATCTTAGGGCCGTCTTCGTGAGATATTCAATTGAGAGGACATGACTAGTATGGTATCTATCTCTTTGCTATCTATATCAGACTAAAAAAATAAGCACTAAACATGGAAGAATGGGCTCAGGTTACAGATTTATAGTCTCTAACTATGTCTTTTAGAGGTTCCTTCTCTCCCTTCTTTGTAAGGCCAAGGATTAAGAGGCTTCAAGGAGAAGGGACTTCATTGAAAAACTTTCATCAAAAGGGCTTAGTTTTCTGAGGATAGCATCGATGAAACTCTTGTATCTTTTGCGACACATTGATAAGATTTTCCATTGGTTCCCATGTGCACTCATTGATATCTTAGCCACTCCAATGCACTAGATACTCCAATTTTTCCCACTTAAGCTATAAATCTAGTAGCTTTTCTATCTCGTATTTCTCATGGTTGTCAATTTCAATACTAGGTGGCAGACATTGCACTCTTCCAAGAAAAGACGACTCTTGATAAGGCTCCAAGAAAGAAACATGAAAGTCTGGATGTACCTTCATAGCAGTCGATAACCCCAGATAGTACACCACTAGGTTGATTTGCTTTTGGATGATAAATGGTCTCAATCTTCGGTAGTCCAACTTATCACATGGCTGCTTGGTTTTGATATTCCGTCCAAGCAACCATACTTTATTTCTAATTTTGAAAGTAGGTACATGATTCCGAAATTTTTCTGTAGATGCTTTGTAAGCTTCTTGGGCGGTTTGCAATTGAAGCTTCAACGTAATTTAAAGCTGTAATAGTTGTTTCACAAATCCTTGACCTATGGGATTGTTATTGCTTGACGGACTCAACAAATCAAGCTTTAGATGATATCTATAGTTGGAAAAGAATGATATTTATTGAGTCGACGCATGAAGGATGTTGTTATATGCAAACTTAGCTAACGATAGATATGTACTCCAATCATCTTGCTGATAGTTGATACTACATCGTAAATACTGCTCTAAAGTTTGATTCACCCATTCTATTTGGTTGTCAGTTTGAGGATGGAAAGCTGAAGAAAACTTGACATCTACCCTCAATATCTCAAAGAGAGATCTCCAGAACTTTGATATGAATTGGGTTCCTCGATCTAATACGATATCATCTGATAAACCATGATATCGATACACACTATCAAAGAAGAGCCTTGTTGTGTCTTTGCTTGATGATATTTTCTTGCAAAGGACAAAGTGTGCCATCTTTGTAAGCCGATCTACCACAACAAAGATGCTGTTAAATGAATTTGATGGCGGCAGGTCTGTAATGAAGTCCATAGAAACTGAAGACCATGGCCGGCGTGGAATAAGCAATGGCTGAAGAAGACCATAAGGACGATGCCGAGGATTCTTGGATCTTGAACAAAAATCACAAGAGAAGTCAAAATCTTTGACATCCTTCCCTATTTGGGGCCACCAAAAATCTTGGGAAATAAGTTCTAAGGTCTTATTGAATCCAAAATATTTTGCAACTAAAAAATCGTGTCAAGATTGGAAAACTCGGAGTCGTGCTGGTCCCTTTGGAATATACAACCGCTCTTCAAAGTATAAAAGATCTCCTTCCACCTTGAACTTGTTATTATTGATACGTTGCATGATATCGAGGGCTACAGAATCTCCAATAGTCATAGTACATACCTAGTTGAGGAAGTTAGCATCAATTGGCACTATAGCAGAGCAAAGACTAAATTGTTTCGACTTCAACAATGTTGTACACTGTTGATCAAACGCTGCTTCTCCAGCCTTTAGCACTAGATACAATCTCTTTAATAATACATCAGATAGTCCTTGTTGCTTCCCAGGCCAATAAGTAATAATAAAGTCAAATCTAGATAGCAACATATTCCATCAAGCTTGATGACGATTTAGAACCCAAGCTGATATGAAGTATTCTAAATTCTTGTGATCTGTGTATACAATCATCGGATGCGTAGCTCCTTCGAGAAAGTCACGCCACTCTTTATATTGCTCCGGTATATTTCCTGTCAAAATCTTCTCTCCGCTAGTTGGAGTTGTATAAATGACAAACAGTGTGCTTTCTTTAGATGATGTTATAAACGCTCTTGCTCTTATTAATAAGGGTTTTTTGATTCGAGATCTTTTAACATGCTTATTCTCAAAATGTTCTATAGGAAATGTCATCCTTCGTAACATCCAATCTATAGATGGGTTATGCATTTCTAAGCAAGAAAGACCGAGAATAATAGGATTTGTCAGGGTTCTAATAATATTGAAAATAATATAACTACTATGGTCTTTAATCGTCACCTTTATAGGTTTTGATTCATTGGTGACACTACCAGAAAATAAAGGTCATCTATCTATTACTTCTATGTGAACGGGTTTAGGTTTTTGTACTAGAGGAATCTCGTGATGCTTAGCAAATTCTTTGTCTAAAAGCATGCAAATGCTCTTGAATCTAATAATACTAAGGTTTTTAGTTTCTAAGGGCCAAAAGATAGAGGAATGGTAAAGCAATGGGCAAGTTGAGTAGAAAGAGAGGAACCTGATTGTTATTGTGGTATTGAATTGTCCAGCCACACGGTCTCTATTGTGATTGGACATCTTCGTTTTCTTGAACAAACATGCCTCTGGTCTTGACAATGCATCAATTTTGCTTCTTGGAGTAGTTTCTAGCTGTGTGGCCTTCTTCACCATAATACAAGCATAGTCTTTCCTCCATATGTTGCTTTTTTCCTTCTAGAGTTAGGAATTTGACACGTACCGCATTAATTTGCATGTCTTCCACCTCTAAATGTAAATTCAGGCTGCTTGCTGACATAGTTGGAGCATTGTCGTGATGTAATACAGATAATAAGTGAAAGGGTGAAGAAAGTATCATGTTTTGAGGATCTTACTTCAAAAATATTGTAGCAAATTATCTTGGAAAATAGATATTAGTCAAAGGGTAGAAAAATTAAAGGTGCTAATGCTGCCTATTTACAAATTATGCTTCTATTTACTTTGTAAGGCCATAAATAAGGCAAAACAAGGTAGATTAGAAAAATAAAGAATATAGGCATATGTAGGAAGGAGTTAGGAGTACAAATTAGTAAAAATTACCTCAAGAAGACGAAAGTTGATACCCGAAGAGGACCGGTTATGAACCTAGGTCGAAATCAGACCCTAAGGCACAAAACCGTGCTTTGACAGCTACTCAAGGGTTCTTTGGGAGATCGGAGAGCTGAATTGGAGGACAGACTTGTAGAGAGATTTTTGAGAGGTAATTTTGTATCGTTTGGTTCAGTATTGGATTTTTGAGAGATTTTCAAAAAGAGTGATGTTCTCTATGAATTTAGAACTTTGAGAAATAAAACTAGTTTACAAATTTTTGGATTTTGTATCTTTTGTAGAATTTTTACAGGTGAAAATTTAGAAACTTATTGATATGCTTGTTGTAAATGTGTATAAAAGATTTGAGATCAATCAAATAGCTAGATCGATACATATGAAGGTTTTTGTGGGCTAAGGTCTTGAGATTTAGGGTTTTAAGGACCAGTAAGGTTTTTTTAGATATCTAACAATCTACTAGTTGGATTGGAGAGATTTTTAGTTTTATCAGTAGAAGACTTGATTTTCTATATGTAAGTAAAATTTGGAAGCAATTGAATGGTGGAAAAAGGAGATATTGGTGCTTGAAGTTTGGCATCAGATTGGAGAAGGAAAGGCTGGCCGACATCCGAGCAAAATTTTGAGGTCATCAACTAATTGGTAAGTGCGATTTTCTTCAAAATTTGTGTGCTCGTTGCTAACTTAAATTCCAAGAAGTGTGAAAATTTTGAATTAGAATCAATGGTTCAATCTTTAGTTATTTAAATTTCAAATCTATGATTAGGGTTTGGTTTGGATTAGGATTTGATTAGGATTTGATTTGGATTAAGATTTGATTAGGGTTTAAGGTTTAGGATTTGGTTGGGATTAGGATTTGGTTAGGATTTAGAGTTAGAATTTGACTAGGATTTGACTAGGATTTGGAATTGATTAGGATTTGTTAGGGTTAGGATTTATCTAAAATTTGACTAGGGTATGTTTAGAGTTTGTCTAGGGTTTGATTAAGGTTGGATTAGGATTAGGATTTGGTTAGAATTTAAGGTTTATTTAGATTTTTGTTAGGGTTTGACTAAATTTTCTTTAATATTCTTTTATATTTCTTTAAGATTTTCTTGTGTTTCTTTTATAACTTCAATAAAATTTAATTGAGCTTTTTTAATGTTTGATTATGATTATTAACATTTAATTATAATTTCTCTATAATCCTATTGGATTGTTAAGACCTTTTGTTTCAATTTTCTTTTACCTTCCACAGCCAGGTCTCTGGTGCATTCTCAAGCAAGACTTCACGTAATATGACAACGTGATGAGCTGTATGTTGTCTTGAGCGTTGGTATTCACGACGTTGGAATAGGCAGTTATCACACTTCACAGCTTGGCTAATGGCTTCGTTGAACATTCACGAATTGAGAAGAGATAATAACAAATCCTTCACGTCATCCCTCAAGTTATAATAAAATTGACTCATGAATGCTTCCTCATCCCAATTGATGCCTCAGGCTAATTGTCTAAAATATGATGCTTAGACTAACACGGAGCATGTCCCTTGTCATAGCGACTGGATCTTTTTTGTAGCCCATCATGCCTTGTCATATTCGCCAAATGCTTCCGCAAACGCTTCCAAAAAAGTTTCAAAGTTGTTCAAAATTGACGATCTTTTTTCAAACAAAGGAGCAAACCATGATAGAGCTTGCCTCGTGAGCAAAGTTCCAACAAGTCCAACACATAACTCCTCCGTCGGATAGCATTCTGGCTGTAAAGCTATTATCAATCTAATTTGATTAACAAAACCTCAAAACTTGGAACGTGTACTATCAAACTTATCCGGAAGACTAATTTGGAGCTCCTTTTGTTGTAAGACCAACGATTCTTGTTGAATTAGAGGTAAAGCTGCTTCTCTTGATACTGAAGCTTGAAGCTCATGAATCTTCGATTATGCCATCTCGGATGCTCCATCATTATGAAGTCTTGCAATGATTCCTTCAATCTCTACAATTTTCCATGATAACGTAGCAAGAGCATACATAATGGCATCCAACTTGGACTCTGAACTTTCAGTCATACTAATATCTTGACCTCAGGCCATTCTAAGAGAAGGATAGAAATAATTCTACAAGAAGATAGTATTGGTTTAGAGGAGGGTATTCCATAACTTCTAAAGCACCTTAAAAGCTTCAAAAAGATGGATAATCCACTCTCTCCAAGAAAGATAAGACTCCAATATTATAATAGAAGAAATATCAGTTTACAGGAAGGTAATCTGCAACCTCTAAAATGCCAGCACCTTCAAGCAGAGGGATAATCCACATTCCAATAAGAAAGAACTAGCTTTGATATAAAAGATGAGTGTAGTCTTGACAAACTGTCACAAATTTAGAATACTGATTGAAAATCTAAACAAGAAGCTCAAGAAGAATCAGAAAGAACTAGATTAATCAGATGAGTATAAAAACAACACTAGAGAGATGAGCTAGAACTTGAAGTGGTGTGTTGTCAAGACTAAGGATCCCCTCAATCTCGGCTCCTATATATACTACAAACTAAGAAGCTTCTCAAGTAGCTTCCATAAGCTAGGAAGCTTCTCAAGTAGCTTCAATAAACTAGGAAGCTTCTCAAGCACCTTCTACGAGCTTGAAAACTTTTCAAGTAGCTTCTACAAACTACAAAGCTTCTTTAGAACCTTCTAAAATCTTCTACAACTTTCTAGTGTATGTCCTTGAGAGCTTGTTGGAATGTATCCTTATTAAGGTTTGATTTCAAGATGACATATCGACTTGAAAAATAATAAGGTTTGTCAAACATTCTTTCTAAACATTCTTATCTTGCATCAAAAGAAGGAGATGTATCTTTTCATCAACAAAGTATGATTCTCTTAAAGCCCGAGTATTTTTATCAGGTCATTTGATTACTATGGGTACAAGTATTGTAAGTTGCAGGCCGGCGCATTTGCCCTGGCATGTCGCTCGCCGCCATCAACGCACCCCCTATTCTTGCACACCGTGTGCACAGCTTTGACTGACGATTGACCGAAACCCTCGTGAATTGGACATGACGGAGAAATCCGACAGCGTCATGGCGTCGCGGTTGTATCCTCTGCTTATCATCGCTCAGCCCCGAAAACCAGCGTTCCTCTATTATCCAAAAGAAGCTTGAGTGAATTAATCCATAACGTGTGTGGGGATGCGCAGACCACGAGCCTTGGACACGATCCGAACTCTCGTCAAATATTTCCTTCCACGATGAGATCCTCATCATAGTTTGATGGATCAGGTGTAGAATAAATTTCATGTATAGGATTCCAACTCTCGTCAATTAGGCACCTTCATGTTGATAATCTTGTTTAAGTTTGAAGATCCACGTGTAGAAAAAATTTCGTAAGTAGAGATTTGGTCATGTCGAGATCATTACTGATCTCTTTTAATAGAACGAGGATATCAGACAACTCTGAACAATTGTACGATCAATTCTCTAGCGAATTCTCATTAATTCAGTATCTTGTTAAAATCGTTAGAATTTATGAAAAATTGTTAAGATATACTATTACACTTTCTGAAGCTTGTAAGTGTGTTGTAAATTGTTTATTGTATGTTTTGGTTATAAGATGAGGTTGAATCTGGTGTGCGGATTTTTGCATCTAGTCATTGCGGTCATTTGATTACTATGGGTACAAGTATTGTAAGTTACAAACTACCATCTTTATACAAGTATAAGTTTTTTTTTAATTCAGTGTATTCAATCCTTCAAATTGTTACAGTGTGTTCAAAACAGAAACTCCTTATTATTCAATCATCTATTAATGCATTCTAGAAAAGTGTAAAAAAGAGATTTCTATGTGGAATAATTGCGAAATCACATTTTTCAGCAGTAGGATATAACAGAACCTGGTTATGATTCATTATCTTATCATATTTAGAGATTTCATTTGTACATTGAATATCGTAAAATATATTTTTGTAACATGGTTTGAAAAATAATTGAACCTGATCTTTAAATTTTTGTGGTTCCCCAAGTATGATTTTTGTGAGTTTAATGCTTCTATTTTTGGGGTTTTATAACTTTTAATCTAATCTTCGGCATTGTTTTAAATTGTGGCATGTATATTTTCAACAACTACGTCTTGTCACTAGATTATTTCTGAATATCCTGTGTTAAACTTTATAGATAGAACATCTATATATTATATATTTGCAAAAATGCATTTTCAACAATGATATTAACAAGAATAGATATTTTACAATTGATGATTGCCAATAAAATTATACTTACAATTTATTTGTTGTGTGAAAAAATCACTGTGAAACTTCAAATATTATTTATAAAAAATTCAAAATCTAAAAAAATATTCCAAGTTTTTTTATTTTTTAATATTTATTTAGAACGAAACAAAATTAAAGAACAAAAAAAGTTACACATTTCAAAAAGTAAAGTAAATTTTATGCTCATATTATCAAGAATTTATTTTGAAAATAGCTTTTGTAACCGACAGCAAATAAATAATTTGTTCCAATAGTTACATTGTGTGCATAGATTTTTAAAATACGGTATCTTTTGCAAAGAATGCACAATTGAAGAAAAGAAAAGAAGAACAAAAGAACAAAAGTGGATCAGTGTAAACACTCTAATTGATTCTAACACCTAAATTTTTTTAAAGTATAATGCCATCAAGAACTTTTATTTATTAATTTTTAGTTTTAGTAATATTGCTATAAGGCCAACATCTCAAATGTTTATCATTTATATAAAAGAAAACAAAGGAAAAGAACATGTATACTGAAATTATTTTGTAAGACATTAATTTTTTCTCAATGTTTTATTCAAATTCTTGAATTGCTTACATTATTTCGGATTTCACACATTTCATGGTTTTTCGTAAATTCTCTTAAAAAATAACTAAAAAAATCGAAATAAAGAAACTTCACACACTACATTTTGAGGCCAATTTCAGAGAAACAAATGAAAACATATGATACCATCATCCATCCACACACCCACCCATCCGTATATACGAATGAATTTATCAGGAGATGACGGCATTCATCCATAGGCCGTGCGAGCTTCCCTTCTGTGACAGAAGGAATGTTGCAATGGAAGGGTTGAGAGAGAGCCTCCTCCTCCACCATACCCTTTCAATCACGGCCCACCGCCCTCATTCTCGCGTCCTCTGCATCCTCGTCTATTGTGCACGCGACGTCAACAATTCCCTTCCTGTGATGTCGCATCGGCTTCACGCCACCGAAGTCTCCTTGTTTGTGGACACCATGTGAGGCATAGCTGCTCGCGATCGGTGGCGATCATTGCGGGCTGCAAGAGCAGCTCTCCTCCGCCGTCCTCTACGTCAGCGTCGAATTTCTTCCGATGGTGAGGCCCCTGGTTGCGAAAGCGCTTTGTTAGCTTTGAATGTCGCAGATCGGGAAGAGTGATCGGAAGTGTATGCGATTGGCATTGTTACGGCGGTGGATGAGAACTGTCCGGATATCGTGCACATTGAATGTGCGTAACGTGCCGATGTCGCTTTTTTTTCGATTGATTAGACAATAACGTTAGCTTGTGTCTTAGCTTATTTCATTACATTGTGATCGCAGTGGAATTTCCGTGAGGTAGTAATTCAGATTTTGGCTCTATATTTTTAGAAGTGCGAAATAGGATCCATCTTGGTTTGTTAAATTCTTCCACATTATATTTTATGAGATTAGTGGTGATTTATACCTGTGGGAGTTTCAAAGGATTTTTATGATTCCTTCAATGCTTACGCTGGCTTCCAGTGTTATTATTATTTTTATTATTTTTTGTTTTTATTTTATTTTTTTGTTTTTGTTTTAAAAGTCACTCTAAAATTCACTTGATATTGATCCTTTCGTTTGTTCCTTCGTTCTGTCAAAATGATTATTTTGACTTGTATTTTGTATAACTTCTCTTATTTGTCAATATTATTTCTGCTGATACGCTCCACATTATCCCTGAGATTCTTGTGGTTAGTTGTGAGTTACTTGCTAACCATGGGCATTTCATGATTACGCGGCAATTTGCACTGTAGCAAGAGCAACCAGCTCACTAGCTCAATGTCTTTCTCGTCCTTTTCTCCTTTTGGAAATGACAACATTGTTATCTCTGGGAAGCAATACAGTGGTTGTATGCCATTCCACGGAAGTACGTTGTTTCTACTGTAAGCTATTCATGGAAAGTGTTGATGAATTTGTCTTCATTTTGCAGTGAGGCACTAAGAGTCAAGTCTATTCCCTAACAATATTTCTTTGATTTGGTGTTTGTAGGAGAAAGATACTACCACAGATGTTGAGGAAGAGGAGCCTCTCCCATCTCCAGTTCCAGGAGTGGAGATGCTTCCACCTGATATCGCAGATAAAAGGTTTGTTTTGTTTTTTGTTTTTATTTTGAGTATATACTATCTTCTCTGCGTAAGGGATTGAATGAGTTTCGATTCCACGAATGTTCTGATTATTCAACGAATGCAACTTGATGTGTGAGAAGATTTCTGCATTTTTCCCAATGTGGAGTTTTCTGGATACGGAACCTGCAATCCGTAGATTTGTAATCATCAGCCGGTTAAGTTGAAAGGTTCATGAAAATTGCAGATTCGCACTGACTTTGGAGACAATGAAGAATGATGAAAATTATCTATGGATGGAACTCAGCAAATGTCGCATCACCGACAGTCGTATACGGAAAGTGAGGGCGACATTCTCACACTTCGGCCAAATGATACCTTGCTATTCTTGTTGATGGTATTCAACGCTAGATTCCAGTGTTTAAATAATGTTTTCGTGCACCATAATTTTGACTCATTTATTTTTCTGTGTGCTTTAATGGTGATAATGAATGATGTCTCTTTACATGTAAAAATTAGCTTATTAGCGATTGCAGGGGCTTTGTTGGACTTGGTGCAGCTCTTTGCAGCTTTGAAGGATAATACGTCGATGACATCTATCGATCTTTCAAACAATGTGATTACAGACGAAGGCATGAGCTTTTTAACGGGAGCTTTAGCTGTTGGAATGGTACCAAACCTTCTTCGTATAAATCTTCAGGGTAATCCTATCAGCAGCAAAGGCCGAGAGCTACTTGCTGGACTGTATCATTTACGTAAGCAGCTCTTGGTAAGTCAAATAACTTCAATTAACTCCGTGTAGATTATATGTTTATCATCGATTATTATTTTATTTTATAATTTTTTAATAGAATTGTGAATTTTCTTGCGGTCTGCTCAAATTCCATCGCAACCTTCATTGGGCTTGACTACCGTGTGAAATGGTGTTATTCGATTGTCAATTCTGCTACCACGGTCTATTAGGATTTCATTAGAACTTGATCATTTCACTTCAACAGCTTTGAGTTGGTGTTGTGCTTGGCTGGGTTACATAAGTACCTTGTTGACGAGCTTATGATGATCTGAGATAACCTGGTGACGTTTGTTCTTGCATGAGTCCAGGTCGAGTATGATATGGTTGAAGAACCAAGTGAAGGAGAATCAGATTTGTCTGTAGCAGATGATTTGCAGGAAAACTTTCCAAGAAGCAAATGGATTGGGAATTGCACCGAGGCAAATGGACCAGAAGACCCAGAAGCTCAAGACTTGTTTTCTTCTGCACAACGGCAGCGAGCTTGCGATCCCCATCTTCTAGAAGAGCAGGTAGGAAGTTCCCAGCATCTAGAAGAGCAGCTATTAATTACAAAGCAGGGAGAGCCGGTATTAACTGAGCAACAAGAAGAGTAGGTATCAATTGGGTGATAGAAAGGATAGGTATAAAGGAATAGTATTCGCTGTTGTTTAAAAGGAGTAAATAGCAGCTCTAAGCAGCGTGTAAGTCTTTTTCTGAAGATTAAGTCGTGTTCAGCAATAACAACAATATGATTAATCGCACTGACCTAATCATATAAATGAACTACGCGTGCGGTGTTGAAGCCTGACTCTGAAACAAAGAAGCAATATGTAGTCAATTTCAATCATTATCGCGTTATCCTTATTTACAACTGCCATCCTGGTTTGAAGTTGTATGGGAGTATCTAGGATCTCTTCTTATTAGAGACAATTTGGTCAATCTGGATGTGGCCGTAGAGTTGTTATTCACCAACTTATTCAGTATTTTCCTATGCTCATCCGCAAAAACTATGGTATTGACATCATTGGGATGCAGGCTGAGTTGTTGATGCAAGTATTGCAGCAGAGTGCAACCAAAAGCATGTCACCAGCAGAGCTCGCTTCGAATTTGAAGCAATTGGGAGGGGTCTTAACTCATTTGTTGGAGATTCACCGAGAAAAGTTGCCGGAATGGGCATCTGCTGACCAACTTCCAAAGGTTTGTTTTTAATTGACTTCACTCCTTCTTGGATGTTAAAGGTATTATACACCTGAATTATTCTTTATTGACTTAAAAAAATTTCTCTCCATATTTTGTGTAGCTTCTTCTTTTAACGGTCTCTGCTAGACACTATAAACAAAAATTGCTTTTAAAGTTCTGAGCTAATTTGAAAACCACGACTAAGTTGTATGAAGTTGGAGGAATGTGGCATGCTTGTAACTCAACTTTTGTGTCCTATGACTTCGACATGGAGCTTATGTCTAAGTACTGAATACTCAGAGGTTTGTGGTTTTATTCTGCTGATCTGAGCAGGGTCTAAAGGAGGTAGTGGAAAACATCAAGACATTGACCCTCATGTTAGATTTGCCTGCAGCACCACATCAGTCCCAACGTCGCACTGAGGAAGCTTCTGCAGGTTTACATCGTATAGCCGTAGTTAATGTGCTTGGTCAGCTCCTCGGGGCAGGGTGTCCTGCCATAGATGGCCTGCTCCTCATCCAGGCTGTTCCAAGCAGACTTATAGCCCTCTTCTTCCAGTACCCTTGGAACAGCATGTTGCAAGCGGCCCTCTGCAAATGTTTTCTTGTAAGTTGGTCTTTTTGTGAAATTAAGTATAAGTCAAAAACATCTCTATAGCTATTGCTGTAAACATTTCTACAAGTTAAAGTCAGCTTCATGGAGTTTTTTATTATTTTTGTCAAGTAGCGTGTAAAGCCTCTAAGTCTTACGAAATATAGCAGTTTTGAAAATCTTTTATTTTTTCATGTTCAGGTCGCACGTTATTTAGTACGTAGCTTTTTACTTTTACTTTTGGGGGTGGTTAATAATTAGGCATCTTTTTGCAAAGTAGAGTGGGTAATTTCATGAGTAGATAATTTCATTAGGTACTGAAATTCAAGTTGAACTTGACGCACTTTGACTACTCAATTTACCTTGATGTGTAGTTCTGAGCAAACTCTAGTGACGTGCATGAAATTGAATTGCTGCGACTTATTTCATCCCTCTCATTGTCCTCGATTCAGGCAGTTTTAGATCGACCTGGAACGCTTGTATGCTCAGCTATTCTTGCGGGAGGAACTGGACTTCCCACTCTCTGTGCCAAAGTTGGTAGTGAATGTGCTACTTTAGTTATGAGCAATAGACCCGGGTGAGTTACTCCTAATACATGACTTCTGATTATTGTAATTTTTTGGTTTTGCTCTGAATCTTGAATGTATAGTCACACTATTTGGTGCCCAGGCTCGCTGTAGTACCGTCAGACTTTTCTACTTCTAGATTTTAGTTTTTTCTAAATACAGTTCAGTTATAGGCTTCTTAATTTGATTTAAGCTTGCTCGGATTACGACATGGAATTTTTTTCCTGTAAGCAAACTGTTACAATTTATTAACACTTAACAATGTTTCATTATGTGGATGGTTATCTTAGGTATGCTGGTTACATTGTGAAGCTATCTAAAACTCTGCAGGTGCTGGGGGAGAAGGATGCATCTGTTAATGTAATTTTCGTAACCACTGTGTTCCTTGTCCGTTGATATTTAGTGAGATATTTAATACCATGAGATGAGATCTGCCACAAATTGGATGGAAAGTGCTGCATTGGTATTTTCTATTTTAAAATCAAAGTTGCTTCCCACAGATATTTCAGAAAGTTTAGCGTAATCTCCTGATTTAGCTCAACTAAACCGTTTTTGTGGGGCTCATGCGATCAGGAGTTACTGCAGCAAAGTGACCAATGGGTTATCTTCGCTGGCGTAGATGGTTTGTTGAGCAAACTAGTGACCGAGCAAACAGGCCATTTAGGAGGACCAAAGCCTGTTCTAGCACGCTCCATGGCACCATTTTTTCAAAACAACCCAGGCAGGTCCTCTGCAGCTTTTGAACAGTTTCGAGGCCTTGTTCTCACGTGAACTGTATGCACCCTACCACATTTCAGTATGTAGATGTCTCTGCAGCTTTGTTGACCAGATATATTTGAAGAACATTTTTTAGCTCAGGACTCGTCACATTGTGCTAAGTCTTGTCAAGCCTGGGATGTTCGTGTACACTGCACCCAGCGCCCTGGACAATTTAGCTATCAGAAAGTGTACGATGCCAAGGTAGCTAGTTCCTTTTGAACCTTTCGTGCGGTGCATAATCTTCAGCAATTCTTATATGTAATCTTTTTTTCCCTTTATTGCTGATTTATAAGGCTTTCATTTGGTTTATTGCAGGTTCGTGTAGGACAGATGACCCCTTTCTGTTCAAATCAAATGACGCTTTTAATAGTTAAAGAGTCACCCTAGCAGCCAAACGTTCGGACTGATTTAGGTGCAATTCGAGTTGCTCCTTATGTGCTAGTCTCTATGATTTGTGATTAGTTTTGGCCTTTTTGGAGACGCTGAGTCTTTTTGTTGTTCCAAAATTAGAAATTTCACCAATTTTTTGAGCAAAGTATTAAGAGTTTAATTAGAACGCATGAGCATAAGCTGAGAACATAAACACGTAGGATGAATATTGGCAATACTTTGTATCACATAATACTGCTTGCTCATGAGATGAGCTGCCCTTGACCTGAGTTGTCAACAATTTGACCGTCACCGTTTTTACTCCTGTATATGTATTCTGCTGTCCTTTGGAACTGCATTAAGCCTGGTATGAAAAGATTATTATCAGCAA